>NC_045432.1:54135322-54735322 GCF_902635505.1 Sarcophilus harrisii | reverse complement strand
GATTTCTCCCTCCTCATCCTTTTAATTTTGAAGCTTTTTTACTAGAGTTGCATAACATCAGCAAAAGCTTTGGCCAGAAGTCTGTCATCCCAGAGTGTTCATCTGTAGCTCAGAAATCCAAATCACATTCTCAAGAACTACTTTTGTATCCAATTTTCAATTCACAAATTAATTTTTCCTCCACTGTATTCCTTTCCTTCAATAGGAAACACTTCTTATGCTCCTGTGATCTTCACATTACTCAAGACGTCATAATCTTTGGTAATGCTTTCTAGACGCCTCCTGGCACTATCATTTGTTCCCATGTCACTTGTCAAAAGTAGGAAGTAGTCATCCATTTTTACAGTCCTTGCAGAGTTCTCTTTTATATTTTGGGTTCATACCCCAAGAAGACAACAAACTTTTCTCTGTTGCTACCATGTTGACAGTATCAGTCCACTATAGTAAGAGAGTTCCCAAGAGCCACTATTTGTGTCTTTTTCCTCTGTCCCTCATTAGAACAGCTCTCACCTTCCACCACCTGGTCTCTGCATCTACATCATCATTCCTTGTGGGAAGAGCAATTGCTTTCTTCTTAAAGCAGCCAGCTCCACCCTTTTCTTCCTCCTTATGACATTCTTACACTTTTCAGTCTCCCAGCAAGAGGTAAGTTCCCCCTTTCCCACACCAAATCCTTTTTTCCCCCTTCGAGGCCTCACTCCCCTTTTTTGTTTTTGGACTATTTCATTGTCCCAAATAACTTAGAATATGGAGAAGTTCCATTATCTTCTGCCTAGACTTGGAACATATGCAGCAGTTACTTGACTTTGGCAGAAAGAGAAATGTCGCTCACTACTCAATGTAAGTCACTGGGAAATTCTCCCCGTTCTCCATACCGATGGGGATTCTCAGCCTTGTTTGCTTGTTTTTCTGCTTGTGGATGTTTATACCTCATAGCCAAAGCACTTGTTGGTGCCTTTCTAGCCTTTTAGCCAATCTTAACAACTCATTGACAGCTGCATTCAATTTGTTTTAGTTACACTTTCTTACTTTGCTTCTTCAGTGATCTTTCCTTTTTCTTTTCTTAGAATCCTTTTCTTCAGCCTTATTCTCTAATCCAGTTATTTCTGCAGATTTTTTCTCAAGGAGGTGAGAAGTAGAACCTGAACCATCACAATTTCCTGCTTCTACTTATTCAGATCAAGTCCTGTTTGTTTTTCTTGCTGTTTCTTCTCTATGCCTTGGACTGAGCCTGGAATGCCCTCACTCCTCACTTCTACTTGAAATCCTGAGCTTTCTCCAAAGCTCAGCCTTAATGTCATCTATAAGGTCACTTTTCAGGACTTTCTGAAATTAGTGTTTATCTAGTTATTAATGACAATCAGACAAGTTCCACAGAGGTGAAGAAAGCTGTTTTCAAAGACTGGTATTCAAGCTGTTCTAGTCCAGCTGTTAAAAAAAATGACAAGGACAGCATTATCACTTTTAAAGCATAACTGCTTTTAGATCCTGGCTCAGGTTATTGGTTCATTGTGTGAGAATGTGAGTGTGCAGATTCAAGACATGGATAAAACTTCTGCACTTATCAGCATATGAAAACTTAAAGAAAGAGAAGATAAATCAGTCTGAGCTTCTAAAATGTTAAAATATGACAGTCATATCAATGTAGGTTCATCTTTATGATATTTAATCCTTTCAAAATTTTACTTTCAGAACTACTCTATTATTGTATAATAAACTTCAATCATTTTCCTTTGTATTACATTACATTAGTAACGAGATAAACACTTAGTTTTAAGAAAATTATTTAATGTTTCTCTTGGGCTGGAATCGGTTACTACATTTTTAAGATATCTATAACTTCAAATAGTGTCGATGAGACTAATGCAACTACTTCATGGGATTCGTTATTCACATTCATTGGAACCTTGCTCTATCTTATAACAACTTTTCTCACATGCTATTTCCATTCAGGAGAGTATAAGCTTTGTGAGGGCAGGGACTGTTTCATTTCCCTCTTCACTTAATAAATGTTGGTTGAGTTGAATTGTTTCCCTAAAATTTCCAAGAAACCCAGTTGAATGGTGGAATTCCTCAGAGCATTTTTGATTTTGAACATATCAGGAGATTTGCCTCTTCCTAGTCATTTCCCTACTTCCTCTCCTCTGGGATGTCACTGTTCCTTACTTTCATCTCCTCTGGGATGTCACTGTTCCTTACTTTCCAACAGGAAGTGCACACATTGACTTTCCCAGACCCTGGCCTGGTAGGAAGAGTTGGCCAGGAGAGTAGGACCTAAAGAAACTTATCTGTGTTAGAGGAGACCAAGTTTTCAGGGAAAAAAAATCAACCCCAGGATGGGCTGACCAACATACTTTGTACCCAATTATGGTCAGGCCATCATCATGGTGTGTGTGTGTGTGTGTGTGTGTGTGTGTGTGTGTGTGTGATATGACTATGAAGAAAAACTGAGAACAGCAATTTGCTTTCTTATTATCACTTAAAGGATTTTTCTCCAACTTATTTTCCCCAGAGAATCCAATTAAGTCTTTGACCCATGATCCCAAAGCACTTACTACAAGTTTGGTCAAGAACTGATGCTAGGAGGAAAAGAGAAATCAGCTGTCCGTTAGCTGCTGGCCTTTCTAATATAATAAAACTTAGAATGTTGATGCTGAAAAACACATTGGTATATTCATCACCAAATAGACAGATAAAATCAGGACTTTGTTCTATATCTTGTCAATGTACCTTTCATGAAATATTGTATAGCTATCTATATTTTTGCCTCATTGTCCTATTATACTCTCAACTCCATGAAGATAGAAACTGTCATATCTAAACTTTATTTCTCCCAGTATTAGCACAGTGTTCTTTATATGATAAGTGTTGGTCAAATGAATCAGCTAAATATAGTAATAATATCTTATATAATATTACAAAAAGATGCTGGAGCTCTTGGGCAGCATTTCTGCAGCTCCTTATCCAAAGATGTCTGAAAGACGTCAGTATCAGTAGCAGCAGTAAAGACCAGAAAGGGATGTGGAGTCATCCTTGGGCTCAGTTATCCAAGAGTTTTAGAAAAAAGCCCCAAATCTCAAGACTGACAGGGGTGACCTGTAGCTTCATCTTGGAAGGGAAGCAGGGGAAGGAGACCTCCCTTTGGTGAGGGAGTCATTTGTTATCAGAATATAAAATTATAAGATGTTTGTGCTGGAAGGAACTAATCTAACTGCCTCATTTTACAGATTGCTGAGGCCCAGATTTGCCTGGGGCATTAGAAAGAGGGCAAAACTCACTAAAATCAGCTGTCAGTTTAGGGTCATCTGTTGGCTTGGCCATAGCGACTGACCGATTTTTTGAGAAGCGGGGCTGGCAAGAAGCAGCCCAGAGGTGACTGTGTCTGAGTTCTCTTGGCAACCCCTACCCAAAGCCACTGTGGTACCCAAGGCACCTTGCGTGTACTGGCTGGGTATAGCTAGGGGTCAGGGCACCTGCACCTTCTGCTTGTGAGGTCTGCCAAACTCGTGTTTTCCCTAATGCTTCTTGTAAGTGCCAGTATCCCTGGCTCTGTGATTCAGTTGAGCCATCATGTATTGAGCATGCACTCCGTGCCAAGAATTCTGTGCTAAACTCTGGGGGAGGGGAAAGGTTGAGATGGGATACAAAGGTTCAGATGCACATGGGATTCTTCCAAGAACACAAGCCAGCACTGAGGCTGAGTGCCACAGTGTTTCAGCTTACTGCAGTGCAGGTAATGGGAGTGATTGTGTGTGAAGAGAGACCGTGCACGATATATTAGAAAGATTGTTGGACTTCTTTTGCTTCTAGTCAAAGGCCCACTATTCTCTAACTGTGTGATCTTACACAAGCCATTCATTTCTCCCAGGAAGCCCTTTTCCTTGGCTACAAAATGGGGATGATACTTGCATCACAAGTGTGGTCATGGCAAGAGCCATTTGTAAATGATAAATGTGATTTTTTCTTATTCTGGCATCTCTCTGAGACTCAGTTTCCTGATTTTTAAAAAGGTATGTGATTAACTGCCTCATAGGTCACAAATATCAAATGTAATAATGGTTATGAAAAGGCTTTGTGGTTAACCATAAGTTGTCCAACATAAATGAATGTCTCACGGCTCACTTCTATGGGCTAATATTAATAATATCAAGTAACGGTGATGCAGAAGGTGCAATGATATAGTGCACCAGACTGGATCCCCTAGACTTACCTCTCCTTTTATCGTCTTCATTTCTACTCAAGCTATATTCATCCTCCTGGGCTTCTACCTTTCATACTTCAGAGTTCTCTTCTCACTCTATCCTCATATCTAACCATTTACCAAGTGTTCTCAGTGGTACTTCTAGGACCTGTCTTGCTTCCTTCCATCCTTTCCCGCCTTCCTCCTTCCATCCATCCCTACCTCCTTGCATTCATTCATCCATCCATCCCTCCCTCCCCTACACTCTGCCACCAGTCTAGACCTGGCTCTTATTATCACCTACTTGACCTAGTGAAGTAGGCTCCTATGAGAGCTCTGCTCTCTTCTGCTTTTAATCCATGTATATTGCTGGCAGAATGACCTTTTTTCAAGGACATTTCTAGTTCCATCACTCTTCTGCTCAGAAATATCAGTGGCTTCCTATTGCCTCTGAAGTACAACTCCAGCACTTCTATGTAGCCTTCTAGGACCTCCACCCTAGTGTTCCACTTTGCTTTTCCACATTTCAAATAGCTTCCTTCCATTCTTTTAAGGATTTGGCTAAACTGGATGACTCTGTCCCTCATCTTCCCCTTGTTCTCCCCAGCCTGTATGATTTTGCTCACATTTTTCTCCAGGCTTGTGACTATCTCCTTCCTCTTTTTTTTGCCCATCGATTCCTCCCTATCCTTTAAAGGTCAATTCAAATAGTGTCTCCTCCAGGAAATGTCTGACTACCCTGATTGGTAATGACGTTCCTTCTGGACTCCACTGGACACTTTATTTTGTGGTTCTGCAATATACTTATAATTTAGTGTTGTTACTCTTTAGTTGTTTAAGTCACATCTGACTCTCCGAAAGCCCATTTGGGGTTTTCTTGGCAAAGATAGATACTGGAGGGCTTTGCCATTTCCTCCTCTACATCATTTTACAGATGAGGAAACTGAGGCAAACAGGGTGATGTGACTTGTCCAGGATTACACAGCTAGAAAGTGCCTGAGGCTAGATTTGAACACAGGGAAACGAATTTTCCTGATGCCAGGCCTGGTGCTCTGTCCACTGCAGCACCGCTTAGCCGCCCTTATAATTTAGTAGTATGAACTGTGTGTCTTTTTGGTTTCATGTTTCCCTACTAGACTTTAGTAAGCTCCTCGAGGATAGAATCTGTGTATTATCTAAAAGAAGATTGACTCCATTCTTCCTGGTTGGTTTGCATTCCCTAAGCCCAGGATAGCTGAGTGACAAAGGGCAGCTTGGAAATTGTTAAGGAACATTTGGGGTAAAAGAAAGTAAGCCCCCTTAACATTAGAACCTTGCTGGACTGGAAATTTGAGGCAAATTCTAAGGATCTCCTTCCCCTGTGAGGATCCCTCCCCTCAACCTTCTTCTCCAGTACCAATGCAAGAAGAGGACAACTCTGTGGTCCAAGAAATGTGCTTCCCTGACAGCGTCTGGCATACGAGGAGGCGACTATCAGGTCTGGGGCTTGGTCCTCGTCACTGGTGGCTTCTATAGGAAACAGCACATTTTTAGAGATGGAAGAGACCTTAGCCCATTCAGGAGTGATGCCCTTGACAAGGAAGCTGAGACTGAGAGAAGAAATGATTTGCCCAGCATCTCACACAGAATTAGCAGAGCAAGGTCTAGAGCTGGTTTACATTCTCCAGGTGTCATCCTTGGGAGGTCTCTGTTTCCTTGTCTGTAAAAACAGAACACCAATCTGTAGCCCCTTGGGGCTGCGGTTTGAATATTTTAGGGAAGGAAGGAAAACTTCTTGACCCTCCCCCCCTTGGAGCAAGCAGTTCCTCCAGGAATCTGCCAGATGGGGGCATTCTGGGCTGCTGGGCCGAAGCCCCAATCAGCTCTTTCCCAATTAGGTCCTGTTCACATTCCTTGCTCCCTGGGCCCCCTTTTGAACTAATTACTGACCTGAGCAGCTATTGCTTCTGAGTTTTTCCATGGTAATGGGCTGCTTTTCTTCCATCCCCCAAAAGAAGGGACTCACGCCCACCAAAGCTTCACTACTTCTCAATAGGGCAGCTGCCAGCTTGCCCCACCTCTGCTGGGAGGTCCCTCAGGCTCCAATGTCTCTGGCAAATTCAAAGGCTGGCAGTGTTTTGTGGGGAGGGGGGGAAATGGGGTCTGGGAATCGGCCCCCCGGGACCTCTGTGAAGGTTTTTCTACCACTGCCATCCCTTTGAGCATACCGGAAACTCAGCAGGCTTGGATTCTTTAGCAGTGCCCACTGTTGCCTGCCAGCACCCGATGATAACAGTTAATGGAGTGCGTTTGGTGCTCGAGGCTACCAATGAACCACCACATATCTCTGCTGCTTTTCAAGCTAAGCATCCGGGCTCTTGCAACTGGTTGGACAATAAGCCAGTTCATCAGAGGAAAAAACTCATATGACATGTTTATATGGCTCTCACTCGGCTTGTTCATTCTCCCCACCCCCTTCCCTTGCCCCCAACTGTTTTTCTTTGAGGCAATAGAACAACACCATACTGGTACATTGACCAGGCTGCTCCTTTCTTGGGAATGAAACCAATGTTTTTTACATCTCCTTCCTCCTCACAGCAACTGGGGGAGACACCCAAGGGCACAGAGACCCTTAAGGCTTCCTTTCACAGATGGGCACACTGAGGCCCAGAGGAAAAAAAAGGGAAGGCTCTTTGTGGTGGGAAGTCAATGACGACATGGAGAAGGAGTCACAGTGTTCAGGTCCTTTTCCACATCAAGCTAAACCGGTGACTAGCTGGAGGACTAAAGGTTTATCTGGCCAACTGGGGGAGGGGGCTTTGCCATGAGGCACAGGGGTATTTGCCCTTAGGTTTGTCTTTTCTGGTCCAATCTGTCTGCCTTCCAGGCATTTCTGTGACTCCATCATGGAGTTTGGAGATTCACACAGAACTACATCCTGAAATTATAAGTACAATTCAGAATCATCAAAGTTCCTGTGGGGAGGTGCAGGGAAGGGCAGGTGGACCCCCCCCTAGTTAGTACTACTTGGCAGCCTAGAAGACCAGGCGGTAGAAGCAAGAAGGGAAGGAAAGGAGGCCAGTATGTCGTGAACTTCTTACGTTGGTCTGGCAGTCTGGATGATTATAGTTCTTGGGAAGAGAGTCTGAGAGAAATCCAGCACCCCTTCCCTTGATCTGGCAAGGCAACGATAAGGGTGCCCCCCCTTCCCCAACGAGAGAGAGGGAGCTGTGCCGGAGCTGTGCCACGTAACCAGCTCTGGAGAGGGAGGCAAACATTTTCCATTTGGTTTGCTGAGAACAGGCCATTGGCACGTGCAGGTGACTACATCTAACTGGAGAAGTCAATGGTGAAGGTTCTTGCCACTCACATTCTAAGTCCCTTGGCTGCTCACTGCCTCAGTTTTTCCACCTGTAAAATGAGAATCCAGATCCTTACATACCATGACCATATGAATGGTAAAGAGATCCCACAAAGCTAAGTGCTAAGGAAGCCCAAGAAGAATGACCTGGCGAATGGTACAGAAGGTAGCCCAAAGAGCTGTGGCTTAGGGAGCTGAATCCAACTTGGGCCCTTCAGCTTGGAGTTTCTGGCCCTCCTCTTAGGTCCCTGATGTACTTGGCTTGTTTTCAGTCCTGAGCTTAACTGTCCTTCTTCTCCTTTTCCACCCCACCCCTCCCTACAGGTGATACTGAAGGTAACTCAGGACAATGCCACTGGTCAAGAGGAACATTGAGCCCAGGCACTTGTGCCGAGGCGCCCTGCCTGATGGGGTCACCAGCGAGCTGGAATGTGTCACCAACAGCACCCTAGCTGCCATCATCAAGCAGCTGGGCAGCCTCAGTAAGTGGGCCAGGCTTTGAGGGCCTGGAGCCAGACCTTTCTGGATCAGAGGCATTCACCTTTTTCTTCTGATTTGGCCTCTTTGACCATTGGGGGTGGGCAGTAAAGTATCATAATGTCTAATGTTGAAGCTTCAGATTTGATCTATTCAAATCCATCATTTTGTAGGGGATACTGAGATCCAGAGAGGGGGACTGATGAAGTCCCTGCCTTTGGGGAGTCCATAGCCTACTAAGACAGATTGTTGAAGCTAGAAGGTGATCTCAAAGGATCATCTGATCAATTCCCCTCTCTTGGGACAAGTAGACAGCATATCTAGGCCATCTCAGAGTTTATTTATTGGTGGTTTTATCCCAAAAGATTTTACAGCCTCCTTTAGAAACATTGCCTCCTGCTGGTCAAAAGATTTTTCCTAAATATTTCCTGCCATGATGAGCCCACTCACTAATTTAAGCAAATTATTCTCTTGTCTTGATCCACAGAAGACTGTAAGATGGAGGGGGATCAAAGCCCAAGATTTCTAAGGTCCCTTCTAGTTCTTGTGTTTTGAAAGGTCTTAGTGAGCATCCTTGCTCTTAGGAAATGGCCTCTATGTGTTGAGGTGTTCGTGTTGCTTCAGTTTCTAATGAGGGGCGCTCTCATCAGCCACAAAGGGCAGGCTGGGGTTTAGGCAGAAGCCTCTTTCCCTGTTGAGACATTGTCTACAATAGTGGCAAAAGCCCCAGATTTGGAGGAAAGCTGAGCTGTGGTAGCAACAGGTAAATGACTTGCCCACTTCCCCAGGGTCCTGGAACGATGAAGTAAGGAACAATGCTCGCCCTCCCCGGCTTACAGAGTTGTTTTTAATTTTGTTTTGGGGAGAGTGCTTTTTAAATCTTTAACGGACACTTACTATTGGAACCCAAAGCCACTTGGAGCATTGGAGATGCTCTGTGATTTGAACTGCTTCCAGATGGCCCGAGGCTTGCCCTCAGTACCTGCTTTTCCCGTGTCCTTCTACCGGCCTCTCGGCCAGGTTTTTCAAAATGGACCTCTGAGGCCCTCAGCAGGAAATCAGTGGTAAATGAGCATATGCCCCTGAGCTCAGCTTACAATGCCTGAGGAGCCAGGGACAGGATGCAGTGTGGGCAGGAATGTGGCATGGCATGCTGGGAAGGGTCATCATAGCATGCCGTTATCTGGGTGGAGGAAACCCTAGGAAATTGCACCGGCACCACCCAGAAAGACCTGAGGATGCAGAATTTCAGTGCTGAGAGATCTTGGCACATGGCACACCAGCACTGGGAGGGGTTGAGGGTTCTTCTTAACTCCTGATTTTGCAGATAAGGCAATTGAGGCTCAGAGCTAGTCATGGTTTTGCCCAAAGGCAGCAGACAAGCTGCTCAGTAATAACGCTGGGGCTAGAACAAGGTCTCCCGATTCTCAGGTCTGTGTTCTTTTCTTCATATCACAGCCATCTCTCTCCACCACTTCAAAGGCCCAGAATTAACAGGCAAGAGGGATGAGGCTACAGGAAACAGCTGTTCCCAGTGGGAAGAGCATCTTCATGCAGAGACTGCCTCCTGTCCCCGAGAGGGCCCTAAAGTGGGTAGCTAGGACTGAGGCCTGGCAAACAGCAGTGGCAAAGCATAATGATGTACCTCGACTGGGAAAGCCTAGAGTCTTCACCTCGGGACAGAATTGCTTTGTGTCAGAGTGACGTACGGCACACGTGTTCTGCAGACTCCTTTGCTCCTTCCTGTTACCTTTCAGGACCCTTTGGCTCCAGGCAGACAGGGCGCTTTCGTTGGCAGCAGCCTTTGTCATGAGGGACAAAAGCTTAGTGTGGACCTAACCCCCCTGAGCTGGCAGAGACTTGGCCTGTCCCACTTTTCTCCCATATTGACATTTTAAAAAGAGGGCAGAACAGGGAGGGGGCCATTTTTAACTCACAGGAATGATCGTCTGAGGATAATGTTGTAGGTGGCCGCAGCAGCGCTTGTTTTGTGTGGAAGAATTCCCCCTCTGATTTGGGTCCCTCATATCATACCCAGAAGGCTGCTCTTGTTGGGACTTGGAGGCAGAGGAGGAGATGAACCTGGGGAGGTGCTGCCTGCCACTGAGCAGGTGGGAATTGCCCATCACAAGAGCACACAAGGGCCACAAGTGTGGCCTCTCGGATTCTCACTAGCTCCCAAAAGCTAGCTGAGTGTTAGAAAGGAGCTCCCAGGATGTAGAATCCACCCCCTAGCTGAACAGGATTCTACAACTTTAGGTTGCTTGTTTCAGACCTCCATTGATGGGGAGCTCACTACCTCCTGGGGTAACCCATTTTATTTTTAGACAGTTATAATTGTTAGGAAGGTGTTCCTTACACTAAACTGAAATCTGCCTCTCTGGGGCAGGCAGCACCATCCACATCTGACTAGCAAAGTTGGTGCTGCCCGATCTGCTCTGACCTTTGGGGTAGGGGTGGGCCACTACTATAGCATAGCAAGGAACCACTGGCCTCTCCAGCCACCTAGGCTGTCTATAGAAGAAATGTGGCAACACTGGTCTCAGACTGAGGGAGATGGCAGCCACTTCCCTGCCCCCCCGCCCCACTCTTATTATTAAGCAGCATTGTGGGACTTAGAGTCAACCAGTTTGGCCTCTGACCCACACACTGTACAGTCCGTCTCTGAGCCTCAGTCGTCTCATCTGTGAAACTATCCGGACTTTCATTGCACCTGGTAAGCCTCAGGGCCCTTCCAGACCTACACTTGTTCACCTGGCTTTGACCAACATCACCATGGACAAGTGACCCAGAATTATATCATAAGAGAATGGCTTGGGAGAAGTAGGGATGTTTAGGCTGGAACCTTCAAGAGAATATTTAGGGAGAGGACAAGGTGGCCGTCTTCAGGTATCTTGGGTAAGAGGGACTAGACTGTTGGATCCCAGAGGGCAAAAATGAGATCGTGGAGCTTGCAAAGAGGCAGATTTGGTTTGGAGTCAGATAAAACCTTCTTAGACAGCTCTCTGAATAGCAGAATGGAGGGACCCAGGAAACTGGGAGCAGAGTTCAAGCAGAGGCTGGAGGAGGATTTTTGTTCAGGTATGAGTTGGTTCAGATGATCCCAGAAATCCACTCAGCTTAGAGATTCCATCAATCAGCAACCTAAGGGAAGTTGGACGTGGGTTGGCTAAGGCCAATGGTTGGGTTAGGGCAAGTGTGGCGGGGAATCCCCTCAAATCTCTCTGTCCCTTTCCCTCCAATTCCAGGCAGACATGCAGAGGACATCTTTGGGGAGCTGTTCAATGAAGCCAACAGTTTCTACATGCGGATGAACTCGCTGCAGGAAAGGGTGGACCTCTTGGTGATTAAGGTCACACAGTTGGACTCCACCGTGGAGGAAGGTGGGTAGAGCAGGGTGAGCTGAGAGAACATCGCTCTTTCCCAGGGCAGAGCAAGAAGGCTTTTTCTCCTCCTTGCCAAGAGTACATCCAGATTTCTCAGGGGACGCCTTAGGCCTAGTGTTTGGTGGGGTCTTATGCCAGTCCTCTGGCACCAAGCCTGCAAGATGGGCATTATCATAATTTGCTTTGTCTCTGTGATTTGTTTACTCCTTCAAGGCTGGCCCCAGTTACGTACTTTTTTCAAATCAGTCTTCTTGAGGCCTTTTGTTTCTATCTTATGGTCACTTTTGGCCAAATCTCACTGCCATCCCAAGTTGGAATTCTTCTGTGTTACAGGGAAAAACAGTTCAGCAAAAACAGCTGATAACAGGGTTTTGACAGCACTCCGCCATCATGGTTCCAAGAGGAACTTGACATCCTCTCTCTTATTTTAAAAAAACAAATTTGTATTTTCATTCATCATGTACAGTATCTGTACATTTGAAAAATATTAACACAGAGATGTAAAATATATTTGTCTGCAAAATGCCAATGCTTTCTATGCACATGGACCCCTTGAAATAACTAATAACTACCCACACATGCATGTACACACACACACACACACACATATATATATATATACACACAACTTAGGGGTCCATAACCCCAAATCAATTAAAACGTGTGACTATAAAACTAGTCTGCTGTGGCGTAAAAGGCATCAAAGAAGAAATGGATGGCCAGGAAAGGCGTGGGAGCCGTCAGGTAATGAGAATGTGGACTGACAGATGGTTTAGCCCCCACACTCATCTGGTAGGCACTAAATATTAAAAGAAGAGGAGGCACACAGCGTGTGGGCAAGGTCCTCCAGGGAGGGGTTCGGGATAGTCATGGCTATGAATCAGGAGGCGGCAGAAGGAAGGTGAGGCTGGCTTGTAGTCTTTTGGTATCCCTGGCTGGAGCCAGTTATCAGATTTAATTAGCAAGCATTTATGAAGCACCTACTGTGTGCTGGGTACAGTGAGATTCTGGAGTGATGGAAGTATTGAAATGTAAGAACAGGATTTTAGAGTTGGAAAGAGACCTCTGAGTTTATACAGTTCGATCTCTGCTCCCCCCCTCACTTCATGCATGTAGAAACTGAAGCTCTTGGAGGTAAAATGGCCTACTGGGGGTTACTTGAATAGTAAAAAGACAGAGAATTTAAATTGTTTTTTCTTCTTAATGACTCCCTTTATAATATATATACTATATATCATATATTATTATTATTTAAAGTGCCTTTACAATATATGTCACATATAATAATATAACAACCTCTTTATATAATGGCATATATATCAATATATTCTTATAACAACCCCCTTTATGATGTCATATATGACAATATATTATTATAACAACCCACTTTATAATATATGTGTCATGCATAACAATATATTATTATAGCAATTCCCTTTACATTTGTCATATAAAGCAGCATATTATAATAACAACCTCCTTTACAATATACGTGTCATATATAACACTATATTATAATAACCCCTTTTATGATAAATGTTATATATCAAAATGTTATTATAAATGTTATTATAACAACTTCCTTTATAATATATATGTCATATATATCATGCATTACTATTATTAAAAATCCCTTTGTAATATGTCACAAATAACTGTATTATATTAACCTCCTTTACTGTATCATATATAACAATACATTATTATAACAACCTCCTTTCTAATGCGTATGTAATATAAAAATATATTATTATAACAATCCTCTGTATAATACATATACATAATATATAACCATAATATTATTAAAACCCCCTTTATAACATATATGTCACATATAGCAATATATTATTATTAAAAACCCCTTTATAATATATTGTGATATATAACAATATATTATAACAGCCCCCTATGTCATGTATAACAATATATAATTATAACATCTTTTAATGTATATGTCATATATAGCAATATATTATTAATATTAAAAACCCTTTTTAATATATGTTACATATAAAAATATATTTTTATAAACCCCCTTTACAATATTTATGTCATATAAAACAGTATGTTACTATAACAACCTCCATTATAATGTATACATCACATATTACAATATATTATTATTTAAACTCCTCTTATAATATATATGTCCCATAGGATAATATATTATTATAACAACTCACTTTATTATAGGTGTCCCATATACCAATATATTCTTATAACACTACTATTGGTAATATGTATGTTACATGAAAAAATATATTATTACAAAACTTTATAATGCTTATGTCATATTTAAGAACATATTTTTATTAAAAACTCCTTTGTAATATATGTGTCACATATAACAATGTATTACTATAACTACCCCCTTGACAATATTTGTGTTATATAAAAGAGTATATTATTATAGCAACCTCCTTTATAATTGTTATGTCTCATATAACAATATGTTATTTTTAAAGCCTTTATAATGTGTCACATGTGACAGTATATTATTATAACAACTACAATTATATGTCATATATAATGATATTGTTATGCCAACCCTATTTACTATATATGTAACATACAACCAATTATTATTATTATTAAAAACCCCTTTCTAATATATATATGTCACACATAACAATATATTATTGTAACAACCCCGTTTCCAATATTTGTCATATAAAACTATATATTATTATAACTATCTCCTTTTTAATGTCTATGGCAAATAAAATTACATTATTATTTAAAAGTCTTTTATAATATATGTCACAAATATATTATTATAATAACTCACTTGACAATATTTATGTCATATAAAATAGTGTATTATTATGACAACTTCCTTTATAATATGTCCTGTTTTTATTAAAAGCACATTTATAATAATATGTCACGTATAACAGTATATTATTATAGTGAGCCACTTTAGAATATGTATGTTATATATAACAATACATTAGTATATCAACCTACTTTATAATGTCACATATCAATTTAACATAACAAGCCTCTTTATTATATATATGCTATTTATAACACTTCCTTTACAATATTTTTGTCATATAAAACAGTATATTCTTATAACAATCCCCTTTATGATATATGTATAATAGAAAAATATAACAACTTCCTTTACAATATTTGTCATGTAAAACATTACAATAACAATATAACATGTTATAACGAACCACTTTATATGTCGTATAAAAATATATCATAAGAACTCCTTTATAACGTATGTCATCCTTATATTATTATTATTATTATCAAAACCCTTTTTAGTATATATGTCATATATAACAATATATTATTTTAATAACCCCCTTTATGGTATATCATATATAACAATATATTATAACAATCTACTTCATAATATATGTGTCATATAAGAATATATTATTAGAACAACCCCCTTGATAATGTATAGGTAAGAAATAATAATATATTATTATAACAACCATCATTATAGTACATATGTTATATATAACAAAATATTATTAGTATTAAAAACCCCTTTGTAATATGTTATATATTAGCAATATATTTTATAATAACCCTCTTTACAATATGTATGTAATATAAAACAGTATATTATTAGTTAACAATCTCTTTCATAATGTATCATATATGACAATATATTATTATTTAAAACCCCTTTGTAATATGTATTACATATAGCAATATATTTTCATAATATCCCACTTTTTCATATTTATGACATAAATATCAATATTATTATATAAACCCTTTATAATATATATGTCATATATAACAATATTGTCATTACAACCCCCTTATAATATGTCTTACATAGCAGTATATTATTATAATAACCCCCTTTACAAAATGTCATATAAAACAGCATATTAAAACAAGCTCCTTTATAATGTATATATCATATATAACTATATGATTATTATTTAAAAAAGCCCTTTATGATATATGTCTGGTATAACAATACATTATTCCAACAACCCCCTTGACAATATTTATGTCATATAAAACAGTATATTGTTATAACAACCTCCTTTATGGTGTATTTCATATATAACAATATATTATTATTATTAAAAACCTCTTTCTCAGATATGTATCACATATAGCATTATATTATTATAACAACCTCGTTTACATTATGTCATATGGAACAATATATTATTATAAATACCCATTTCGTAATATGTTTCATATATAATAATATATTATTATTAAAAACCACTTTATATGTATATGTCAATATTACAATATATTATTGTAAAACCCCCCTTTACCATATTTATATCATATAAAACAGTATATTATTATAACAGCATCCTTTATAATGTAGGTCATATATATCAATAAATTATTATTTAAAACACCTTTATAATATGTGTCACATATGACAGCATATTATCATAACTCACTTTATAATATGTAGGTCATATATAACAAAACATTAATATAACAGCTTTTTAATATATGCCTTATATAACAATATGTTATTACAGTGCTTTTTTGTGATGTCTTATATAGCAATACATTATTATAATAATTCACTTTATAATATGTCATACATAAAAAAATTTTATTATAACAATCTCCTTTACAATGTATGTGTAATATATAACAATATGTTATTATAATAACATCCTTTTTGAGTAATATATGTTATACATAACAATACGTTATTATAACAACCTCATTGTTAATGTGTATATCATATAAAAGAGTGTATTATTATTATTAAAAACCCATTTGTAATATATATGTCACATATAACTATATATTATTATAATAACTCCTTACAGTATGCCATCTATAAGAATATATTATCATAACAACCCACTTCGTAATATTTGTGTCATATATAACAGTCCCCTTTACACCATTATGTCATATAAAACAGTATATTGTTATAATAACCCCTTTACAATCTATGTCATATATCACAATATGTCATTATTATAAACCCATGTATGACTAATATGTTATATATAATGTTATCATAACAACCTCCTTTTTAATGTATATATCATATGTAACAATTTTCATCATCATTAGAAACCTGTTTTGTTATAATATACATGTTATACATAACCATGTATTATTCTAACAGCCCCCTTTATGTTATGTCATATATAACAATATATTATAACAACCTCCTTTATACTGTATATGTAATAGAGCTATATAGTATTATAACAACCCCCATATGATCTATTTGTGATATAGAAGAATTATTAATAATTAGTTATTATTTTATAATGTATATGTCTATATAACAACATATTATTACAACAACCCTCTTTGCCATATTTGTCATATATAATGATGTTGTTATAACAACCTCTTAATAATGTCATACATAAAAATATGTTATTGTAACAAACTTCTTTATAATTTGTCACATATAGAAATATATTATTATTAAGACCCCCTTTTAATATATACATCGCACATAACAATATATTATTATAACAATGCCCTTTTCTATATCATATTTAACAATGTATTATTATGACTATCCACTTAATAATAATATGTCATATATTACAATATATTATTATATCAATCCACTTTACAATATTTGTGTCATATACAACAGTATATTATTTGAACCACCCCCTTTATGGTATGTCATATATAACAATATATTATTCTAACAACTCCTTTACAATATTTATGCCACCTAAAAGAATATATTATTATTACACCCTTTATGATATGTATATCATGTAAAACAAGATATCATTATTACAACCCCCTTTATAACATATGTCATATATACCAATATAATTTTATAACATCCTACTTTATTATAAATGTGTCATATATAACTACATATTATTATAAGAACCTCCTTTATAATATTTACATCCTGTGTAAAAATATGTTATTATTTAAAACCACTTTGTAATATATGTGCCACATGTAATGATATAGCAATACCCTTTATGATGTCATATGTAACAAGATGTTATTATAATAACCTACTTTATAATATATCTGTCACATATAATAATATATTATTATAACATCTCCCTTTAAAATGTTTTATATGACAGTATATTATTATAACATTCCCCTTTAAGGTAAATGTACCTCATATTTAACAGTATATTATTATAAAAACCTCCTTTATAATGTATATGTAATATAAAACTGTATTATTGTTTTAAAAACCCTTTCTAATATATATGTAACATATAGCAATATATTATTACAACCTACTTTATCATATATGTGTCATATATAACCCCCCCTTTATGATATATAGTCTTATTTAACAAAATATTGCTAAACTACTCTTCTTTACAATATTTATGTCAAATAAAATGGTATATTATTATAACAACCTGTTTTATAATATCTGCCATATATAACAATATATTATTATTTTAAAAAAACTTTCTATAATAAATATCGTATAACAATATATTAGTATGACAACCATCTTACCATATATACATGTGTGTATGTATGTGTATATATATATATATGTGTGTATATATACACAATATATATATTTTATAACAACTGCCTTTATAATGTATATGTCAAATAACACTATGTTGTTCTAACAAACACATTTATAATACATAGGTCATATATAACTATATTTTGTAACAACTCACTCTATAATACCTTCGTCATATATAACAAAATATTATAACAACCCCCTTTACAATTTTTATGCCATATAAAAGAGTATATTATTGTAAACCCCCCCTTTGTGATATATGTCACATATAACAATATATTATTATAACTACTCCCTTTCTCATATTTGTCATATAAACCCATATCTTATCATACCAGTCTCCTTTATAACATCTATGTCAAATGTAACAACAACAACATTTTATTATTATTATTAAAAACCCTTTATAACATATGTCACATATAACAGTATATTATTATAACATCCCACTTTATAATATGCATGTCATATATAACAATATATTATTATAGCGATTCCCTTTACATCATTTGTGTTATATAAAACATTATAGTATTATAACAATTCCCTTTACAACAGATTTATCATATATAACAATAGATTATAACACCCCCCTTTACAATTAATGTTGTCTATAACAATATGTTATTATAATAACCTTTTATGATTAATATATGTTATATATAACAATATGTTATAACAACATCCTTGTTAATATGTCATATAAAACAGTGTATTATTATTATTATTATTATTATTATTATTATTATTATTAAAAATCCACTTGTAGTACATCACATATAACCACATTATTATAACAGCCCCTTACATTATGTCATATATGACAATATATTTTTATAACATTTGTGTCATATATAACAGTATCTTATTGTATCAGTTCCCTTTACAT
The DNA here is from genome assembly GCF_902635505.1 of Sarcophilus harrisii. Lineage (NCBI taxonomy): Eukaryota > Metazoa > Chordata > Mammalia > Dasyuromorphia > Dasyuridae > Sarcophilus > Sarcophilus harrisii. The sequence continues at coordinate 54,716,593 of NC_045432.1, read as the reverse complement.
CATTATGTCATATAAAACAGTATATTGTTATAACAACCCCTTTACAATATGTGTCCTATATAACAATATATTATATAACAATCCCCTTTATGATGAATATATGTTATATATAACAATATGTTATCATAACAACCTTCTTTGTAATGTGTATGTCATATATATGTATTATTATTAAAAACCCACTTGTTATATGTCACATATAACCATATGATATATATGTAATATATAACAGTATATTATTACTATGAAAAACCCCTCTATAATATATATTACACATAATCATATATAATTATAACAACCCCTTTACAATATATCATACATAACTATATTATTATAACAACCCACCTTTAATATATGTCATGTATAACAATATATTATTTTTAATTTCCTTTACAAATATTTGTTATATAAAACAGTATCATCTTATAACATCTTTTATAATGTCTATAGGTTATCATTAAAACCTCACATATATACATATATATATATAAATAAAATAACCTATAATTATGTTATAACAAATACCTCTGTAATGCATATATCTTATGTTACAATATGTTATTATAACAACCCTCTTTTCCCCTTAGAAGATGCTTGTACGGTTAAATGTGTCTTGACCCTCACATAGACTCCCGAGCTGCACAATGAGGGTGCTTTGGGAATCCTCTTCCCACCACAGCTCCAAGTCCATTGGCTGTGTCTGAAAATGTCTACCTCATTCTGTCTCAGCTGTGCTGTGAGACAGGAGTTGACACCTCCACCATGCTTCTCTTTCTGAGGGCCTTGCTTAAAATTCGGAGTCTGTTCTCACTGGACATTGGTCTGCTGCCATTTGTAAATAGAACACATTCTAAATCCAGCTGGATCGCACGTGGGACAGAACTTCCCCGTTATGATTTGCCCACTCTCCCCATCCCCCAAAACCCCTGACAACAAAGTCTTGGCAAAGGCCTTATACACTGAAGGTACATATTTCCCTCCCAAACACACATGTATTCTGATAGGTCCACATGTTATCTCCCATACACTCATTCCCAATATACTTTAATACACGTGTGTACACAGGTGCAGCACACAGAGACGGGGATGTGGAACATCCTCGCTCACATAGGTGTCCTATCACAATTCTAGGTAATGCAGTGCCTGGACTCGGGAAGACTTGAGTTAATCTTTAGCCTAAGATACTTCCTAGCTTGTGACCCTGCTCAAGTTATTCAACCTCAACCTCTATCTGCCCCAGTTTCCCCATCTGTAAAATGAGGATAGCAATAGCATCTACCTGCCAGCTTGTTGCAAGAGTAAAATGAGATATTTCTTGAGCAGTGGTATCCAACTCACTATACATTTGCCTCTTAAATATTGCCTCTTAAAAAAACATATTAACATTATCTGTGTTCTATTGTATTTTTATTTTTTGTCAAATATTTCCCAGTTACATCTGAATTTGCATCTGACACTTGGGAAGGCTGTGTATGACATACATCTTGTAAAGGTGGTTGTTATAGAATATATTGTTATAGGTGAATATATTATAAAGGGGTTTTTAATCATATCTGTTATATATGATACATATTACAAAGAGGGTCATTATGAAGAAAAGAAAAAAAAAACCTCCAAGTGTTATATAAATGCTAGCTACTATTATTACACAGACACAGGCTTAGAAATAGCTTCTAGATACCTAGTGATGGGCCCTGGGGTGTATGTTTGCCCAGCATGTGGTTTCTTCATTGGCCCACTGATTCTTTCCCCTGAAAAAAGCTAGCTGCTCTAACAGTGGGGGTCCCCTTGGCTTAATTACCTAGAAGATGCTGGGCAGCAGCATCCAGGTGCACACACTCCAGAGGAGTGATCCCTTTACACTAGGCTGTTTCGCATCCGCTGAGTTGTATATAAGACTTTGGAGGCCTTCTGGTTAGAAGATCCAACATAAAGAATGATGATCATTACATTTCTCTGTCTCCTCCCCCCCACCCATAGTGATTAGGGCATATGGCCTGCTGGGCTAGAGGCTGGAGAAGGGAACCTGCCCCAGCTATCCTTTCCTCGTGGGGGCAGAATGTTCCCTGGCTCTGCCCCTGGCCCCGCTTGTCAGCTACAGGTTGTCCTCTCCTGCCTGGTAAACTCCCTGGGCCCAGCCAGAACAGAGGTACGGAGCAAGATTCTCTTTCCAGAAACGGTTCCCTATATTGCTCGATGGGTATATTCACCCCCTGGCATCAGTGTGGCTTTGCATGAAACTAATCCGGAACTGCCTTTGGGCCAGTCACTTCATTTCCCTTGAGTGTCAGTTTCTTCACCTGTGAATAAAGGCTCTCTATGACTTCTGAGGTGCCTTCAAGCTTTGAGATGCTAGGATTAGATGTTCTCACAGGTCTCTTTCCATTCGGATGATTTGCAGTCAGAGCCGTTCTGCCTCCGAAATCCTGTGCTATGTTCTTCTGATCTCTGCCCACGGAGCATATCTCTGCTTGGGCCATTTGCCTAGGGCCTCAAGGAAATCAGGCATAGGGCCTATACACTGAAAGCCAGCCTCAGGCTTTTCTTTCTGGTTGCTTTCTGGTTCCTGTAGGATAGCTGCACTTGGGCTGGAACTTGTATGTGTGCTGGAGGCAGACCCTGGGCTTCCCTGAGCTGGTCGTGGAGCATCATGGGTGGGAGCAGTGAGCATTATGTGGTGGGAGTGGGTTTCTGGTGACTTTTGACAATGACTCAGAATTTGTTTGTTTGTTTTTTTTTGTTTTGTTTTGTTTTATTTTGTTTTGTTTGTAATGATTGAAGACATTGGTGAGTAGCAGCTACTCGGTTACTTCAAGTTTGCCATCTAGTGGCCATTGATGGAGCAAATAGCTTAGGGAGGGGGTGATACAAATAAAATAATGCCTTTTTCGAAATGAGTGTAGCTTTAAAAGTACAGTTTATAGGTCTGCAGGAGAACCCCCATATTACTACCAAGAATGAAGGCTAAGGTCAGGATGTTCATGAGACTTTCTGTGGTCTGCTGGGAAAAGATCCTCATGTCCTGGCACAAGAACAGGAAGGGATCTCCGAGGTCATCACATTTATCTCCCTTCAGTTTACATAGGAGGAAAGTGGAGCCCCAGTGTGGGGAAGCATGACTTCTCCAAGGTGATTCAGGAAGTAAATGGCCCAAGTGGGATTCACCCCCACTGTGTCCTAACTCTTTGCCTTGTAATTAGCTCTCTTCAGTCTGCCACTTACCAGCTGTGGGACCTGGAGCAATGCATTTCATATCTCTGCTTCTTGGCTTCCTCATCTGTAAAATAGGGAATAAGTGTGTATTCTCTGCCTTCCTGGTGTGAATAATAAATAGCTGTAGCAGCCTTAAAATTCTCTAGAAATGATATGTTTGAGAATCATCAGCATCCCTTCATGTGTCCTCCAGGAGCTGGCCCCTTCATTCATGCACCCTTCTCCCAAACCTTCAACTTCTCCCTGTCTCCTAACTCCTTCCCTGCTGCCTATAAATCTGCTTGGCTCTCTGCCTTACTCACAAAGCTTTCCCCCAAATCGTTTGTCTACATGTCTCTTCCCTTTCATAACCAGATTCCTAGAAAAAAATTACTTGTTACCTTGCTCACCTCCTGTTCCTCACGCCCTTGAAATCCAGCTCCCGGACTCACTGCTTGGCTGAAGCTGCTCTTTCCTCTTACCATCAGCCTTTTCTTGAGCCTTTTCCTTCTTGTTCCTGTAGATTTGGCACCATGGAGCACTGCTTCTTCCTCAATGCTCTCCCATACCGGGGACTGCCAGGTGTACACAGCTGGCATCCGTTTTCCTCCCAGCCTCCATCCCCGCATCTCTGGCTGTCTGCTTGATATCTCCCTCCATATATATCCCATCGGTATCTCTCCTTACCAGTTCCTCTTTCACATGGCCACCAGTTTGAGATTTCAGCAGCTCAAAGGTGACCAAGTCACTCTGCTACTCAAGAAGTGTTCTGAGGAGAAAATACAAATTCCTCCCCCTAGCATTTCAAGTCACTTCTTACAATCTGGTGCTAACCTGTCTTTCCGGTCACCCTAAAACTGGCTTGCTTGCTGTTCCCTATCTCCCAGCTCTGTGACTTTGCCCAGGTTGTCCCCTGTTCCTGAAACATTCCCCTTCCTCACCTTCACCTTTTGGAGTCCCTTGATCCTTACAAGTCACAGCTTGGGCCATCTCCTTCACAAAGCCTTTTCTGATCTCACCAGTTGTTAGTACTCTCCCTTCTTATAATGCAAGGTGATCTTCCTGAGACAATTGTGGTAGAAATGGTTCCGTTTCCCGGCATGGCACTGCTAGACTGTCCAGGTTTCAAAGGCATATGAAAATGAGGTTGGCACAGTGGCTCTGCAGATGTTTAGTTTGGTAGTGAATCTAATATGTCTTCTCTCCCCCCCCTTTCCTTTGAAGGCTCCCAGATACTGATTTAGCTCAGGCAATGCATGTCAACTGCACCTGGGTAAGGTATTGGCTACCGTGATCCTTTCTCAAGCTGGACTGCCAAGTATTGAGACTGTACTACAGACAACGCAACTTTGATGGGCTGCCCGTGCATGTTGTTTGCCTTACGCTTGCCTAAAAGGCTATTTTACAGAGAACTCATACAAAGCCAATGCTCACCTGGAGGTCAGAAGAAGTGGTAGAAGGACACGTTCAAGGTCTCTCTGAGGAACTCTAGCATATGTAATTGTGTGGGTAGAGAGTAAGATTTGAACTCTGTCGATGGTGTATGCAGGCAGTTTCTACCAGGGATTTAGTGAGTCTTTCTTTGATCCCAAGAACCTCTTGGAGGTTCTTTGATAAGAAAAACCCAGGGAAAGAAGAGAGCTTGTCCCCATTCTGCACAGGCCTTTAGACTGTGCAGATACACATTACCTCATTTACAGGTTGTAGAACATCAGCGCTAGCAAGAGCCTGAGAACTAGATGACCTTAGAGGTCATGTTGTCCATGCCCGGGACAGGGGGTGACTTGCCCTAAGTCAAAGTTGATGACAGAGCCAAGGCCAAAGCTATCCCTGGATTCCCTGTATCACATAGCCTCATTTGGAAGAGATGTGCGTTGAGATCTACAGCTAACGGGAACATGGACCTGTGACAGAGCTTCAGAGGGTTGAGGATGTGTTACTCCAATCCCTAAAGTGCTAAGTGATTTCTAGTCCTGCCTCTGATGCTGATGTGCCATGTGACCTTGGCAGAGAACTTCCCCACCCTCCTTAAGGCTCACATGGATTCCAGTTAGTTGTTGACTAGATGGTGATGGTCAAATGAGTCCCAGGAAGGGAATTGGGTACTCAGGGAAAAAGCCAACCGGCAGCTAGCTGGACGGGAGTTGTATCATAGATGATAGTTTGTGAGTTAGAAGAGACCTTGGGCCTCACCTATCGTACCCCCCCCCAATACAGGGCATTGCCTAAGCTAACCCAGCTGGGATCTGAACCCAATAGCAGAGTTAGTAGTGCCTCCCTGTCTGCCTAATGTGGTTCCTGCTTCTTGAAGCAGGTAAGAAGGACGAGCTTTGAGAATAGTAAGGTCAGAGGCAGTGGAATCTTCTGGGTGTTTTTTCATGTAATGCAAAGTGATACTTCTTGGGAAGCTGGAGGCATACAGCCCTGCAGGGTCTCAGCAGGCAGGTCCAGGAGACACATGACTACTGTACAGTTTGGAAATCCTGAGCTATTGATGCCACATGGGAGGCATCTGGTGTGATGAGTGGACAGAACAGGGAAGTGGGGGCCATGTCACCACTCTGGGGTATAGGCTCCTTTTCTGTGAAACAAGGGCTCCTTTACCTTTATTGTATCTGGACCCCCTCTTCTCAAAATCATGTTTTTAAATAACTCGAGGAAATGCTCAATTTCAGCCGGAGGTTGGTAGACATGAAGTTGTAAATTTTTCCTCATTCAACATCATGGACCCCTTGAAATATATCCATAGACCCCCAAGGGCTCTGTGTGGACCCCATTTATGAACCCCTCAAGATCTATCCACAGACCCCCATGGGCTCTGTGGACCCCAGGTCCTGAACCCCTTGACTAGATGATCTCAAAGGTCCCTTGCCACTCTAAATCCTGTGCTCCTCGGCTCCGCAGTGTCCCTGCAGGATATCAACATGAGGAAGGCTTTCCGGAGCTCCACTATCCAGAATCAGCAGGTGGTATCACGTAACTCCATCCCCAACCCCGTGATGGAGATGTATCAGCGGTGTGACAAGCCCCCGCCACTCAACATCCTCACGGCCTACAGGTAGGAGGGAGGGTAGGGCCCCTAGCCACAGGATAGGTCTGAAGAGCCAGAGCCAGTATGGCCCCAGTCAGGGCCCTGTTCTAGCAGGATCCTGCGCCTTTGGGTTTGCTCAGGACCTCACTGAGCCCTTCCCTGGCTGTGGAACTTGAGGCAACTCATTGCATCTTTCATAGCTTCAGTTTCTTCATCTGATAGTGGACCAAAAAAAAAAATACCCTTCCTACATACAGGACCATGGCATGCTAGCAAAGTGCTCGCTGGCCTCTTTTCCCCACTTAGTTAAAACAGAGGAGCTGCTCCCATGAAAGAGCTTGTCCTTGGCTCCAGGCTGGGCTGCCATCTCAGCTAGGCAGTGACCTCTGACTGCGCGGACCTCCCTGCCTGCTCACCGGTCAAACGTTCCTTCCTGCTCTAGACCCGGCCTCTTCACTTCTTGGCTCAGAGCTGGGGGCATGAGGATGAGCACTAAGACTCTCACCACAACACAGAACACTCATCACTTAACAGTTGTGGTTGGTGATAATCAAGAAGAGCTTCCTGTATGATTAGAGGATTTATACTATAGCCCAGTATCTCCCTCAGTGCCTCTGCGCACAATAGACACCAAATACATCTTCCCATCAACTCTGGGTCAGGATCCCCATTTTATAGATGAAAAAAACCAAGACTCAGAAAAGTGAATGACTTGCCTTAGGTCACACAGCCAGTGGGGGGAGGGGGAAGGAGGTGTCAACTCTGAGCTCCTGATTGCAGTCAGGTTTTTTTCTCATACCCCACCACTTTCTGAGTAGGGTTAATTCCTAGCCCTGTCCCAGGAAAGCCTGCAGCTAGTACTAAGCAATACCCATTTTTCAGGCAAGTGCTTTGCAGGGCAGGTGGTTTGGGTGTCGGTTGGTTGGTTCCACCCTTGACCTGGCAGTTGGGAGACATAGTGTTAACCATTTCCTGGATCTTCCAGACCTCCCGTCTGATCTTTCCAACAAGACAGGGCCTTGCCCCTTCTTGGAGAATGTCCCTGAACTGCAGAAAGCTCAAGTTTGATTGGGCCTTGGGGCCGAATTACAGCTAAGCGTGGCCTTAAGCACCTCTCACTCTTTCTGGTCTTCATCTTGCTCTTATGAAAAATGCTGGGGCCGGACTAGATGTTGACTATCAATGAGCTCACTAACATCCCCTTTTGGGTCCATTTCAGAGATGACAAGAAAGATGGCCTTAAATTCTATACTGACCCATCATATTTCTTCAACTTGTGGAAAGAGAAAATGCTTCAGGCCACTGAGGATAAGAGGAAGGAGAAACGAAGGCAGAAGGTACATGGGTGGGGCTGAAAAGAGAATTAGACTTGAGAAGAGCTCTCCATCTCTCATGGGGCCATGACTTCGGCTTGGAGTCATGTTGCGTGACCTCGGGTAAATCCCTTCTTTCAGAACCATGGTGCCCTCATCTGCAAAATGAGGGAAGTGAACTAGATAAGCTCTTAGGTCCCTTATCATTTGTGATTATGTGTGCGTGTGTGGGTGTGGGTGTGGGTGTGTGTGGTTTGCCATGTTTTAGGAAGAATCTTGACAAGCTGTGGCTTTGCCAGAAGGGACAGGGCCAGCATGAGGAAGGGGCTGGAAGCCATGCTCTGCAAGTACTTATTTTGGGAAAGGGAAGGTTGATAGCGTGATAGCAGTCTTCAAGAATTTGAAGAGTGACCCTATGGAAGAGGGACTCATCTTATTTTAGTTAGAACCAGGAACTATGTGGGGAAGTTGGCAAGAGATTCTGGCTCCGATCTCAATTTGGGGTCTTTTGTTGCAGGGTTTGCAGGTCAAATTATCATTTGCATATGAGGTAAGGCCTATCTGGCCTCTCAGGGCCCATCTAATCCTGAGATTCCCCAGTAGAGCTGAGCCCTGCTCATGCTGTCACAACACTACTCCAAGAGTGGCTCATGGTGCCTTCTAGGCTCCTTTTCTTCAGAATTCACAAATGCAAAGCTCAGCTACCCAGTTTGGAAGGCTGCAGACTTTGTCTTCAGTGGCATCAGCCTTTGTCCCTTCTGTCCACCTCTCCCAACCTCTCTTGACCCACCTGGGGCTCCCAGGATCCTACCGGCAATCCTAGGCGGGACTAAGGAAGAAGAGGGCCCGGTTGTCCTTGACCCTGATCAGCCTATATATAAAATATCGTGTTCTGTTCGGGAGGCCACATTTTAAGGACTTTGATAAGCCAGAAGATAATCAGGATGGGGAGGGACTAGGAGAGCCCACCACGTGAAGATTGCTTGAAGGAATTGGGGAAGAGGAGACTTGGTAGCTGTTTTCAGGTATTTGAAGGGTAAATGACTGAGAATACAACGTGACCCATCACAAAGAGCTGACATTTTGATTCCATTTCAATGAATTGCCTTTGTGAATCACTTTAATCTCTTGCTAGCTCTATCTTCCACCCCCTAACCGTGGGTGTTCTTTTCTCTACATATCCTATCTATCCATGTGATTTCATCTGCTTCCTTGGGATCACCTATCATCTCTACATGGATAACTCCAAAATCCAAACCATTATCATAAGCCTTTCATGTGTTATCAGTGATTATTAACCCTGATCTGTCCTCTGAATTCCAGTCCCCTCTCATTATTGACTGTCAATGAGACAGCTTTCTTCTGGATGTCCTGTTGGCATCTCTAAATCAACATGGCAGAAACAGAACTCATTGCCTTCCTCTTGAAAAATGATCCCCCCACACACACTTCCCCCTTTCCATAAAGGTATGATCACTGATTGCTCTTCTACTTCCACATCATCCTTCCTATCTGCCCCCTTCTTTTCACCCACATTGGATTCCTTGTCACCTCCTTCCTGGAGCATTGGAGTAGTATCCTTGCCTCTAGTTTCTCTCTTCTCCCATTCTTCTTCCATACTCCTATTAAAATAATCTTCCTAAAGCACAGATTCCATGCTCTCAAGTTTTGGGTGGTTCCCTGTTGCCTCTAAATTAAAATAAGAACTCCTCAGCCTGGCATTTCCTTCTCACCCTAGCCCACTCTCTCCAGCTGGTCCAGACTAGCCCATTCTTCATTCACCTCCCATCCAATCATCCATCCAGGCCTTCTTGCAATTTGCCTCTAATCCTAACACTACCCACCTTCCCAGTCTCCCACCGTTAGCCTCCTCGAGTAGTCTAATTAACATATGTCTCTATATAATAAGAACAACAAAACAAGATAATTGATATGACAACTCTAAGAAAAACTGGCTTGTTTCTTAAATTCATCAAATAAATACCACTATTTCTTCTGGAAAGGCTATTTTTCTAAGTCAGCAAAGATGGTGAAGTCATCTGTTAGGTACCCAAAGCTGCCTGGTGGATGATCTCATCATCCCCTTCCTTGGCTCCCACTTCCCTCCCATGGTTAGCCTTCCCCATTAGGTCAGCTCCTTGTGGGTAAGGGCTGGCTCGCCCTGGTGTTTGTATTCCTAGCATCGAGCACGTTCCCTAGCAGAGGAAGTGATTAAGACATGCTTTTTTATAGTCATTCATTTAAAGCCCTTTACGCTTGAGCTCCAACCAAACTTTCCAGGCTTATTTTATGTTATTCTCCTGTATTTATTGTACACTCTGGCCAGACCGGTCTGTTAGCTGTTCCTTGAACTCAGGCTCTCATCTACTTTTTCTCCATGTCTTTCCATAGACCATCCTGCCTCAAACACAAGCCTTGTTCACCTTTGCGTCTTATAATCCTTAGTTACAATCCTTGGATCTAGAATCAAGAAAACCTGAGTTCAAATCTAACCACAGGCTAAGCCTTAGTTGTGTGATCCTGGGCAAGTGACTTAGCCTCTTTTTCCCTCAGTTTCCTCAACTGCAAAATGGGGATAATAATAACGCCTACCTCATAGGGGTTGTCGTGATGAATAAATGAGGTAATATTTTTTTTAAAAAGCGTGCTTACCACAGTGTCTGGCACATAGCAGGCCCTATTACTAAAGTATTAAAGGTTCCGTTTAGATGAGCCTCCTCCAAGAAGGCTTTCCTAAACATTCCCACTCCCACTTGTTAAACCTCTCCTTCTTAAAGGTACGTTGTTTATGCTTACGTGTTTGTTGTTTCCCTGGAGGGCAGGGGCTTTGCAGTTTTGTCTGTATATTCCCAATGTCTGGTGCTGTTCTCAGTATGCACGAAGAGTGGAGCAAGTGCATGGTGAATTTATACTGAAGTCAAAGGAGGCAGACTTGACATCCACAGCCTCTTTTCCTGCCATCTTTCTCCAAAGGAGATTTTCATTCCTGCCAGGAAGGGAAACAAGAAGTTGGGGCCAGAGACCACCATTCTCCTCTCCTCAGAGAAAGGGATGCTGGCAAGAAGTCTATGTGCTCCCCTTAATTATTGTTACTCTTGGGGATACGATCGGGTTTCAGCTAACTTTTTGATCACTTTGTCATTTTGCAGGGAAGGGGCCTCCAGGCTCTACTTCCAAGGCTTGACCCCTTTCTCTCCTAATACCATGTTTCACAATTGATATATAGCGAATAGCAAAGACACCCCTTTATCCAGATCCTAGCAAAACAGAAATAGGAAAAGGCACATGCACAGAGTGAAGCTCTTAGGGTCTTGGAGCTCACCCAGAAGAAATTTCTCACAGGCTCTAGAGTTGCAATCTGGGCTTAGGGACATGATGGTCACTGTTCACCCCTCTCATATCTTCCTAAAGTCTTTTCCTTAGCAGGGATTGAAGTGGGATTTTTGTCCTCCATCTCCTTTCTTCAAACTGGAAGCCAAGAGCTCCTGAATGTTGAGTCCCCAAAGGAGGACCATCACCAATTCACCCCACCCCTTACCCAGGACAGGGCCTTCATCTCCACTAGTAAAGAGAGAGTCCCATACCAGTGGCCTTTGGATTGGGCTTACATAAGGGCTACCACTTTTCTCTCTTCTCACTTGCTTCTAAACCTTGGACAACCTGGCTTCTGATGTCATTTAACTGAAAACTGTTCTCTGAAATTTCCAGGCACTGCCAAATTACCCAGCCTCCCAGCCTGGATGCCCTCTCAGCAGTTTTTGACACCGGGAAGTTCCTTCTCTTAGTGGATGCTCTTTCCTCTCTAAGTTTTCATAACATTACTGTGTCTTGGTTCTCCTTCTGTCTATCCAGCTGTCCCTTCCTTCTTAGCCTCTGCTGGCTCTTCATCCAGGTCACCCCACCACTCACAACAGGGGTCCCCCAGGCTCTGTCCCAGTCCCCTTCTCTTCTCCCTCTCCCCATTCTTTCTTACATTCTCTGCTCCCTTGGGTTCAGCGATCATGTCTATGCAGATGATCCCTTAATCCAGTCCTAATTGACGTTTTCACATGCTTAATACAGCTCAGATCCTGATTTGGAAAGGTCTGAAGCCAAATCTAGGCCTCCTCACTGAAGAAAAACCTTTGTTTTGATCAAAATCGTGACCTGACAGTACTCTCAGATGCTGAAATGGACTATGAAGGAAAACTGTAGGACCTTTTAAAGTAGCTAGCTTCTTACCAAGTTGGCAAGCATTTATTAGGTACTGAACTATACTAATACCAGGCGCTATACTAATATATAGAGGCTTTTTAAAGAGATTTTTTCTTTCTTTGTAGAAGGGTAAAAGCAGTCCATGATCAAAAAGCAACCACATGCAAACAATTCTGGATAAACAAGATACGGGCAAACAAAATTAGAAGTTGTCTCAGAGGGTAGCCTACATGCCTTAAGAGGGTCAGGAAAGACTTCTTAAAGAAGATGGGATTTTAGCTGAGACTCGAAGGAAGCCAGGGAAACCAAGACGGAGACATGAGGAAGCAGAGAGTTCCAGACATAAGGGGACAGCCAAAGAAAACATTCAGAAAACATCAGAAGATGGGAGTGTCCTATGCGAGGAAGAGCCAAGGGCCCTGGGTCATAGGGTATTGGGGGGGTCAGGTAGAAGATAAAAGGTGTAAGAATACTGGAAAGGTGAGAATTTTGAAAAGCCAAACAGAGTGTTTTATAGTTGATTCGGGAAGGGAAAAGGAGCTGCTGGAGCTTATTGAGGGGTAGAGGATGAAGTAGTCAGACATTGCTTTCGAAAGAGAATGCCGTCATCTGAATGGAGTAGGATGAGCTGAGGCGGGGAGACCGGGTGGCAGGTGGTTGCAGTAGTCCAGGTGAGGAAGGCCTGAGCCAGGGTGTGGCAGAGAGGAAAAGGGGATGTATAGCCGGATCGGTGGCAAGATAAGACTCAGCAGAGCCTGGTGACAGCTCGTTTTGGCGGGATGAGACAGAGAAGGAGGTGTCAAGGGTGACGATTGGGGTATGAGCCTAAGGCACTGAGAGGATGGTGGAACTATTGGTAGACAAGAACAGGGTATAAAATCATCTGTCTGGTGTGGCTCAGTGAAGCGCCAACTTTATGAAGCAAGCCCTATGCTGGTGCTGGATGCTGGGCATACAGTGCTAGCACCACTTAGGCCCTTTTCTAAGGAGCCAGCACTCCAGTGGGGAAGCGCCAAGCACGGTGCAAAGGAAGTGGTCAAACACAATTCTCCAAGAAATCTGAGGTGGAAGGGTTGTGTCTGCATGGGATGTCAGAGATGGCTTCACAGAGAGGCAGTGTCTGAGAGAGTTCCCAAAGGGAAGAAAGACTTCAGTGGGGGGGATCTCTGTTCCAAGAGGGGGCGTGGCATGAGCAAAGGTGCAGAGATGGGAGAGGGCAAAGCAGAAGCAGAGAGCGGTGGACATGAAGGAGAATAGTATGACAATAGGACAAATAAAGTAGTCTGAAGCCTTGTTGCCAAGGACCTTGAATGCCAGGATCAGGGGATGGTACTTAATCATGCAGGCAATTGGGAGTCACTGAAGATCTATGAGTGGTAATAACAGGACATGATCAATAGGAATAGTGACTCCTATCCACTGCAGAGAAGAGCCCGGAAGCAACAGCGCCAATTGGAAGGCCAATAAAACACAAACAGTTCATCCCGTGATGCTGCCGGGGGCTGTGGCATACTCTGATTAACTTTCGCTATAGGTTCCCTCCTGGCCTAGTGTTTACTTTGGCAGCTAGCTTGCTGCCTCAAAGTGTTCTGGCAAAGTGACCATCAGAGACAGAGACAGACCCATATCTAGTCAGTCTCTCTGTCTCTCTCTGTCTTTCTATGTCACTGTCTCGCTCTCCTCCCCTCTCTTTCTCATTCCCCTCCTCTCTTCTCTCTCTTCCTCCTTCTACCTATCTATGTGTGAAGGGCCTCAGCAGCTCTAGAGTAAAACGACAGGACTGGGTTGGATTTTGGTTGATCAGCATGGGGAGATTGAGGTGTTTTGTGTTGATCTCCAGGAACAGCGGCTGGTAGAGGACTCCACCAGGGAGGTGAAGAAAGTGCGGAAGGCACGGAATCGGCGCATGGAGTGGAGCATGATGGCATATGATAAAGAGTTCCGGCCAGATAACAGGTTCTCGCCATCTCCGTATCACATGGCCTCCTCAGAAGGATCACTGTCCCCAGATAATAGGCAGGTGTTCTCTAGTTTTACCCACTCAGCCCTTTGTTCCCCCTTTTCTATTAGCAAAAAGTGTGCCATATGTGATGCTCCTGTACAGAAGGTGGAGCTCTTTCTCAGAATGATCCCTTCTCCTTCTGCCAACCAAAAATCCCAAGACCTCATCTACTTTCTCCAAGGCACAAGGCATTCATGCTCTTTAAAAAATGATGTAAGAAATCATTCGTCATAAAAGAATTCAGAATGCACTTCAAATCAGAAAAACATACAACTCCTTATGGTGAACGTTTAATTTCTGGTACAGTCCGTACATATCAGCACCCGTCTCCCTTGCTGTCTCTGATCTGGTTGTTTGGGCCAAAGTTCAGGCGTGTTGTTTCATGAGATTCTTTCCACATTTCAGGATGTCATTTGCAGTGAAATATCCATTACATTGCTATCATCTTCACTCACCTAAAATTTAGCCCTTCAGGTTATTTCCTGTATAAATGCTGCTGCTTATTTTAGTATCTTCCCCCCCCCCCCTTTCTGATAACACCTAAGAGGCAGTTTGGTATAGTGGCAAGTACTAGCAAGCTATCCTTAGAGGAAGAAGAGCTAGGGTTCAAAGTCCCAAGCCGGATGGATGTGGAAAAGTCGCATAAACCCTCACTGCCCCAAGCCAAGTCTCTGAGACTAAGTGACGTGTGCCAGGAGATGGTGCTCCTGCACCTGGCATTTCCTCACCCTGATGAAATCCCAGTCGCAGCCCTCTTCGCTTTACAAATGGTCACATTCAGAGCAAATTGGATCAGGATAAAGAGTATAGTTATCTTTGTGATTCCTCCTGCATCCGACCAATATGATCCTACTCATTTGAATTCCAGCAGCAATATGTGAGGATAGGAGCCACCTTTTTAAACTTCCAGTGGTTGAAAATGGCTCAGTCTCCAGGACTGTATCCAGTCCTGTTGATGGCTTTGGGATTTAAGGCAGGGAAGGGCCCTTGATCTTTGGAGGAGTTGGCAGCTCCGTTGTTTTGCCTGTACTCCCACCTTGATGTACATCTCCTGTGCTTTTCAGCCCCATCTTTTTATGACAAAGGCAAAAAGCAGTGAAGTCAAGTCAGAGCTTCCTAGATTATGTCTAAGAACCCTGTGATAATACGAATACTTTAAGTGGCAGTGTGGCACGATGGAAGGATCTCTGCATTTAGTGGCAATTTTCTTCTTTGTAAAATGAAAGGAGGCAGTGAGGCACTGCTATAGATAGAGCACGTGCCCTGAAATCAGGAGAACCTGACTTGAAATGTGGCCTCAGACGTTTAACACATACTAAGCTATGTGACTCTGAGCGAGTCACTTAACCTTAATTGCTGTGAATTTAACAAAAAGTAAAAAGGTTATTTTTAGGGTTGACTTTTTCGGCTAGCAATCCTCTGACAAGTGATCCCATTGCTACTTCTCTGGCTCTCCCTTGGCCACACCGTGGCTAGCCATCTCATCTTCAACTTTCCCATTCGGTTCAGTGAGGGATGAGACCATTGCCATATATATTTGCTCTAGGTCTTACGCATCTGACATCGGTGATCACTCCTACCCAGCCAGTCCCAACCATCCAGCCCAGCAGGTGTTGGCACCCACTCCTCATCTGCCCATGGAACACAAGGAGATCATCTTGGCTCCTAGCCAGCTCCCGGAGCTGGCGTACCGGCCCGCGGCCCCAGGAAGTCGGCAGAACAGCCTCGGCCGTGTCCAACAGCCTCATGTGCCGCAGCCTCCGGATCCAATACTGAATGGACCCAGGCCTCAAACAATCAAGGACTATGGGTAGGCTAGCATGCTCTATGCGTCCTCCTCCCCTTTCTCGGCTTTGGGTACAGGGACCTGACATCAGAGGAGGCAGCGACTTAAGGGCTTGTCCCACTGAGCCTACGGCAGGTTTCCATGTACTTCATATTCCCACAGAGCCAGAGCCTAGAGGGGAGCTCTGTACCACATGGAATCTCATTTCCTAGGTGTCATCATTGCTCGTTCTGCCCTGGGGCAGGGTGGGGTATCGGCAGCTAGAATAGAAGCCCAAACTGAGCCGCCGCTCACGTGTGTACATGCAGCACAGAGGAAGGTGGTCCGGGGTGCCCCTCAGCCTGTCTCATCTAATGGCTGCTAAAACATAATTCAGCACTATCACAGTGTCTGAGAGAGTTCCCAAAGGGAAGAAAGACTTCAGTGGAGGGAACTCTATTCCAAGATGAAGGATGGCATGAGCAAAGGTGCAGAGATGGGAGAGTGGCTCTTTCCACGTTTCAGCACTTCTCTTACCTAAGCTGGTTTCAGCCACATGCACAGGTACCTTGCCTGCTTCTTGGTGCCCTTAAATACTCCCAGTAGAGCTGCAGTCACCCACTTTCTTCAACACCCTCACCCTAGTAAGAACTGGGAAGAGAACCTACCAGTTCCTTTTCCCTCTTCACCTCACTCCCCATCATCCTGAGAGCCTGGGAAGTAGATAAGTTGATTATTGTTATTCCCGTTTGACAGATGAGAAAACTGAGTAGATGATCTCTAAGATCCCTCCAACTTGAAAATCTATGAACCGCTGAAAGGTAGGGTGCTTGTCCAAGGTCACGCAGCTTGTGAGAATCAGAGCAAGCAATGGGAAAGGGTTCTTCTGCTTTCCAGTCCTGTGTTCTGCCTGGACAGGCCAAGCTTGATCATATATCACTGACTCCTGGAAGACCTTGGACAAGTCACTACCCTTTTGGGCATGTCAGCATTTCTGTTTATAAACTAATTATGGTTCTTTTTATCTTAGCTCAGGACTCAATTTATGGCACTCAATGAGTCATTTAGCCTGAGCCTCAGTTTCCTTGATAGGTCATTTAACCTAGCTAAGCCTCAGTTTCCTCACCTGGCAATTGATATTAGTGATCTTTTCACCATCACCCCCACCTGCCTTCTGACTTGGGAGGAGGGGGCTTTGTAGATCTGCGGATAATATAGAAATGGCAGGTATTAGCATGTTTACTTTGCCCACGCCGAAATTCCTTTCCATTTAGCCGCAGTCCGGTTAGGCCCCCTGCCTTCAAGGCTAATGCTCAGTTATGTAGCGGGGGAAAGCTAGAAAACCTCCTCTGGAGCCTCCTTTGTTGCCATGATCCCCAAGAAAGATCAAAGGCTGCGGTCCTTTGTTGGTGCCGAAAGAATATTCAAGTTATTTGGGACTCTGGACCACACGCTGGTCTCCAGCTTCAGGGAACCTTCCGGGCCCCGCTCAAAAGGGGAGTCTGGCCAATGTGTTGATAGTAACGGAGCTGCCACTGGCAGGGGCGCCTGGCTCCACAGCTCAGAGGCTGGCTTGTGATCACATCAGGAAGCCAGTGGCCAAGGAGATTTGTCCACCTCAGAGATTCGCTGGGTAACCGCCAGACTGATGAAACCGTGGCGCCTGGTAGGTCAGGGCCGTAGAAAAAGCCAATCCTGCTTGGACTGCCCAGCTCTACAGAAGGGTCCGTACGGCCTCTCGAGACCTATAGGATTGGTCCAGATAGAAACTGTACTTTTCCCAAGATACTGCTGCTATGAAACCTGTTGTTTTCAGGGTAGTTCTGTGTATTTTTATAGTTCTATGTGTTTTATATCAGCACATAGACTTTTCTCCTCTTCCAGAGAATCTCATTTTAGGGCATGCCTTGTATTTGGGCAGTTAGAGTTGTATTTTGGGGTCTAGACCCGGTTTTACTGGTGTAGGGAGCTTTCATTGGGAAAACTCCCCAGATCCCTCCCTCCCCCGACCTGTGACTTATGGTTTCCAAGAGGACATGAGAGCAGGCCCCCTGAGCAAGCTCATTACCCACCCCACTGAGCTATTCCTCACCAGAAGCTCCTAGCACCTCAGCATCCCACTTTCCAAAGAGAAGCTGAGCAGGATGTTTCCAGTTGAAGTTGTCATTCAGGATTGCATCCATCACATTTCTGGATGCTGGCTGCAGAACCAAGAGGCCTGTTTTCAAATCCTGACTCTGAGGCCTTGACTAGATCTGGCTTTCTCTCTGCCTCGGATTCCATATCTGTAAAATGGGGTTAGGAATATACTATATACTCCTTCTCTTACAAAAGCACATAGCACCCTGTTATCAGTGGTCAATCGGGGCCTTCCATCTCTTCCATCCCTAAAAACTCCTTGGTCCCACCATTTTGGCTATCATCTTATACCTCCCTACTCTAGCTCAGCTCATTCTCCTCAAGGCTCCTCTGGGGGTAGGCAGCTCTACCCCAGATCCTCAGTGGCCCTTCCAAAAGCTGGGGTCATATCCATGTAGTGCTCTGTCTACGTGAATGAACCTCACAATAACTTACTATACTCCCCTTTTACAGATGAGTATACTAAGATTTAGAGAGTTTGAGTGACTCCCCAGTCACTCAGCTAAGGAAGCTTTGTAGGGAATTGAAACCCAGCCTCCCTCCCTCTCTCTCCCTCACACACGACCAGGACTTAACCTTTTTCCATCTGTGACCCCTTTTTACCCAAGACATTTTTACATGACCCCGGGTATATAAAATGGGTATACAATTTAAAGATTTACCTACTGATAACAAATCATAATTTCACGACCCCTATATTCAGTTATAAGACCCCATATGGGGTTGTGACCCACAGTTTAAGAAACTTTGCTCTAGCCCTACTATGCTTCCTCTCCAAAGCCAATCCACCGTCACCTACAGGGTCTGATTTCGGGAGTGCCAGAAGGGCCTGTGTCCCTGCAGATCTTACCTTGTCCGTTGCCAGATATCTGAGATGAAGTCATTTTGGCTTTGTCTCTTTAGCCTAAGGCTTTATTACTTATTAAACTGCCCGCCTCTCCGAGAGAAGTCATACTTGAAGCTGTGGGCCAGTTGTATCTTTGAAAGTGACTGGAATTTCCCTCCCACTGACTTCTCTGGGCAGAAGTTTGCTCTTCTGTAAAATGAGGGGGTCCACTGGAGCCAGATGTGCTGTGACTGTGATGGCACAGAAGAGGATGGGTGCAGGAACTCCTGAAGGGGAGGGACAGGCCATGGGCCAGTGCCAAGGAGCGACATTAGCTCATTGGTAATTTTTCAGCCACCAAGGCTCCTCTGGGGAGCCTGGTCAGTGTTTGTGACCCCTCCTCTCTCTGCACCTTACTATCAGAGGTAGTCTGGGATGAGCTCTAAAGGCCCTTCCAGCCTTCTGAGTTTGAACCTGTGACTCCTTGGAGCTTGCACTGCTCCTCAAGGCCGAGGGACTTGGCCCTTTCTCTTGCGGTGGAAGTCACCGGAAGGAGCCTGACTTACGAGTGCTCAGATTTCAGGTCTGATCTCCGAATCTCTCTCTTCTTCTGCCTCCAGGTCTCAGCCAGTGCCCATGGCCGATTTCTTTGTGCCACCTGCTCCGCCACCCCCGCCTCCGGTGATCCCCTCGGCCCAGACGGCTTTCGACAGCCCCATCTCTGCTCCACCTGCTCTCGCACCTGCTGCCACTGCCACCCTGGCCCACCCTGCCTATACACCCTCCCCACCCCCAGCCCCACCCTGCCCATACTCTGTCTCTCCCCCGCAGACTGGTCCCATGGGTCCTCCTGCAGCTCCTCCTCCACCCCCTCCTGGTCCCCCAATGGCCACGGCTTCCCCAGCCCACTCAGCCTCTCCGGGTGCTGTACTGTCTGAACCACGGAAACCTCAGATCCCGTTGATACCAATGAGTGATGCCAGAAGTGATCTTCTTGCTGCCATTCGGAGGGGTGAGTATGATAGAGGGAAGGAATAGAAGGAGTTCTGGTGATGGCACCTCACGGCCACCAAGGATTCTGACAATTGAGTAGAGTACAGAGAGATCTCCCAGGGACCTTAGCAGTCCACAAGAGGTTTGACAATGGGACCGGTTGTGGCAACTCCAGTGACCACAGTTTCACCCATATGGGCACTACTTCCATTGACACCTTAATTGATGGTCTTCAAGAGGTGATATGGCCCTAAAATTCATCCCCCTGTGGCCAACTTGGTGATGAGCCTCTAACTCAGCCAAGCTCTCATGATGCCCGTCCTCTGATCTTTTTTAACTTGGAAATCATTTTCAAGGACCCATGTAGCTTCCAGGCCATGGGGAGGATTCATCAGAGAAGACTCTAGTGGAGTGTGGGTAATGAAAATAGCATTTGAAGGGTGATAGAGCACTTGACTTAGAGCCACTCCGAGTCCACGGGACTGTGGAAAGAATAGTCATGAGGATCCTTTACTCCGATCCGTATTAATTATATAACCGCTCAATTTTTCTGAGACTCGGTTTCCTCATCTTTCAGATGGGAGGTGGGGTTGGACCAGGTGATATTTAAGGTCGGATCCAGCCAAACTATTTTGAGCTTGGAAGTTGCCTTATGGTTGACCCCAGCATCTTGGAGAGTTAGGGGGCAGCCTCAGGCCCTGAGCCCTTTCCTCCTTTCTGGAGGTCTCTAAGAATGGAGTGGCTGTCATTTCTTGGGAACAATGGGCTTCATGGGAGGTGGGGTTGGGCTGACTGAGCTGCCAAGGTGCCGAGCTCCTGTCTTCACTGTTTCTCTGTAGGCATCCAACTGCGGAAGGTACAGGAGCAGTGGGAACAGGAGGCCAAGAAGGAGCCTGTGGGCAATGATGTGGCCACCATTCTCTCCCGGCGCATTGCAGTGGAATACAGCGAGTCTGATGATGACTCTGAGCTGGATGAGAATGAGTGGTCAGACTAAGGGGTGGGGCAGGCCAGGCCGGGCTGGGCTGCTGAGTGTACCAATGCAGCTCCCCCCCCTCTCCCCTCCTCCCTTCTCCTACCCCGAGCCCCCACATGACCTCCCTCCCTATTAAGGCTCCCTCGATGCCTCCCACCTCCCTATCCCTGCCCAGGCCTCTGTTGTGGCCAGGAGCAATGGGCAGCCGGTAGGGTGGCTGGCCTGCATACTCCAGTGTGAGGGTAGGCAGCAATGGGGGTGGGGGGAGCTTTTGAAAAATAGATTTTCATCTCTTTGGGCTGATTTAGATAGGATCCTGTGTGTAGGCAGGGAAATGAGTTAGATGGCTGCTCAAGGTACCCTTAGTTCAAGGCTTTTGGTAGAAGAGGGCAGCTCAGCTTGACGTGCTTGAGCAAATGAGAGAAGGCCTTTTCTCCCCTGGCACCCCACTTCCGGCTCTCCTCACAGTTCTGTGGAAAAACTTACCGTCCACTGAGGCCCATTTGGCCCAGACATTTCCGGAGCGGCTTCTGCCTGAGACTGCGGGGCACTTTTCTGGAGAGTAGCCATGAAAAGAGGCAGTTTGTGAGTGCCGTGGTGCTCCTTTTCTGAGCCCAGGTGAGCAGAAGCGGAGCCCTTGGAGGGTGCCAGGGTCCTTTCTGCACAGCCTGGGAATGAAGAGATGCCCCCGGGCAAGGCGCCAAGCAGCCGTCAGGATGCGGGAGGCTCAGCAATGCCCCGGGAGGGAAGGGTGTCAGAGTGGAGGCCACAGGCTTCCTCATTATTGCTTATGCGTGTACACAAGGAGGCAGCCTGCTGGGATGGGAGCACTAGACTGGGAAGCCACACGCCCTGTGTTCAAATCCCTGTTCTGACACTTCCCAACTGGGCAGTCTAGTCAAGAAACTTCCCTCCTTTAGGTTTCAGTCTTGTCATCTGTAAAATTAAGGATTCGGACCAGGCGACCTGGTCGTAGGGTTGCTTCTGAGTCAAGACCTAGACTTCCATGGGTGGATTCTTTACTTAGTTGGTCAACCTTTTCGGGAGGGGGTGGGGGGAGGGAGAACTGAGTAATCAGATCTGTAATTTCATCTGTACAGGGAACTCCCAGTGTGTAAATTCTGTCCCCTGATGCAGAGTGGTACCTCATCTGTAGCTGCCAGTTTTAGAGTTGCCCAAAGCACCGAGAGCGGACCTAGCTTAGCCAGGGCCACACGGCTCGTACGTGGCAGAGAAAGGACCTAATTGTGAAGTCACTTCTTTAGCCATGAGACCATCCTGTCTGTCCATAACAAAAGTTTAATCCCAAATTAATATTCCCCCATCCCCCAGCATGCTCTAGGGGTAACAAAGGCCTGAGGGAGGAATGCAGAGTGTAATTAGGCATGGAAGCTTATAGTGCCAAGGGTGCCTGCTGAGTGACCCGGGCTCTTGGGAGACAGAAATGAGTGAGATTTCCTCCTCTGGAAAAGGGCCACCGGAAGAGCGTTTACACAGGAGAGCCCTGCCGGAAAGCACGGCTCCTGCCTCTCTTTAGGGCTTTAAGGCACATTTTGCCTTGCTGAGCCCTGCTTCCCCAGCAGAAAGGGGGAATAATAGCACCCTGCTTCCCACTTCAGGTAAATTTGAGGAGAGAAAAAGAGAAGCCTGTTGGATATTTTGATCATCTTTGGTGACAAAAGCAGCTCACATGTCTCCAGTGCATCATGGTCACATATTCATAGCTTCATTCGAGCCCTCCACGGCAGTCCAGTGAAGTGGGCAACAGAAGGTTCCCCTTTTTACAGATGAGGAAACTGAGGCACAGGAAAGTCAAATGACTCGTCAAAGTTCACACGGCTTCAAAATGGCAGAATTGAAATGACATTGGGTGTCCCGATTCCACTGGACCAAACTGAGCTTCCCTAGAGTCCCTCCTACCCTTTCTCCTCAGTGGGAGCCAAAGGGAGGGGTGCTGTCTCTGAGCACTGTCTCTGAATCTTTCCAAAGTTCGGTTGTGGGTGGCAGACAAGAAATAGTCTGGTCATCCCTGCCTGTGGGAGTGGCTACGGGCTGGCTTTAAAAATCCTTGCCCCCTCCATGTAGTTATACTAAGATTTTTTAAAGGCCCACCCAGAAAATCACCCACAATGCTAATAATAGTGCCATCCAATTTGCCAGCCATGCAGCTGGTGCTCAAGAAGGTGAGACCTTTAAGAGCCCTAGTGGGTCTGGGGAGTGTCTGTTGAGGGCCCCCTTTGGGCTGGCTCCTCCCCACCGGGTGCTGCTGTCTAGTCTCTGTGGTCCAGGAAGGAGGGCAGCTGAGAGCCCCACTCCTCTCAGACTTGGCCGCTTCGGTTCCAGTCAGCGAGCATCTGCTTAAGTGCCAACTACGGACCGGAGGCTGCACTAAGCCCTGAGGGGACAGATGCCCACAAGGAGCTTAAATTTCATTAGGGAAGGGATGTAACATGCACAAGCGGGTTAATAGAAAGTAATTGTGGAGCAAAGAGAGCACTAGCAAATTGGGAGTGGGAAGTGGCACCTGAGCTAAGCTTGAAAGGAAGCTGAGGATTTGAAAGAGATGGAGGTGAAGAGTGAGGGTGGTCTGGGTACAGAAAGGCCAGTTTGTCTCCT
Source organism: Sarcophilus harrisii (assembly GCF_902635505.1). Classification (NCBI taxonomy): domain Eukaryota; kingdom Metazoa; phylum Chordata; class Mammalia; order Dasyuromorphia; family Dasyuridae; genus Sarcophilus; species Sarcophilus harrisii. The sequence goes on along the minus strand of NC_045432.1, from coordinate 54,693,546 downwards.
GGGATCGCCATTTTAGGAAGGCCGTCAGCCTTTCGTGGGCCAGCTGGGGAACTCCATAAGGTTCCACTTTGGGACAACTCAAGTGTTAGGAAATGTTTCCTTCTGTGAAGTAGCTGGAGGGGCAAGGGAATGGCAGCATCAGGTACACCCGGGTTCAAATTCTACTCCCAATCCTTCCTAGTTATGTAGGCCTCAGTTATCTCCACTGGGCAATGAGGGCATCTCAGAAGTCCCTTCCGCTTGGAAAGCTCTGCTCCCGGAATCTCCCCTCATTGTCTCCTAGTCTGGCTTTCAGCTCGGGACCTTCATGTATCGAGTAACCACTCTGCCTCAGTTTCCTCACTTATCATTCTGTGTCATCTGGCAGGACCCATCAGGCCATCGCTCCCACTGCTAGTCCCTAAGAGACTGGGAAAGTGCCCTTCTCCACCTCCTCATGGCTCCTTCCATTTTTATCTCCTCTCATCACCCCACAAGAATGTGCTGTGGCTCCTAAGTTTCCAGCAGCAGGTCTCGTGGAACATGGCCCAGGGTCCCCCCAAACCCGGTCCACTTTCTGTGGACAAGTATGGCCGGTGGCTGGGCCCTGTAGTCATTCCCCAGGCTGGGGTGCTTAAGGACAACAGAGACTTAGCTATGTACTCCAGAGCTAGGATGACCCCAGCCCCACAGCCTTGGCTACAACAGTGGCTTAGCCGGTCCCTGAGGACCCCCGGGAGCTTCAGTGGAGGTAGTTGCCCGGCCTCTGAGGTCGCTGGTGCCTAGTGGCTCAGAAAGGCAGTGGAGGAGCTCCAGTTGACCGGGTCACAGCCTGGGGGCATTGGCCCACGATCAGTTGGAAACTTCAAACAACCGCCTGGGCCCGAGGAAATGGATTTAGCCTTTGGCTCCGGACCAGGGTCCCATTCTGCCCCTCCCCTGTAGCCACAGTCCCCAGACACCCCCAAACAATCTATTTTTTGTAAGCTACTTCCTCACTTAGAAAAGCTGGTTGCACAGATGAATAGGGAGAATGAGCTAGGCTTCCCATTCCTCCTCCCTTCCCCGTGGCTGCTGACTGAAACGGGCCCTCTGCAGACCCCAGAGGCCACAATGGTTTCCAGTATTGCCCATTCCTCTCCCTGTGTCACGACTCTTCCCTATGTTCTGTGTTCTTCTGGAACCGTCAGAATTATGGAATGTCTGAGCTGGAAGAGACCTTAGAACCAAAAATGATGGATGGAGCCATCCGTCTGCCAGGCATCTTAGAGCCTAGAACACAGAGATCACCAGACTGGGAGGAACCTTAGAACCCAGAATGTCAACAGTAGTAGCGGCCTTAGAGTGCAGAATGACAGGTGCCAGAGGACATTGGCATGGCACAGCTGGCAAGGACCTTTGAACATGGGATTTCTGGGGGGAAGAGACCTTAGAACAAAGCCAGGAAGGGCCCGAGAAAACTCCGAAGGTCTGAATTCTGAGAACAAGGGCACCAGAAATGGGACTGAAGGCCTGGGCTTAAAACTGGGGTGCGAGCGCCAGGAGGAAGAGGAAGCCGGGTTCTCACAGAATCATGGCACCTCGGGTCTCTAGCTGAGCAGGAGTCCACTGCTAGGTCTTTGAGCAGTTCAGGGCACATTTCCTCTGTCAGCTCAGTCAGGACACTTCCTCTGCTCCCCCAGTGTCTGGCTGCCCTCGGAACCCGAGTCCCAGGGCTTGGATGCAGCTTTCCTTTGGAGCAGTTCAGAGTCAAGGTCTCCCTCCCCTACTTGTCAGACTAACAGAAACTAGGGGTCATCCAGCCTCTAAGGCCCACCCAGTTTTTCTTGTCAGTGGCTCTCTAGCCAGATGATTGCCTTTTATGCCAGCCCACTCTCCCCCCACTCCCCCCCCCACCCCCAGATGGGCCTAACTGCCCCATACAAGCCAGGAAATGGATGCTACTGAGACAGGGAGAAATGGAAGTGTGATGAGACCTTGGCTCTCAGAGGAAAGTTTGGAGCATGGGTGTACATGGGCAGCACCTTGTAAAGCCAGCAGTCAGAAAGCATGGCTTCCCAGTCCCCTGCTCTGCTAGTCTCCAGCTCTGGGATATTGGGGAGGCGAATTCTTCTAGCGTTCCCTGAATGAATGGGCTCACTCTGTAATGGCCTTTCTGGCGCTAAATCCTCCCCCCACCCCAGTCCCCTTTTGCTACTTTGCATGAGTTTGGCCTGATATTTGTGCTGCTTGATCTCTGTGTGGCCACCTCGGGCTTGCTGATGGGGGGTGGGAGAGGTACCCGCAAAGATCCAAATTTGACTTTCGGCCACTATGCCCTCTTCCTGTTGTGAATTGGGGATCTCTTGGCTTTGCTACATGTGGAAGAAATGGGATTCCGGTTAGCGCCAGCCTCTCCATCCCTGGAAGGAAGGAGATGGCGTTTCCCTGCCCAGACTGGTACAGCTCTAGGGGCATCGGGCATTTTGTCGGCGGCTGTCGGACAAGTAGACCGTTGCACGTGTATTGTTCGGGTCAGTCCCACCCGTTTTGAAGAATGGCCTTCTGGGACCCCCAAGTAAATGAGCAGCTGCTCTGCCTCCCCACTCCCGCCCCATCCCTGGTGTGCATGAGAGGAGGGTAAAGTACAGGGAGGGTTTGTGTGACTAGCTTCAGGCTGGGGAAGTGACTCCAAGAAGGCTTTCTGGACAGCAGAGCTGGACCTTGAGGACCAGCACCCCAAATTTCCCAAGCAGCAACGTAAATGCGGCTGTTGTCCATTTACAGTCACTTGTCCTGAAGGCTAGCTCAACTAGAGGACCTCTGGCCAGCCAGTCGGTCCTTGTGCTTAGGAGGCCCCCTCTTTGAGGATGGATCCTATTGCCTTCCATCTTTTTCCCCCAGCTGAGGAATTTGACCATTTTCCACATCTGCTGCCTGTGTGATTTGGGCCAAGTCCCTTCACCTCCCCGTGACACATTTACTTCATCTGTCAAGTGATGACATAGGAGTAGATAATGTCTGAGATCCCTTTTAGCTGTGAATCCCATCATCCTTTGCAAAGGCACCTGACCCATTTGAATTACTTGGGATCTACTCTCTGAAAGACAAACCCCCCCCCCCCAACCAGTCTAGCTATTTCTGCACTGGACCACCTCTGCGCAGCTTGGTCCATCTCCAACTGCTAGAATCCTAATGATTCTTCAAGTTCAAATGCCATTTTGTCCAAGAAGCTGTCTTCATCCTCGCCCCCCCAACCAGTCGGCTAGAAGTGAGATTGGAACACTTGATCCTCATCTACGTGCCACAGCCTATTCTAATTTCTATTATCTGGGTTTCATCTGACCTCTTCCACCTTTAGGGTGAGCTCCTTGAAGGCAGGGCACCCACAGCATCCAGCACAAAAGGTGCTATCGAGATGAGTGGGAGAGAAGGGAGATAAGCAAGGCTGTGAATGTTGGGATATGAGAAAATGAACGGGTGGGAATTGTTCAGATGAAAGCCAGGGTTGGTTTCTGAGCAATAGCTCTTCCGGGAGTAGAAAGAGAGAGAAGGTAGAGTTGAGCATTGGCCTTAGGGCAGCCTAAAGGACTTTAGAAGTCCTTGACCCCTTTGTGTTGCATTTAAGAAAACTGAGCCGAGCCCAAGGGCACTGTGGGAGTGAGCGATCCATGCTCCCATCTGGCTGGCACTTTCCTAGCCTGCTAATCTGATCTTTGGGAGGGGCACACTAGAATGCCTTCCAAGCTCCATTTTTAACCAAGGAGCCCTCTGAAGTCCAGAGCAGACAGTACCACAGTAATCCAAGTTGGCAAGAAAGCCAGTGGCGAGAATGCAGGGCCCTAGCCCTTGTTCTGGGTTCCACTAAACCTATCAGATTCCCTCCCTCCCTCTCTCTCTCTCTCTCTCTCTCTCTCTCTCTCTCTCTGTGTGTGTCTCTCTCTCTCACACTCACACACACACACACACACACCAATCTATCTAGGAGTTAGCAAAAGATCCCCTTTTGACCTGTAGGGGGTGGCTCCAAAGGCCTTAGATGCTTAGACTTCGGACAAGGAAGTAAGCTTAGCGGTAATCAGTGGGAAGAGATCCTTCGCCCCTCTCACCACCCATTCCCACTCTTCCTGTCCTCCACCACCGCCAATCACAAACAGTCTTTCCTTTCCTTCCGTGGAGACTTTCCAAGCTGGCTTGGCCTACAGGTAGGAAAGAGTAGTGGTCCTGTCCCCCTGCAATTCTCTGGAAGCCTTTGCTTCTCCCTTATTCCCCCTGCTCTCTATGCACCAAGATGGAGAGGACATGCACCCCTGGAACTGCCAGCTGGGCCCAGGGACCGGCACATTGGTGCCTCCTGCCTGGCAAGTGGCGAGCCCAGGCTAGCCTCGGGTTCATTCGGGGCTGGCTGCCTGTCCAGAGAGAACCGTGTGGGCTTCAAACTTGTGAATTTGCACACGATTCAAGCTAGCTGATGATCGATCCGCATTATTCTCAAGCTAATGTTCAAAAAGCCATCCCGCATCAGGTGGGATCAAAGCCCTTTGCATTTAGTCAATAGATGTCGCTGCCTGTATCTACCCACTGTATGCGGTTTGCTAAGTGTGAACGAGTGTGTCTTACCCAGTGTTGTGGGATCTGCTTGCCTCGATGTGGACCCCAGAAGGTACCAGTTGAATGGTTGCTAAGCAAGCTCCCCTTGGTGAGAGGGAAGAGAGCAGCTTTTCAAGACCTGTGTGTGAACTCCATTTGTTAGCAACATATAGCCAACGTAATCTCCCAAACTGCTGACACTTTATGCATGTGGTAATAAAAAGAACAATAAAGATTGGCTTCGTGTGGGCCTCTGCCGAGTCTCTGTGGCACGTGCTTGGTGTGTATTTCTGCGGGGAGGAAGGAAGGTGGGAAAGGGAGGGTGATGCTGGATCACGACAAGAGCATTGGTGTAACTGACAGCCAGACGCCTTTGGACCGGGTCAAGTCCAAGCGCTACCCAACCCCTGAAGCCTCTCCCGGATGACCCTGACGAAGGATCCCCCAATTTCTCCGTGGTGGATTTGGAATCCTAGGTCTGCCGGGCATTTACTGGTCCCGAGCCCTCCTAAAGGTAGTACCTGATCCACTTCTACATGGCCCTAATTGGCAGAAATGGTTTCCATCAAGCCCAGATAGGCCTCTGTCATTCCTCCCCTATCTATTGTTCGTAGAGCAGTAGAAGGTTAGAGCTAGAAAGAACTCTAGAGATCTAGTCCTGATCCCCTCTTTTAGGAGGCAACTGAGAAACGCCTGTCCCAGGAAGCAATGGGCCCTCAGTCTAAGGTATGAACCTTAGGTTAGAACTGGGACCGTAAAAATAACATAACTAGAAATAACCTTGGAACATAGACTGTCAGATGGAGGGGAGCTTAGGAGATAGTACAGATGAGGTTACAAGTGGAAAGATTCAGAATTTAGAAACTGAGAGCTAAACGGGACTTGGAAAAACAGACCATAGATAAAGGCTCAATACCCCTAAGAGACAATGAATATAAAGACTATTAAGGAGAACGGAAGGACATGTGACCTGATGCAAAGTGAAGGAAGCAAAACCAGAAAAACTCTAGGTAGTGTAACTACAATAATATACCTGGAAAAGGCAAAACCAAATTCAAACTGACTCGTATGCACTTAGAATAGCCAAGCTTGACTGCAAGACAAGAAATGAGAAAATCAACTTTCACTGTAGAGATGGGAGACTATGTGGCCAACATTACGTTTGTTAACTCATTTTGTGTGTATATGTGTGTGTGTGTGTGTGTGTGTGTGTGTGTATCTTGATTTTGCTTTTACAAAAATTTCTTTAGAAAGTTCTTTGCTGTAAGGGAAAGCTTTCTTGCGAGGGAAGAAGGAAGATATTTGTAAGTGAAGGTGACATGAAACCCAAAACACAAAGAAAATGTTTTTGAGAAAATAGGCATAGAATGTTAATCTAGAAGAGAATCCGAATGGAGCAGCACATTGGTGCGATGAGTCAACTGCTCGGTCTGGAGTCAGGAAGGCCCGAGTGATTGGCTGTATGACCCTGGAGAGGTCAGTGAACCTCTGTGTGCTTTACTTTGCTCTTCTTTGAAATGAAGCTAGTAATAGCACCTACAGAGCTCCTGGGAATGTCGTGAGGATAAAGTAAGACATTTGTAAAGTGCTTTGTGCTAGCTTTTAATCAAAATAGAGTGTTAGGGCTAGAACGGGAAGGTGATTTGCCTTGTCAACCAGGAAACTAATGGCCCACTCGGCAGTCTCCAGTTCTTCTGATCCAGTGCTCTTTCCCTAGAAGATGCTGGCACTACAGCAAAGAATCTGAGAGTAGCGGAGATGAGGAACAAGAGTGAGCATCATGCAGTTCTGCCTGAGACCCCAGGATTTAAATATGACAAAGCATACACAGGGCAATGGCGTGACATGCTTCCTTCTTGGACTGCAAGAAGAACTTGGATTATTTAAAAGAATTGTCCATGACCATAAGGGGCATCTGCAAACTTGAAAATCTCCCACTTAAAAGAAAAGACAGATTTCCAATCTACATACATCCAGTCTCGATAGCTTCTGGTCTGCAGTTTCCCCGATAATTCTAACCCTCTTAAGATCCTCCCCATATCTGACCTTCTCTGTTCCAAGGCCCTTCCCGGTTCTAACTACTTTCTAGGTTCCGTTCCATTTCTAACATTCTATGCTTGAAACCAATGTTCTGGCCTAAGTTTCCTTCCAGCTCTGACATGGTATGTCAAGGGCCGGCTTCTTAAATTGTGGCTTTCGACCCAATCTAGGGTCTTGTAACTGAATGTGGGGGAGTCACGAAATTATGATCATCAGTGAATGTTTGATCTATACATCATATACCTGGGGCCGTGTCAAAATTTCTTGGCTGAAAAGGGGGCACAATTGGAAAAAGTTTAAGAAGCCCTGTTCCAAGGTCCTTCCCAGTTCTAAAGTCCTCTGTTCTAAAATCCCTTAAGGGTTGTTATTATTCTAAAATGCTTTCAAATCCTGCCATTCTGTGTTCTTTGTTGAACTAGTCTCCGAGGTTCCCCCCGTTTTTATGTTCTCTGGTTCTGGTGCTGCCCTGATGTTCCCTAGCGCTTATAGATTACCCTGGAAGACTCGGGCCTGCTCTCTCTCAGGGAATGTACCCAGGCTGAGCCGCTCCCTGTGATCAGGGGTTCTGCAGTCACTACTAATTCCCTCCATTTTACACATTCCTTCTCATGGTGACCCTGAGGCTAGAATATGTGTCCAGATTTTTAGGGAACTAAGCCTCAGGCTTCCTCCGAGTCCTTGGGAAGGCCTTTCCCGACATTCTGTTATCACCTGAAACTGGGAGAGTATTGGGGTGAGGGAGTCTGAGTGCCAAGTCACAGAGGAAGAAGTGGATGTCAACTAACCTGCCCGCCTTGTGAGTGCTGAAACTTGGGGCTAAAAGCCATACTTAGAGCGCAGTTAGACCTGGGGACACACTAAGCTCTTAAAAATAGCAAGGAAATTAGGCCTCGTGAAATTGTCTGTCTGGGAGCCGACAACGACAATAATGATAATGACAGTGGCCAAGGACCCAAGGCTCTCCTGTAAAAATGTGTCAAGCCCCAATCACGGTCCCATCTCTGACACTACATCAATTGGGGAGGGGGGGACGAGAGAGGAGGGCTACCGGTCTGTTTCAAGGCAGCTGAATCTGCTTTTAAAAAAATACATTTCCTTAGAAGAATAGCACATGGCGAACCTATATTGGATTACTTGCTGTCCACGGGAGGGGGAAGGGGGAGGAAGGGAGAAAAATCTGGAACACAACCATCTCTGCATGGATATGGAAAATAAAAAGCTGTGGTCAAAGTAATTTCAATTTCCATGTCTCCCCTGGGCCTTTGTGAACAATTAAGGGAAAATTCGATGTAGTCTTGGGGCTCCTCCCTGAGAGGCAGAACTTGAATAGGGTAGAGTCCTCCTGGTTGGGGCAGAACCCTAAACTCTGGCTGTATGGCCAAGTTTTGCGCTGCCCCCTGTGTGAGGCGGGATTGCTCTCCCTCCAAATGTAGATCTTTCTATTTTATTTTGTTCACTCGTTTTCAGTCACGTCTGACTCATTGGGATCCTATTTGATTTTTTTTTTTTTACCTTTTAAAAACCCTTTCCCCTTCACTTATAGTTGGGAGGGCACAGGGGTACTCTATTGGATATGGTTGCCCAGAGCCCTGCTTGGATTCTGAATCGAAAGGAACTTTTTGCGATTAAAAGTCGACTTTGAGTTTATAAATAGTTTTTATTTTTTTTTTTTGTCTTTAAATGCTGTTACTCAAACAATACTTAATTCATTTGGTCTATGAAGACCTCTGGATAGCTTAACAATTCATCTACTATCACTCGACATGAAAGATTAAATTGGAGAAGTCATAAAGAATCCAAAATACAACAACATAACAAATAAAACTGTTTCAAGCAATTATTTGTCACCTTCCGGTGGATGTGATCTTATTATCACATTCAGTAATAGTTACACTTAAGTATTTTTTTTAAACCATCAAGCACTAACGACAACATGAAAAACAAGAAACTCCTGGTATTAGAGAATGAGGCTCCTTTTCCTTTTCCAAATCTAAAGATATTTCTGAACTGGCTATGGTGACAACTGAAGATGGAAAGATGGTGGGGCAGAGATCATTTCATCTGTTTTCTATGCAAAAAAATAAAATAAAATAAAATAAAATAAAATCCTAAAATGATGGAATCCGCTGGAGAGGATGTTGTCATTCCCAACACTGGAACCATCCGGTGACATCAGGGCCGTTCCATCTCTTTGCCCACTCCCTAAAACTCATTAGAGAAAAACAAAAAACAAAAAAACAAAAAAGCCAGTTCCGCCCTCCAAAGAAAAAGGGAGCCCAGTGTGGCCAGGACCTCACTCAGGAAACGCAAAGGGAAATGCGTTGACCAGCTCACCAGATTCATCCTCCACCTTGTTGTAAACCCACTTGCGATTCCGGCGACACTTGACCCCGCATTTCCTGGAGTTGCACCTGGGGCACGGGTAGAAGCAGCCTGCGCAATCCACCTGCAGGCAGTCGCACAGATCGATACCGTTGCAGATCAGCCTGCCTTTGCGATCATATTTTCTCCTGTTTTTCTTGGGCCCCATAAAGATTTTGGTGTGGTAGGAGAACACGTCGGGCCTCTGCCGAGGTGCCGGGCCAGGGTTTGCAGCGGCGCCCTGGGCCTCCTCCTCTTCCTCCTGGATTTCAGGCCCGGTCGCCGCCCCCTGGGCCGCTGGCTTTTTCCCTTTTAGGGATCCCACCTTCGGGGGCTCTTTTGCGGCCCTCTGCTCCATCTGCCTCGGAGCGGGCCCAGGCTTGTCTTCGATCTCCTCGGGGTTGGTGTCGGAGTCCTCGCTTCGCATCTCCACGTCAGCACTCATCCTGAACGATCTGGGGGCCGCGATGCTTCTCCCTCTGCTGTGGCAAGAGTCACAGGGATCTTAGGAAGGGAAACGGAGACAGGTCAGCAATAAAAACAAGTGAGCCTGTCGGGAAAGCCGACTGGGAGGGCAGGGAGGCCACCAATAGGGGGAAAATCACATTCGAGAGAGTATTTTGATTTGGAAAATACTGCTCTTTTTCTTGTGAAGATTCAACACGTTTGTGAGCCCTAGAACAGGGCTTCTTGCACTTTTTTCCACTCGTGACCTCTTTTTGCCCAAGAAATTTCTACACCATCCCGATATATAAATAGGTATAAAAAATCGAACATTGGGAGGATTCTGGGAAGATGGTGGAGTGGGTCAGTAAATCTCAAACTTTCCAGATTTCCCCCAAGAAGAGAACGAATTTACCCTCACTGTTAACATACAGGGTGAAAAATTAAGAACACCTGGGGCAGAACAGAGAGAGTCAAAAGAAAAATCCAGGCCAGGGATTAACTGGCATGAGGTGTAAACACCTCAGGGATAGCTCCACAAAAACAGCAACCCTGGGGCTAGCTGCAGCTATGGCTGCAGCCTCCACAGGAGTCACAAACTTTCACCTCTGGGCCTGCGGGAGACCTGGAGAGCTGGAGGCCTGAGTCCTGGAAAACTGATCGGGAATGCCAGGCCCAGCTGTGCTACTGAGACCTGCCCTGGGGGAGAAGGAACTGGCACACCAGGTGAGTGCAGAGACAGTGAGGCAGGGACACTGCTGGCTGTGGGCGTTTGCAGTAGAGGAGGAGCTCTTGGTATGGGGCTCCAGGTCAGAGGGGAGAGCTGAAGGAAAGCTGGAGGGGCCATGCCCCCATCCAAGATTACTGGTGCTTATACTAATGTTTCTCATTTTAAAAAAATGAATCAGCAAAAAAGAAAGACCCTCAACCGTAGAAACTTACTATGGGAACAGGGAAGACCTGGGTTCCTCTTCAGAGGAGGACATGGAAGTTTCAAAACAAAACAAAACAAAACAAAACAAAACAAAACAAAAAAGCTTCTTGTAATTCAAAGAGTAATGTTAAATGGCTCTCTGCCGGACAAAATTAATAGAACTCAAAAATGAATTTTAAAATCAAATAAGAGACATTGAGGAAAAACTTAGAAGAGAAGATATGGGAATAACTGGATTGCCTAAAAGTTGTGACCAAAAAAAGAACCTTGACACAACAATGCAAGAAAAAATCCCCCAAAATTGTCCTGGAGAGACAGAGCATGAGGGGAAAATAGAAATAGACAAAAACCCACAGATCACCAACTCAAAAATGTCCTTAGTGCTAAACGCGTGGGAATAGAATTTCTGTGTCTGTAGATATTCAAGCTTAAATCTGCACTGAGACCTTTAGGACAGTCTGCATGTAGCCACAAGTAGACCTCGGGGATTTTTGTGCAAGCAAAAAGGAAGGAAAATGATCATGTCCATGTATGCCTGCAAACTTGTCTCTATTAGGAGAGCAGAGTATTGCCCTCATTCAATCAATGAAGAAATCCTTGGGGTTTTGGTGCGAGAAGTTGGGGGCTGAGGATAGGGAAGGGGGGGTCGATCCCCAACTTACAGAGACGGTCCCGAATCCCCGGGGTGCTGGTTCCTCACTGTTATACTTACAGAAGACCCTTAGGGCGGTATGATCGGAAAGAGGCCTCTTGAAATAAAGGAAAAGGATAGGCCTTCCCAAGGACCTAAATCCAAACAAATTTTACCAAAAATCAAGAATGGGAGAAAGTGGGGCAAAACACTCTCTGGGAAACCTTCCTCGGAAATTAGTACTCTCTTCTCAAACCCACCCCCTCCACCCCTCCCCGTGGGGTCCAACATCTCCCCAATCCCTGGATCCCAGTGGGGCCTGTTCAGGGCTGGGCACCTGGGCCTCCCGGCCCAACTTTCTAATTGGGCCATTGACCCTCAGACAAGTGGCAGGGCAGGCACGGAAACATTCCCTCCAGGGGTTTCCCCACCAGGGCAGGGCCAAATCCCCCCGGTCAGGGCCCCCTTGCTCCCTATGGGGGCCGGGATAAGGGCTCCTAAAACACCCCTCTCCCCAAAGGGTCCCTCTCCTCCAAACCCCTATTTCCTTTATCTTCCTGGCCCAGGATTATCAACTCCCCCTTTGAACTTCGGTCCGTCCCTCCTTCAACCCACTCGCCCCCTCCCCCCCCATTGGATTGGTACTGCATCCCCACGGGCGGCGCCCCACCACCACCCTGGGCCCCCCTAAATTTAGGGCAATTAACCTTCCTCCACATGAACCCACTTCAAACCCCCACTGGCCCCCCCTTTTGCCACCCCCCCCAACCTCCCGCCAAAAAACGCCATTATCCCCATCCACCCAATAAACCTCCTCCCAAAACCTCAAACCCTTTCCCTCCCTCCCCCCTCCCTCCCCCCTGCCCCCCCCAACCCCGTCACCATTTTCCCTCAAGCATGGTGGGAACAAACCCCCTTCTTCTCCCTCAGTCTCTGTCTCTGTCTCTCCCCTCCCCTTCTTCTCCTCCACTTCTTCCACCCCTCCTCTCTCTCTCCCTTCCCCACTCAGGCCCAGGGTCCTCAGGAACTCGACACCTCAAACCTTTACACAAAAAAAAAATTTTGGGCCCCACTAAACCCAAAAACTGGGAGAAAGGGAAAACAGAAAACTCCATAAAAAAAAAGAAAACCCAAACATCTCTCCCAAAAACAAAATCATTAAACTGAAAAACCCCATTTATCTAAAAACCCTCTTTACAAACAAAAACCCCAAGAGAAAAACTTCACCTAAATTTAATTCATCATCAAACCCCTTCATTTTAAAAAAAAAAAAATCTAAAGTGTTGTAACCCAAATCCCTCAAACAATTACAAAAAACAACAAAATAATCCATTTTATTAAAACAAAACAAAAAAAAAACAAACATACTCCTCCCCCATTCCCTCTCCCCCCATCCCCCTCCCCCTTTCCACACATCTACCCCCCAAAACCCCAAAAACCTCCCCCCCCCCAAAATTATGACAAACCAACCCCCTTAAACTCCCGCCCCACCAAATTCAACCCCCCAAAAGCTCCCCCTTGGGAACTTCTCAAAACCTTCCCTGAGAAGGGGCCCACTCCCAAAACAAACCCTGGGGAACCAAAACTCCCCCTTGGGAAATCCTTTGGCAAAACCCTTTGAAAAAACTCTTCTCTACTTGCCCCCAAAAACCCTTTAAACCCCTCCTGTACAAAACAAGTCACTTTTAAAACACATTTAACCTTTCTTTCCTCACCTCCCTTTCTGTAAAATCCTTAAAAAAACCCTTCTGGCTAAATTCAGAAAAAATTTATTTCCAAGAAAAAATTGTATTTCCTTTCTTCATCCATCTTCCTCTTTCTTTTCTTTTCAACAAAAGCAAAAGCCCTAAGGAAATAATTTCAGTTTAATTTTTCCAAAAAATTAAATTCCCCCCCCCCCCTCCAGGGTCCCTGAAGCTCCCCTCTTGCCCCACAAGCAATCCCCCCTCAAAAAGGAGGGAAATTCGGCAGGGGACGCCCTTAAAATCCCTTTCCCCCCCTCCGCTTTTCCCCCTCCCAGCCCAAAACCAAAACCCTTCCTTCCCTCGCTTCCCCTTTCCCCCCAGCAGGCATGATTACCGGGGGCCACAGGTTGGGCGGGTCCCACCCCCCACCCCTCCCCTTCTCCCTCCCCGGGCCCTGCCCCCCCCCCCTCCCCCCCCTCCCCCCATTCCCCACCCCACCAAACACCCGGTTTCTTCCCCTTCCGAAACCTTCGTCCTCTTTTTCCCTCCCCCTCCCCCCTGACCCCCTCCCAAACCTTTTCCCTCCCCACACCCTTTCTGGCCCCAAACTTTCCAAACCCCCCTCACCCCCCACCCGCCACAACCCCCAAGTTTCTCTTTCCCCTCTCCCCTTCAAACCTTCCCCCCATTTCCCCACAAACCCCTCCCTTTCCCCCAAGAACCCCTCCCTCCCCTCTTTCTACCCCCCAAAGTCCTTTTTGGCTCCCCAAATGCCCCCCCCCACATCTTCCCCCAACCCCTTCCCTTTCTCCCCCTGTGGGCTTTCGCCTTAAAGACCCCCCCTCCCCTATTGCCTTTCAAAGAAGCTCCACCTCCTTTCCTGGCACTCGAGACCCTCTGAATGCCCTTCCCTGCCCTACCTTGTCTCGGGCCCCAAACCGAATTCCTCTTTTTCTGGAACTCCCCACCCTGCCCTCTCCCACATCTTCTGTGCCTTCGCTTATGTTGCCCACGCCCGGACCATCCTCTCTTCTCCTCACCCTGTCCGGGCCCATTCAGACCCCAGCTCCTCCACACGATCCCCCCCTCCCCCAAATGAAAAAGCCTGCTCTGTTTGTACCGGTCGTCCAGCTCGTTCCTTCTCTCTGTCTCCAGCTACTCATTGGGTAGCATTTTCAACATGACACTTAGCTCTGGGAATTACCCCAGGAAAGTCAGACTTGCGGTGGAAAGCCCGATGGCATTGGCAGAGGGACCCCAAGTTCTCCCGAGGTGTCCCACCCGAACGCACATTTCCTGCTTTGTCGGAAGGCTTCGGCATCCCCCACGGGGGCGAAAGCGGGAGTGAAGGCGATTCATAGGAACGATTTCCGTGGACTTTCTGCCTTTACGGCGTCTGGGCCGGCAGCGAATGATGGCGATCTGAGCAGGGCAGACCAGACTAAACAAAAGCCCGGTAGCAAAAGAGCCGTCGGCTTCTCTGTGTCGGGGCTTTAGACGTGGCCCGGTTCCGAGTGAAACCACAAGGCCTAAGTGCCAAAGGCGGCGAGCCACGGAGGCCAAAGTAACCGAGGTGGCCCGGCGCGGTGACGTGACCCCTCGGCGGCCCGGGCGACCCTGTGAGACTGGGCCTTGTGCAGTCAACAGGCCCGGGGTGGGTTGAGAAATCCCCGTGGACTGCTGCTCCAAGTGCCCACGGCCCAGCACGGACACAGGTCATGGTGGCCTGGGACTAGGCAACCTTTTGTGCCACGATAGCAGGAGGGCAGACCGAGGGAGAGCAGAGAGGGCAGAAAGGCCGAGGGGCTTTAGAGCAAAGGAGGGGATCGGATCGCTGAGCGAGGCCGATTCAGTGATCGTGTGGCCAGTCATCAGGCTGGGAGGGGCAGCTCTCTGGCCCGCTGAAGGGCAACGGGAGGGAGAGAAAGAAGGCCCCGTCCCTGCCCCCGAAGGCCTCCTGACCCTGTGGGGCTGGGGACAGGGAGGGGTCTGTACATATATATGTATACACACATCTACCTGGAGTATAAACACAGATGTGTGTATACATATATGTGCGCACACACACATTATATATATATATATTTGTATAGCTGGAGTGTGTGGTGTGTGCATGTGCATGTGTGTGTGTGTGTGTGTGTGTGTGTGCCCAGAGCGAACAGCAGGGATGCTCCAGGAGGTGGACTGTCCTAGGGTATGGGTCGGCTTGTGGCATTAATTGGGGAAGGTGGGTGGATATCAGGTCCATTGTCTGGGGGTGGGCACTACTGGAGTGCCACCTCAGTTGTTAAGCCAGGGCCCTAGCTGTCCCCCACCCAGTCGGGAGCGACCAGAGCTGCGGACGCCAAAGCTGTCGGGAGGCTTCTCCTGGCCGCCATCGCACCTATCTCTGTGCTGCTGCCTCCGCCTTCCCCTCTGATTTCCTCCCACATTCACTGTCCAACATTCACTTGGATGAGAGAAAATCTGCCCGAAGTAAAAACTGATCGTCCTTAATCGGTGACTCGTCTGGCTCCGGCGAAGGCCTCCGAGTCACGGCAGTGGATTGCGACGGCTGCGTACCAGAAGAGATCAGAGGGATCGGAGGAGCTCCCCTTTCTCTCGGATTTCTGCAGCCTCCATCCAGGGTCCTCATTACCACAGACGCTGCTCCCCCCTTTCCAAAGAATCACGGACTCTGAGAAGCGAAAGGGCCACGTGGCCTAGTGCGGCCCAGCCCAGAAGAGGATGACGTCCCTGACAAATGGCCATCAAGCCCCTGGGCGGGGAGAAGTTACCCTCCATTATGAAGGTGGGGGACGAAGTTTGCCAATGTAGCCTCACCAAGTGCATCTGGTTGGAAGCCTGTGTGTGACCGAGTGGTTTGGAGGAAGCACAAGATAATCACTCGTGTGTCAGGAGGACAGCATGTGTCCAACAGACAAGTTTGGAGAGGTTCCAATAGGAGGGACAGCCGCAGAAAGAACGACGGCGATAGAGGTGATGCTTTATTGTTGGCTTGGGTGACACATGCCCGCTCCGGTGATGTATGTAGTAAGAAATAGGGTGCACGTGGATGGAACTGGGTGAAGGCCCCGAAGGCTCCCCCAGGAGCCTGCTTCTGGGGCTCGTCTGGGACACACTGGTGCTTTTCCCACACTTGAGCCCCCGGCAGCCAGTGTTTGCTTGATATGGGATTTAGGATTTAGGGAGACTCGCCGAACCCCCGCCTCAGAGGGAGACATGTGGCCTCCATCTGGGCAGAAGGCACCTTGCCAGAACCAGCGGTATAAAAGATGCTTACCGGGACTTCTAGGAAGCAGGTTGCCGGTTCCTTTTGAGAGAGGGCTGCTGTTCATAGTTTGCTCCATTTGGCAGATAAATGTCACATCACACACATGGAGAAGTTTGTGTTTAGTAACCGAGGAAAGCGTTTGAAATAGTGGCTCTGCCTCTAAGCAGCTATCAGGCATCCCACCCTGCACCCTGTGCAGAAACTCCCCAGGTCCAGGACAGCCCTTTCCATTCCATGGAGCCAAATCCCCCTCTCCCCACGGTGTCCAGCCATCATGCCTGCTTCTGGCCCTCTGGGGTCAAAGAGCACAAAGGTCATCTCTCTCCCCCATGTCAACCCTCCAATGAGGGTGGCTAACCCTCCCCTCGAGGAGGGCAAGCAGGCTCTTCCCCCCTCCGGGTTTCCCCCCTCCATGCTCCTGAGACCAGGCTGCAGGCCCCGTCCCACCCCGTTTTCCTCCTGTGTGACCCCTCCTCCTTGTTCCTCTTGTGTGTCCACATGTGTTTCTGGTGTTCCCCTTCCTCTCTCCCTTGGCCCTCTTTCCAGAGTATGTGTGTGTGTGTGTGTGTGTGTGTGTGTGTTGCCCTGGGGACGAGGTAAGAGTCCAGCAGTCTCTAACATCAGAGGGTACATCTGGGCTTGCTCAGCCACAGGAGAGGCCCGGCTGGAGGCCCATTGCTCGATGGCCCTTCTCCGTATGCCAGGTGCCAACAGGAGCTGGAAGGAAGCTCCTGAGGGCAGGCGCTGTTTGAGCATTGCCCTCAGGTCCCAACCATTGAGCACAGGGCCTGGCACAGACCAGGTGCATCCTCACTATTTGTGCTGCAATGAATGTGACAATGTGTTAACTTCACAAATTTTTTTATTCTTTTTTATATGCTGTCAACTTAACAATATATATTCTTCTGTTATCGAATTTTATAACTATTTTAAATATATATGTCTATATATATATATATATATATATATTTTTTCCATTTCACAAGCTGCAGAAGAGAGACTCTGAGGTGAGTCGCAGGAAAATTCTGACTCCTTTAATACCTGAAAAAAAACAAAAGTAAAAAAAGAGGTCAGGACATGCATCTATATCACCACCTGGAAAACACCAAACACACAACGTACGACAGACAACTACATGACCACGGGTACACGACAAATACAAGCAAATGGCAGAAAGCATATTTCATCTTTGCTCTTCGTTGTTGTGGTTGTAATCCTGGCACTGATTGAATCAGGCAAGGGGGCTTTAGGGACCTGGAGAATTCTGCCCCGATCTAGTGCCACCCGAGGCTGGAAGGAGCAGGGCAGTAGCCCCGTGCCACTAGTCCCCAAAAGGCAGCTTTGGGCAGTAGAAAATCTGCAGGAAGATGGCCCCCTGGGGTCCCCTATGGGTGGAAGGCCTTAGGTTTTTTCCCTACATGTGGGCTCAAAGAAAAGGCATTTGGGAGGAGAGGGTGGGCAAGCTGTGCTGGTGCTCATGGCCAGGGGTCCTCAAACTTTTTAAATCAGAGGCCAGTTCACTGTCCCTCAGACTGTTGGAGGGCCGGACTGTAATAAAAACAAAAACTTTGTTTTGTGGGCCTTTAAATAAAGAAACTTCCTAGCCCTGGGTGAGGGGAATAATCGTCCTCCGCTGCCGCATCTGGCCCACGGGCCATAGTTTGAGGACCCCTGCTCATGGCAATGCTGCTGGGAAGCAGGAGGAGTCCTGATCACCAACCCAGCTCCTTGTCCAGATAGGGAAGCTCACCCGGGGAAAAGAAAAGAAATGCACACAGAGACACACAGAGACATGGACACTCAGCCACGTGGGGCTCAAGCCTTACTTAGCATGAGGAAAAGGGAAGGTCCTGACCACTTCTCCACCCTCCTCGGTAATGGCCTCGTAAATCCACTTGCGGTTGCGGCGGCAGGTGGGCCCGCACTTGGTAGAATAGCATTCAGGGCATGGGTAGAAACATCCCAGGCAATCAGTATCCAGGCAGTCACAGAGGTCTTCGCCATTCAGGGTCAGCCTTCCTTTATTGTCGTACTTGTGCATCCCTTTCTTCCCCCGTGGAAGCTTCACAGATGGTTGAGCAAATTGTTGGCCACCTTGGCTCTGAGAACCAGAACTGGTGCCCAAGCCGGCAGTGCCCTCCTGGCGAGCTTGGCCGCGGGGACCAGCTTTGCCACGGGCCCCGGCTTGAACTTGGGCCCCAGCTTGGCCTTGGACTCTGGCTTGGCCTTGGGCCCTGGCTTGGCTTTGGGCCCTGGTTTGGGCTTGGGTCCCGGCTTGGCCTTGGACCGCAGCTTGGCCTTGGGCCCCGGCTCGGCCGACAGCCTTTTTGGTGGAACCACGGGGGCGGCCACGGCGACGGCGGCCAGTGCTGGTGGAAGGGGTGGCAGCAGCGCCACTCTTGGATTCTTCTTCCTGGACAGGCTTCTTCTGCTCTTCTTGCTTCTTAGCTTCAACTTTCACCTGAGGCTCTGATTTCACCACTTGCTTCTTGGCTGCCTTCTGCTCCTTCTTGGTGGCACCCACTGATTTACTCCCAACCTCCTCCTTCTTCTTGGCTTTAGCCCTGGTAAACATTTTCGCTCAGTGGAAAGGCAGCTTCTCTTGCTGCCTCAGCAGGCTTGGAAGTTGGCTGTGGGACCTTGGGAAGGATAGCATGCATATAGGGTCACTAGAGGCGTGTGTATGTATGCTACAGTGGAGGGATATAGCATTCAGGAATCAAGAAAGCTCACAGGTCTCAACGTGGGTCTGTATAAAGAGGGGTCCTTGAGTACCTCCCCAAAGGGAGACAGGGAGGAGGGGGGGAAACCAGGCTGAAAGGGTGAGCCAGGCCTGGCTCAGGCCCCATCTCCTCTCTCCCCTTTGTTCTTTCCCTCCTTCCCAATACTCCTTCCCTCATCTGGCTTCCAAGGACTTACCGGGACCATCACAGCAGCTGGCACAAAGTCCCGAACGGGCTCCCCTGGCCTCCCCGCCAATCTCCACTTGCTCTCTGTCTGCCTGCCTCCCGCTTTCCCTGGCTCCCCACTTGGGATCATCCCTTCTCCCAGCTCTGGATGGAAAGAGGCAGCCTGCTGCCGCCACAGCTACTGCTCTTCCTCCTCTTCTTCCTCCCCTCCTAGGCCATCATCTGGCCCATCGCCCCTGGGCTTCGGGAAGCCCCCCTGTGACCTCCAGTCAGACTCCCTTCCATCTCCCTTGACCTATTCAAGCAACATTTTTTTCTCCCCCTCCCCCCCACTTAAGAGCTGAGCTGAGGAAACCAAGCTTTCCCTAGGGCTAAGGGGGAGGGACTGGGGAGAAAGCCTTCCCTGAGACCACCCAGCCTTCTCTCCAACTGAAAGCACAGCCCCGGGGTGGCGGAGGGGCCGGTGGGATCCCAGGGATGACACTGGGCAGCCCCCAGCACCAAGGGGCCAGGGCAGGAAGGCCACCCCACCCCCGCCCCTGCTTCCTACAGTAAAGGCCAGAGCTGGAGGGAAGAGGCGCTTTTCAGAGAAAGCCATGGAAGCTCCGGGGCAAGCTGGGTTAGGGACTGGAGCTATGGTTCCCTTGCCTTGGGGGATCCCAGGTGAGGGGGTCCCCCTGTGACTCCTCCCTTAGGAGGCGGGCACTTTCTCCCCAAGGAGATGCGCTTAGAGCAGAGGGAGCCCAGTCAGGGAGCGGGGAGGCCCCAAATCAGACTGACGGGGAACTGGGAACCCTGGAGCCAAATAAGCAAAGAGACTGCAAGGGGGGTGATGTCCCTCTGTGCCGCTTAAGTTTCGGGGCGCAGAGAGCCCTTTGTATTGGAGGTGGAGGCCCTGGCCTGGGGGCGACCTGAGAGGCAGTAGCTTGCCCAAGGCAAGACACCCCAATGTGGGGATTGGAGCTTCATTGTAAGCTAGGGCTTGTACTGGGAGAGGGAGGGGTGATAACTAATGGGGGGGACGGGAACGTCATCTAAAATGCCCCTCAGTGCGCCCGCTCACAGACCAGCTTTGGAGGAGCGCTCCGTCCCATGGGGCTGGACAAGCCGCTGTTTCCACTGGGGGACGGAAGGGGGATGCTGGGAATCACCAGACACAAACAGCCAGGTCCCTTTAGCCGCCCAGCCGGGGAAGGAAAACGTGCAAAGGGACTGGCAGGGCCACGCGGGCGCCGCCGACTTAAACACGCATGCTCCTGCGTGTTTAGCCTGCAGAAAAGCCACCATTTCACCCAAGCAAGACCCGAGGTCGGAGCTGCTCTCGGACACTGCGGGAGCCTGGACGGGTCGTTTCCCATCTGCCTCAGTTTGTAAAATGTAAAATGGGGATCAGAGGAGCAGAGGCAAAAGGAGATCTTGGCAGAGGACTTGCTCTCCTCAGGGCCCGGCCCATGCGAGGTGTGAGTAAGAGCTGGTTCCCTTCCCTTGCCCTTGCCCTGAGAACTGAAAAGTGGACAAAGGGGAGGCTGGGAAGAGGCTCCCTAACCTGACGCTTTGGGATGAAAGTCCCAAGAGCAGTTTTGCACTTCTTCCCTCTCTGAGTGAAAAGCAACAAGTCTGTTCTGAGATGGGGTTCTGTGGGGCTCGCCAGCCTGGTCCTGGGGTACGTGATCCCCCAAAAGGCTAAGGCGGGCTCCTGGAACCCTCCCCTATCTAGTGAGAGGAGCCACCCTGTTTCATCCGGACCCTTTCCCTCAGGTGCTGACTGAGCCCCTGCAGAGGCAATGGGCGGGGGCCGGGGGGAGCCACGGCTGGGCTCAGAGGGAGATTCTCCCCCTGCCTCGGGGCCAAGGTCAGCCACCCAAAGAAAATCTGGGCTCCCCGGGCCAGGCCCTGGGGAGGGAGGGAGAGGAGGAGGGCCGGCAGGGAATGGCCACTGACGGGCTTCTGACCCCGAGGGCCGAGGCCCAGCTCTTGCCCCCCACCACATCTGGGCTTTAAGCTCTAGGGTAACTTGCCTTTGGAGTCTTCTCCCAGGCTAAGCTTTCTCCTCTCGAACAAACCTGGAACAAAAACAGAAGCAGGGTCAGCGAGCGGGTTTGTGCCAAACCAGGAGCGCCCCCACCGGGGCCTCGCCAGAGCCTCCCAGTCCGGGAGACCCCAGAGGGAACCACCGCCAGAGTGCATGCCCTCCCAGTCGAAGGCCAGACCGGCGGGCAGAGGGTGCCCACTCTGGGCGGGGCCCAGGCCGAGCCACAGGAGAACTGACCTGCTCTGGCCCTCAGGGAGCTTACCTTCTGCTGAGGGGGGGGTTCCGCCTCGCCTCGGGGGAGGAAACAAAGCCCACCTCCTGGGGAGGCCCGAATGGTTCCAATTCTCACCTCCCAGTAGCCCACCCATCCAAGTCGTGAATTCTTGGGGCTCCTACCCATTCCTTTTCTACAAGGGGAAACAGGCCCAGAGAGGCCCAACACTCTCCTGACTCTCATGCGCTTCTCCGACTGCAGGACTAGGGCCAGGACCCAGATTTCCTGCTTCTGCATTCAGTCTTCTGTCTGTCTGGCACTGGGTAGATGGAGGCTTTAAAGAAGAGACCCCAAGATCCAAAGAAACCACTTTTTCAGGGGCTGGGCCCTTTGGGGGAAAAGGAATGGGCCCCCAGACCACTTAGACTTGGACGGGAAATGGAGAAAAGCAGGGGGGAGAGGGGGAGGGAAGGGGGGGCAAGGAGAAATTACAAGTGGGAGGGAGGGGGGGAGGAAGAGGGGGAAAGGGGAGGAGGGAAAAGAGGGAGTGGGAAGGGAAAGGAAGGGGTGGGAAAAGGGAAAAGGGGAAGCAGGGGGAGGAGGGGTTAAAACCAAGGGGGGAGGGGAATGGAAGCAAATAGGGAGAAGGGGAGGGGAAGAGAAGGGAAAAGGTGGGGGGGGTGAAAGGAAAAGAGGTACCTTTTGGCTCAGGGCTGCCTTCTGCTGGGGTCCCCTCCCTCCCCATTGGGGATGATCCCCCTCCCCCGTGGCCCATTGGTGGGAAAATGGGGGCCTCCCGGAGCCCCAAACCTCCCTGTTTGTTCCCTCCGGAAGAAAGGAAGACCTCTCCTTTGCCCCCCTGGGGGTAAAGGAGGGGGGGGCGGCGAGGGGTTTAGGGGGGCAACAGGGGCCCGGTGCCTGCCCCAGGACTAAGCAGAAGGTGGCCATTGGGGCCCAAAAAACTATTTGTTTTACATTGGGGAAACGGGCCCATTGAGGGGGTGGCCTCTAACTAATTGATCTTGGAAGGAAAGAGGAAAGAGGGGAGGGAGGAAAGGGGGGAAGGAAAAGAGGAAAGGGAAAAAAAAGGGAGAGGGGGGGAAGGGAGGGAAAGGGGAAGGGAAAGAGAGGGAAAAGGGAGGAAACAGAAGGAGGGCGGAAAGGAGAGGAAGAGGATGGGAAAAAAGGAGAAAAAAGGGGAAGGGACAGGGGGAGGAAGGTAAAAAGGTTGGGAAGGATGGAAAAAAATGGAAGGAAAAGGAATGGGGAAGGAAAAAGAAGAGAGGGAAAAGTGGGGGCGAACGAAAAAGGTCTGGTCTTGGGCGCTTAAATGCCTCAGGGTCCTATCCCCATCCTCATTTGGGGTTTTGATCCCCCAATCATTCCCTGGACCCATGGATTGAGGAGAAATGGGCCTACCTGTGGCAGGGTCCTCAGAACCTCCTGTTGGTGTTCCCTCCAGGGAGAAAGGAAGGAGCCTCCTGCCCCCTGGGGATAAAGGGGATGGGGCAGGAAGGGGCTGGCGGGCGGCCCCACAGGGGGTGAACCCCAAAAGGGCCCGTGTGCCTCCCCCCAGCAGGCGTAAGACAGAGAGGCCCTGGCATCATGGGACCCAAAAAGGGGAAAATCTTAAAATTTTTGTTTTATCTTGGGAAAATGGGAAAGCAGGGAGGGGAAAAAAGGGAGGGGGGTGGGGAAGGAAAAGAAATAAACATTTGGGAAAGGGGAAAAGGGAGGAAGAAAGAAAAGGGAAAGGGAGGCCAAAAGGGCAAAAGGGGGGATGGGAAAAGAGAGAAAGAAAAGGAAACGGGGAGAGGGAAGAAAAAAGGGTTAGTGGAGGGAAAGAATGGGGAACAAAGGAAGAAAGGGAAGGGAAGGGGGGGTGGGGCAGAACGAAAAGAAAGGCGGCTGATGGGAAAAAAGGTGGCCCTTGCCCCCACCTCCCCATGGGGTTATGGGCCCATATCTTTCCCGTGGAAAATGGGGAAAATAACCACCTGTGGAGGGTAGAAGGGGATTCCTCCAGGGAAAGAAAAAGGAGAGTTCCCGGGGAAAAGGGGATGGGGAGGAAGGGAAGGGGAGGGAGGGAGGCAGCCCAGAGAGGGCCCCTTTCTGTCTCAGGTGGTAAAACTGAGGGCCCTGGCTATCATGGGACCCAAGGAAATTCCCTTTTGTTTTATTGGGGAAAATGGGGCCCTTGAGGGGGGAAACCCCTGCCTTTGATCTTTGGGAAGGAAAGAGAAAAGCGGGGAAGGGGAGGGGAAGGAGGGGGGTGGAAGAAAGGGGAAGTAAAGAGGGGAGAGGAGAGGGGGGGGAAGCAAGGAAAGGGGAAAAAGGAAAGGAAGGCGAAAAGACGGAAAGGAAGGAAAAATGGGAAAAAGGAGGAAAAAGGGGGAAACAGGGAAAAAGGGGGGATGGGTGGAGAAAGAATGGAGAGAACAAAATAGGGAATGAAGGGGAAGAGAGGAAGAAGAGAAGGGGAAAAGGTGGGAGGGGTAGAATAGAAAAAGATGGTACCTTGGTCTCAGAGCTGCCTAAAATGCCTGCATGGTGGTCCCTTATCCCCCATCCTCTCCATTTGGGGTTATGATCCCCATATGCTATTCCCTGTGGACCCATTGGATGAGGAGAATGGGCCTACCTTGGGGGGGCTCCTCAACCTCCTGTGGTGATCCCCCAAAGAAAAACCTGCTCTCCCCCTGGGGATAAAGGATGGGGCAGGGAAGGGGCTGGCAAAAGGGGCCCCAAGGGGGCCGGAAGGGCCCTGGTGCTGCTTGCCCCAGGACGTGTGGAGAGCCTGGTTTGGTCCCGGGCTTCTATTTTTTATGGGAAACTGGGCCCAGGGGGGAAAGGACTTGCCCTGTCTCACACTGATAGAAAAGTCTTGGGAGTCATAGGGGCCGGAAAGGAAGGGAAGAAGGAGGGAAGGAGGGAAAGTAAAAGGGGGGATCAAAGGTTCGGGGGGTCCAATGGTTCAGAAAAGCTCCTTTCAGGCAAAAACTGAGGCCCAAATGGGAAGCCTGCCCTCTCTTGTAGGGTTTCTGGAAAAGGTTTGGGAGGGATCGGAAAGGGAGGAAAAGGGAGAGGAAAGGAAAGGAAGGAAGGGAAAGGAAAAGGGAGGAAAGGGAAAGGGGAAATGGAAGGGAAGGGGAGGGGAGGGAAAAAGGGAGAAAGAAGAAAAAGGGGGGGATAGAGGGAGGGGGGCAGTGGGGAAGGGAGAGGGAAAGGGAGGGAAAGGGGAAAGGGAAAAAGGGAAAGAGGGGGGGAAAAAGGATGGAGGAAAAAGGGGGAAAAGGGAGGGAGGGGGGGGGAAAAGGGAGGAGAAGGGGAGGTGGGGGGACAGGGAAAAGGAAATGGGGGGAAAGGGGGAAAAGGAAAGGAGAAAGAAGGGAAAAAGGGAGGGGAATTGAAGAGAGGGACCTCCCCGGAATTCAAATACGGGCCTTTCCCATTTCCCATTTGGGGTTTGACCCACCTGTTCCTTTTTGTGGGATGGGGAAAAAGGCCACCCTGGAGGGTCCTGGCCCCCCTGTTGGTTTGGGGGGAAGGAACCCCCCCAAAGGGTGGGGCAAACTCGGGGGGGCAGGATTTTCAACGTAAACTCAAACCTCCCTTTGCCCCCCTTTTTGGGTGGGGGGGGTCCTTTCCCTTTCAAGTTTAATAATCCCCCTTCATCAAGGTTTTCAATTTATTTAAATGTGATTGATTTAAATTATTTTTAATGAAGGCACAAATTAAAATAAAATGGTATCCTGTCCCCCAACAGAATGCCCTCTGTAAGGGAATCCCCTTCCCCCATGCCCGACCTTACCCCCGGGGCACCTGGTTCCCAGGTTTGGCCTGGTCGCAGCCCCCGGGAGGAAAAGCGGGCCAGCAACCTTAGACCAGAACACCCAGTTGGGGAAACCCCAGCACTTCTTTCCCAGGTTTCTATAGGGACCCACCCCCCCGGGGGGGGATGACAAATGAAATCTCTCTTCAGAGGGCATTTAAGGGGAGGGACAAAGAAACCCCTTTCCCAGGACCCAGGGTTCCTTCAAAAAGAAACAGGTTGAGGAAGGAATGGGAATAGTTTAAGGTTGCGCTGGGAATAAATGTCAGAAAAATTTAACCCCCCCACCCCCGGTCTCAAGAGATGTTTCCGGGTGTTAATTTGTTTTCAAGGAATATGGAAAGGGATGGAAGGTAAATAGAGGGGATCTAGGAGAGTGCCAGCCAGTTCAGATCCCCAAAACCTCCTGCTGATGCTCCGGAATATATCCACTTCCTACAAGGCTGGTTTCCAGCAGAAAATTCTCTGGAATGAGTCAGAGGATTTGGTGTTGTGGCAAGGGGATTTGGCTAGAAGATCAGGCAGATTTTTTTCAGCAATCCAGCCCCCCAACCCCCAGTTCTAGCTCCTAGCATGAGACTATGCACCCAGTAGGGGCTTTTTAATAAACATTCAATCCAATGAACACATCATTGCCTAGAGAGCTTGTGGAAGGAGCTCTAGTCCTTCCAAATCACTCCTCGGTGCCTTTCTCCAGTAAAAGAAAGGAAAAACCAGGTATTGCCAGCTGAATGAGAGAAGGCTGAATTCCCATTTGATCTAGCAACACGTTTGTTTTTGGTCTGATGTGCAGGACAATCAGCCTGTTTCCTCCTGTCCTGATCCTGGATGGATGGACCCTCTGCAGGACCCCCTCGTGCAGTCTACGAGCCCAACAGGTAGACGGTAAGAGGCTCTTGTCAGCCAGCCAAGGGGGACAGGTGGTTGGGGGGGATGTGATAAGAGTACCAGGCAGGGGGCTGGCAGGCAGCTAAGGACCTTGCCTCAGCCAGGTAGGGTCTCCCCCTCCTGGCCGGCAGTAGACAAAGGGTCATCCCCCTCAGCCCCGAGCCCCTCTCCTCTTACTCCCTGAGCTCCAGATAATCCGGGGGGGTCTCTTTATCTATTTCCTTATTAATCAATAAATAACATCTCTACCTCTTTTTCCATGATTCACCTAGATGCAGAGCCCTCATCCTTTCATGAAATATCATTTATATAACAATCAAATACAATAACAATTAATCATCTCGAACACTATCCTCTTCTGTTAAATAATCCCCCGTTGAATGCTTTGCAGAAGCCCCTCCCCA
Source organism: Sarcophilus harrisii (assembly GCF_902635505.1). Taxonomy (NCBI): domain Eukaryota; kingdom Metazoa; phylum Chordata; class Mammalia; order Dasyuromorphia; family Dasyuridae; genus Sarcophilus; species Sarcophilus harrisii. Next base: position 54,667,350 of record NC_045432.1, on the reverse strand, counting down.
GCCCTGGTTGGCCAAGGGGCTATATGAGTTGAGGCCTTGCCAGGCCTGCGAATTCTAAGGCAGCAGCTTTCACTCAATCCCTGCATAAAAAACAACCATAATGGCTTCAGTACCCCTAGAAGCTCCTTTTCCAGCTCTGCCCCCCCCGGACCCAAGCATCTTGGCCCTCCCACCCAGAGGATGGAGAAGGATGAGAAATATGGCCTACCTTTTTCAGGAGGCCCTCAGAGACTCCCTGCCTCGAGGTCCTCTGATGACAGAAAGGAAGAAATCTGCTCTGCCCTCTAGGGATAAAGGGATGAAAGGTGGGCACAGGAAAGGGCAGAGAAAGAGAAAGGGTGGGAGACAGAGGGGCAGCCACAGGGAGAGAGAAGAGCAGAGGGAGAGCCAGATGTGCTGCTCTGCCCCCAGCAGGGAGAAGGCGGAGTTATGACTGGATGGAGCCTTACACAGTCATCCAGGAAAGCCTCCTCCTTTCAGAGGGGAAGAAACTGAGGCCGGGGAAGAGAAAGGACTGCCCCTTGCTCACAGGAAAATAAATATCAGAAGCCAAATTTGCAGCTCCAGCCTCCAGCTCCACAAAAGGAGCCAGCCATCTCTTATTCCTGTTTCTTAGCTCCCCCTATTCTAGGAAACACAATGGTTGCACCTGTTGCATTAAGTACCTACTACGTGTTTGCTCCGAGCAAAGGCTGGGGAGGCAAACCTGGATGGGAACGAGGCTCTGCGCTGCTCCTTCTGCCATGGGGCTGAGGCACCGGCCTCTTGCCAGTTATATAACTCGTCCACCTGTGTCTCCATGAATCACCTAAACTCTGAGCCCTAAACCCTTTCACCCAGCATCAATTATTGATGAGACAATTCAATTAAATAATGATCAAATCATTAAACTGCCCTGAGGCCTTACAAACCCCCCTCCCATCCTCTTGGTCAAGGGCAAAGAAAGGCCTCCGGGCCTCAAGGAGCGGACCTCCTCCAAATCCCAGGAAACAACCGTGGCCACCCCAGATTCGGGCTCTGTCCTCCCAGTCCACCCCGGACCCTCCGCCCGGATGGCCAAGGGAAAAAATGAGGCCTACCTAAAGGCCCTAGGCCCCTCCTGGAACCCGGGAAAAAGGAGGAGGAGGGGAAGGAAGGGGGTGGACAGAGGGGAAGAGAGGAGAGAGGGAAACTCATGGGCTGGGGGGGAAGGACCCAGACCCCGGGTGCCTCCCCCGGCAGAGGGGTGGTGGCCTGGGAAGGCCCACATGGAGTTAGGAAAGCTGCCTCCCTTTACAGAACAGCAAACTGAGGCTGGGTGAGGGAAGGGCTGGGCCTTCTCTCAGGCCCCCAGGCCCAAACCCAGGGCTGGGACCCGGGAAGGGGGGAGGAGGCCAGGGGTTCCTTTAACCTGCTTCGGTCAAGCCCTAGAAGGGCCCAATTTCACCCCATGGAGCCCCTGCTATGCCTGGACTGTCCAATACAAACCGCTGGCAGCCTGGCCCACCTCCTGCTGTGGGGAGACCCGGGGCCCAGACGCCTTGCACAGTGCCTGTCGGCCCTACCCTCCGGGGTCCCTGGCTCGGCCCCTTGCCCCTTCCAAGGATTATTTATTGACCTTTTTGCCAAATTCATATCATTACAGACAACATTTTCTGGAAGCCCCCAATCCTGTTGGCCAAAGGGGTGTTGGTAAGTCTGGCCAGGCCTCGGAGGCCCAGGGGCCCTCCCTCAGACCCCTTAAACCTCCATGGGGGGCTACATCCCAGATCCCTTCTGGCTGGTCCCCATCCGTCCTGGGCCTGGATGGATGGGAGGGAAAAGAACTCCAGTGGCAGGGCCCTCAAGCCCTCCTTGGTATCCCTCAGGGAAGAAAGGAAGGGCCTCTCCCCGGGGATAAAGGGATGGGGCAGGGAAGGGGGCTGGCTAAGGCGGCCCCACAGGGAGGGCAGCCCAAGAGGCCCGTGCTGCTCTGCCCCAGCAGGATTAAGACCTAGCCCCCCCAAGGGACCCCGGGCCATCTACCCTTTTCAGGGGCTGGGGCCCGGTGAGGGGGGAAGGAACTCTCTCCACTGATGAATCTTGGGAAGCCAGTGGGAAGGACTGGCCCTCATTCACACTGATGGAAAACTCAGAAACCAAATTTGAACTCAGATCCTTGGACTCCATAGAAGAGTGCAGGAGGTTCTCTGGGGTTTCTGTCCAGCCTGCTTTCCAGTTTCCCATACCCTGAGAAATTCACTGGGTGCACCTGCTACATGAAGCCCCTGCTATGTGACTGACACTGTCCTAGGCACAAAGTTACAAACACAGGGAAACGTGTCTCTGTGCCCCACCTCCTGCTGTGCAGATACCAGGAGTTTCCACCCAAGTCTGAGTACCTGTCCTATCTGACTAGAGTGGAGGGTGTTGCTTTGGGAACTTCTTCCCATCCAGTTACCTGGAGCTAGCAAGGAGAAAGCTGATAATAACTCAAATCAGATTTCCTTGTCCCTTTTCTGCCAGAAATTTGTCGAATGCTTTCGGGTCAGGCCATTTTTGTGTGTTGTCTCTGTGTGCATCTTTGTCTTTAAGGGAGGGGATTGGACTGAATCAGACAATCCCTTCCAGACTTAAGCTCTGTGATTCCAAACTCACTTGGACTTCTCGGCTTTGCCACCGCATCCTCCAAGTGCTAGCATCTCTCTTGCGTCTACACCTTGAGTCCTTGGCGAGCCGTCTGACCTACAGATCCCTGCACCTTGCCATTTGCCTCGTTGGGGGTTTTTGTCATGAGCCAAACGGCCTTCATTTTCAGAGGACCAAAGTCATTACATGGGGATGTCTTGGACTTCCACGTGAACTGGATTTCAATGAGACAGAGTCGCACAAAGTCGTCAGCCTCACTCCCTCTTCCACGGTCATCAGAGTCCGGCAGGCAGGCCGGCAGGCAAGACAGACGTTGAGAAGAATGGGGACAGCCTGGGATGTGGTAGATGATCTTGGTGTCTTCAAAGTCCCACCAGGCTCTAGACACTCCATGGCACCTGCTTCAACCAAGCTCGTAGCTGTTGGAACAAATTGCTCTCATCTGACCATTCCAGCAGGGAAAGCTTCACGTACTCGGGGTGTCCACACCCCTAAATCACCGATGAACGCTTTGCAGGGCTGCTCATTTCCCTTTCGTGTCTACCTCAACTCTCACCAGTTGCTCCAAGAAGCTGTAACATGTGAAGTGACCACACTCCAGGAAACCATTTCAGCAGATGAGATGAATCAGCTTGAGGGCAACCAACAGGTAGCTGCTCTGTGGCATGCTGTTAAATATATAACAACCAACCCCACTCCCTGGAGTCAGAAGACCCTGAGTTCGAATCCAGCCTGAGACACCTAACATTTACAAGTTGTGTGACTATGGACTAGTCACTCAACCCCAGTTGCTTTGCCATAAATAAATCAACATATATCTCTCCTTCCCCCAAAACAGGCATATGACACATTTTGAAGTTGAATTTGCACATCGACTTTTCCCCCCATCATTTTCTTAAGTCTAGACAGTCACCAAAACAGTCAAGCTTTGATTTGTAGCATTTGCCAATTTCCAAGATAGAAGGACTCACACTGAAAATTTAACAACCGTCTCTCCCAAGCTTGTCCAGTCTGGCCCTAGCATATTCCCCCACTCTGCACCCTTAGGATTTCTGGGTGTTTCCTTTGGCCCTGAAGCTGAACTTTTTGGAGAATTTGGAGGATTGTCTCTCCCAATTTTAATGTGATCTTCTTGGGAGCAGGGACTGTCTTGGTTTTTCTTTCTGAATCCCCAGCTCTCAGCATAGGTCTTCACATGTAATAAGTGCTTAATACATTTTTTCATTCATTAATAGTTATGTCTTTTTTCTACATTTTGATCAGAGCAATGGTAATCCATAGGCAAGTATCACAACCCTAGATTGACTTGATCAAAGTTCAGTTTTGGAGACTCCTCCCTCATCACTCTCTTTGGTTTATGTCCCCACCAAGAGTTTCCTCTGAAACGCCACCACTTGGCTCATATGTGGACCTCTGTGTTTCTTTTTCCCCTGTGGCTCTTAAGGTTAACGAGGTTTGAAAACGAGATTGTTGTATTTCACATGGCAAGAACAAGCACCAAAAACTCAACAGTCCATAAGTAGCCACAACTGCATTCCTTCCCTCTCTGATGAATCTCTAGCATTTTCCTGTGACCTATGTGGTCCCCTAGTCTGCACACCAACTCTCCTCTCTTCTGCCTCTCAGTTCCCAAGTCTGCTGCTCTCCTCGATTGAAATCTAGCCATGGGAGCAGTGTGCCAACCTGCTCGGGACCTAATTCTGTGACTGGAATAGATGAGTAGGGAAATAAGTGCCCTACTGGCATAAAGCTGTTGAGAGCCTAGGAACATAAGGCCATCAATCAATTTCCATCCTCCTGCTGTGTTTCTTTGTTTCTGGACACTTTTTCTTTCTTATCTCTCCTATGTAAGAGCCCCGATATTATTAACCAGCCTGTTTACTTCGGCGAGATCCCTGTCTAGATGTTCCTGTAGAGTGAAAATCAAAAGTACTATGAATTAATTCTTAATCTGAATTCAGCCATATGTATTTGCTCATAGAGACACACCTTATGCGTGAACATTTGGTTCAATATTTCTCAAAGTACAGATTTCCTAAAATTATATCTATTTGAAACGCCCTAAGCAATGTTTCCTACCCCCTTTAGCTAGGACCCCACCCCTCTCTTCCCCTGCACTGCAAAACTTTTTCCAAAGGCTGTCTACCCTCAAAGTTTCCGTTGCTCACCACTCACTCTCTTTTGGGTTCTGATCCCAAAGTTCTACTGAAACTGTTCTCTCTAAGGTCACTGATGACCTCCTAATTATCCAATCAAATGGCCTCCTGTCAGTCCTAATTCTTCTTGAATCCTCTTTAGTACTTGATATTCCCAATCATCCCCTCTGTCCTTAGCTGCATAGATGTCACAGCCTCCTGGTGGCCTTTCTACTCATCTAAATGAGACTCACTTGTTTCTTTTGCATAACTGGTCTCCCTCTTCCAGACCAATTAAGATGTTCCCTCTCAAGGGGCAGAGCCGAGATGCTAGAGTAGTGGGAAGCAATGCAGAGAACTCTCCCCCACTGACTTTTCCGAACAGATCTAGAAAATATACCAGCCCGAATCCCGATGGGGAAAGTCAGAAAAATTCACAGTTGGTCAGTTGTACAACCCAGCATATCTATGGAGGTGAAAGGGAAGTTGACAGACACTGTAGATGGGTCAGGCTAGGAGTGTACTGCACAAGGCCCAATCCAATGCCCAAAGAGGAGAGATCACAGACTCGTACCAGAGTACTGAGACAGGAACAGGTGTGAACTGACAGCTTTGTTGCTCACTCCTCAGTCCCAGGGCAGAATGAAAAAGGGACCTTCATACAGGGAGGCCCTGGGCAATGTGCTGAGGAAAAAGGAAGTCCAAAATGCAGGAGAAACTGCATCAGCAGCAGTGTGACTCAGTAGGCTCAGACCCTAGACCCCACAAAGCAGGGCCTCATTTTCAGAATGTAGTCCAGGCTACAGAAGAATTACCAGGGTAGGAATGCTGGAATTTAAAAAAAAAAAAAGAAAACCTACAATTTTGCCACTTTGAACCAAGTTTTCTCTAGCTGGCTGATAAGAGCAGAGTATGATAACATTTCTCAGACCCAAATCCAGGTCAAGAACAGGCAGAACTCAGATGGCAGGGGTGGGGGGAAGTGGAGGTGCAGTAATCCAACTTTGCCCTGAGTCAAATTACTATGGCAGCACTGAAAGCTTACAGATTCCCAGCCCCATCCTGAAATCCTATAATAATATATATTAATATTATTAATATGTCAATATTAATAATATTTAATATTAATATAATAATATAACATTCAGTTCCCCGAGAAAGCAGTGACAGGTCCAGTCCAGATCCTCCCTGCAGAAGTATGGCAAAGCCTAAATCTAACATCAAGTCTAAAATCAGGAAGCAGAGAGGAAGAATAAGGAAACAAAAGAACCTCACCACAGTGAGCCATTGTGGCAGAGAAGCTCAAGACACAAATCCTAGAGAAGAGAATGACTCCAAAAGATCTACTGGCAAAGCCTCAGAAAGAAAACACAGGTTGGCCACAAACTCAACTAGAATTCCTGAGGAAAAAAGAAGCAAGAGTTGTTGAATTTTTTTAAGAATTAAAATTTTTTTTAATAAACCTGGGAAGATTTACATGAGCTGATGCTGAGTGAAGTGAACAGAACCAGCAGAACATTGTACACAATAATAACAATATTGTATGATGATCAATTATGATCCACTTAGCTCTTCTCTGCAATACAATGATCCTAGACAAGTCCAAAAGACTCATCATGGAAAATGCTGTCCACATCTGGAGAAAGAATTATGGAGTCTGAATGCAGATGGAAGCATACTAATTTCACTATATTTTTCTAGTTTTTTTCTTTTGTTCTGTTTCTTCTTTCATAACATGACTAATATAGCTATATATTTTACATGATTGCACCTATATAATCCATATCAAATTGCTACTGTCTTAGGGAAGAAGAAGGGAAGGAAGGGAGGAAAATCCGCGATTCAAAATCTTATAAAATGAATGTTAAAACGTATTTAACATTAGAAAATAAAACAAAAATTTTAAAATAAATTTAATGAGATCTCTGGAGGAAAAAAAAAGTAAAAAAGCAGTGAGAGCTATGGAAGAAAGATTTGGAAAGGGAAATATCTTGGCATGAGGTATAAAGTCTTGTTCAAGCAACAAACTCTCTGAAAATTAGAACAGAGTGAATAGAAGCCAGTGACTCCATGAAGCAACAAGAAATATTAAAACCAAATTAAACTGCTGAAAATAGAGAAGAAAATGCAAGGTTTCTCCCAGCAAAAACAACCGACTGGAAAATAGACTGAAAAGAAAAAAATTAAGAATTATTGGACTATCTGAACATTAGGACCATCCCCCCAAAAGAGCCTAGACATCATATGTCAGGAAATCTTAAAGTGCCAAGATCTCTTAGAATCAGAGGGCAAAATGGAAATGTGAAGAATCCACCAGTCACCTCATGATAGAAATCCCCAAATGAAAATCTCCTGGAAATATCCAAAATTCAGAGCTTCCAGGTCAAAGACAAGATATTCAAAAACCAAGGAGCCACAGTCAGGATCACACATGATTTATCCACCATCACCAAAAAAGAGTAAAAAATTGAAAGTATTTTATTTCATAAGGGAAAGGATATGGGCTTATCCAATAAAGATGAGTATAATGCTGCAGGGGGAAATATGGATGTTCACTTTAATGAAATAGAGGGGTTCCAAGTATTCCTGATGGGAAGGCAAGAGCTGCAGAAAAGCTTTGTAGTTCAAACATAGGAGTGAGAGATGTGAAAAGGTCAACAAGAATGAACAACGATAAAGGACTAAGCCAGGACAAATGGCTTATATTATAAAATGGGGATATGATACATATATCTTCTGTGAACTTTAGCAACATCAAGGGTCATAGAGGGAGTCCAGTTTGACAAGATCTGAAAGTACTTCTCTCATGCCTTGATCTTAAGGAGAAATGAGAAGAAGAATACATTGTTTAGGGGAGGCTGGAAAGGAAGGTCAGGGAAAATTATCTCACGTAATGAAAGTGCACAAGTTCATATAAATCTTTGCAAAAAAGGAAAAAGAGGTAAGGGAGAATGGCTAACACTTTAGCCTCATTCTCATCTTAATTGATCAAAAGAAGGAAGAACATACACAAAGTTATATTAGGAGGAAAAAGGGAGAAAGGGGGAGGGAAAATTAAAGCCTAAGTAAAACAAACTCTAAATATTTAAAGCTCTTTTTGAGGTGGCAAAAATGGGAATCTGAGGGATGCCCAGAAATTGGGGAATGGATGAACAAGACATGGCATTTCAATATTAGGGCATACTTTGGGGCTGAACTCTTATTGACATAATGACTAAGCAGGATTCCAGAGGACTAATGATAAAATATGCTAACTATCTCCTGATAAAGAGGTGAAGGAGTCAGGGTGCAAAAGTAGACAAATCATTCAATGTGGAAAATTGTTTGTAATTGGCTACACATGTTTCAAATAGGTTTTGCTTTTCTTGTGTTCTCAGCTGGGGGAGGAAGTTGGGATGGATGAGAAGATGAGTCTCGGCTACTTAATTAGTTTTTAAAAAATGCTTCCTCTTGCCTTCCCCTATGCACATTCTTTCCACTGATAATCTTCTTCACTGTCATAGTTCCAAAGAGCCCCTCTACAATTATGACCACCAGATCGATATCACCATTGCTGATCTCTCTTCTGAGCTGCAGCCCCATATAGCCTTTTAGGGCTTTAAGCCATAGTCTTTTCTTAAAATTGTATTTTATTTGATACTACTATATACTGGTATATAATTACATATAGCTTTCTTTTTTTTTTTTGCTGAGGCAATTGGGGTTAAGTGACTTGCTAGGAAGTGTCTGAGGCCAGAGTTGAACTCAGGTCCTCCTGACTTCAGGGCTTGTACTCTATCCACTGTGCCACCTAGTTGCCTCTTTAACTTTCCTTTTTGCAAAATTTGGAGTTCCCAATTTTTTTCTCCCTCTCTCCCTTACCTTCCCCACGTTAGTGAGCAATCTGGTATAGATTATATGTGTATATGCATTTTTAACATATTTCCACATGAGTCATATTGAGAAAGAAAAATCAGAACAAAAGGCAAAAAACTACAAGAAAGGGGGGAAAAGGTGAAAATAGTGTGCTTTAATCCACATTCACTCTCCCCAGTTCTCTCTCTGGATGCCAACCCCATTTTCTATTCAAAGTTTATTGGAATTGCCTTGGAGCACTGAATTGCTGAGAAGAGCTAAGTCCATCATAGTCGGTCATCACATAATCTTGCCATTGCTGTGTATAATGTTTTCCTGGTTGTGCTCGCTTCACTCAGGATCAGTTCATATAGGTCTTTCAAGATTTTTCTGAAGTCAGCTTGTTCATCATTTCTTATAGAACAATAATATTCCATTACAGAATGTGCCCTAATTCCCAAAATGATGGGCGTCCCCTTGCCTCTGCAAAAAGGGCTGCCACAAACATTTTTGTGCAGGTGGGTCCTTTGCCTCTTTTATGATCTCTTTGGGATACAGACCCAGTAGTGATCAGTTCACAACTCCACCAACAATGTATTAGTTGTTCCTCTATTTGTTCCCCCTTTATTTGCCAGGAAACAATGGGACCAGTAGCCAAGGTCTTAATCTTTTATGTGAAACTTCAAGCCAGCTTTTACACTCTCCTCTTTCATTCTCATCAAGAGGCTTCTTAATTTTTCTTTACTTTGTCATTAGAGACAGAATAGTCTGCATATCTGAGATTGTTGATATTTTTCTCAGCAACCTTAATTCTAGCTTTTAATGTTCATCCTGGCAGTTCCCTTGATGTCCTCTGAATATAAGTTAAATAAATAAGGTGACATTATAAAGCTTTGTCATATTTTTCCAATTCTTTTTCCAATCTTAGATCAATCAGTTGTTCCATGTTTGGTTTTACCTGTTTCTTCTTGACCTACATAAAGGATCCTCAGGAGACAAGATGGCCCGGTACTCCCAGCTCTTTGATTTCTTGACATATTTTGTTGGTATCCACATAAGCAAAGGCTTTAGGGTAGTCAAGGAAGCAGTAGATGTTTTTCTGAAGCTCCTTTGCTTTCTCTGCAATCCAGCGAATGTTGGCCATTTAGTTTCTAGTTTCTCTGCCTCTTCTGAACCCATCCTGCTGTTCTGGTAATTCTCGGTTCACATGTTATGTACAACCTTGCTGACATATGAAATGAGCACAATTGTTTGGTAATTTGAACATTTTTAGCATTTCCCTTCTTTAGGATAAGGATGTAAACTGATTTATTCCAATCCAATGCCCACAATGGAGTTTTCCAAATTTGCTGGTATACTGAGAGTAGCACTTTGCATCATCTTTTAACATTTTAAATTCCTCACCAATAATTCCATCACCCCCACTAGCCTATTGTTAGCAGTGCTTCTTCTTAAGACCCACTTGATTTCATTCTCCAGAATGTCTAGATCTAGGTAAATAAGCACACCATCATGGTCATTTGGTCATTTTGGAGATTATACCCCAGTACTGCTTTTCTCACCCTTTTATTGACTATGAGGGCTACTCCATTTCTACTATCTACTAAGAAGGTTACTTCTATTCTTCTTCATAAGAGTATAGGTAATGATCACCTGAATTAAACTCACCCATTCCTGTTTATTGAAATTAGACAATTAAGAGATAACTGGTCACTGAGCAGTTTCAGTTAAATGATGAGGTCAGAAGTCAGTTTGCAGGTTTAGAAGAGAGTTTTAAGTGAAGAAGTGGAAGCACCAGGATTAGATAGGTATTTCAAGGCGTTTAGATGAAGAGAGTCCTACTGTGATAGCTAACAAAGGAATTAGAATCAAATGGGAGAGAGATGAATGAGTTTGTAGGCAGCAAGAAGAGAACCAATAGATAAGGAGAAAGTAAAGATTATAGAAAGAATAATGGGGACAGTCTGTTGGATGAGATGGCAAAGGTGACCGTAGCAGGTTGGCCTTGACAAGCAGAGGGGCCACTTCATCATCGGAGACTGTAAAGAGGAAAGAGTGAGGTATTGTGACTGAGGGGTGTGAGGTGAGAAGGGGAGAAGGAGCTCTCCACGAAGAGTTGCAGTGAGGCAACGTGGGCAAGGATACTCCATGGGAGGCTTAACGAGAGAAGAGAAGGTTTCAAACAGCAAATATAGCAAATGGCCTAGATCAAAACTTCTTAAACTATGGGTGGAGACCCCATATGAGGTTGTCTAACTGAATGTGGGGGTGGCAAAATGATGATTTATCATCAGTAAATGTTTGATTTGTATACCCACTTTACATACCTCTATACCTGGGGTCACGTAAAAATTTCTTAGGTAAAAAGGAGTCGTGAGTGGAACAAATTTAAGAAGTCCTGGACCAGCAATCGATTAGGGATAAATAGAAGGACTGTCTTGTTTCAGTAAGAGACCAGTGGAGACAGGAAAAGATAATGATGAATGTTGGAGAAGATGTGGGAAAACTGGGACACTAATCCATTGTTGGTGGAGTTGTGAACTGATCCAACCATTCTGGAGAACAATTTGGAGGTATGCCCAAAGGGCTATCAAACTGTGCATACCCTTTGATCCAGCAGTGTCTTTATTGGCTCTGTATTCATTCCAAAGGGGTCATAAAGGAGGAAAAAGGACCCATATGTGCAAAAATGTTGGTGGCAGCCCTTTTTTGAAAGCTTTTTATTTTCAAAATATGTGCATGGATAATTTTTCAACATCGACCCTTGCATAGCCTTGTGATCCAAATTTTCCCTTCCATCTCCTCACTCCCTCCCCTAGATGGCAAGCAATCCAATACATCTTATACACGTTAAAATATATGTTAAATCCAATATATGTAAACATATTGATACAATTATCTTATTGCATAAGAAAAACCAGATCAAAAAGGAAAGAGAATGAATAAGAAAACAAAATGCAAGCAAACAATAATAAAAAGAGTGAGAATGTTATGTTGTGATCCACACGCAGTTCCCACAGTCTTCTCTCTGGGTGCAGATGGCTCTCTTCATCACAAGATTATTGGAACTGGCATCAGTCATCTCATTGTTGAAAAGAGTCATGTCCATTAGAATTGATTGTCTTATAATATTGTGGTTGCAATTGCTGTGTGCAATGATCTGCTTCTGATCATTTCACTCAGCATCAGTTCCTGTAAGTCTCTCCAGGCCTCTCTAAAATCATCCTCCTGATTGTTTCTTATAGAACAATAATATTCCATAACATTCACATACCATAATTTATTCAGCTGTTCTCCAGCTGATGGGCATCCACTCAGTTTCCAGCTTCTGGCCACTACCAAGAAGGCTGCCACAAATATTCTTTGTGTCAGTCATTTTGAAAAAAAAAAACTTTCCAGAAATTAATAGTAAGGGCTCGCAGTTATAGTCTCTTATTACGTTCCAGTCATTGATCCAAGCATTATTCACAATTTAGTAATCATAGCTACCATTTTATAGCACCTACTATGGGCCACTCGCCACGTGAAAAACACTATAATAGTAATAACAATATTTACATGTTGCCAAATATGTACCTGTCACAGTTCTAAGCTAAACATTTTTTCCCATGTGGGTCCCTTTCCCTCCTTTAAGATCTCTTTGGGATCAAAGCCCAGTAGAAACCCTGCTGGGTCAGAGGTTATGCACAGTTTGATAACTTTTTGAGCATAGTTTCAAATTGCTCTCCAGAATGGCTGCATCCGTTCACAGTTCCACCAACAATGTATTAGTGTGGTGGCAGTCTTCTTTGTAGTGGCAAGGAACTGGAAGCTGAATTGATGCCCATCAGATGGAGAACAGCTGAATAAATTATGGTATATGAATGTTATGGAATATTATTGTTCTGTAAGAAATGACCAGCAGGAGGATTTCAGAGAGACCTGGGGAGACTTACATGAACTGATGCTGAGTGACGTGAGCAGGACCAGAAGATCATTGTACAAGGCAACAAGAAGATTATACAAAAATCAATTCTGAAGGACATGACTCTTTCCAACAATGAGATGATTGAAGCCAGTTTCAATGACCTTGTGATGAAGAGAGTCATCTATACCCAGAGAGAGAACTGTGGGAACTTAATGTGGATCACAACATATCATTCTCACTCTTTTTGATGTGGTTTGCTTGCATTTTGTTTTGTTTCTCATTTTTTCCTTTTTCATCTGATTTTTCTTGTACAGCATGATATTTGTGGAAATATGGATAAAAGAATTACACATGTTTAACATATAGTGGATTCCTGGCCATCTAGGAAGGGAGTGGGGAAAAGGGGAAAAATTTGGAACACAGAGTTTTGCAAGGGTCATTATTGAAAAATTATCCATGTATATGGATAATTGAAAATAAAAAGCTTTAATAATAATAAAAATAATTACACAAGTCTGAAAAAAGATGCCAATCAAGATTAAATAATATTAATTTATAGCAAAGCCAAACAGCATAATGTCATGGAAACATCTGGTTCCACCCAACAGTGCAAAAATAGGAGAAAAGGAAGAGAATAGTGAAAGCAATACAGGTCTTTTATTTAGTAAGGTGGGATCGTCAATAGTACAACATGATGAGTGGCATCCTCAGGTCCTCCTGACATTAAGAAAAAGGCCAAGGAAGCATGAGGGTTGTCCACTGGTAATCCCTCATTTTTATCAGGTGACCAACCCATCTTCTCTTTTGACCATAAATCTCTTCAAAAATTTCCTTCACTTTTGTTCCTCTTCATTGTTTATTCTTTGTTATATGCAGTAGAGCCTACTCCTGCTCACCAGGGGTCTCTTCATCAGTTACTGAGGGATGTTCCTTTTTCATTCTTTCCACATTATAGTTTTGACTTGTAATTATACAACACCAGTAGAATACTGGTGTTAAAACGAAGAGGGTTGGTTTCTGGGAAAAGCCAGGGTCATTAAAAATTGGCAAGCAACCAAAGGCCCTTACCTGCCTCCTACTTCATTTTGAGCCTATCTCTTTGTCCATTGACAAGATCTCTACAAGATCTAGATATAAATACTGATGAGTGATCTGTATGGGATCAGTCCAAACAGATGTCAGCTTGTGGTGAATATGCAGACGTCATTTATTAGGGTATCCACCAACTTGCATTCCTTGTATTTTATGAGTAAGACACCAGTGGGGATGCCCAAATGCCCAAGACATATACCCATTAGTTGCCCCCAAAGTTCCCCACCTTGTAATTTACCCAAGTTGGATGGGAAACTCACAGAGCAGATGGAGACTCCTCGTGACAAATCGCCCTTAAGTAAGTAAATAATAACAAACACCTTGTTACATTTGGTTACTTAGAAAGGACGGAATGCAAAAGTTGCAGTTTGTATCTCCTAGCCCCAAATTCCTGGCTCTATTTAAAGCCAGAAAAAGGAGCAATTGCAAACAGTCGTCCGGGGAGCAAGCAGAGAGTGGTGTACACGATCAAACGAGGGGCTCCCAAACCTGGCCTGCAACTGAATATATCAGGTAAGACTGGTACAGGGAGGAAGAAGGGCAGGGAAAACGTTAGAACTGGAGTGCACAGACTCTCTGAGAGTCTCCTGGGTTGCTTTCTGGAACTACATTAAATTGTTGCTGAGTTTTCTTATCAGTGTGAGTGAAGGCCAGCTCTTTCCCGTCCCGGGGCCTCAGTTTCCCTATCGGTAACACGAGGCAGCTTTCCTAGATGAAGCACCTTGTTCCTGCTGGGGGCAGAGCAGCACCCGGGGCTCTCCCTGAGAGTCCCCCTCCCCCCTCCCCTCCCCCCTCCCTTCTTCCCGCCATGGGAGCCCCTCTGCCCCTCCCTTTCCCTCTCCCAGCTCCTTCCGGTGCCCCAGCGGGCCCAGCAGCCCCAATCTTTTGTTTCCTGTGTCATCAGAGGTCTCTGAGGTGTCGAGTTCCTGAGGACCCTGGGCCTGAGTGGGGAAGGGAGAGAGAGAGGAGGGGTGGAAGAAGTGGAGGAGAAGAAGGGGAGGGGAGAGACAGAGACAGAGACTGAGGGAGAAGAAGTCGGGGCCCCTGTCTCGGCCACCTCCATGCTCTGAGGGAAAATGGCGGACGGGTTGCAGGCGGGGGGTCATTGGGCTGGGAGGGGAGGGGGGGGGAGGGGAGCGAACCTCAGCAAGGCTCCTGAGGCCCTTGGGGAGGAGGCTCATCTGGGTGGATGCGGACCCATACGTGCCCCCCCCAGTCCCCCCCCCCACCTCTTGGCTGAGGAGTGTCTGAGGGGTGGGGGTGGGGCCAAACAGGGCGGGGCCAGCTGGGGCGCCCCATTTGAAGTGCAAGCGCTATCATGTGGAGTGACCAGGCTTAATCTCAGACCCTACAACTCCCCAGGAGGCCGCAGCAGGTGGTGCCGCATGGGCCGTCACCGCCCGTGGGGATGCAGTACAACTAATCACAATGGGGGGGGGGGGGGGGGGGGGGAGGTCCGAGCTGGGTCTGAAGGAGGGAGCCACGGATCCAGAAGTTACATTAATGGGGAGCTCGATAATCCCGGGGCTCAGGAAGATAAGCAGGAAATAGGCCAAGTGGCAGGCCAGCAGGTGACCCGCGGGGGAGAGGGGTGTTCTCAGGAGCCCCCCTTCCCCCATCCCCGCCGCCCCCACTAGGCAGCGCGGGGCCCTCCGACCGGGGCAGGATTTGGCCCCGTCTCCCGGTGGGGAACACCCCCTGGCAGGGAATGCTCCTGGTGCTGCCCGTCCCTGCCACCTGTCTGAGTCACGGCTCACATGGCCTCATTTAGAAAGCTGGCCGGGAGCGGGCCCAGGTGCCCAGCCTTCCGGAACCAGCGCCCCCACTGGGATCCAGGCGATTGGGGGAGATGTCTGGACCCACACGGGGGGAGGGGGTGGAGGGGGGCTGCCCGGGTGCAGACAGCAGAGCTCCACTAACTCGCAGGAAGCGTGGCCCCAGCAGCCCAGCCTGCTTCCTTGCCCCCACTTTCCCCTCCCATTCTTGCATTTCTGAGTCAAAATTCTGTTTGGCACCTAGGTCCTGGTGAAGGCCCATCCCTCCTTCCCACCCACAGAGGCCTCTTTCCGGATCATCACCTGCCCATCAAGTGGCCTCTTCTGTAAGTATAACAGTGAGGAACCAGCACCCCGGGGACTCGGGACCGTCTCTGTAAGTTGGGGATCGACCCCACTTCCCTATCCTCAGCCCCCAACTTCTCGCACCAAAACCCCAAGGATTTCTTCTCGGGGGGCCGGGGAGCTGATCTCGGTCCCAAAGCCTGCCAGCCTCCCCCCCTCACCTCAGAGAAAGTACTGTCAGGTCCCCTTCTGAGGTGGAAGGGGTGGGTGGAACGCTGCTTTCCAAAAACCGAGGAGGCAGGTGAGCTGGCGGGCCGGCCGTCGTGCCAGAAGACCTGGGGCGGGAAAGCGGGCAAGCCCAGAATGGGGGTCAGGAAGAGGAGGGAGGACTGGCTGCTGACACCCAGGCCAGGAGATTGGGTGGCCCAGACCGGGGGCCAGGCCAGCAGGAGGATGGGCAGACCCAGGGAGAGTCGGTCCCCAGGGGTCTGGGGGGGGTGTCTGAGAAGCAGGGGGAGGCAGAGCAGGGGGAGGCAGAGCAGGGGGAGGCCACCCCGGCCTCCCGCTGCGCGGCTCCCACTCCACAGAGCCTGCTTTGACCGGGCGCCTCGAGGGCTGGCTTGGCGGAGCGGGCGCCCGGGAAGCACGGCTCACAGACATCTTCCCCCCCCCATTTTGTTTTGTGCTCAGAGCCACACAGAGGACAGACCCGAAGGCGGATCTGCCAGGCCGAGGTCCAGAATGAGTACAGGGTGCAAAGGCCTCGGGGACAGCTCCCCTGGCGAAGCAGAGGGAGCCGCTGCAGAGGGAGCCGCTGCAGAGGCAGCCGCTGAAGAGGCAAAGGCTCCTTCCCAACTGCTTCAGATGGGAGAGAAGCAGATCCAGACAGTGGTCCAGCAGTTGATGGCCCTAAATATTCACAAGAGTAGCCCCCAGGAGGCCAAACCCGAAGATGTGCAGGAACCTGCAGCTCAGGGAGCCTGTGGGAGCTCTCTCCCTGCCCCAGGCCCCGTGCAGGCCACAGGCAGTGGCCGGGGGAGGAGAGAAAGGAGGAAGTATGACTGGAAAGGCAGGCTACTCAGTAATGGCGTCGACCTGTGCGACTGCCTCAATGTAGATTGCCCTGGCTGCTTCTACCCTTGCCCCCGGTGCACCTCCAAGAAATGTGGGGTCAAGTGTCGCTGCAACCGCCGCTGGGTCTATAAAAAGATCGAGAATGAATCTGGCGAGTTGGTCAACACCTTCCCCTTCACCTATCCTGACTAGGGGCTACAGCGCCCCGTGCCACCTCACCTTCCTATCCTCCAGAGGCTCCAGGTGGCTGTTTTCTTAGGGAGTTGGAGGGCAACTCTGAGCCTAAAGCTGCCCTGACCCTAGTGAGCAAAGCTCCTTCTTCTGCTGAGCATCAACTACTGCCCCTGCCCAGAGCAGTTTCCTCAGAGGGAGACTGAGGCATTGCTGCTGCCCTGTCCCCCTTCCCACAGCCAGTTCAGTTTCTGCAGCCCAGGGCTGCCCCTTCTTGTTGTACCTCGCTCCTGAAGGGAAGCTGGCAACCCCCCCCCCCCATCCCAAGCTCGGTGTTTGCTTTCTGTGAACTTGGAGCACTTTGGCTCTTTCTGCCTCTTTTCTCCTATGTGCCTAGTCTTTCACATAGAGTTCTAGGGGCCAGTTGTTCAGCTGTTGAGATATTTCAGAAACAAAATGGATGAGGGCTGTTGAAGTGATAAATAGCACTGCTAAGCAAAATAAAAGTCACTGGCAAATGCACAATTTGTTTTTAATCTCAGAGAATTCCCTTCAGGACTTCTGGCCAATGATATCCAAGGGATGGTACACCTGAGAGTAAAGCTAAAAAAAGGTCCACACCTGGAAAATGGGTAGACTAAGAAAGGTCCACATCTGGGGGGCGGGAGGCCCACCTCATCCAGAAGTCCACATCTGGGGGGTGGGGAGGCCCACCTCATCCAGAGGTCCATGTCTGGGGGGCGGGGAGGCCCACCTCATCCAGAGGTCCACGTCTGGGGGGCGGGGAGGCCCACCTCATCCAGAAGTCCACATCTGGGGGGCAGACCAGTCTCACCCGGAGGGCAGCATGAAACTTGCCTCTACAGCTAGAAGACGGGGCAGTGGGGACTTCTCCCAACCAGGAAGCCTCTCCCCATTCGAGCTCTGCCTCTCAGGGAGGAGCTCCGAGCCTTCATCATATTTTCACCATATTTTCCCTTAGCCGCTTGCAAAGACCCGGGGGAGGCATGGAAATGGAGTTTTCGGTGGTAGCAAATTCATCTGCTTTCATGGGAATGAATCCTTTGGTACCCTTCCCTTCCCCTCCCATCTAGTGTCTGCTAAAGTCATAAGAGATGTGACTGTAATAGGGACCTCTGACAAATAAAATCTCCTGGAAGAAAACCCTCCACCTTGGCCCACGCTGGCCTTTCATCCCGTGCCAGGTCCATTTGGCTACCTTGTGGTTTAGGATCTCTTGGACACTTCCCCAGATATAGTTTCATTGGTCCTATTTCCCTTGACCATCTTGGATTCTCAGGGAAAATTCACCAATCCAGCACAGTACTCTATACAATCCAGTGGGAACAACAGACAGGTCTTTGCCAACTAGACCAGGATACCCCCCCTTTCCAGGAAGAAAACAACAGAGGAGGTGAGGGGAGTCAGGAAAATCCCACTGTTCCATTTCTAAGACTGTTCCTCTATTACTGTGCCCTGTTCTTATATACTTCCCTGGGATCCATTCTGTAATCATGTGTCCCTCCCAGAGCAGGAGTCCTTCAGGAAATCAGCCAGAAAGATCAACCCTGGTTGGTTGGGGGTGAAGGGTGGGATCATTCATCAGCACCCACAACCCAGTAATAATCCCTGGGCGTAGGCTCTTCTCATTTAATGAAACAACTGGGCCCAGGATATGGGAGGAACCAAGACCTCATACCAAGATGGGGACTCCACCACACTGAAGTGTATAATTCCTATCCGAGTTGACTACGTTGACATGTTAGAAAACTGCCCTTTGTTATATGTCTTTTTTATTAAGTTGGTATGAGACCCACAGGGGTTCTTATGTTCTGGTTAGTGGCCCTTAGCTCTATTTGAGTTCAACATAACTGCCCAGTTGGTTCATTCAAAGCAAAGACCCTTAGTGAAGTACTATGTAATACACAATAGTAATAACAAAACATTCCCCCCACAAACGGGGCGGGGGGAGGGGTTTGATACTTGCTATTCGGTTCATGCACAATCCTTTGTGACCCCGTGGACCACAGCACGCCCATACGGTTCATGGAATTTTCTTGATAAAGATACTGCAATGGTTTTCCATCTCTTTTGATCTGTTCTTTGGGTGTATCTGACTTTTCATGACCCCATTTGGGGTTTTCTTGGCAAAGAAAGCGAAGGACTTTGCCATTTCCTTCTCCAGATCATTTTTACAGATGAGGAAAGTGAGGCAAACACATTGAAATAGGCTGGATTTGAAATCAGGTTTTGCTGACTCCGGGGCCAGAGCTTTAGTCATTAAACCAAGTAGCTGCCTCAGAACCTGGGCTGTACCTTTTCTAAAAACATGTATAAGATCAGTGAGAAGAGGGAATGATACATAAAGAGGCCCTAACAGGGAACTTTTCTGAAGTCTTTAAGTCCAACTAAACCAGGCAGATAGGCTAAGTCTAATCATCCCAGAGGGAGAGCACTGAGATTCAGGAGGGGTTCACAAGTAGCGTGCCTCTGGTTGGGACATACGCGCGGGAGGGACACGTGCACGGATGGGACACACGCACGGAGGGACACATGCTCGGATGGGACACACGCACAGAGATGTGGAGGAGCCGCCCCGATGCGGATGCTGCTATCTCCTGGAGATATCACTGATGTTGCCAGGCCTCTGCCTTCCGTTCCCATAGTTTCTGCTTCTAGGTCAGCAGCCCCGGGCTCCCAGCTGGGGAATTAGCTCCTCCTTGACGATTCCTTCTTAGTTTTAAGCATTTCTTTGGTCCCAGGGTTTAGGGCCCTGTGTTAGAAACCTTAGCTAATGGAAGGTGAGCATTCCACATGCCCCAATTTCAATAGCACAAGGCTAGCCTGGGGGAGTGGGGCCCGGAAATGTTTAACAATACATCTTGGGGTTTCATTTGAATTCTACATTCTCCATCCCTTTCTAAAATCAGGACAATTAAAAAAAAAAACAAAACAAAACAAACCAACTTGGGTTTGTGCTGCTTGCCTGTTTCCCAGGGCAGCTAGGTGGCTCAATGGCTAAAATGTAGCACTTGGAGTCAGGAAAACGCGAGTTCACATCCAACCTCAGACACTCCCTAGCTGTGCGATTCAGGGCAAGTCACTTCCTCCTATTTGCCTCAGTTTGCTAATTTGTAAAATGAGTTTGAGGAAGGAAATGGCACACCACCCCCCTATCTTGGCCGAGAAAACCTCAGAAGGGGACGAGGAAAAAAACCCCAAGCAAAGCCTATTTCCAGGTGTAAGTGGTCATACTAAAAAATTTAACAGCTCTGCTGATGGTTATTTGCTTAATAACCACCCAACAGCTCGGGAGCTCAGGGGGCCCTCATCTTCAAAACTTCTATCTCTGTCTCTCGTGGAGTTGAGCCGGTGGAGGGAGGGTCAAAACAAGTCCAAAAAGCAAGGTCATGTACTTTTCCCACAGATTTTCTGGCCTTCATAACCTTTATTGTATCCAGGCACAGCCGGCCCACGGCTTGAGAGGTTTCTTTGGGTCATGACTAGTTTTTCTATTATAACCTAGGTATGAGATGGGGGGAGGTGTCCATCCTTCATTCTAGATGTGGACCAATAACATCATGGAGCAAGATCTTAACCCGCAGGGGTCAAGCCAAGCAGGCCTCTGTACAATGTCTTCCTTCAACCTCACTCTCTCCTCCAGTCCTGTAGCAAGACCTCAGTGAAGCTGACTGGCAGTGTCCTGGGATGTGACTCTGGTGTTTCAAAATTAAGGTTTTCCCCAGGCCTCAGTTTCTCTAAGACGATTCTAATGAATAGCACAGTTGGGAAAGGGGGGCTCACAGCAGGGAGTCTTTTGCTTATAGAAGGCATAATTATGGAAGCTAAGGCCCCCCCCATGGGGAGGCCTTGAGCCTCACTTGCTGGTCTGGGCTGCCAGCAGAAGCCGTGCCCACTTCTGTCTTTGGAGGGCTTGGCTGAGGTGTGGGAGACCCTGGCCAAGGGGTAGAATGGGAAGATCCGAGTAGTGAGTTGTGAAGGGCTTTCAGTGTCTGACTTGGGGCAGCTTGGGAGGACCGGGAGGCAGAGGGCAGGACAGTGGCTGTGGTTCTCGTTAGTTGAAGTGTATCTAGATGTGTCTGAGGTCTCCTGGGCTTTGGGCGGACGAGGGGATGGGGGAAGGCCCAGCCAGAAGAGATCCCCACTGCTCTGAGAAGATGTGAACCAGTTCGGTGACTTGTGCCATCTTACAGGAATTCTGTATGCCCAATTCTGCCAAGGCCAGTGAGGTGATCCATTGGTCTTTCCCTTTTGAGACATGGCCAGTAGTAAAACACTAGACTTCTCTTACTATGAAAAGCACATCACACACACACACACACACACACACACACACTTCCATGTTCTTGGGTCCACTTTTGTTCAGTTCACATACAAGGGTTCACATTCCCCAGCAGCCTGATCTTCAGAAGATTAAGTTGTGACTGCCTTCTGCCCCTTGCCGTGAACCTGCCCAATTCCCCACAGGGCACATTTTGGGGGCCCACCAACTTGCGGCCCCACATCTGTGAACAGAGAGGCGACACAACATACCGATGAGCCATCCCTGTTATTTTGGATTACTTATTTGGGGGCTCTCAAACCTCCTTTTTTCTATCTCTTGGGAACTGCCAACATTTTAATAGGTGCTAAGATGAGCTATTGACAACTTAACTTCATATCCTGCGACAGACACTTATCTAGGGGATGAATGATATCCCAACGAGAGACCAGGTGCTTGGTAGTTAGGAGGGTCATAGGAAAGGGCATTGGCAGGAGAGCACCTTTGTTGAACTTCAATGGTTCTTCATTGCATTGGGCCCTTGTTGAATTTGCACAATTACCCTGTGAGGCAAGCAAGGAGGGGGAGTTTCCAGTCTTATCTTGACCCCACAGTTACTGTATCCAATTGGGAAGCCAAGCTGCACAGTGCAACCCACGAGGTTGTTCCTCCCCTAAATAAGACTCTATCCTCCCCCTTGTTAATCGCTAGTTCTTCAGGAACTTAGTTTGCAGCCAGCTTGTTTGGGAGAAGGTCCGAATCTTCTGAGGCAGCTCGGGACACCAAGAAGGATCCCCAATATATTTGGGGCTTCAGCCCCTGCAACCTTCACTTTGGTGATACTTTGTGTCACCTTGGGTAAGCCAGTCTCTTTTATTCTTAGATTTCTTAAATGTAAAATGGGAATATGAAAAGCACCTGCCTTACAGGGTTTACACCTACTAAGATAGTCTATGTAAGGCACTTTGCTAAAGCTTAAAGTATGGGATAAATGCTGACTAATTTTGTGGTTGTGATTATGGTCTTCATTCTGCACCTCTAGCCCTTTACTTTCAGACATTTAGGTCTTTTCAGTGACCATAGCTTTGCTTGTGGGATGGTCCCTTTGAGTATAGTCTAGGTCTTGGCAAAATATCTTGTGTTATCCAGGATGGGGGGGGGGGGTAGAGGATGGGGGAAGGGGGGACAGGACAACAGGACAGAGTATGCTGTTGAAACAATCAAACTTGGGGCCTAATTTGCTATTTTCTTCATTGTCTAGCCTCCAGCTTCTTGAAGTGTGTGTGACAATCTCACGTGGAGTCTTGTACCTGAATGTGGGATTCGTGAAATTGTGATTTCTTGTAAGTATATGTCTGATCTGTATACCTGTTTCATATACTTGTATACCTGGGGTCACATAAAAAATTTCTCAGGTGAAAAGGGATTACTAGTGGGAAAAGTTTCAGAAGCCCTGCTCTAGGCATGAAAATAATGGCAAAAATATTAACAATTCAAATTTAACTTAAAATGCATTGAGCCTTTTCAGCAAGCTAGTTGTTAAACTTTACATCAGATGACCCTTCAATTCAGCCATTTGTGAGTTGTGGCAACTTTTAGAGGAATTCTCCATTCTTTCCACTATAACAAAAATTCACCAGGGATGTTTCACTTTTATTAATAGGTGCTAAGATGTTTATTATAGAACATGAAATTTGGGGCCTTTTGTGGAAGAAAATTCTGTATGCTGTACTTGAGGTACAAGTCTGCCAGAAGCAATCTTTGTTAATTCAAAAAACAACAATCTTATGAAGCCAGACTTTTTATCTGTGATTTCTTTAATGACGTACTATTAATCAAAACTATGTGGTGTTTTCTATGGTCATTATATAGCATTTTCATTTCCAAAAGTTGCTCTCTTTTGCAAATAATGGCACCTCACATTTGGAATTGGCTTTTTAGGCCAATATGGCATTTTCTAAATCATCTTGTTCCTTGCCAGTTTTTGAGTTGAGCCAGTTAGAAGACACATAGGAATGTTTTTGTCCTTTTCAAGGCTGCTGAAGTCATTATGCTTTTACTCAGACCCGCCACCTTCCATCCCTCTACCCCCAGCACCATTCTTAGGATCTAATGACTAAGGAAAAAGAAAACGTGTTTGCTAGATAACTTTTGCTAGATATATTCAGAGTGTGTGATTTTGGGGAAAAAAAAAGACATGGAAGAAAAAGTGAAGCTGAGATAAAGTTATGAAATAATTACCTACAGATGCACTCACAATAAAAGTTTATCCTACAGTCAATTAATTCTTATTTCTGTCTTAAAAGAGCTTTTCTAAAAAGCAGAAAAGTTCTTTACAATCATTATCTCATTTGATCTTCACAACAACCCTGGGGGGGGGGAGGGTAGGTGCTGTTATTATCTCCATTTTATAGATGGGGAAACTGAGGCAGACCAAGAGGGTAGTTAGTATGTGTCTGAGGTCACATTTGAACTCGGCTCTTCCTCATTCTATGTCTAGTGCTTTTTTCACCGTGCCACCAGCTGCCTCCTCCAGTTACATAGACCTAGCAACAATAGTGTCTAGAGCCAGAGACCAACAAAACAGAGACCCAGGCTTAAAGATTTATACAACCTGATCTTGGCCTATTTTTCCACCCTAATTATCATTCCTCTTCCAGTACTCTACAATTCAGATAAATGAGCTATTCATGGATAAGTGGAGGCCTTTTTTCCTTTCCCCACAGACCCCACCCCACGTCCCATCTCTGTGCTTTTGCACTGTCCCTGGCTGGAATAATTTTCCTCCTCACCTCTGCCTCACAGAATGAAGCTTTTCCTCATTCCCCAGCTGCCTTGTCTTTAGTCTGCATCTATTTATACAAGTACATATTGTCCCCCTCATTAGCATGTGAGCTGGAGGGTAGGGTATGTTTCATTCTTGGGTACGTCCAGTACTCAGCCTAGAAACTGTGGCGAATTTATCTATATTTTAGCTAATGTTTTTTCATGATGTCTTGTCTTTTATATCTTCAAAGTTTTCTTCGTTATCCCTCCCCCTTTCTGAGAGCCATTCAATGCAACAAAGTGTATTTTTAAATCAGAAAACACAGGGAACATCAGCAGGACCGATTGATACAATAAAAACTATGAAAATGCTGGCAATGTGCAGTATCTCTGGGCCTTCCACAAAGGGGTGGGTTGGGAGTATCTTCTCAGATCTTTTTTTCCCCTAATCATCCTTGAGCTTTAGAATTTTGCAGCATTCACTTTTGATTTTGTGCATATGTGTGGTGGGATTTTTTTCTATTTACATTGTGTATATTATTTTCTTGGCCTTCCTTTACTTCACTCTGCATTAATTCATAGAGATCTTTCTATGTTTCTCTATATTCATCACAGCTCATCATTTCTGAAATCACAGTAGTATTCCATTGTATTCATGTTCCACAATTTGTTTAGCCATTCTCCAATCAACGGGCATCTACTTCACTTCCAAAGTCCTTGTTCTCACAAAAAGTGCTGCTATCAATATTTTAGTGTCTATGGGAACTTTTCTTATGGATAGCCAGGTCCTGTGGAATCTCTGGATCAAAGGATATGGAGATTGTACTCACTTTTATTTATTCAATTCCCAGTTGCTTTCCAAATTGTTGCCAGTTCTTAGTCTCACCAGCAATGTATTAGAGTGCCCGTCTTCTAACAATCCTGCCAACATTAATTTTTGTCATTTCTGGGTCATCTTTGCCAGTTTTCATGGCGTGATGTGAGACTTCAAGGTTGTTTTGAATTGCATTTCTCTTATTAGTGACTTAGAGTATTCTTTCTTGCGGGAGTGAATAGTTAGCAATTCTTTTGAGAACTGTTTGCTCATATACTTTGAGCAGTTATCTATTGGGGAATGGCCACTGGTCTTACATATATGTTCATTGTTTACATATCTTGATTGCCAAACTTTTATCAGAGAAGTTTGTTATAAAGGTTTTTTTTTTTTTTCTCCTTCTACTGCTTCCCTTCTTATCCTTGGTATATTGATTTAATTTGTGTAGAAGCCTTTCAGTTTCATGTAGTAAAAGTTAGCTATTTTATCTTTTATAATTGCATCTGTCCCTTGTTTGGTTAAAAATCTGTCTCCTACCCTTAACAGTGAGAGGTATATGAGCCGTTTCTCTTATCATTTTTGTAGTATGATCTTTGATATTAAGGCTATGAGTCCATTTATAATGCATTGTGGTACGTGATACTTGGTCTAAGCCTAACTTCAGCCAGACTGTTTTCCAGTTGTCCTATCAGATAGGGAGTTCTTTCATAGGCCACTTTCCTGTTAATCAAATACTTCCATCAGTTTTGATTCTGTTTTATCTAGTTGGTTTCTCTTATTTCCCATTCTATTTTTAACTAATACCAGATAGTTTTGATGACTGCTGGTCTATAACTTTGTGAGGTCTGGATGTGCCATTCCTCCCATTCATTCATCTCTCCTACTTCTCATAATTTCTCATGATATTCTAGATCTTTTTTAGGGGGTGGTTCCAAATACATTTTATTATTTTTTTACCAAGTTCTATTAAAAGTCTATTTAAATCCCTTTGAAAATTGGTATAGAATTAAAAGTGTAAATTAACTTCGGTAATATTGTCATTTTTTATTATGTTGTTCTTTATTTCTCTGTAATTAAGTCTATACAAGTCTCCTGTATGCTTTGGTAGATTGATCTCCAGACATTTATGCATTTGGTAGCTGGAATAAGATTTACCTATTATTGCCTGTTATCTTTTGTT
Source organism: Sarcophilus harrisii (assembly GCF_902635505.1). Taxonomy (NCBI): domain Eukaryota; kingdom Metazoa; phylum Chordata; class Mammalia; order Dasyuromorphia; family Dasyuridae; genus Sarcophilus; species Sarcophilus harrisii. The sequence goes on along the minus strand of NC_045432.1, from coordinate 54,641,428 downwards.
ATTATGTAGAAATACAGTTGATGGGGGAGAGGAAAAGTTGTTTTTTGTCTCATTTAGTATTTTTGCTAATTTTCTAAGATTTTCCAAGTAAATCATCTGAACCTCTGCAAATAGGGATGATTTTATATCTTTGTTATGTATCTTTATTCCTTTACTTTCTTTCTCTTGTTTTATCACTATTTCTCACACTTCCAGAACTGTATCAAACAATCCTGAGGAGAAGCAACATCCTGTGCTTTCCTTTGGTGTTTATTGAAAAAGGTTTTAGTGAATCTCCAGTGCATTTGGTTTTAGATAATAAAGTTTTTATGATGTTCAACAGATCCTTCTTTGCCCATATTTTATAGGATTTTTTTTATCTATATGAAGGTACTTTTTCAAAGGTTTTTTGCAGTTATTGAGATAATCACATGGTTTGGGATGTTTTCATTTTTAACATTTTGGCCTTTCTCTAGGCAAACAATGCTTAGAATAATCTAAATGAATAAAAATTATTTCTGGCAGGCTTGTGCCTCGACACAGACTTTTATACCATACCTTTAATATTAAGCCTCAGGTCAACCCCTAGAAAGATGGTTGAAGGCAGCAAAGGCAGGGCCCTATCAGCAACAAGACTTTAAATGGAACAGCTTTGGTTGGGTCCCTACTGTTAGGGAGGTCGAGATTATGCATTGCTTCTGTGATAGGGTTCGAGCATTAATGTGTTGAGGTCCAAAGAGGGTAAGGCTACCAGGTTACCTAAGGAGAGGTAGACCAACCCAGGGCCAGGACAGGAGCAGGTTAAAGCTTTCATGCTCATTTGCACTAGAATTGGGCCAGTGATGGTCGCTGCAATTCCAGTCTGGAAAAAATAAATAGACTTCCTCTTCCTATCCCTACTCTTCACCGCCCCCCCCCCAATAAAAAAAGCACAGGATCTTGAGTCTGTGCCTAGGGCCACCATGAACATGAGTCGTCTCTTCATCTCACAATCTTTCTAAAAAATAGATAAGTAAAATATAAGTTGTAAACTGTGTAGTTTTGGCATTAATCTCTTGATAGCTTCTAGGAGGGTCAACCGGGGTTGGGGTTGACTAAGTAAATTCATCCATGTAATTCTTACAACTCTCTGGTTAGTCATGGTCTAAGAACAATGAGCAAACTTTCTAGCTCTGGGAGAAGTTTCAGGTACATATCTAAAGAGTAAGTGTTTTCTTATGTATTATTTCTTACTTTTATCTTTCTTTCAAGCGTATAACTCTATACAGAATTGACCATCTTCTGTCTGTTCTTGAGGGGAGTGATTTCATTATGTTAAAATTCACGTGACTAAAAAAAATAAAATAAAATTCACATGATTTGAGCTCCAAAAAATACAGCAGATATGGGGCGGGGGGGGGAAGAGAGGCTTTAGGGTAGGATGTGGGCTTAGATAGCTTCTGATTGACTAAATCTGTATTCATCTGCTAAACTTATATCTCGGTAGATGTGGTTGCCAGAGAGGCAGAGTTGAGAAGTCAGCAACTTTCTGACAACCTTAATAATTGTTGCTTTGTCCTTTCAGTACTTGATCACATCTGGGGTTTTCTTGGCACAGATGCTGGAGTGGTTTGCCCTTTTCTTCTCCAGCTCATTTTACAGATGAGGAAACTGAGGTGAACAGGGTGAAGTGACTTGTGTAGGTCACACAGCTATTGTCTGAGGCCGGATTTGAATTCAGATCCTCCTGACTCCAGGCCCAGTGCTCTATCCACTGAGTCACCTGGCTACCCAGCCATAAACAGAATTGAACCACAGCCAGCCTGCCAATACCTTGTGTTTCCTCAGTACAGCTCAGTTCAGTAATCTCCAGGGGAAAACTGAGAGTCCCGTGTCCTGAACCTTTCTACCGACTATGATCAGGTTAGTGGTTAACAGTGTCCCCCTAGTGGTTGAACATGGATCGAATGTTTTGGGGACACCAAGTTTTTACAGGACACTTGGACAGCTTGGTATTCCAATTGGAATATTATAAGTAGATGTGGACCATTCTGCCTTATTCCACAGCCTTCATCCAGAGTTCTCACTAGCATGGATGCTGCTCCTGTACTTTTCCTCTCCCCCTTCCTCTCCTGACCTCCCCATTTGCACAAATGTCATCCTTTGACTAGGAAAAGAAAAAGTGAAATATTTAGATGGTCAGAAACTCTCTGCCCTTAGAAAATCTCAGGAGGGCTGAGCCACAGCACTGGAGGGGTTAACTTCTCTTTCATTTGAAGGTATTGCCATTCTTCCTGTCACCCAGGTTCAAAATTTCGGACCTATTTGTGGCTCCTCATTCTCCCTCGCCCCAGTATCCAGATCAGATGTTAACCGCTATCAGTTCTACCTCCATAAAATCTCTCCCCTCCATTCCCTTTCCTCTACTCATTACCAGACCATTTAAGTTGAGGCTCTCATTGCCTCTCGCCTAGAGGAAGCCTCCCACTTGGTCTCCCCGCATCCAACTTCTCCTCTCTCCAATCCATCTTCCATAGAGCTACCAACTGGTAGTCCTAAAGGACAGCTTTGATCAGCTCACTTTCCTACTGGAGAAACGAGTGCTTTCAGTGTCTTATAGGAGAAAAGACAGCTCTCCTATATGGTATTTAGATCCCTTCCTAGTGAGACTCCATGCTTTTTTCCCAGGCTCATTGTTTATCCTTCCCTTGGACACGTTACCTTCCAGTCCAAGCAGCTTCTTGATGTTTCCCCCTGTGCTACATCCTGTCTCCCACTTTGCAGTTTGGGTTTCTTCCTCACTCCCAGTGCCTGAAATGTTCTTCCTCACTCTTCCTTTTGGAAGCTCAAACTCCCATCAGGCTCAGATTAAGTGCCACTCCTATAAGAGGCCTTTTGTGGTCCCACCACCCCTGGTTAGTAAGCCCTGCCTCCCTCTATGCCAAAAGTACTTTGAATTTATTTTTCAATTATTCACTTATGTCTCTAGGATTTTGCCATATCCCCCCGCCCCCGCAGTGGACGGTAAGCTCTAGGAGGGTAGAGGCCATTTCTTGTTGACCTGATAGCCCTGGGACCTGGCACGGACTAGGTGCTTAAGAAAGGTAGGCATATTAAAGGGAATTGACTCCTTTGAGTCTGTGATCCAATTAAGTGCTCATTGCTGTACTCCTAACTCCTTCCCCCTTGGACCGGGGAAATGTGCCACGTGACTATAGATTGAGCTGCCAGGAAGCTCTGGCACTTGTGCTGTGGGGTTCATCTGCCAATAGATAGGAAGAGTCTGGGAAGGCTGGCCCTGGAGCGGATATTCTGCTGATTGTTTCAATGTCTGAACCAAACTTTACCATGGAATCTAAGACAGTCAAGGGAAACGGGCCCAGTGAAAATGTATATATCTTGGGGAGTGTCTAGGAGGCCCTGAGCCATGAGGTGGCCAAATGGAGAGAGCACAGGATGAAAGGCCAGTGTGGGCCTTCAGGAGGCTGTTGGTAAGAGTGTGTCCGATGTCCCTCTCTGGTGACATTTTTGCTGGTGCCGGTGCCTGTCAGGTGGTAGATTGAAGGTCTCTGCCTTTTTGTTGTATTCCCGCAACTTTCATTTGGGGGGTCTCATTGGTATGAATGCCACACATACTTTTTTCTCTTCCTCTTTTATTTCCCCCCTCCTGCTTCATCTTCTTTTATCTCCTTCCCTCTTTCCTTCCCTTCCTCTCTCCCCCTTTCTCCTTTCTTCTGCCTCCCTCTTTCCTTCCTCTCCTTCTCTCCCTCCTTTTCTCTCCCTCCCTTTTCCCCTATCTCCCCCTCTCTTTCTTTCTCTTCCCCCTCCATCTCTCCTCTGTTTCTCTCCAATTACCTCTTCCCCGTTTCCCAAGCACTTCTCTCTTCTTTGTCCCCCTCTATTTTATGCCCCACTTTCTCCCCTGCATCTCCCTAGGTTCAATCCTTCTCCCCTTTATTTCTCCATCTTCCCTTTCTTTGGACTGGATCTATACTTTAGTCTAGTTCTTACCTTGCCCCTATTAGTGAGGCAGTCTCACCTGTCCCTCAGCACAGCCAGTTGGATACGACTGCCCTGAACTCTGCTAAACTTGTCTCGAGGCAAAGCCCCCAAACACTTGAAAAGTGGATTCAAATGCTTCTGATTAAAACCAATACCTTTCAATTTCAAATTGTTTTTATTTTTGTTTGAAACACAAGTGTCCTCTGACATATAAAAATCAGAGAATTCACATTTCTCCAAAAGCCTGTAACAATGTGAATAAGAAAAAAAAAAGATTACAGGCAAAAACTTACTAATACCCTAAAAATAATCAACTATTTCTAGTCTCACCAAATATAACTATGCCCAAATTGTCTTGGGTGGTCGGTGAGTTTTGGGGGGGGGTTTGGTTTTCTTTTGAAATCTTCAAGTATTAATTATAGCATCCAAGTTGACCACTGGCTTAAAAAAATCAAGGCTCCTTTTTCTTTTTGAAATCTAAAGACATTTCTGAACTGGCTCTAGTGATAACTGACGATGGAAAGGTGACAGGGCAGAGATGACTTATTCTGCTTTCTGCATAAGGCAATCCTAAACTGAAGAAGAAAAACTGATGGCATATCGTTAAGAAGACGGGGCATTTGTTGGTTCCTAATGCTGGAATGATCAGTTGTTGTGAGACCATTTCAGCTCTTTGCCCACGCCTTAAAACTTACTAAGAAAGAGTACAGTTCAGCAGTAGAAAGAAAAGGGAGCAGAGTGCCACTGTGGTCTTAGTGGGGGAAGGTGGATGAAAATGTATTGACAATAACTCCAGGATGATCCTCGGCCTTCTTGAGAACCCATCTGCGATTGCAGTAGCATTTGGCTCCACCTTTGTTGGAGGTGCACCTAGGGCATGGATAGAAACATCCCGAAGACTCAATCTGCAAGCAGTGACACACGTCTATTCCATTGCAGAGCAGCCTGCCTTTGCGGTCATATTTTCTGCGTTCTTTCCTGACCCTCATGCGTCTTCTAAACAGGAAACGATGGTCTAACTTGGGGAACCCAGTGCTGGAAATCCTGGAGGTTTCCTCGCTCTCCTCGCCTTCCCCCCTGGTCTCAGACATGGTCGCTGTTGGCTGAACTACTGTGTTTTGCACATTTAAGGACATAAATTGTTGGACTACTAGCTGAACTTGTTTATCTCCCATTTCGCAGCACTCCACGGAAGCCCCATCGTGACCTGATTCCTCTTTCTGGTCATTGGTTTTTTCACCTTGTAATGCAGCCTGTGCACTCATTTTTCAGTCACTGCTGGGCAAGTACTTCCGCTCTCTCCTTGACTTTTCCTCTTTATAAGTCGCTGCTGGACCTGAGGGATACATATGGGGTACAAAAGCATCACTATAAATGGATGTGGTGGGAACTCAGATTTAGGAATGGAGAAGGCCCAAGGCCCAAGGAGACTGACAGGGCCTGACTGCTAAGAATGGGTCTCTGAAACTGGGGAGCCCTTGTGTACCTCCTAAAGGAGGAAGAGGAAGGTCAAGTTGAAGATCATCTTAAAGTATGAGGCAGACCTAGTTCAGGATATATCTCCTGTTTCTCCTTTCTTGGTCATCCTCTCTTCTCCAATTCTCATTCCTTGGCCTGGCTTCAGCTCTGTATTAGGACGAAGAACTGGCACTGAGGCTTAAATGGGCTTTCCCGACTCTGGGCAAGTCAGAGGATCTGAGTTGGCAGGGACTTTTGAGCTCATCAATAAACCCCAAGGAAGCTTCTTGTCCGCTTCCTGCCCTTACGGTGGCCCTGTTCCACTTCTGAGCAGCATTGGGGGTCAGAAAGCTTTCTTACTACTTAGCCACAATCTGTCCCTTGGGCTTCTCCACTCCCCGGGCCAAGTTTTGCCCTCTGACACAAAGCGGGAATGACATTATCTTTGACCAGTTGTCGTGGCTACAGTCACTGACTTCCTTTTCCAGAGAACCAGACCACACAGTGCCGAGCCAAAACAAGCTCCCAATGAGGGACGTCCCTGAAATCTGCCATTTAAGAGTAGGACATGTGTCTGACACCTCTTGTCCCTTTCTCTCCTTTTAAAACTTCCCCGTAACCTCTGGGTAGGAACTGCCGGTCCCCTTTTAAACCAAAAGGGTCCATCTACGCTCCTGTTGCCCTGGCTCCCCAGTTCGGGTCGTCCGCTCTTTCCAACCCTAAGTGGAAGCTTCCAGCCTACTTATCTTCCTTGCCCCAGATGCTCCCTTCTCTTCTCCTTCCACCCTGCTTGCCATCATCTGGCCCATCGCCAGACTCCTGGAAGTTAAGATCTATGTCCTCCAAACTCTCCTACATCCTTGGCCTTTTTAAGTCACATTTCTTCCAGCCCTTTACCTAGCCTCCCCACTCCCTCAGAGCTAAGATTTAACAGTACTTTCTCTGAAGCAAATGGGAGAGGGAGAATCAATAGAGTTATACTTTCATATATTGAGGGAGAACTCAATAGAGTTAGGAAGCACACCCTGGAAAGACAAAATTTCTAGGCTGGAAGTAAAGCAACAATGTTGTGGACCGAAGGCAGGCAGAGGAGGAAAGGCTGGTGACTTAACCTAACAAGTGCTTCCCGGCCATCGACTGGGCCAATAACTTAGGAAATCTTTGGTCCTGGACAGTAGCCTCATTTCCCCAGCCTGGTCGTGGCTTTCCTTTCCCTTTGTGATCTGCTCAGAATCTCTGAGATAGCAAGCAGTCTGTCCTCTCCAGGACTTCACCTAGCCATAGCCAGTCCCCTAGAGCTGGAAACACCCCCACCCCTTCTCATTTTGCTATCGGCGAGTCCCTCCCTTACTTTAAAATTCAGCTTAGGGGCCACTCGGGGGGCCTCGCTCGATCCTGACACTCCGTAGTGCTCTTAATCCAGCAGAAGGAGAGTGCAGTTATTCTCCATATATTTTGAATACATAGTATACATTTACACACACACACACACACATACACAGTACCTATGTACTCACACACATACACATATGTACAGACATATAAATATATACAGTACTCATATACACACACACAATACACATACATGCACATACAGAATACACACTCACACATACATATGTACAAGGAGATAAATAGCTACCATATATAGTATGAATATAATACAGTGTGAATGAATACGTGGATACACACATGTAGTGCATATATACACATATACGTGCATGTATACATTTATAAAATACGTGTGCTCTCACACATATACATCTAGACACACATATATTCATACACACACACACGTTCCACACACACACACACGTTCCTTCCTCCCCCTGCTTTTGTTCCCAGAAGAGATCCTTTAGGGCATCCATTACTTTCATTTTGCCTTTTTATCCCTAGAACGGGTACTCTGTAGGCACTTAAATAAATGCTTTAAAAATGTAATTAAATTGTATTCCAGTCAAAGCAGAGATTCCCTAGCCCTAAAGCAGAGAAGCACTTCTTCCCTGCTTTTTTCTAAATACGCAGCTAGATCCAGAAAGCACTCTCTCCTCCACATACACGCAGGGGGGAGGTGTGTGTGAGTGTGTCTGTGTATGTATGTATGCATGTACGTACGTATGAACGTCGCATGTGTTACACAGGGAATATTCCCTAGCTGTTTCTGGCTGAGCAAAAGGGATCTGGGGGCTGGCTCCTGGCCATTTCTGACCAGGTCAGGGCTGAATAGCTTGCAATTTTAGATGACAAGGTGTCCCCTAATTGGCTGCTGAGCTGAAAAAGCTAATGACTCAGTGGATGTAGAGAAGGGAGCTGCCAGCTTCCTGCTTCTCTCCTCCTTTCTGACTGCCCTCTTGGCTGTGACTCTCTGAGCGTCACGATGCCACTCCTGTGAGGGGTAGAAAAGGATAGGTCCTTCTCCATCCTGGTGCCATGGCAACCACACCACTGCTCCCCATCTGGAGCATGGCCTCAGTGAAGCGAGCTTGCACTAGGGCCCCTGGCTGCCTCTGCGTCTTTTAAAAAGATTTGTTCTTTCTCGATCTTAGGTGAATGAGCATCCCATAGGACTGGTGGCAACCTTGTGAGTTCCAAAAATCTAAAGAGCTTGGGACCAATGAGAGGAGTGGCTGGTCGCAGGAGCTGTACCATTTCTGCTTATTTCATTAAATGTTTTTAGTTTTCTCTCATCCATTCTTTCTTTCATGGTATCCATGGCTTTGCTTCGATTTTCTAGTTTCTGGGCTGGGAGTGGTGACACACTCCTGTAATATTGCTACTGGGTGGGGGGAGGGGGGAGCCGAGGTTGCTGGATCGAGCTCTGGAATCCTGAGCTGGGCGAGGGGAAGGTGAGGGGAACGATCCTTTATTATGTGCCAGGTACTGTGCTAAGTGCTTTTACGAATACATATTGGCTCATTTGATTCTCACGACGACACTGAAAGGTAAGTGCTGTTATTATCCCTGTTTCGCAGTCGAGGAAACCGAGGTAGACATGAGTGAAGTGGTTTGCCTAGGATTGCGCAGTTAGGAAGTGGCTGAGGCAGATAGGAATTCTGTTCTTCCAGACTCCAGGCCTAGCACTCCATCCACTGAACCACCTGTGGCAGAAGGGAAAGAGCTGAGGTGGTGCGCACTCCTGCGTGGCACCAAGACCGTGAGCTCCTGAGAGGAGGGGGCAGGCGGGCTGGCATGAGGGAAGCCAGCCAGCCCCGGTTAGAAACAGAACAGGTCAAAGCTCTCCTGGTGATTAGAAAGGACGAGGCATCGGAACGGCAGACGGGTGTAATTGGGCCTTTCGCTCGGGCAAAATAGGGAGCTTGTGTCTCGAAACCAACAGAGAGGCCGTCCAGTTTCTATTCTGAGTCATCAATTGTCCTTTTGGGTTTTCGTTAAGAACTCTAATCTCACTCTTTTTCTCTTCCTTCAGTTCCTTTATTGAACTTTCCACCTATTGAAGCTCTTGGGTTCAATGCATTGTCATCTAGGATTCTAGTTGGAGTTTTGGCAGAAATAGCTCCTTCCTCTGGAGTTTCAGACTGAGATTTTCTTACCCCACCATATTTCTTCACCGTATTAGAAATTATCTTTGCCCATTTCCTCTGTATTTTTGCAGTTTTATTCCCTCTTCTACCCCCCTGCCATGGGGTCTTCCTCGCCATGCTTTTGTTCTTTAACTCATTTCAGTTTTGAGCTTTCTTGGTTAAATGGGGTGCATTGGGAGGTACTCTGAGGTGGAAATGAGGAACTAGGCATGTATGTAAGCTCTCAATCAGTCATCTTGTTAGAAGTCGCAGTCCCATTCATTTGAAGAAGAAAAAGCTGATGTGTAGGGAATGAGAGGGTGGAAAATCAGAGACTGGCGGTACTGAAAGTGACCTTTGCGATGATCAGCTACAACCTCCTACTCTTTACATAGGAAAAATGGGGCTCAGAGAATGAACTGGGAAGCAGCTAAAGGTAGGTAGAGCAGGAGGTGCTGTTAGAGAAGAGAATATCACCATACTACTGTAAAGGAAGAAATGAAGACCGCAAGAAGGGCAGATATATTAGATATCATGTGAGGTGGAAGGTTACCTTAGTGGTAAGGCAAGTCCAAAAAAGGCATTTTTCAAGTGAGGGACTTGAGGCTTGAAGAGGAGAGGGGACGTGGATAAGTAACAGACAGAATGAGAAAGCAGATTCCAAATTGACCAGATCCCAAATGGCCAAGATGGATATACAATGAATAGAGAAAATTCAGACAATTCTCAGAAGCTACTATGATCAGTCACACTAGTATAACTGAGAACATAAAAGAAATGGGTAAAGACTGGCAAAAAGAGGAAAAGCCTGATCCTGAACGAAATCCATGCAAACCCAGAGAGTTGATTCAGTGCCATGGGTTACTGCAGCAAAAAGGGAAATTTTATCACAGAAAGAAAAGCTACGGAGCTCTCTATATAAAGCTAAAATAGTAAAATTGTGAGATGTGTGGGTGATTTCAGAAACAGGCTAGACAGAACCCATGAGAGCTTCCTGGACCCTTCTCTGGAGTCTCAGGATCTAGGTTCAAATTTGGCTTCCAAGTATTCTATCAGTGTGAGAGAGAGCCATTCCTTCCCCTCACTGGGCCTCAGTTTCCCGCTGTATAAAAGGAGTAGATGAGTTCCTGGGGTCCCTTGAGGGCCAGGGTCTCTGCTAGTCTTACCATCCTGCTGGGGGCAGAGCAGCACCGGGGCCCTCTCTGGGCTGCACTCGCTCCCTGTGGGGCCGCCTCTGTGCCAGCCCCTTCCTGCCCCATCCCTTTATCCCCAGGGGGCAGAGCAGGCTCCTTCCTTTCTTCCCTGGAGGGATCACCAAGCAGGGAGGCTCTGAGGAGCTCCTGCCACAGGTAGGCCTCATTTCTCCTCCTCATCCATCCAGGGCCCAGGTACCAGGATGTGGGGATCAGAAGCCTAGAAGGAGCCTCTGGGGATGTGGAAGCCCCCATGGAAGTGTTTTAGGCGGGTCTGAGTGCGAGGTGCGCCCTGGGGCCTCCGAGGCCTGGCCAGACCTTGACCTAATGGCCACCTACTCCTTTGGCCAAGCAGGATTGGGGAGGGGAAGCTTCCAGAAAATGTTCAGTGGGGGGCGTGTGACATGATGGGATGTAATGTGGTCATTATTGAAAGGTCACATAAATAACTGCCACTTGATGAGGGGGCTAAGGGCTCTGAGCTTAAGGGACCCCAGGAGGGGTAGGGGCCGAGTCAGGTCACTGTGCAGAGGCGTATCTGGGCCTCGGTCTCCCCACAGCAGGAGGTGGGGCGCAGAGACTGCCAGCTGTGTTTGTACCGAGGTGGCTAGGACAGTGCCAGGCACATAGCAGGGGCTCCATGTAGCAGGGGCTCCATGTAGCAGGTGCACCCGGTGCCTTTCTCAGGGCTTGGGGACCTGGGAAGCAGGTTAGACAGAACCCCTGAGAGCCTCCTGCACCCTTCCCTGGAGTCCCAGCACCTGGGTTCAAATGTGGCTTCAGAGTGTTATATCAGTGTGAGAGAGAGCTAGTCCTTCCCCTTCACTGGGCCTCAGTTTCCCGCTGTATAAAAGGAGTAGATGAGCTCCTGGCGTCCCTTGAGGGCTAGGGTCTCTGCTAGTCTTACCGTCCTGCTGGGGGCAGAGCAGCACCGGGGCCCTCTCTGGGCTGCGCTCGCTCCCTGTGGGGCCGCCTCTGTGCCAGCCCCTTCCTGCCCCATCCCTTTATCCCCAGGGGGCAGAGCAGGCTCCTTCCTTTCTTCCCTGGAGGGATCACCAAGCAGGGAGGCTCTGAGGAGCTCCTGCCACAGGTAGGCCTCATTTCTCCTCCTCATCCATCCGGGGCCCAGGTACCAGGATGTGGGGATCAGAAGCCTAGAAGGAGCCTCTGGGGATGTGGAAGCCCCCATGGAAGTGTTTTAGGCGGGTCTGAGTGCGAGGTGCGCCCTGGGGCCTCCGAGGCCTGGCCAGACCTTGACCTAATGGCCACCTACTCCTTTGGCCAAGCAGGATTGGGGAGGGGAAGCTTCCAGAAAATGTTCAGTGGGGGGCGTGTGACATGATGGGATGTAATGTGGTCATTATTGAAAGGTCACATAAATAACTGCCACTTGATGAGGGGGCTAAGGGCTCTGAGCTTAAGGGACCCCAGGAGGGGTAGGGGCCGAGTCAGGTCACTGTGCAGAGGCGTATCTGGGCCTCGGTCTCCCCCAGAGGTGGGGCCAGGACTGCCCGTTGTTGCCAGCTGGCTGGACCCCAGGTGGGGCCCCAGGGGCCTGCCCAGGGCTTGGGGAGGGGCAGGTTGCCCCCGGGGCCCTTTGGGGACCTGGGAAAGGCCCAAATTTAGGGACAAAAAATTCCTGGGAAAGGGCCCCTGGGACTTCCCTGGTCCACACTGGAAGGTCCCTTCCCTCCCAGTTTTGGGACAGAACCCAAATGGAAAGTCTTTCTCTGGGGATGTGGGAACCCCTGGGGTGTTTAGGCAAATTGGCCTCCCTGGTCCTTCCCCCTTCCCCCCCCTCTTTCTCTTTTCCCTCCCTTCCCTTCTTCCCCTTTCCCCCTTTCCCCCCCCCCCCTTCCCGCCCAGCTCTTCTCCTTTTCCTCTTTTCTTCCCTTCTCCCCCCCCCCTCCCTTCCCTCTCTCTTCCCTTTCCTCCCCCTCCTTCCTTTCCTCTTTCTCCCCTTTCTTCTTCTCTTCCCTTCCCTTCTTTCCCCCTCTCCCCCCTCCCCTCTCCCTCCTTCCCCTTCCCTTCCTTCCTACCTTTCTTCCCTTTTCCCCCTTTCCCCCCTTCCCTTTCCCCCCTTTTTTTCCCCCTTCTCCCCTTCCCTTTTCCCCCTTTCTTTCCCTCTTCTCTCCCCCTCCCCCCTTTCCCTTTTCCCAAGGGCACTTTTTTTTCTTCCTTCCCCCTCTTTCCCCCCCCCCTTTTCTTCCTTTTCCCCCCTTAAATCCCCCCCTTCCAAACCCTTTTTTTTCATCTTTTTTCCTCCCCCTCGCTTCTTCCCCACCCCAAACTTTTTCTCCTTTTTAAATTTCTTTTTCTTTTCTCATTAATTGTACCTAATTAAAGGGTCCTCCCGAAAGGGCCAGGGGGTCTCATAAGTTTGGAAAAGAAAATCTAGATCTGAAAGTAGAAAAATAAAGGATCCCCAATTACCTGGGCAGGGGTAAGAGGGATCCACAAGGCAGGGCCCCTTTTGTCTTTTGGAGGGAAAGGCCCCACCAATTAAAAGCCCAATTTGCCTGCCTGGCTCCCCTGCTACTCCCCCAACCACCTACATCCGTTGGCTAGCTGTCAGGAGCCCCTAAAATGGCCATCTCCCTGCCGAGTCCGTAGCCTGTTGATTGCATCCTCGGATGGCCCAGCTGCCCAGGGCCAGGGTGCGAAGGGCCAGGCTGATTGTTCCGCTCATCGCGACAAACTACCCTGCCCTGCTCCCCTCCATCTACCCAGTGCCAGACAGACAGAAGACTGAATGCAGAAGCAGGAAATCTGGGTCCTGGCCCTAGTCCTGATCAGAAAGCCATGAAGTCAGGAGTGGGGCCTCTGGGCCTTTTCCCCTTAAAAAGGGAATGGTAGGGCCCCAAAATTCACGACTTGGATTGGGCTACTGGGGGTGAAATTGGGAACCATTCAGGCCTCCCCAGGAGGGGCTTTTTTCCTCCCCGGGCGGAGAACCCCCCTCAGCAGAAGGTAAGCTCCCTGAGGGCCAGCAGGTCAGTTCTCCTGTGGCTCGGCCTGGGCCCCGCCCAGAGTGGGCACCCTCTGCCCGCCGGTCTGGCCTTCGACTGGGAGGGCATGCACTCTGGCGGTGGTTCCCTCTGGGGTCTCCCGGACTGGGAGGCTCTGGCGAGGCCCCGGTGGGGGCGCTCCTGGTTTGGCACAAACCCGCTCGCTGACCCTGCTTCTGTTTTTGTTCCAGGTTTTTCAGGGGGAAAACCTGGGAAGACTCCAAAGGCAAGTTCCCTAGAGCTTGGCCCAGATGTGGTGGGGGGCAAGGCGGGCCTCGGCCCTCGGGGTCAGAGGCCCGTCGTGGCCATTCCCTGCCGGCCCTCCTCCTCTCCCTCCCTCCCCAGGGCCTGGCCCGGGGAGCCCAGATTTTCTTTGGGTGGCTGACCTTGGCCCCGGGCGGGGAGGAATCTCCCTCGGGCCACCGTGGCTCCCCGGCCCCCCTTGTCTGCAGGCTCAGTCCCCCAGGGGAAGGGTCCGGATGAAACAGGGGGTCCTCTCACTAGATGAGGAGGGTTAGGGCCCCCTTAGCCGGGGGATCACGTCCCCAGGACCAGGCTGGAGGCCCCGAAACCCCATCTCAGAACAGACTTTTGCTTTTCCTCAGAGGGGGTAAAAACTCTCTTGGACTTTTTCTCCCAAAAGCGTCAGGTTAAGGGACCCTCTTCCCAGCCTCCCCTTTGTCCCTTTTCAGTTCTCAGGGCAAGGGGCAAGGGGAGGGCCAGCTCCTCACACCTCATGGGCCGGCCCTGAGAGCAAGTCCTCTGCCCAAGATCTCCCCTCCTCCTCGTCCCCATTTTTTCAAACTGAGGCAGATGGGAAACGGCCTCCAGGCTCCCATGTCCGAGCAGCTCCGACCTCAGGTCTTCTTGGGTGAAATGGTGGCTTTTCAAACAAACCAAGGGCATTGTTTAAGTCACAGCCCGTGCCCTCCAGCCCTTGCTTTTCCTTCCCCGGCTGGGCGGCTAAAGGGACCTGGCTGTTTGTGTCTGGTGATTCCCAGCATCCCCCTTCCGTCCCCCAGTGGAAACAGCGGCTTGTCCAGCCCCATGGGACAGGCTCCTAAACTGGTCTGGGCGGGCCTGGGGGCATTTTAGATGACGTTCCTCCCCCCTTGTTATCCCCCTCCCTCCCAGTACAAGCCCTAGCTTACAATGAAGCTCCAATCCCCACATTGGGGTGTCTTGCCTTGGGCAAGCTACTGCCTCTCAGGTCGCCCCCAGGCCAGGGCCTCCACCTCCAATACAAAGGGCTCTCTGAAACAAAGCGCCGAGGGGTCACCCCTCAGTCTCTTTGTTTTGGCTCCAGGGTTCCCAGTTCCCCGTCAGTCTGATTTGGGGCCTCCCCGCTCCCTGACTGGGCTCCCTCTGCTCTAAGCGCATCTCCTTGGGGAGAAAGTGCCCGCCTCCTAAGGGAGGAGTCACAGGGGGACCCCCTCACCTGGGATCCCCAACAAAGGCCTGTCCAGTCCCTAACAGCTTGGGCTTATGGCTTTTCTCCCTCTTCCTCGCTCGGCCTTTACTGTAGGAAGCAGGGAACTTTCTATCCCTCCCCTTGCCCAGGAAGCTTGGTTTCCTCAGCTCAGCTCTTAAGGTGGGGGGGGGAAGAAAAAAATATTTGTTAAAGGGGGATTGGAAGGGAGTCTGACTGGAGGTCACAGGGGGGCTTCCCGAAGCCCAGGGGCGATGGGCCAGTGACCTGGGAGGGAGGAAGAAGGGAGGAAGGCAGTGCTGGGCGGGCCCTTTCCATCAGAGCGGGAAGGGATGATCCCAAGTGGGAGCCAGGAAAGGGAGGCAGGCAGACAGAGAGCAAGTGGAGATTGGCGGGGAGGCCAGGGCCCGTTCGGGACTTAGTGCCAGCTGCCGTGATGGTCCCGGTAAGTCCTTGGAAGACAGATGAGGGAAGGAGTATTGGGAAGGAGGGAAAGAACAAAGGGGAGAGAGGAGATGGGGCCTGACCAGGGCCTGCCCCTCACCTGGTTTCCCCTCCTCCCTGTCTCCCTTTGGGGAGGTCTGGGACCCCTCTTTATACAGACCCATTGGCTGAGGCTTTTTGATTCCCTGATCTATATCCCTCCCAAACTTAACACCCTCTAGTGACCCTATGTACATGTTATCCTTCCCAATCCCACCCCGAAAAAGAAAAACTTCTTCAGAAGAATAACACTGTTCTAAAGTGTCCAAAAAAAAAAAATAGATTGTGGGGAATCCTTGAATCTCCTAACGGAAAGGCACCAAGAAGCAGGAGGGGGCCCAGAACCTGGGCAAATTGACCAAGAAGGAACAAGGCCAAAAGAAGAAGCCTGGCCAGGATGCCAAGGGCAAGCGTGGCAGTCCAGTGGGCAGTAGCAGCCAGATTGCTTCCAGTGACCAGCCTGGCCCCAGTGGCCAGGTTGCCTCCAGTGACCAGCCCCGCCCCAGTAGCCAGACTGAATCCACTGACCAGATTGCCTACAGTGATGTGACCAGCTCCACTGACCAGGGCGCCTTCAGTGTCCCAACTGGCCCCGGCAGCCCAATCATGTCCCGTGGCCGGACCAGACTTCGCATGTGGAGTGGCCCCCGCCGCCAGATAAGTGCCCGTGTCCAGATAGGCCCCCAGGAGCCAATTGACCCTGAACATCAGACCAGTCCCGGAGAAGAGATCAGCACCCGTGGGGGCCCAAGGCCCCCCAGGCCCAGGCCGCCCCTTGGGCCCAGGGCCCAGGGGAAGGAAACCCAGCCCCCCCTTAGGCGCTCTCGGTGTAATGGCTCCCGCCAAAGGCACCCGGAAGGCACTCACGGCCAAGAAGGCCCTCGTGGCCAAGAAGGCCCTCGAAGAGGCCCCCCCAAAAGCCCCCAACAAAAACCCCGTACCCCACCAAAAAACCCCCGGCCAAAAAGCCAAAAAGAAAAAAGCAAAACCCCTGCCAAAAATCCAAAAACCCATAAACCAAGAACCCCAACCCCAAAAACCCCCCAAAAACCCAAATTGGCCCCCTGGCCAAAAAACCCCAAGCAAGAATCCCACCCAGGCCCCCCAAAAGCCCACGAAAACCCATCCGGCCAAAAACCCCCCAACCCAAAACCCCCCGGCAAAACCTTGCCGGGCAAAAGACCAAAGCCTTAAAGTCTCCCCTGACCAAAACCCCAGCAAAAAAATGCCCCGTTAACAACCCTTGGGTGGCCCCTAAGTCCCTCCACCCCGGGAAACGCCCCTAAATCCCCTATGGCCGAAATCCATGGTCAATTGCCTCTTTAGAGGCAGGATCCTACAAAATCACCCCTTTGCCATCCCCACCCCTATGAAACCAGGCCCCAAAAGGGCCCTATGACCAGGCCGCACCTTAATCAAATGGGCCCTATTACCAGCCCTTTTAAGGCTATTCCCCAACCTTCGCCAAACTGGGCCCTATGTCCAGGCCGGCACCTTCGACCACTGGGCCCCTATGCCAGGCACCTTTCACAACCCCCTATTCCAAGGCCCCTTTGCCCGGCTGGCCAAAAAAGCTCCTTTAGACACGGGTCTATGTCCAACCGCACCTTTAAAAGGGTTGGGCCCTATGTCCAAAAGGTGGGTTCCTTTGAAAGCTGGCCTATGCAAACCAGCTCCCCCCAGGCTGGGCTCTATCAAAAGCACTCCTTTACAGGCTGGGCTCTATGGCAAAGTTGGCTCCTTTGACCAGGCTGGCGTATGCAAAGCACTCTTTTGAACAATGGGCAATGGCAGGCCGCTCCTTTACCAGGCTGGCGTATGGCCAGCTCCTTTACCGGCTGGGGCCGTAGGCGGGCCGGCTTCTTTGACAGGCGGCAGTATGGCAAAACCCACCAGGGGAAAACATTTTACCAGGTTGGGCAAATTGCAAACCGCTTTTTACCACCTGGGTCATCAAAAAGCTCCGACCAGGCTGGACAAAGTGATCAACTGCTCCCAAACATGGGCAAAGGGACCAAGTTAACCCTTTTCATTCAACCACTTGAAAACCTGCCAAGGGCAAAAGGTATGCAGAAATAATAAAGAAAGGAAGACTGACTCTGAATGGCGAAGACCTCTGCGACTGCCTGGATAGAATGTGCGTGGGCTGTTTCTACCCATGCCCCAAGTGCCATCCCAAAGTGGGCCCACCTGCCGCCCATAAATGGTTTTGAGGACATTCCAGGAGGTGGAAAGGGTAGGACCCCCTTTCCTCACTAAAAGAAGGCTTGGCCCCTTGTTCCATGTCTTTTTGTGTGTCTCTTTGCTTTCTTTTCTTTTCCCAGGGTGAGCCCCTATCTGGACAAGGAGCTGGGTTGGTGATCGGACCTCCTTCCCACAGCATTGCCCCGGGGGGTCCTCAACATTGGGCCCAGATCCAACGGAGGCATTCCCCTCCCCAGGGCTAGGAGTTTCTTTATTTAAAGGCCCACAAAACAAAGTTTTGTTTTATTACAGTCGCCCTCAACGTCTGGGGACTGAACGGCCTCTGATTTAAAAATTTGGGACCCCTATACCAAGCTTGCCCCCCTCCTCCCAAATGCCTTTTCTTTGGGGCCCATGTGGGAAAAACCAAGGCCTTCCACCCATAGGGGACCCCAGGGCCATCCCCTAATTTTCTCCGCTGCCAGGACTAGTGGCCGGGCTCTGCCCTGCTCCTTACCTCGGTGGCACTAATCGGCAGAATTCTCCATCCTCCCCTTGCCTGGTTCAATCGTGCCAGGATTACAAACAACAACGAAGGCAATGATGAAATTGCTTTCTGCCTTTCTTGTATTTTCGTGTACCCGTGGTCATGTAGTTTCGCTCGTTGTGTGTTTGGTGTTTTCCGGTGGTGATATAGATGCATGTCTGACCTCTTTTTTACTTTTGTTTTTTGGTATTAAAATCAAATTTTCCTGCGACTCACCTCAAGTCTCTTCCACTTTGAAATGGAAAAAATATATATATATACATATATATTTCAGATAGTTATGCGATTCCAGAACAGAAGAATATATATTGTTAAGTTGACAGCATATAAAAAAGAATAAAAAAATTTGTGAAGTTAACACATTGTATTCATTGCAGCACAAATAGTGAGGATACCTGGTCTGTGCCGGCCCGGCCTGGTTGGGACCTGAGGGAAGCTCAAACAGCGCCTGCCCTCAGGGCTTCCTTCATCCTGTTGGCACCTGGCATCGGAGAAAGGGCCATCGGGAATGGGCCTCCAGCGGGCCTCTCCTGTGGCTGAGCAAGCCCAGATGTACCCTCTGATGTTAGAGACTGCTGGACTCTTACCTCGTCCCCAGGGCAACACACACACACACACACACACACACTCACATCTCTGGAAAGGGGGCCAAGGGAGAGAGGAAGGGGAACACCAGAAACACACACAAGAGGAACAAGGAGGAGGGGTCACACAGGAGGAAAACGGGGTGGGACGGGGCCTGCAGCCTGGTCTCAGGAGCATGGAGGGGGGAAACCCGGAGGGGGGAAGAGCCTGCTTGCCCTCCTCGAGGGGAGGGTTAGCCACCCTCATTGGAGGGTTGACATGGGGGAGAGAGATGACCTTTGTGCCCTTTGACCCCAGAGGGCCAGAAGCAGGCATGATGGCTGGACACCGTGGGGAGAGGGGGATTTGGCTCCATGGAATGGAAAGGGCTGTCCTGGACCTGGGGAGTTTCTGCACAGGGTGCAGGGTGGGATGCCTGATAGCTGCTTAGAGGCAGAGCCACTATTTCAAACGCTTTCCTCGGTTACTAAACACAAACTTCTCCATGCGTGTGATGTGACATTTATCTGCCAAATGGAGCAAACTATGAACAGCAGCCCTCTCTCAAAAGGAACCAGCAACCTGCTTCCTAGAAGTCCCGGTAAGCATCTTTTATACCGCTGGTTCTGGCAAGGTGCCTTCTGCCCAGATGGAGGCCACATGTCTCCCTCTGAGGCGGGGGTTCGGCGAGTCTCCCTAAATCCTAAATCCCATATCAAGCAAACACTGGCTGCCGGGGGCTCAAGTGTGGGAAAAGCACCAGTGTGTCCCAGACGAGCCCCAGAAGCAGGCTCCTGGGGGAGCCTTCGGGGCCTTCACCCAGTTCCATCCACGTGCACCCTATTTCTTACTACATACATCACCGGAGCGGGCATGTGTCACCCAAGCCAACAATAAAGCATCACCTCTATCGCCGTCGTTCTTTCTGCGGCTGTCCCTCCTATTGGAACCTCTCCAAACTTGTCTGTCGGACACATGCTGTCCTCCTGACACACGAGTGATTATCTTGTGCTTCCTCCAAACCACTCGGTCACACACAGGCTTCCAACCAGATGCACTTGGTGAGGCTACATTGGCAAACTTCGTCCCCCACCTTCATAATGGAGGGTAACTTCTCCCCGCCCAGGGGCTTGATGGCCATTTGTCAGGGACGTCATCCTCTTCTGGGCTGGGCCGCACTAGGCCACGTGGCCCTTTCGCTTCTCAGAGTCCGTGATTCTTTGGAAAGGGGGGAGCAGCGTCTGTGTTAATGAGGACCCTGGATGGAGGCTGCAGAAATCCGAGAGAAAGGGGAGCTCCTCCGATCCCTCTGATCTCTTCTGGTACGCAGCCGTCGCAATCCACTGCCGTGACTCGGAGGCCTTCGCCGGAGCCAGACGAGTCACCGATTAAGGACGATCAGTTTTTACTTCGGGCAGATTTTCTCTCATCCAAGTGAATGTTGGACAGTGAATGTGGGAGGAAATCAGAGGGGAAGGCGGAGGCAGCAGCACAGAGATAGGTGCGATGGCGGCCAGGAGAAGCCTCCCGACAGCTTTGGCGTCCGCAGCTCTGGTCGCTCCCGACTGGGTGGGGGACAGCTAGGGCCCTGGCTTAACAACTGAGGTGGCACTCCAGTAGTGCCCACCCCCAGACAATGGACCTGATATCCACCCACCTTCCCCAATTAATGCCACAAGCCGACCCATACCCTAGGACAGTCCACCTCCTGGAGCATCCCTGCTGTTCGCTCTGGGCCAACACACACACACACACACATGCACATGCACACACCACACACCCACTATACAACATATATCACCACCCAACAAAATATATATATAATGTGTGTGTGCGCACATATATGTATACACACATCTGTGTTTATACTCCAGGTAGATGTGTGTATACATATATATGTACAGACCCCTCCCTGTCCCCAGCCCCACAGGGTCAGGAGGCCTTCGGGGGCAGGGACGGGGCCTTCTTTCTCTCCCTCCCGTTGCCCTCCAGCGGGCCAGAGAGCTGCCCCTCCCAGCCTGATGACTGGCCACACGATCACTGAATCGGCCTCGCTCAGCGATCCGATCCCCTCCTTTGCTCTAAAGCCCCTCGGCCTTTCTGCCCTCTCTGCTCTCCCTCGGTCTGCCCTCCTGCTATCGTGGCACAAAAGGTTGCCTAGTCCCAGGCCACCGTGACCTGTGTCCGTGCTGGGCCGTGGGCACTTGGAGCAGCAGTCCATGGGGATTTCTCAACCCACCCCGGGCCTGTTGACTGCACAAGGCCCAGTCTCACAGGGTCGCCCGGGCCGCCGAGGGGTCACGTCACCGCGCCGGGCCACCTCGGTTACTTTGGCCTCCGTGGCTCGCCGCCTTTGGCACTTAGGCCTTGTGGTTTCACTCGGAACCGGGCCACGTCTAAAGCCCCGACACAGAGAAGCCGACGGCTCTTTTGCTACCGGGCTTTTGTTTAGTCTGGTCTGCCCTGCTCAGATCGCCATCATTCGCTGCCGGCCCAGACGCCGTAAAGGCAGAAAGTCCACGGAAATCGTTCCTATGAATCGCCTTCACTCCCGCTTTCGCCCCCGTGGGGGATGCCGAAGCCTTCCGACAAAGCAGGAAATGTGCGTTCGGGTGGGACACCTCGGGAGAACTTGGGGTCCCTCTGCCAATGCCATCGGGCTTTCCACCGCAAGTCTGACTTTCCTGGGGTAATTCCCAGAGCTAAGTGTCATGTTGAAAATGCTACCCAATGAGTAGCTGGAGACAGAGAGAAGGAACGAGCTGGACGACCGGTACAAACAGAGCAGGCTTTTTCATTTGGGGGAGGGGGGGATCGTGTGGAGGAGCTGGGGTCTGAATGGGCCCGGACAGGGTGAGGAGAAGAGAGGATGGTCCGGGCGTGGGCAACATAAGCGAAGGCACAGAAGATGTGGGAGAGGGCAGGGTGGGGAGTTCCAGAAAAAGAGGAATTCGGTTTGGGGCCCGAGACAAGGTAGGGCAGGGAAGGGCATTCAGAGGGTCTCGAGTGCCAGGAAAGGAGGTGGAGCTTCTTTGACTCGTTGGGCAATAGGGAGCCGTGGAAGGTCTTTGAGCAGAGCGAAAGCACCACGAGACGGCAGAACCGGGAAGGGGAGTCCTGCGTTGGCCCGAAAGATGCCTCGGGTGCCAGAGACAGTGGGCTGCTGCAATGATCCCTGGGGAGCCCGAGGAGAAGGTGCACGCTCACAGCAGGAGTAGAGAAGAGGAGATCGACCTGAGAGGTCTGTCCCAGTCAGAGTGGGAAATGAGCGGGCTGGGGAAAGTGAGACATAAAGGAGCTCGGGCTCGCTAAGGCTCGGAACGGGGGAGGGAGAGCCAAGCCAGAAGACGCAACTCTCTGTGGTGATGTGCTGAGAACCGCTGGCCAGGAGGGGTGAGGGCCAGGAGCCCCGGCGGGACCAGAGAAGGGCAGGTGAAGCCGGGGGAGCGGAGAAGGTCCTCGAGGGAGGGCCCGTGGCCAGAGGAAGGCCAGAGGCGACGGCCAAAGACGTCCGGAAGCCCGATCGGCCGTCCCCCGGAACCGCGAAGATCAACCGGGGCCCGTCTCGGTGGGCCGAGAATCGGGGGAATCGGGCGTCTCTGAGGCCGAGGGGGGAAGGGATGCTCCAGGGTGTCTGCGGCGGCTGAGGCGTCCCCGGGGGGAGGGCCGAGATGAAGGCCGTTTGATGGGGATTGGGAAAAGGGTGGCGATCCGTCTCTAACCTGCTGACACAGCCCTCCCCTGGCTGTAATCCATGCCTGCTCTGAGGGAAGTAAGCAGAGCCAGAGGAACAGCCGGTGACTTCCCAGGACCCTGGCGCTGGCAGAGGAGAGAGCCTCTAACAGACCTCGGGACCGGGCCGGGTCAGGGAGGGATTCCCGAGCAGGCGCGGCTTCCCAGCCCCGCCAGAACCTTCACTTCTCTCTTTCGAGGGGGGATTCCTTGCTTGTGGGGCAAGAGGGGAGCGATGTGCACAGGACTCCTAGGAGTGTAGGGAAGGGGGGCAGGGACGACACTAGATTTTATTCATTGGAATAAATTAATTTCACTAGAAATTATGAGCCACTGTAGGTGCTTCTTAAGGACTTTCTGATTGAACATAGAAAAGAAAGATGGAATCGATGGATGACAGAATAGGAGACACAATTATACACTTTTGTCAGTTGAGAAAGTGAAACTGTGTGTAAAAATCCTGACATTTCACAGCCAGAAGGGCTCCTACCTTAGAGGAGGGTTCTCACTAGAAAGGGGAGCAAAGTGAGGCTCAAAGAAAGGTCAGCGTGCTGCCCAGTGTCACCAACACCAGTGCTGGTGACAGGACGGAGCCTAAAACCGGGCCTGAGTTCAGGCTCCCACAGGAGTAGCCAGACAGACGCCCCCTCGTCACCGCGAAGGTAATTCGCCAAGAGGAGGCTCCCAGAGGGGCAGAGCCGTTGCCGCCCTGCAGCGGTCCCGCTGCCTTGTGCAGTGCCTGGCGCCAGAGTCCCCCCAGGGAGAGCTTGCTGAGAAGTCCAAGAATGGGCAGAGCCACTAGAAAGGGGCTGCACCATTCGCGGGGGCTTCTGGGCGAGCAGGCGAGGGCTGGCCCGTCCTGGGCGAATCTCTCTGGGGAAGGGCCGGTGAGCGCCCTCTTCTGGCCCAGGCTCAGGGGGTAGCTACGTGTGGAAAGGGGCAGGGGGATGGGGGGGAGAGCGGAGAGCAGGCGGCAGAGAGTATGTCTGCTTCTCGGGGTTCCTCTGTCTGTCCCCCATTACCAACAATGGATTTCCATCTTGCTTGCCTCTGTGTAATTGCCTGAGTGACCTTAAGGTCACCACGTGACCACTCTAGACCTCCTTTTCCTGCTTTTTACAATGAAGGGGTTTGATGATGATAATTAAACTCCAGGTGAAGCCCCTTCCCCTCCCCGGGCCTCAGTTTCCTGCCCTGTAACAGAGGCAGCTTTCCTAGACCAACATGTGAGGCCTCCTCCAGCCCAACTGCACCTTGTTCCTGCTGGGGGCAGAGCAGCACCCGGGGCTCTCCCTGAGAGTCCCCCTCCCCCCTCCCCTCCCCCCTCCCTTCTTCCCGCCATGGGAGCCCCTCTGCCCCTCCCTTTCCCTCTCCCAGCTCCTTCCGGTGCCCCAGCGGGCCCAGCAGCCCCAATCTTTTGCTTCCTGTGTCATCAGAGGTCTCTGAGGTGTCGAGTTCCTGAGGACCCTGGGCCTGAGTGGGGAAGGGAGAGAGAGAGGAGGGGTGGAAGAAGTGGAGGAGAAGAAGGGGAGGGGAGAGACAGAGACAGAGACTGAGGGAGAAGAAGTCGGGGCCCCTGTCTCGGCCACCTCCATGCTCTGAGGGAAAATGGCGGACGGGTTGCAGGCGGGGGGTCATTGGGCTGGGAGGGGAGGGGGGGGGAGGGGAGCGAACCTCAGCAAGGCTCCTGAGGCCCTTGGGGAGGAGGCTCATCTGGGTGGATGCGGACCCATACGTGTCCCCGTCCCCCCACCTCTTGGCTGAGGAGTGTCTGAGGGGTGGGGGTGGGGCCAAACAGGGCGGGGCCAGCTGGGGCGCCCCATTTGAAGTGCAAGCGCTATCATGTGGAGTGACCAGGCTTAATCTCAGACCCTACAACTCCCCAGGAGGCCGCAGCAGGTGGTGCCGCATGGGCCGTCACCGCCCGTGGGGATGCAGTACAACTAATCACAATGGGGGGGGGGGCGGCGGGAGGGGGTTCCGAGCTGGGTCTGAAGGAGGGAGCCACGGATCCAGAAGTTACATTAATGGGGAGCTCGATAATCCCGGGGCTCAGGAAGATAAGCAGGAAATAGGCCAAGTGGCAGGCCAGCAGGTGACCCGCGGGGGAGAGGGGTGTTCTCAGGAGCCCCCCTTCCCCCATCCCCGCCGCCCCCACTAGGCAGCGCGGGGCCCTCCGACCGGGGCAGGATTTGGCCCCGTCTCCCGGTGGGGAACACCCCCTGGCAGGGAATGCTCCTGCTGCTGCCCGTCCCTGCCACTTGTCTGAGTCACGGCTCACATGGCCTCATTTAGAAAGCTGGCCGGGAGCGGGCCCAGGTGCCCAGCCTTCCGGAACCAGCGCCCCCACTGGGATCCAGGCGATTGGGGGAGATGTCTGGACCCACACGGGGGGAGGGGGTGGAGGGGGGCTGCCCGGGTGCAGACAGCAGAGCTCCACTAACTCGCAGGAAGCGTGGCCCCAGCAGCCCAGCCTGCTTCCTTGCCCCCACTTTCCCCTCCCATTCTTGCATTTCTGAGTCAAAATTCTGTTTGGCACCTAGGTCCTGGTGAAGGCCCATCCCTCCTTCCCACCCACAGAGGCCTCTTTCCGGATCATCACCTGCCCATCAAGTGGCCTCTTCTGTAAGTATAACAGTGAGGAACCAGCACCCCGGGGACTCGGGACCGTCTCTGTAAGTTGGGGATCGACCCCACTTCCCTATCCTCAGCCCCCAACTTCTCGCACCAAAACCCCAAGGATTTCTTCTCGGGGGGCCGGGGAGCTGATCTCGGTCCCAAAGCCTGCCAGCCTCCCCCCCTCACCTCAGAGAAAGTACTGTCAGGTCCCCTTCTGAGGTGGAAGGGGTGGGTGGAACGCTGCTTTCCAAAAACCGAGGAGGCAGGTGAGCTGGCGGGCCGGCCGTCGTGCCAGAAGACCTGGGGCGGGAAAGCGGGCAAGCCCAGAATGGGGGTCAGGAAGAGGAGGGAGGACTGGCTGCTGACACCCAGGCCAGGAGATTGGGTGGCCCAGACCGGGGGTCAGGCCAGCAGGAGGATGGGCAGACCCAGGGAGAGTCGGTCCCCAGGGGTCGGGGGGGGGGGTCTGAGAAGCAGGGGGAGGCAGAGCAGGGGGAGGCAGAGCAGGGGGAGGCAGAGCAGGGGGAGGCAGAGCAGGGGGCGGCCACCCCGGCCTCCCGCTGCGCGGCTCCCACTCCACAGAGCCTGCTTTGACCGGGCACCTCGAGGGCTGGCTTGGCGGAGCGGGCGCCCGGGAAGCGCGGCTCGCAGACATCTTTCCCCCCATTTTGTTTTGTGCTCAGAGCCACACAGAGGACAGACCCGAAGGCGGATCTGCCAGGCCGAGGTCCAGAATGAGTACAGGGTGCAAAGGCCTCGGGGACAGCTCCCCTGGCGAAGCAGAGGGAGCCGCTGCAGAGGGAGCCGCTGCAGAGGCAGCCGCTGAAGAGGCAAAGGCTCCTTCCCAACTGCTTCAGATGGGAGAGAAGCAGATCCAGACAGTGGTCCAGCAGTTGATGGCCCTAAATATTCGCAAGAGTAGCCCCCAGGAGGCCAAACCCGAGGATGTGCAGGAACCTGCAGCTCAGGGAGCCTGTGGGAGCTCTCTCCCTGCCCCAGGCCCCGTGCAGGCCACAGGCAGTGGCCGGGGGAGGAGAGAAAGGAGGAAGTATGACTGGAAAGGCAGGCTACTCAGTAATGGCGTCGACCTGTGCGACTGCCTCAATGTAAAGTGCCCTGGCTGCTTCTACCCTTGCCCCCGGTGCACCTCCAAGAAATGTGGGGTCAAGTGTCGCCGCAACCGCCGTTGGGTCTATAAAAAAACTGAGAATGAATCTGGCGAGTTGGTCAACACCTTCCCCTTCACCTATCCTGACTAGGGGCTACAGCGCCCCGTGCCACCTCACCTTCCTATCCTCCAGAGGCTCCAGGTGGCTGTTTTCTTAGGGAGTTGGAGGGCAACTCTGAGCCTAAAGCTGCCCTGACCCTAGTGAGCAAAGCTCCTTCTTCTGCTGAGCATCAACTACTGCCCCTGCCCAGAGCAGTTTCCTCAGAGGGAGACTGAGGCATTGCTGCTGCCCTGTCCCCCTTCCCACAGCCAGTTCAGTTTCTGCAGCCCAGGGCTGCCCCTTCTTGTTGTACCTCGCTCCTGAAGGGAAGCTGGCAACCCCCCCCCCCATCCCAAGCTCGGTGTTTGCTTTCTGTGAACTTGGAGCACTTTGGCTCTTTCTGCCTCTTTTCTCCTATGTGCCTAGTCTTTCACATAGAGTTCTAGGGGCCAGTTGTTCAGCTGTTGAGATATTTCAGAAACAAAATGGATGAGGGCTGTTGAAGTGATAAATAGCACTGCTAAGCAAAATAAAAGTCACTGGCAAATGCACAATTTGTTTTTAATCTCAGAGAATTCCCTTCAGGACTTCTGGCCAATGATATCCAAGGGATGGTACACCTGAGAGTAAAGCTAAAAAAAGGTCCACACCTGGAAGGTGGGTAGAGTAAGAAAGGTCTGCATCTGGGGGGCGGGAAGACCCACCTCATCCAGAAGTCCACATCTGGGGGGCGGGAAGACCCACCTCATCCAGAGGTCCACATCTGGGGGGCAGACCAGTCTCACCCGGAGGGCAGCATGAAACTTGCCTCTACAGCTAGAAGACGGGGCAGTGAGGACTTCTCCCAACCAGGAAGCCTCTCCCCATTCAAGCTCTGCCTCTCAGGGAGGAGCTCCGAGCCTTCATCATATTTTCACCATATTTTTCCTTAGCTGCTTGCAAAGAGGCATGGAAATGGAGTTTTCGGTGGTAGCAAATTCATCTGCTTTCATGGGAACAAATCCTTTGGTACCCTTCCCTTCCCCTCCCGTCTAGTGTCTGCCAAAGTCATAAGAGATGTGATTGTAACAGGGACCTCTGACAAATAAAATCTCCTGGAAGAAAACCCTCCACCTTGGCCCACGCTGGCCTTTCATCCCGTGCCAGATCCATTTGGCTACCTTGTGGTTTAGGATCTCTTGGACACTTCCCCAGATATAGTTTCATTGGGTCTATTTCCCTTGACCGTCTTTGGATTCACAGTCAGCGTCGTACATTCAAATAATCAGTAGAATATCCACCATAGACCTGCACCACCACCAGAGCCATCCTTCACAGTATCCCTTCCTATGCAGGCAGTTGAAGTCTCACAGCAGAGCAAGTACAAGTACTTCTCAGTGGCCCAGTCTACAGTTAAGTGGCCAACTTCTTAATCCAGGGGGAAGGAGTTTGGAGTATAGAAATGAACACTTAATTAAATCAAGATTTAGAATCACAAAAGAGGCCTTGGTGGCCATCTACCTCAATCTCAGTTTAGCCTTAAGGACTAGATGTAGGAAACATGATAGTATAATGACTAGATTTGACAACTCATTGGTTATGCACATGAGGTAGAACAAGGAGATGAAAATCCTCGCAAACTTATGAGCCTGGATGACTGAAAGAATTATGCCCTTGATAGAAATGAAATTGGAAACGGGGGAGTTTGGGGGGAGTGGGTAAGTCTGACAAATAGAGAGTCTGACAAAAATGTTCAGGGGAGAAACTTTAGTTGGATATATCCATCTGGAAGTCTTCTTCATAGACATGCTAATGAAACCTGTGAAATCTCCTGAGATCTTCAAGAAAAAGAAGAGAGAAAAGGTGGCCAGTTGTACTTTGGTGGTGTCATATGCATAATGTTATGGTGAAAACACAATTAGAAAGCAGAGAGACAACCAAGACAGAGAGAGTCTTGGAACATTTGCCTTGGGAATTTTCTCCTGTCAACTTTTCTGTGTATTAATAGAGACTGGTTTGTATGCATATGCACAAGTGCACACTCACCCCATATATAAACACAGGTGCACATATACATACATACCCACATATGCCTACCTATTTACATGTGCGCATGTATATATGCATGTCTACATATACACATGTCTATGTTAATATGTACACCTACCTATTTGCATATATACACATGCACATTCCTCTCACCCTCACACACATACATGGAATCATCTTTCTGGTTAATTTCTTTCAGTTTATATTTCCTTCCAGGTGTCTGCACAGGAACTATCCAAATCCCAGGGTTTGTTTAGGAAATAAATCACACTGTTTATTCGCATGCTGACTTTTGCAAACCCCCTAAAAGGACTAAAGATGGCATTTCTACTTGTCTGGCAATCTCACTGAAACCTTTTGGATAGACACATAATTATGCTCCTCTTCAGTGTCAGGGAAAGGAATACCTAAGCTAGACAGACAGTGTGGGGATTTGATATTGGAGGGCCCAAGTTCCTAAATTCAGATCATTGGTCTGCATCATCATTCCTCCTCGCTGAGTTGCCTCCCTTTTCTCCTATGTGGCATTCTCCAAATAGCACTACAATCTGATGGAAATCAACCTTTGGGTCTGCTTCCCCTTTTATAAAGTAAGGTCTCTTCCAGTTGAAAATCTGTGATCCATCTATTGGATAGAGGAGCAGATAACATAGTGTAGTGGAAAGATGGATGCGGTTCTGAGCACTCCCTGAAAAGGGCTCACAGTCAAGCAGGAACTCCACCAACCCAGAAGCCACGTGAGCCAGGAAGGGATGAGATGACCCCCCCCCCCCCCCCCCCCCCCCCCCCCCCCCCCCCCCCCCCCCCCGCCTTTCTCTCCCACTGCATCAGGAGTTACCAAGGATTGGCTTGTCCTTGGAGGGCGGAGGGAGAAGAATCAGCAAATCTACTAGCATTTATTGAGCATTTTCTATTTATCTGAGTTCTGGGAAGAATCTTAGGTGCCCCCTAATCCCCCAAGCCCCCCCTGCTTTATGCAGGGTTGAAGGTATGAGGAGGTAGAGGAAGGGAGAAGGCAGTTCCCCCATGGAAACCTCAGGGAGAACAAAAGACCACATTAAATATTCATAGAGCACATCTACATTACTACCAGGTGTTTTTCACATAGGTGAGCCTCAAAACTACCCTGTGTGATAGGGTGATGTGACCATCCACTAAACTGGGGAAATAAGCAAATGGCGAGAGGGAAACAGACAAGACTACGATTCCCAGAATCCTCCGGGCGGAATCGGTTTCCGGCTGAATTCTATTTTCCAGAGACTTGACTGATAAATCGGAACGTGGTCACTGTCTCGGGATTATGGGAAGTGTAGTCCCATTGGCGGGTGCAGCGGTTAATACCCCGGATCGGGGAAACATTCCCAGAATGGGTTCTGGGAAACAGAATTTTCGAGGTTCTGAGGGAGCCTGAGGAGCCAGAGTTCGGCAGCTCGGAACTCTGAAGGAGGGGAAAGCAAAATCACTAATTTCTCTCGAACTTCTTCTCCACAGAGGAGGGGAAGCGATGATGCAATGATAAATGGGATGCGTGCGCAGCCTCTGAGCAGCGCCCACCCTATGGACATGAGTTTTGTGCGCATGTGTTTCTATGTTTCTCCTCTAGGGGCGGAGCTTGGCGGAACGCGACGAGGAGGTGGGGCAGCGGAAGGGACTTGGGCGGAGCGGACGTTGGCTCTGAGGGAAGAGCTAGGGGAGGAGGGGCTCTTGTACAACGAGTTAATACTGGGAGTCTCGAGGTACCTAAGTTCAAGTCCCGCTCCTGACGCTTCCTAACTGTGTGTGAAAAGGAGCGAGTCATTTAGCCTCAGTTCCCGCTCAATAGAAAGGGGCACTTGGGAAGAGGACCTACTGTGGTAATGCCCTTAGAGAGCTGTGGCCTTAGCGGGCCTTCAGGATGCCTCAGAGAAGAGGGGCGGGGCCGGCACGCGCTGCTACTCCCTCCATTTCTTCCCCCTTCCCCTCCCCCCGCGGAGGCCGTCCACTCACATTTCTTAATGTGCCGGGTCTCCCGCTGAAGGCTGGGTGAGAAAGACAGAAGTGAGACGATTCCTGCCCACAGGGAGCTTCTGCTCCAAAGGGGGAGATGACCACTCCGCATCCTTACAAGTATCCATACAGTGACTCCTTCATGGGCAATTGGAGGAAGGTGGAGGAGGGGGAGAAACAGTAGGGATTAGGAAAGGCTTTTTAGACACTTGACCTGATTCTGAAGGAAACCAGGGATTCCAAGAGGTGAGAAGGGAAAGCATTCCGAGCACGGAGGGCAACAGCCTTGTGCAAAGGCCTGGATTCTGGAGAGGGGATGTCTGGTGTGAGACTCTGCAACTAAGGCAGCGTAAGTGGATCACTGAGGGCTGGAAGGGAGGAAAGCGAAAGACTAGAAAGCTAGGAAAAGGCCAGCTTGGGAAGAGCTTTAAATGACATAGGGCTTTCTATTTGATCACTGAAGAAACAGAGCCGCTGAAGGTTCCTGAATAAGGTGGGGAGTAGGGAATAACATGACCGGATTTTTGCTTTACAGAAATCACTTTGGCAGCTGAGCTGAGTTTGGGTTGAAGTAAGAAGAAACTTGAGGAGAGGAGACCAGGCAAAAGGCTATTAGATTAGCCCAAGTGAGAGGTGGTGAGGTCTGAACTAGGGTGGGAGTTGCATGGATGGAGAGGAGGAGACATAAGGTATAGATATTATGAAAGCTGAAAGGATAAGGTTTGATAGTGGATCGGCTTTATGAAGTACTTGAGACTGAGGATGGGGAGGACACCAAGGGTGAAAGCCTGGATGACCTGGAGAATCACTATCAACTGGAAGGTGACAAGAAGAAAGGATTGGAGGACAAGATAATGAGTTCAGTTTGGGACAAGTTGAGTTAGATGTCCATGGGACATCCACTTTGAGCTGTCCAAAAGGTACTTGATGTGGCACTGGGGCTGAACACACACACACAGGGATATACACACACATATATATATATAATATGTACATATAAGTCTATATGTATGTATGTGGACATATGTATGTATGTGGACGTATACACATCTGGGTAGTATTTCCAGGTGGGGATTCTTCTTTCCCAACAGAAATTTATATATATTTTTGAAATCCTAAAGCCCAAAATAAACTAGAAATCAGGAAAAAGTTTGTGAACT
Source organism: Sarcophilus harrisii (assembly GCF_902635505.1). Taxonomy (NCBI): domain Eukaryota; kingdom Metazoa; phylum Chordata; class Mammalia; order Dasyuromorphia; family Dasyuridae; genus Sarcophilus; species Sarcophilus harrisii. The sequence goes on along the minus strand of NC_045432.1, from coordinate 54,610,348 downwards.
GGAGTAGAAACACAGGAGAGAAGCATCATCAAGCTGATCCATCAGTCTTGCTTTTCACTGTTCCCATATATGTGTTCATAACCTTTATGCTGCTAATGGTGAGTCATTATTCCAAATACAGTAAGTAAATATTAATTAGTTTGAGCACATAGCATACTTTTTACAAAACCTCTGAGTGGAATTTCCAGAAATGTTTCGGGAGCAGAATAAGTCCTTAAATCATCCATTTCAATTCTATGTAATGCTCTTAAGGTTGTTAGGAGATCAGAATATTGTGTTATATTTGACTGTTGCCCAGTAATGTTCACCAGCTTTTCTTCGTGTTTGAATACTTGCTACTGGATATATACAGTGCTTTCACATACTATGAAACTTACATTTCTTATTTATTAAGCAATTTTTAGATATCCATAATAATGAATAAAGAACATGAAGAATGTTGGCAGTATTTTAAGAAAGATAAAGGAAATCAGTCAACTCATTGCCAGGTATGTTTTAAATCATTGTTTTTTTTTTTTAAATCATTGCATCATAAAAAACATGAATCATTGCAAACATTAAAAAATGATACTTTTATCATCAACTAGCTTGGCCACTTATGGAAATATGAAAGATGTTAAACTGCTTAAAACCTGTTCAATCAGCAGTTGAAGTATTAAATAATCATGATTCAAATCATCTAACAAGTAAAAGAATTTTAAAGTTTATTTTTAGTCATTTAAAGTGATTTTTGTTAATGTTCCCTTCTTTTAACGTTTTCTATTGTCAAAAATTCTCTATCAAGTAGAGGTGGATTTACATGTTATTGAAATGTATAATCTTGCCACGATATATCAGTTCACAATAATAAACCATGCATTTATTATTTTTATCATTTTATAGAAAGCCTTCAAAATTTACTATTAATATAATTCACCATTATTTCTTAAAATGCAAAAAGAAAATGTTATGAAAAATACAGAATAACTTCTAGTTTCAGAAATTCCAATTTCTTGTTCCTGAATCCCAAAGATTAATATCTGTAGGGAATTTGGAAACACTACATCTGGGAATTACCTGCATTTAAATGATGATTGAACCCATAAGCACTCATGAAATCACCAAGTAAGGTAGCATAGAGAAGAAGGGAGGGACCATGGCAGAGCCAAGAAAAGCACCCACAAATAATTGATAGGACATAGATGGAAATCCAGCAAAAGAGACTGAGAAGGAATAATGAGAAAGGTCTTTTGATAACAATGACATTATAGTCTGTGTTTAGACAAAGGACTGATTGGTTCAGATTATAAACTACAGTAAACATTCAGTTCAGTAATTATTTAAGCACCTACTCTGTGCAGTACATCATGCCAGATGCTGAATATCCATAGCCAGAAGTGAATCTGTTCCTTCCCAAAACATTTGTATTTTACGGTATGAAAATAAGCAAAAACAAGATAATCTGAGGAAGGAGAGAATGTTAAGCCAAGGAGGAGGGATTATGAAATCCTCTTCCAGAAAGGACAACTAGTTTGAGCCCCAGAGAAAGATCTGAATGGGATATAAGCTTATTGAGGGCAGGGACTAGCAAGTTTTTGTCTTTGTTACCTCCAGTCTAGCAGTGGGACTTGATAGTTAGGTGGCAAATAAATGCTGGTTTAACTGAAATGAAGCACATTGGACATGCTAAAGTAATTTGTAGAACATCTCCTCCAGGCCTGAAATGCACCATTCTCTATTTCTGCTTCAAACTGGTTAAAACCAGAATGTATGGCAGGTAATAATAAGGAATAAAAGACATAAAGGTCTCCAGCCACTGGGAACCTCTGAAGTTTGTATTTCATTCGATAGCCAATAGGGAGCCACTGGAGTTACGTGGTTAAAAACTTGATTCTGTTTCCAAAGAATAGATGGAACACATGTGCTGAAATCTAATTTCCAGGGCCTTGCTAATGTTAAAATGGACAACACATGGAGTACAAGTATGTGTTATGATTTGGTGAAACGTTTTCCATTAGGATAGGGATTAGATAATTTCTTTGCCGTAAGAAACCCCCAAGTGAGCAAAGTTCCTGTACCTATGCAAGTCAGCACTTTTTCTGCAACTTTATAGGTCTAAAAATTTGCTTAGAATGCTTGGAGGTTAAGCATTGTGCCCAGCAGGTCTTTACAGCACTAAGTGCACACCCCATGCTCCCTTTCTTACATTGTTAGACTATGACATGAATGTTGTCAAAGAGGCCTTTTAAAATATTTATTAGACTAAATCAAACAAATCATACTTGTTCTCTGTGTTGCTGATAGAGCTCCCTAGGAGCCTGAAAAATACATTGCAAGCTAACCACTGGGTACAGCTGAAAAAATGAGAAGAATCATGGGGTTGGGGCATTTTTGTACGTACAGTCATCCCTTTCACATTGCAACTTTCCCATCACAGTTTTGATGTATCACAGATTGGCATAAGAAATTAAAAGGGAATTTGGAGGTGTTTTGCGGAAGCCAGCAGATGACACAAAAAAAGTTTAGAAACTCAAATACATAAAATATATGGATAGTACTATATAACAGAAACATATTTTATCTTGTAATGCCATAATAATTCAGATTTAATAATGAAGAAGGGACCAAAAATTTGATGCAGATTTTCCAGATCGAGGGGGCTCATTGCCCCTAACTCACTGCAATGTGGAAGGGATAACTATATAAGAGTCTCCATATGCAAGTCATATTTGTTGAGGATCAGAGTATAACCATTCTAAGAAAACAAGTAGTGATCAATTGTAACATCACATCAATCAGTCCACAAGAAATGATTAAGGGTCGACCATGTACCAAGCACTGGAATGATGTGAGATACTCACTAAGTATAGAAGCCCCATGAAGTTTGGATTTGTAACCTTACCCCCGTTTTACAGACATTGATATTGAGGCTCTCAGAGACTGTTACTATGCCTGTGGTCATACCGCTAATAAATGATGGAGTTAAGATTGGAATCCACTCTTATAGACTTTACATCTAGTGCCCTAGCTCCCATGCCATGCTGCCTACCCCTTGCCCACCAAAGTAGCAATCTAGACCTTTGGCCACACACCACAGGGAGTGCGTATCAGTGTGATTCAGATGATTCCCACGTGCTGCTATGCTATGAATCAAAATGCTCAGAGAGAAAAATTCTTGTGGCGCAGTGAAGAAATATTCACATACCTCATGGATCGTTTCTTTCTTAGATAAGGATATTCTTGCTTTGTGGTGATGGTGCAGAAGGGTGTTGTACAAATCTGCAACTAAAGAAAAAAGAGACTCCTAAGGAAAAGCTCATCCCATAGGGTGGATCTCTGGCAGCATCTCCTCCCATTCCAGTCTCGCCTAGGAGGCATTGAAGGTAATGGGTGCATGGCCCTTATACTGGGCATCAAATGGATGTGCCTTTCTAGTACATCCAGGGTTGGGTGGTTTGCTGCAGTTTGGGGTTGGAGGAGGCAGGAGAGACAGAGAACATGGGAAGGACAGCTGCCAGAAAACTCATGCACTCACGCACACACACACACACACAGTCTGACTGCCAAGGCACAGCTTGCAGATAATAGGAAGCCAGTACTTTCTTCCGGAAAAGGCAGAACTAGGAGAAAGAATTGAGAGAGAGAAAAGAAGGGGAAAGAAGTAAAGCGGGAAAGAAATGGGAAAGAAGAAAGAAAAACAAAAGGGGAGATAGAAAAAAGACAAAAGACAGGCAGGGGGGCTAGAAAGAAGAAGAGAGAGTGGAAAAGTAGTAAATAAGAGAACACAGAGAAAGAAGAAAAGGGGGGATAGGAAGAGAGAGGGAAAAAGAAGGAGACAGAGAAATGAGAGAGAAAGAGAAAGACAGAGGGTGGGGAGAGGCCTTAGAGAGAAGGAGAAAGGCAAGAATTGAGAGGTGGCAAAAGAACAAGAGAATAAGGAAGAGAAAGAGGGAGCAGAGAGTGGGAAAGAAAAAAAGTACAGAAAAAGAAGAAAAAGACAGAGAGATGAAGAGAGAAAAAGAGTAAAAGACAAAGGGTGGGAGTCAGGATAAAGAGAAAGACACATATGGGAGAATGGAGTGGCAGCAAAAGAGTGAGTAAGGAAGGGATAGATAGAGAAGAGAATAAGAGGAAAGAAACAAGAGAAAGAGACAGGAGAAAGAGGGAGAGAGACAGAAAGAGTAAGTGTGGAGAAGGGAGCTAGAGAGAAGTAGAGATGATATGATAGAAAGGTAGAGATTAGAGAGAAAGGAAAAGAGAGGGGGGCAGAAGGAGAAAATGAGAGAATGAAGAGAGAAAGATAAGAAAGGGAGAGAGAAAGAGAAAGACAGAATAAGGATAGGAGGTAGAGAGAAGGAGAAAGACAAAAAAGAGGGAGAGAGAGAAATGAGAGAGAACAAGGAAATAAAGAGGGAGAAAGACAAAGAGAATGAAAGAGAGTGGGAAGGTGGGCTAGAAAAAAGGAGAGAGGGGATGGTTGAAATGTAGATATAGAGAGGGAGAGAAAAAAAGAAGGGAGGGAGAAAGTAGACAGAATGAGAAGAGAAAGATAAGAGAGAGAGAGACAGAAAGAGAAACAGAAGAGAGTAAGAAGAGGGGGTAAAAAGAAAGAAAAAGGCAAGAACTGAAGAGTGGAATGATAGAGTAATGAAGAAAAGAAGGGAGAGAGAGAAAAACAGAAAGACTGAAAAAAGCCAGACGGTGGGGTGTGGGGATAGAGACAAGGAGAGACAGTATCAAATGGAGAGACAGAGAAATAAAGAATAAGGAAGAAAATGAGAATGAGAAAAAGCCATGGAAGAAAGAGGGAGAGAGAAAGAGGAGAGAACAAGGAGAGAAAGATAAGAAGAGAGGGAAAGAGACAGACAGAGAGTGAGGAGAGAGGGTAGAGAGAAGGGAAAAGGCAAGAATTGAGAGGCAGAATAATAAGTGGAGAGTAAGGAAGAAACGAAGGGAGAAAAAGAGGGAAGAGGGGAAAAGAGAAAGAGGAGAAAACACAGACAAAAAAAGATGGGGAGGATGGATAGAAGGAAAGAGTGGAGAAGGAAGAAGCAGAGAAATAAAGAGAGAATGGAGGGGAAGAAAAGAGGGGGGGATAGGGAAGGAATTAAGAAAAGAGGAAGAGAGAGAAATGAGACAGAAAGAAAGAGAGAGGATGAGGAGAGGCAGTAGAGAGAAGGAGAAAGGCGAGAATTGAGAGGCAGGAAAATACAAGTAAGAAAAAAAAAGTAGGGAAAGAAAGAGAAGGGCAAAGAGTTAAAGAGAGAAAGAAGTGGGAAAGAGGAGAGAAAAAACACAGAGACAGAAGAACAAGACAGAAGATAGGCAGGAGGGCTAGAGAGAAGAAGAGTCGAAAAGGGAGAAGAAGAGAAATAAAGATAAAGGAAGAAAAGGGGGATAGAAAGAGAAAGTGAAGAAAGAGGAAGATAGAGAAATGAGAGAGAAAGAAAATGACAGGGGGTGAAGAGAGACCTTAGAAGGATAAAGGCGAGAATAGAGAAACAGAATAATAGAGAGTAAGGAAGAAAAGAAGGGACAAAAAGAGAAGGGGAGAGAGAGGTAAAGAGAGAAAGAACAGAGAAAGAGGAGAAAAACAGACAAAAAAAGACAGAACATGGGGAGTATGGATAGAGAGAGAGAGTAGAGAAGGGAAAAGGAGAGAAATAAAGAATGAGTAGGAAAGAAGATGAGAAAAAGAGGAGAAACAGGGAGAGAGAAATGAGACAAAAAGAGAAGAGAAAGAGAGGGTGGGGAGAAGCAGTAGAGAGAAGGAAAGGTGAGAATTAAGAGGCAGGAAAAAAGAGAGAAAGAAAAGATAGGAGAAAAAGAGAAGGGAGAGAGGGAAAGAGAGAAAGACATGGGAAAGAAGAAAGAAAAACAGAAAGGGAGACAGAAAAAAGAAAAAAGATGGGCAGCAGGGCTAGAGAGAAGAAGAGAGAGTAGAAAAGAGAGAGGCAGAGAAATACAGAGGAAAGAAGAAAAGGGGGATAGGAAGAGAGAGGGAAAAAAGAAGGAGAAAGAAAAAGACAAAGGGTGAAGAGAGGCCTTAGAAGGAGAAGGACAAGAATTGAGAGATAGCAAAAGAACAAGAGAATAAGGAGGAGAAAGAGGAAGCAGAGAGTGGGAAAGAAAAAAGTACAGAAAAGGGAGAGAAAGACAGAGAGATGGAGAGAGAAAAAGAGTAAAAGATGGAGGGTGGGAGTAAGGATAAAGAGAAAGACACATATGGGAGAATGGAGAGGCAGTGAAAGAGTGAGTAAGGAAGGGATAGAGAAAGAGAGAAGAGAAAAAGAGGAAAGAAACAAGAGAAAGAGACAGGAGAAAGAGGAAGAGAGACAGAAAGAGTAAGGGTGGGGAGGGGGACTAGAGAGAAGGAGAGATGGGATGATAGAAAGGTAGATATTAGGAGAGAAAAGAAAAGAGAGGGGGGGCAGAAGGAAAAAATGAGAGAATGAAGAGAGAAGATAAGAAGAAAGGGAGAGAGAAAGAGAAAGACAGAGTAAGGAGAGGCGGTAGAGAGAAAGAGAGAGACAAAAAAGAGGGAGAGAAATGAGAGAGAACAAGGAAATAAAGAGGGAAAAAGACAAAGAGAACAAGAGAGAGTGGGAAGGTGGGCTAGAAAAAAGGAGAGAGGGGATGGTTGAAATGTAGATATAGAGAGGGAGAGAAAAAGAGAAGGAGGTGAGAATGAGAAGAGAAAGATAAGAAGAGAGGGAGAAAGTAGAGAGAATGAGAAGAGAAAGATAAGAAGAGAGGGAGAGAGAGACAGAAAGTGAAACAGAAGAGAGTAAGAAGAGGGGGTAAAAAGAAAGAAAAAGGCAAGAACTGAGGGGTGGAATGATAGAGTAATGAAGAAAAGAAGGGAGAGAGAGAAAAACAGAAAGACTGAAAAAAGCCAGACGGTGGGGTGTGGGGGACAGACAAGGAGAGACAGACCAAAACGGAGAGACAGAGAAAACAAAGAACAAGGAAGAAAATGAGAAATGACAGCAAATAGCAGGGAAAGAGAAAGAGGAGAGAACAAGGAGAGAAAGATAAGAAGAGAGGGAAAGACAGACAGAGAGTGGAGTGGAGAGGGTAGAGAGAAGGAAAGCAAGAACTGAAAGCAAGCAAGAAATAATAAATAGAGAGTAAGGAAGAAAAGAAGGGACAAAAAGAGGGAAGAGGGGAAAAGAGAAAGAACAGAGAAAGAGGAGAAAACAGACAAAAAAAGATGGGGAGGAGGGATAGAAGGAAAGAGTGGAGAAGGAAGAAGCAGAGAAATAAAGAGAGAATGAAGAAGAAAGAGGGGGATAGAATGGAAAAGAGTGGAAGAGAGAAACAGAAAGAGTGAGAAAGAGAGAGAGGACTTGGGGAGGCAGAGAGAATGATACATGAGACTGAGAGGCAGGAAAAGAAGGCAAGAAAGAGAAAAGGAGAGAGAAGGAGAGAGAAAGAGAAAGAAATGAAAGAGGAGAAAAAACAGAGACAGAAAGAAGCTGCAAAAAGATGGGGCATGGAGCTAGAGAAGAAAAAGAAGAGCTAAAAGGAGGAAGAAGAGAAATAGAGAAAGGAAGAAAGGGAAGGATAGAAAGAGAAAGGGAAGAAAGAGGGAGACAGAGAAATGAGAGAAAGAGAAAGACAGGGTGAAGAGAGAGGGTAGAGAGAAGGAGAGAGATGAGAAAGAGGGAGAGAGAGAAAGGAGAGAGAACAAGGAAACAAAGAAATCAAGAGTGGAGATGGCCAGAAAAGGAGAGAGGGACAGCTAGCAGATTATATACATATATATATTATTATATAGAGAGAGAGAGAGAGAGAGAAGGGAGAAAGTAGAGAGAATGAGTAAAGAAATACAAGAGAGGAAGAGAGACAGAAAGAGAAAGCCAGGCGAGTAAGGAGAGGAGGTAGAGAGAAGGAAAAAGGCAAGGACCAAGAGGTGGAATAATAGAGTAAGGAAGAAAAGGGAGAGAAAGAGAGAAAAAGAGACAAACGATGGGGTGTGAGGATAGAGACAAGGAGAGACAATATAAAATGGAGAGACAGAGAAATAAAGAAAGAATAAGGAAGAAAAGGAGAGTGAGAAAGAGCCATGGAAGAAAGAGGGAGAGAGAAAGAAGAGAGAACAAGGAGAGAAAGATAAGAAGAGAGGGAAAGAGACAGAGAGTGAGGAGAGAGGGTAGAGAGAAGGGAAAAGGCAAGAATTGAAAGGCAGAATAATAAATAGAGAGTGAGAAAGAAAAGAAGGGACAAAAAGAGGGAAGAGGGGAAAAGAGAAAGAACAGAGAAAAAGGAGAGAAAACAGAGACACAAAAGAAAAAGAAGATGGGGAGGAGGGATAGAGAGAAGGAAAGAGAGTGGAGAAGGGAGAAGTAGAGAAATAAAGAGAGAATGAGGAAGAAAGAGGGGGATAGAAAGAAGGGGAAAAGGAAGAGAAAGAAATAAGACAAAAAGAGGAGAGAAAGAGAAAGAGGGTGTGGGGAAAGGCAGTAGAAAGAAGGAGAAAGGCAGGAAAAAAGAAATAGTAAGAAAGAAAAGGGAGAAAAAGAAGCAGAGAGAGATAAAAGAGAAAGAAGTGGGAAAGGGAGAGAAAAACAGAGACGAAAGAAAAAAGATGGGCATGGAGGCTAGAGAGAAGAAGAGAAGAGTTGAAAAGGGAGAGGAAAAGAAAAAAGAAGAAAAGGGGGATAGAAAGATAGAGGGAAGAAAGACGGAGACAGAGAAATGAGAGAGAGAGAAAGGCAGAGGCCTTAGAAGGATAAACGAGAATAGAGAGACAGAATAATAGAGTAAGGGAGAAAAGAAGGGACAAAAAGAGAGGGGAAGAGAGGTAAAGAGAGAAAAAACAGAGAAAGAGGAGAGAAAAACAAAGAGAGACAGAAAAAAGACAGAAGACGGGGAGTAGGAATAGAGAAGAGAGAGAGTGGAGAAGAGTGAAGCAGAGAAATAAAGAATGAGGGGGAAAGAAAGGGATAGAGAGAGAGGAGAAAGAGGGAGAGAGAGAAATGAGACAGAAAGAGGAGAGAAATGAGAGGATGGGGAGAAGAGGTTGAGAGAAGGAAAAAGGTGAGAATTGAGGGGCAGAAAAAAGAGTGTTGTTACATGGGTGAGAAAGAGAAGGGGGAGGGACAGGTAAAAAGAGAAAGAACAGAGAAAGAGGAGAGAAAAAAGAGAGACAGAAAAAGACAGTATCTGGAAGGGGGCTGGAGAGAGGAGATGTAGAAAAATAGAGAGTAAGGAAGAGAGAGAGGGAGAAAAAGAGGGGGAGAGAGACAAAGCAGAGAGAATGAAAAGAGAATCATAAGAAAAGGGAGAGAAACAGAAAGAAAGAGTGAGAAGAGGTTATAAAGAGAAAGAAAAAGGTGAGAATTGAGAGGCAGAGTAATAAATAGAGAGTAAGGAAGAAAAGAAAGGAGGAAAAAAGAAAGGGAGGGAGAGGGAGAGGTAAAGAGAAAAAGAACAGAAAAACAGAGACAGAAAAAAAGATAGAAGATGAGGAGTAAGGATAGAGAGGAGGAGAGAGAGTAGAGAAGGGAGAAGTAGAGAAATAAAGTAGGAAGAAAGAGGGGGATAGAAAGAGAGAGGAAAAAAGGAGAGAGAGAAATGAGACAGAAAGAGGAGAGAAAGAGAGAGTAGGGAGAAGCGGTAGAGAGAAGGAGAAAGGTGAGAATTGAGAGGCAGAAAAAAAGAGAGTAAGAAAGAAAAGAAGGGAGAGAAAGAGTATGGGGAGAGAAGTAAAGAGAGAAAGAATAGAAAAAGAGGAGAAAAAACCAGAGACAGAAAAAAACAGTAGGTGGGCAGGGGGGCTAGAGAGAAGGAGGGAGAGAGAGACAGAAAGCAGAAAGAATGAGGAGAGAAAGGTAAGAAAGGAAGAGAAACAGAAAGACAGAGAGTGAGGAGAGAGGAGAGAGAGAAGGAAGAGGGCAAGAAACTGAGGAGGTATAAAAAAGAGAATAAGCAAGTAATAGAAGGAGGAGAGAAAGATAGCTAAGAGAGTGGGAAAGAAAAAAAGTTACAGAGAAAAAGGAGTGAAAGAGAGATGGAGAGAGAAAAAGTGAAAGACGGAGGGTGGGAGTAAGGATACAAAGACAAATGGAACAGAGCAGGGAAGGAGTACAATGGGATTGAGAAAGTAAGAAGATAAAAAGAAGAAAAAAGAGATGGGGAGTGGATAGAAAGGAGAAAGGGAAGAATGGAGAGATAGAGAAATATGGAGAAAGGAAGAGAGAAGGAAGGAGAAAGAGAGGGGGGAGAGAGGTAAAAAGAGAAAAGAGAAAACCAAGAGACAGAAAAAGAAAGAAAGAATGTGGGCAGGGGGGCTAAAGAGAAGGAGAGAGCATAGAATGGAGAGGCAGAGAAATAGAGAAAATAAGGAAGAAAAGGAGGGAGAGAAAGAGAAGGAAGAGAGAGGTAAAGAGAGAAAGATCAAAGAAAGAGGAGAAAAAACATAAAAAGACAGAAGGGGGCAGGGAAGCTTAGAGAAAAGGGGAGAGGTATAGAGTAGAGGTAGAGAAATAGAGAGTAAAGAGAGGGAGGGAGTGAAAGACAGAAGGGAGAGAGAGAAAGCAGAGAGTGAGGAGAGAAAGATAAAAAGAGAGGGAGAGAGAAAGAGAATGTGAGGAGAGGGGATAGAGAGAAGGAAAAAGGCAAGAATTGAGAGGCAGAATAGAGAATAAGGAAGAAAAGAAGGGACAAAAACAGGGGGAGAAAGAGGTAAAGAGAGAAAGAACAGAGAAAGAGGAGTGAAAAACAGACAGAAAAAAAACAGATGATGGGGAGTCGGGCCATAGAGAGAGGAGTATGAGTAATAAGAGAAACCTGGAAGAAGAAAAGGGGAGAGAAAAGAGAGAGGGGAGAAAGAGGAAGAGAGAAATGAGACAGAAAGAGAAAGAGGGTGGGGAGAGGTAGAGAAAAGAAAAGCAAAAGACTGAGCTGTAGAAAAGAGAGTAAGAAAGAAAAGGAAGAGAAAGAGAGGGGGAGAGGGAGGTAAAGAGAGAAAGAACAGAGAAAAAGGAGAAAACAGTGCTGACAGTAGGGTGGCCTAGGGGGGCTAGAGAGAAGGAGAGAGGAGAAAGGCAGAGAAACAGAGACTGTTAAGTGAGGGCATGAGAAAAGCAAAGCAGAGAAATTTGAGGAGAGAAAGCATACATACAGAGAAACAGAAAGACAAAGACAGAGAGTGAGGAGAGGGACAGATAATAAGGTAACTGAGAGGCAGAACAATGAGAGGAGGCAAAGAAAAGGGACAAAAACAGGGAGAGAGAGAGGTAAAGAGAAAACAGAAAGGAGAGAAAAACAGAGACAGAAAAAAGACAGAAGATGGAAACTAGGGATAGAGAGAAGAAGAAAGTGGAAAAGGGAAAAGCAGAGAAATAGAGAGAATGAGAAAAAAAGAAGATCGAGAGGGAGAAAGAGGAAGAGAGAAAATGAGACAGAAAGAGGAGAGAAAAAAGGTGGAGGCAGGTGGTAAAGAAAAGGAGAAAGGTGAGAATTGAGAGGCAGAAAGATAGAGAGTAAGAAAGAAAAGAAGGGAGAGAAAGAAGGGGAGAGAGGTAAAGAGAGAAAGAACAGAGAAAGAGGAGAAAAAAAGACAAAAGATGGGCAGGGGGCTAGAGAGAAGGAGAGAGGACAGGTAGAGAAATAGAGAGTAAGGAAGACAGGGAGGGAGAGAGAATGAGGAGAGAAAGATAAGAGAGGAAGAGAAACAGACAGAGAAAGGCAGAATGAGGAGAGGGGATAGAGAGAAGGAAAACGGCAAGAATTGAGAGGTGGCAAAAAGGAGAGAATAAGGAATAGAAGGAGTGAGAAAAAGAGGAAGCAGAAAGTGGGAAAGAAAAATGTATAGAGAAAAAGAAGTGAAAGACAGAGAGATGGAGAGAGAAACAGTGAAAGATGGAGGGTGGGAGTAAGGATAGAAAGACACATGGGAAAATGAAGAGGCAGAGAAAGAGTGAGTAAGGAAGGGATTTGAGAAAGAAAGAAGGGGAAAAGAGGAAACAGAGAGGAGGGAACAGAAAGAAGGAGAAAGGGAGAGAAGGATAGAGAAAAAGAGAGAAAAAAGAGAAAGGAGAGAAAACAGAGACAGGAAAAGAAAGACGATGTGGGCAGTGGGTCTAGAGAGGAGGATAGAGCATTGAATGGAAAAGGCAGAAAAATAAATAGAAAATAAGGAAGAAAAGGAGGGAGAGAAAGAGAGGTGAGAGAGAGTAGAGAGAATGAGGAGAGAAAGATAAGAGAGGGAGAGAAATAGAGAAAGACAGTGAGGAGCAGATGGAAAAGCAATGAGTATGTTTAGAAATTGAGAGTGCAAGAACAATAAATAGAGAGTAAGGAAGAAAAGAAGGAACAAAAAGAAAGCGGGAGAGTGATGTAAAGAGAGAAAGAAGAGAGAAAACAGAGACAGAAAGAACATTGTACAGGAGCCGGACAGAGGAGAGAGGAGAAGGAAAGAAGCAGAGAAATAGAGAATGAGGAAGAAAGGGGGGCTAGAAAGAGGGAGAGAGAAATGAGACAGAAAAAGGAGAGAAAGAGACAAGGTGGGGAGAGGCTGTGGAAAGAAGAAAAGCGAGAATTGAGAGGTACAAATAAGAGAGAGAGTAAGAAAGAAAAGAAGGGAGAGAAAGAGAAGGGGGAGAGGGAGGTAAAGAGAAAGAACAGAGAAAGGAGAAAAAAACAGGCAGAAAAAGAAAGTAGGTGGGAGGGGGGCCAGAGGAGAAGAGAGGGGAGAGAGGAAAGGTAGAGAAATAGAGAGTAAGGAAGAGAATGAGGGAGAGAAAGAGGGAAAGAGCTAAGAGAACGAGGAGAGAAAGACGAGAGAGAGAGAAACAGAAAGAGAAAGAGTGAGAAGAGAGGAGAGGTCAAAGTCAAGCAAGAACTGAGTCACAGAATCAACAAACAGGAGAGCAAGGGAACAGCTAATGAGTGAGGAGAGATAAAAGAGATATGCCGAACGAAAGAGGAGGAAAACAGAGACCAAAAGTTTTCATGAAGATGTGCAGTCAGGCTAGAGAGAAGGGAGAGAGTGGAGAAGGGAGAAGCAGAGAAATAAAGAATGAGGAAGAAAAAAGGGGATAGAAAGAGAGGGGAGAAAGAGGGAGAGAGAGAAATGAGACAGAAAGAGGAGACAAAGAGAAAGAGAGGGTGGAGAGAGGTGGTAGAGAGAAATAGAAAAGCGAGAATTGAGGGGCAAGAAAAAAGTAAGAAAGAAAAGAAGGGAGACAAAGAAGAGGGAGGGACAGGTAAAGAGAAAGAAATGGGAAAGAGGAAAGAGACACAGAAAAAAGACAGTAGGTGGGCAGTGGGGCTGCAGGGGTCCTCAAACTAGGCCCGCGGGCTAGATGCGGCAGCTGAGGATGATTATCCCCTCCTCAAGTTAGAAGTTTCTTTATTTAGCGCTCCACAAACAAAGTTTTGTTTTTACTAGAGTCCGGCCTCCAACAGCGTCTGAGGGACGGAACTGGCCCCCCTGTTGAAAAGCCTGGAGGACCCCCCTGGGCTAGAGAGAAGGAGAGAGTGGAGAAGGGAGAAGCAGAGAAATAGTAAGGAAAAGAGGGAGGGAAAGAAAGAAAGAGGGGAGAGAGAGAAACCAGAGAGAATGAGGAGAGAAAGAAAAGAAGAGAGGGAAAGAAACCCAAAGAGAAAGAGAGTGAGGAGAAGGAATAGACAGAAGGAAAAAGGTGAGAAGTGAGAGGTGGCAAAAAAAGGAGAGAATAAGGCAGAGGAGTGAGAGAAAGAGGAAGCAGAATGTGGGAAAGAAAAAAAAGTACAGAAAAAAAGGAGGGAAAAACACAGAGATGGAGAGAGAAACAGTGAAAGATGGAAGATGGGAGAGTAAGGATAGAAAGACAAATAGGAGAATAGAGAGGCAGAGGAAGGGTGAGAAGAAAAAGGAGAGAGAGAGAGAGAGAGAGAGAGAGAGAGAAGAAAAAGAAAGACAGAAAGAGGGAGAGAGAGAAAGAAAGAGGGTGGGAAGTAAGGATAGAGAGAAAGACAAATAGAAGAATGGAAAGGAAGAGGAATGGTGAGTAAGAGGGATTGAGAAAGAAAGAAGAGGAGAGAGAGAGGGGGGAGATAGGAGAGAGGGGCGAATGGAGAGGTAGAGAAATAGAGAGAAAGGAAGAGAAGGAAGGAGAAAAAGAGGGGAGAGGACGGTAAAGAGAGAGAAAAGAAAGGAGAGAAAACAGAGAGAAAAAGAAAGACAGAATGTGTGCAGGAGGGCTAGAGAGGAGAGAGCATAGAATGGAGAGGCAGAGAAATAGAAAATAAGGAAGAAAAGGAGGGAGAGAGAGAAAGAGAGAAAGAACAGAGAAAGAGGAGGAAAAAAACAGAAAAAGATAGGTGGGCAGGATGGCTAGAGAAAAGGGGAGAGGAGATAGAGTACAAGTAGAGAAATAGTAAGGAAGAGAGGGAGTGAAAGAGAGGAGAGAGAAAGCAGAGAGAATGAAGAAAGATAAGAAGAGAGGGAGAGAAAGGGAGAGGGGGGAGGAGGGGTAGAGAGAAGGAAAGAGAGGTGAATGGAGAGATAGAGAAATAGAGAGGAAGGAAGGGGGGAAGCCCTTGGGTGGTAGTGTAGTGCTGGGCTTGAAAACAACTTTCTGAGTTCAAACCCAGCCTCAAGTGGTAGCTTTGTGACCACGGTCAAGTCACTTCATCCTCTTTGTCTCAGCTTCTTCATCTGTAAAATGATCTGTAGAAAGAAATGGCAAACCCCTGCAGGACCTTTGCCCAGGAAACCCCATTTAGGCCCGAAACAGTTCTACTCAATGGAAACAACTGAACAATAACCAAAAAATTAGTCGGGGGAGACAGGCAGGCTCCATAGGTAGTATAGATAGATGCTAGTGTGATAGAGATGGGAACAGAGATAGAGAGATTGGAAGGAGGCAGGCTAGGCAGGCAGGTAGATGCTTGCTGCTGCTAAAATTCTAAGGTAGGAGTTGGTTTCCCCCATAATATGAGTTCTGGAATGAAGGTGGTTACATTGGGTGGGGTGGGGGGGGGACCAGGCAGGAAGGCCACGGTGGGTGAGCTCACCTTTTCAGCAAGTTCACGATGTCTTGCGCTGTCTCCGGTCTCCACTTCTCTCGCTGCAAGAAGGGAGAATGGCATAAAACAAGTTAGGAAGTAGCTTTGGAGATCTGAATTTTGGTTTGTCTTAGTTGGGATGGGAGGACGGGGGCCCCTGGATCCCCTCCCCTGCCGCAAAGAAACTGGCGAGTATCTTTCCATGAAGATTGCTAGTCTTTGGTTTTAGAAAAGTCCCAGCATTGGAAATTGATTTTTAATACACATGGTCAGACTCAAATAAACAGTGACTGAGAGAGCAGCCTGCCATCATGGGAAAAGGGCTTTTTTCATCTCTGAACTGTATTCTAGATTATCTCCAAGTCCCCTTAGAGCTCCCAGAGACCCTGTTCTGCTTCTTGGGGAACAATCCACTAGGGCTAAGCCATCCTAATGAATGAGTACAAAAGTCACCTCTTCTAATACATGTAGCAGGTAGGTACCCACCCATCCTGACATCCGCTACTCTCCCACGGACCCAAACTCTGTTCCCGGTTTTGGAATCCCAGCCTCTTGCCCAGATCCTGTTAGTGATATAACCATGGCTAGAAAACCCAGCCTCCTGATTGCCACAGACATCATCTGTGTGTGCTGAAGGCCTGCATTACAGTCAGCTCACAGAGAGAATTATTAGAAATCATAATCTCTACCCCAGCTGTTTAAAATAAAACAGAGAGGGAGGCTAGAGAAAAGGAGAGAGACAAGAATTGAGAGGCAGAAAAAAAAGAGAAAGGAAGAAAAGGAGAGAAAAGAGAGGGAAGAGAGACACAAGAGAGAAAGAGGAAAGAAAGTGAGGGAGAGAGACAGAAAGACAAAAATAGGGAGTGAGGAGAGGAGATAGAGATCAGGAGAAAGGCGAGAAATGAGATGCAGAAAAATAGGGACTAAGAAAGAAAAGAAGTGAGAGAAAGAGGATAGAAAAACAGAGAAAAAGATGGGGAGTGGGGACAGAGAGAAGGAGAGACAGTGGAGAAGAGAGAGGCAGAGAAATAAAGAAAGAGTAAGGAAGAAAAAGAGGGAGAGAAAGAGAAGGGTGAGAGAGAAGTAAAGAGAGAAAAAAAAGAAAAAACAGAAAAAGAAAGCTAGAGGATGGGGAGAGTGGGAGACTAGAGCAAAGAAAATATGGGAGAATTGAGAGCTGGCAAAAGAATGAGAGAATAAGCAAAAGAAGTGATAGAAAGAGGAAGCAGTGTGAAAGAAAAAAAACACCCAGAAAAAGGAGGGAAAGACAGGGAGAGATAGAGAGAGAAACAGAGTAAAAAATGAAGGGTGGGAGTAAGGATAGAGAAAAAGACACATGGGAGAATGGAGAGGCAGAGAAAGAGTGAGTTAGGAAGGGATAGAGAGAAAGAACAGAAAAAGAGGAAAGAAAGAGGGAGGGTAGGGAGAAAAGATGGAGAGGAGAAAAGGGGGAATGAAGAGGCAGAGAAATAGAGAGAAAGGAAGAAAAGGATCGGGATAAAAAGAAGAGGCAGGGAGAGGGAGAAAGAAGAGAGAAAAAGGAAAGAAAAAGGGCAAGAGAAAGATGTTAGGTGGATGGGGGGGCTAGAGAGAAGTAGAGAGGGACGGTACAAAAGTAGAGATATAGAGAGAAAATGAGGAAGAGAGGAAGGGAGATAAAGTGAGGGAAGAGAGAGAAAGTAGACAGAATGAGGAGAGAAATAGAAGGAGAGAGAAAGAGAAAGACAAAGAATGAGAAAAGCTAGGAGGAAAAAGGCATGAACTGAGAGGTAAAAAAAATAGAGAGTAAGGAAAAAATGAGAAAAAGACATGGGGCTTCTAGAAGGAAGGAGAGAAATAAAGAAGAGAAAAACAGAAAGAAAAGACATGGAGAGAGAGAGAAAGACAGAGGGTGGGGAGAATGGTAGAGAGAAGAAAGGGGAGAATTGAGAAGAATAATAAATGGAGAGTAAGGAAGAAAGAAAGGACAAAAAGAGGGGGGATAGAGGTAAAGAGAGAAAGAGGAGAGAAAAACAGAGAGACAGAAAAAAGACAGAAGATGGGGAGTAGGGATAGAGAGAAGGAGAGAGTGGAGAAGGGAGAAGCAGAGAAATAAAGAAAGAGGAAGAAATAAAGGCATAGAAAGAGAGAGGAGAAAGAGGTAGAGAGAGAAATGAGACAGAAAGAGGAGAAAAAGAAAAAGAGAAAGGGTGGCAGTAGAGAGAGAGGTGAGAATTGAGAGGCAGAAAAAAAGAGAGAGTAATAAAGAAAAGAAGGGAGAGAAAGATGGGGAGAGAGGTAAAGAGAGAGAGAAGTGGTAAAAAGATGTGAAAAAAAGACAAAAAATACAAAAGATGGGCAGAGGGCTAGGAGAAGAAGAGAGTGGAGAAGGAACAGGCAGAGACATAAAAAGAAAGGAATAAAAGGGGGATAGAAAGAGAGAGGGAAAAAGAGGGAGACAGAGAAATGAGAGAGAAAGAGAAAGATAGAGGGTGGAGAGAGGCCTTAGAGAAAAGGAGAAAGGCAAGAATGGAGAGCTGGCAAAAGAAGGAGAGAATAAGGAAGAAAATGAGGGAGAGAAAGAGGGAACAGAGAGTGGGAAAGAAAAAAAGGAGAGAAACATAGGGAAAGATGGAGAGAGAAATGGAGAGAAAGCAAGAAGATGGGGAGTAAGGATAGACAGATGGGAGAATGGAGATTCAAAGAAACGGTGACTAAGGCAAGGATCCAGAGAGCGAGAAAAAAGAAAAAGAGGAAAGAAAGAGAGAGGGGAGAAGGGATAGAGAGAAGGAGAGAGAGTGAAGAGGGGAGAGGCAGAGAAATAAAAAAAAAGAGTAAGGAAGAAAAGAAGGGTAAGAAAGAGCCATGGAAAAAGAGGGGGAGAGAGAGAAAGGAGAGGGAACAAGGAGAGAAAGAGAAAGACTGGGGGTGGGAAGGTATGCTAGAGAGAAGGAGAGAGTAGAGAGTAGAAATGGAGAGAGAAAAGAGAGATGGGGACAGAAAAAGAGAGAGAGAGAGAGAGCAGAAAACAAGGAGAGAAAGATAAGAAGAGATGCAGAGAGACAAAAAGAGAAAGATGGAAAGTGAGGAGCAGGGGTAGAGAGAAGAAGAGAATTGAGAAGTGGCAAAAGAATGAGAGAATAAGGAACACAAGGAGTGAAAAAAAGAGGGAGCAGAATGGGAAAGAGAAAAAGGAGAGAAAGACAGGTAGACAAGGACAGAGAAATAGAGTGAGGAGTAAGGATAGAGAGAAAGACAGATGGGAGAATGAAGAGGCAGAGAAGTAAAGAGAAAGAAACAGGAGGGATAGAGAGAAAAGAGAGAAGGTGGGCAGGGGGGATAGAGAGAAGGAGAAAGAGGAGAGACAAATAGAGAGTGAGTAAGGAAGAGAGGGAGGGAGAGAAAACAGAGACTGAAAAGAGAAAGATAAGAAGAGGGAGAGAAATATAAAGAGAAAGAGTAAGGAGAGGGGGTAGAGAGAAGAAGAAAGGCAAAAATTGAGAGGCAGAATAATAAACAGAAAGTGAGGAAGAAAGAAAGGACAAAAAGAGTGGGAGAGAGAAGTAAAGAGAGAAAGAGGAGAGAAAAACAGAGACAAAAAAGAGAGAAGATGGGGAGTAGGGATAGACAGAAAGAGAGAGTGCAGAAGGAAGAAGCAGAGAAATAAAGAAAGAGGAAGAAATAAGGGGATAGAAAGAGAGAGGGGAGAAAGAGGGAGAGAAATGAGACAGAAAGGAGAGAAAGAGAGAGGGTGGGAAGAGGTGGTAGAAGGAGAAAGGCAAGAATTGAGAGTCAGAAAAAAAGAAAGAGTAAGAAAGAAAAGAATGG
This sequence comes from Sarcophilus harrisii, assembly GCF_902635505.1. Classification (NCBI taxonomy): domain Eukaryota; kingdom Metazoa; phylum Chordata; class Mammalia; order Dasyuromorphia; family Dasyuridae; genus Sarcophilus; species Sarcophilus harrisii. The sequence continues at coordinate 54,591,562 of NC_045432.1, read as the reverse complement.
AGAGGAAGGGGAGGGAGATGAAGAGAGAAAGAAGTAGGAAAGAGAGAGAAAACAGAGAGACAGAAGAAAAAGAAAGAAAATGGGGACTAGGACTAGAGAGAAGGAAAGAGTGGAGAAGAGAGAAAAAAGAGAAATAGAGAATGAGGAAGAAGAAGAAGAGCGAGGGTGGGTAGAGGCAGTAGAGAGAAGGAAAAAGGTGAGAATTGAGAGGCAGGAAAAAGAAAGAAAAGAAGGGAAAGAAAGAGAAGGAGAGAGAGAAAAAGATGGAAAACAGTGGGAAAGAGGAGAGAAAAACAGAAAGAGACACAAAAGAAGACAAAAGAATGGCATGGGGGCTAGAGAGAAGAAGAGTTGAAAAGGGAGAGGAAGAAAAATAAAGAGAAAGGAAGAAAAGGGGGGATAGAAAGAGAAAGGGAAGAAAGAAGAAGACAGAGAAATAGAAAGACAGAAGGTAAATAAAGGCCTTAGAATTATAAAGACAAGAAAAGAGAGGCAGAATAATAAATAGAGAATAAGGAAGAAAAGAAGGGACAAAAAGAGAAGGGGAGAGAGAGATAGAGTGAAAAAGAACAGGAAAAGAGGAGAGAAAAACAGAGAGAAAAAAACAGATGGGGAGTTAGGGATGAGAGAAGGAGAGAGAGTGGAGAAGGGAGAAGCAGAGAAATAATGAGAGAATGAGGAAGAAAGATGGGGATAGAAAGAGAGGGGAGAAAGAGAGAGAGAGAAATGAGACAGAAAGAGGAGAAAAAGAGAAAGTGAGAGTATGGGGAGAGGCATTAGAGGAAAGGAGAAAAGAAATTATTGACAGGCAGAAAAATAGAAAAATAGTAAGAAAGAAAAAAGGGAATGAAAGAGAAGGGGGAGAGACAGGTAAAGAAAGAACAGAGAAAGAGGAGAAATAAACAGGGAGACAGAAAAAGACCATAGGTGGGCAGAGGGGCTAGAGAAAAGGAGAGAGGGGGAGAGAGAGAAAGCAGAGAAAATGACGAGAGAAAGATAAGAGGGGGAGAGAAACAGAAAGAGAAAGACAGAGTACGGAGAGGGGATAGAGAGAAAGAAAAGGGTGAGAATTGAGAAATAGAATAATAGTAAGGAAGAAAAGAAGGGACAAAAAGAGAGGGGGAGAGAGGTTAAGAGAAAGAACAGAGAAAGAGGAGTGAAAAACAGAGAGACACAAAAAACAGAATATGGGGGATTGGGCTAGAGAGAAGGAGATAGTGTGGAGAAGAGAGAAGCAAAGAAATAAAGAAAGAGAAAGGAAGAAAAGGGGGATAGAAAGAGAGAGGGAAGAAAGAGGAAGATAGAGAAATGAGAGAGAAAGAGAAAGACAAGGGGTGAAGAGAGGCCTTAGAAGGATAAAGGCGAGAATAGAGAGACAGAATAATAAATAGAAAGTAAGGAAGAAAAGAAGGGACAAAAAGAGGGGGGACAGAGAGTAAAGAGAGAAAGAACAGAGAAAGATGAGGAAAACAGACAAAAAAACAGAACATGGGGAGTATGAATAGAAAGAGAGAATAGAGAAGGGAAAAGGAGAGAAATAAATGAGTAGGAAAGAAGATGAGAAAAAGAGAGAGAAATGAGACAGAGGAGAGAAAGAGAGAGGGTGGGGAGAGGCAGTAGAGAGAAGGAAAAAGGTGAGAATTGAGAGAGAAAGAGAATTGAGAGAGAGAAAAAGAAGGGGGAGAGAGGTAAAGAGAGAAAGACATGGGAAAGAAGCAAGAAAAACAAAAGGGGAGATAGAAAAAAGACAAAAGACAGGCAGGGGGGCTAGAAAGAAGAAGAGAGAGTGGAAAAGAGAAGCAGAGAAATACAGAGGAAAGAAGAAAAGGGGGGATAGGAAGAGAGAGGGAAAAAGAAGGAGACAGAGAAATGAGAGAGAAAGAGAAAGACAAAGGGTGAAGAGAGGTCTTAGAAGGAGAAGGACAAGAATTGAGAGGTAGTAAAAGAACAAGAGAATAAGGAAGAGAAAGAGGGAGCAGAGAGTGGGAAAGAAAAAAAGTACAGAAAAAGAAGAAAAAGACAGAGAGATGAAGAGAGAAAAAGAGTAAAAGACAAAGGGTGGGAGTCAGGATAAAGAGAAAGACACATATGGGAGAATGGAGTGGCAGCAAAAGAGTGAGTAAGGAAGGGATAGATAGAGAAGAGAATAAGAGGAAAGAAACAAGAGAAAGAGACAGGAGAAAGAGGGAGAGAGACAGAAAGAGTAAGTGTGGAGAAGGGAGCTAGAGAGAAGGAGAGATGATATGATAGAAAGGTAGAGATTAGAGAGAAAGGAAAAGAGAGGGGGGCAGAAGGAGAAAATGAGAGAATGAAGAGAGAAAGATAAGAAAGGGAGAGAGAAAGAGAAAGACAGAATAAGGATAGGAGGTAGAGAGAAGGAGAAAGACAAAAAAGAGGGAGAGAGAGAAATGAGAGAGAACAAGGAAATAAAGAGGGAGAAAGACAAAGAGAATGAAAGAGAGTGGGAAGGTGGGCTAGAAAAAAGGAGAGAGGGGATGGTTGAAATGTAGATATAGAGAGGGAGAGAAAAAAAGAAGGGAGGGAGAAAGTAGACAGAATGAGAAGAGAAAGATAAGAGAGAGAGAGACAGAAAGAGAAACAGAAGAGAGTAAGAAGAGGGGGTAAAAAGAAAGAAAAAGGCAAGAACTGAAGAGTGGAATGATAGAGTAATGAAGAAAAGAAGGGAGAGAGAGAAAAACAGAAAGACTGAAAAAAGCCAGACGATGAGGTGTGGGGATAGAGACAAGGAGAGACAGTATCAAATGGAGAGACAGAGAAATAAAGAATAAGGAAGAAAATGAGAATGAGAAAAAGCCATGGAAGAAAGAGGGAGAGAGAAAGAGGAGAGAGCAAGGAGAGAAAGATAAGAAGAGAGGGAAAGAGACAGACAGAGAGTGAGGAGAGAGGGTAGAGAGAAGGGAAAAGGCAAGAATTGAAAGGCAGAATAATAAATAGAGAGTAAGGAAGAAAAGAAGGGACAAAAAGAGGGAAGAGGGGAAAAGAGAAAGAGGAGAAAACACAGACAAAAAAAGATGGGGAGGATGGATAGAAGGAAAGAGTGGAGAAGGAAGAAGCAGAGAAATAAAGAGAGAATGAGGAAGAAAGAGGGGGATAGAAGGAACAGAAAAAGAGGAAGAGAGAGAAATGAGACAGAAAGAAAGAGAGAGGATGAGGAGAGGCAGTAGAGAGAAGGAGAAAGGCGAGAATTGAGAGGCAGGAAAATACAAGTAAGAAAAAAAAGTAGGGAAAGAAAGAGAAGGGCAAAGAGTTAAAGAGAGAAAGAAGTGGGAAAGAGGAGAGAAAAAACACAGAGACAGAAGAACAAGACAGAAGATAGGCAGGAGGGCTAGAGAGAAGAAGAGTCGAAAAGGGAGAAGAAGAGAAATAAAGATAAAGGAAGAAAAGGGGGATAGAAAGAGAAAGTGAAGAAAGAGGAAGATAGAGAAATGAGAGAGAAAGAAAATGACAGGGGGTGAAGAGAGACCTTAGAAGGATAAAGGCGAGAATAGAGAAACAGAATAATAGAGAGTAAGGAAGAAAAGAAGGGACAAAAAGAGAAGGGGAGAGAGAGGTAAAGAGAGAAAGAACAGAGAAAGAGGAGAAAAACAGACAAAAAAAGACAGAACATGGGGAGTATGGATAGAGAGAGAGAGTAGAGAAGGGAAAAGGAGAGAAATAAAGAATGAGTAGGAAAGAAGATGAGAAAAAGAGGAGAAACAGGGAGAGAGAAATGAGACAAAAAGAGAAGAGAAAGAGAGGGTGGGGAGAAGCAGTAGAGAGAAGGAAAAAGGTGAGAATTAAGAGGCAGGAAAAAAGAGAGAAAGAAAAGATAGGAGAAAAAGAGAAGGGAGAGAGGGAAAGAGAGAAAGACATGGGAAAGAAGAAAGAAAAACAGAAAGGGAGACAGAAAAAAGAAAAAAGATGGGCAGCAGGGCTAGAGAGAAGAAGAGAGAGTAGAAAAGAGAGAGGCAGAGAAATACAGAGGAAAGAAGAAAAGGGGGATAGGAAGAGAGAGGGAAAAAAGAAGGAGAAAGAAAAAGACAAAGGGTGAAGAGAGGCCTTAGAAGGAGAAGGACAAGAATTGAGAGATAGCAAAAGAACAAGAGAATAAGGAGGAGAAAGAGGAAGCAGAGAGTGGGAAAGAAAAAAGTACAGAAAAGGGAGAGAAAGACAGAGAGATGGAGAGAGAAAAAGAGTAAAAGATGGAGGGTGGGAGTCAGGATAAAGAGAAAGACACATATGGGAGAATGGAGTGGCAGTGAAAGAGTGAGTAAGGAAGGGATAGAGAAAGAGAGAAGAGAAAAAGAAGAAAGAAACAAGAGAAAGAGACAGGAGAAAGAGGGAGAGAGACAGAAAGAGTAAGGGTGGAGAGGGCAGCTAGAGAGAAGTAGAGATGGTATGATAGAAAGGTAGATATTAGAGAGAAAAGAAAAGAGAGGGGGGGCAGAAGGAAAAAATGAGAGAATGAAGAGAGAAAGATAAGAAGAAAGGGAGAGAGAAAGAGAAAGACAGAGTAAGGAGAGGCGGTAGAGAGAAAGAGAGAGACAAAAAAGAGGGAGAGAAATGAGAGAGAACAAGGAAATAAAGAGGGAAAAAGACAAAGAGAACAAGAGAGAGTGGGAAGGTGGGCTAGAAAAAAGGAGAGAGGGGATGGTTGAAATGTAGATATAGAGAGGGAGAGAAAAAGAGAAGGGAGGGAGAAAGTAGAGAGAATGAGAAGAGAAAGATAAGAAGAGAGGGAGAAAGTAGAGAGAATGAGAAGAGAAAGATAAGAAGAGAGGGAGAGAGAGACAGAAAGTGAAACAGAAGAGAGTAAGAAGAGGGGGTAAAAAGAAAGAAAAAGGCAAGAACTGAGGGGTGGAATGATAGAGTAATGAAGAAAAGAAGGGAGAGAGAGAAAAACAGAAAGACTGAAAAAAGCCAGACGGTGGGGTGTGGGGATAGAGACAAGGAGAGACAGTATCAAATGGAGAGACAGAGAAATAAAGAATAAGGAAGAAAATGAGAATGAGAAAAAGCCATGGAAGAAAGAGGGAAAGAGAAAGAGGAGAGAACAAGGAGAGAAAGATAAGAAGAGAGGGAAAGAGACAGACAGAGAGTGAGGAGAGAGGGTAGAGAGAAGGGAAAAGGCAAGAACTGAAAGGCAGAATAATAAATAGAGAGTAAGGAAGAAAAGAAGGGACAAAAAGAGGGAAGAGGGGAAAAGAGAAAGAACAGAGAAAGAGGAGAAAACAGACAAAAAAAGATGGGGAGGAGGGATAGAAGGAAAGAGTGGAGAAGGAAGAAGCAGAGAAATAAAGAGAGAATGAAGAAGAAAGAGGGGGATAGAAGGAACGGAAAAAGAGGAAGAGAGAGAAATGAGACAGAAAGAGGAGAGAAAGAGAGAGAGAGGATGGGGAGAGGCAGTAGAGAGAAGGAGAAAGGCGAGAATTGAGAGGCAGGAAAAAAGAAGGCGTAAGAAAGAAAAGGGAGAGAGAGAAGGGGAGAGAGAAAGAGAGAAAGAAATGGGAAAGAGGAGAGAAAAACAGAGAGATAGAAAAGAAGGCAAAAGATGGGCATGGGAGCTAGAGAGAAGAAAAGAAGAGTTAAAAAGGGAGAAGAAGAGAAATAGAGAAAGGAAGAAAGGGAAGGATAGAAAGAGAAAGGGAAGAAAGAGGGAGACAGAGAAATGAGAGAAAGAGAAAGACAGGGTGAAGAGAGAGGGTAGAGAGAAGGAGAGAGATGAGAAAGAGGGAGAGAGAGAAAGGAGAGAGAACAAGGAAATAAAAGAGGAAGAAAGAAAGAACAAGAGAGTGGAGAGATGGGCTAGAAAAAAAGGAGAGAGGGGATAGTTGAAAGGTAGATTTATATATATATATATATATATATATATAGAGAGAGAGAGAGAGAGAGAGAGAGAGAGAGAGAGAGAGAGAGAGAAGGGAGAAAGTAGAGAGAATGAGTAAAGAAATACAAGAGAGGAAGAGAGACAGAAAGAGAAAGCCAGGCGAGTAAGGAGAGGAGGTAGAGAGAAGGAAAAAGGCAAGGACCAAGAGGTGGAATAATAGAGTAAGGAAGAAAAGGGAGAGAAAGAGAGAAAAAGAGACAAACGATGGGGTGTGAGGATAGAGACAAGGAGAGACAATATAAAATGGAGAGACAGAGAAATAAAGAAAGAATAAGGAAGAAAAGGAGAGTGAGAAAGAGCCATGGAAGAAAGAGGGAGAGAGAAAGAAGAGAGAACAAGGAGAGAAAGATAAGAAGAGAGGGAAAGAGACAGAGAGTGAGGAGAGAGGGTAGAGAGAAGGGAAAAGGCAAGAATTGAAAGGCAGAATAATAAATAGAGAGTGAGAAAGAAAAGAAGGGACAAAAAGAGGGAAGAGGGGAAAAGAGAAAGAACAGAGAAAAAGGAGAGAAAACAGAGACACAAAAGAAAAAGAAGATGGGGAGGAGGGATAGAGAGAAGGAAAGAGAGTGGAGAAGGGAGAAGTAGAGAAATAAAGAGAGAATGAGGAAGAAAGAGGGGGATAGAAAGAAGGGGAAAAGGAAGAGAAAGAAATAAGACAAAAAGAGGAGAGAAAGAGAAAGAGGGTGTGGGGAAAGGCAGTAGAAAGAAGGAGAAAGGCAGGAAAAAAGAAATAGTAAGAAAGAAAAGGGAGAAAAAGAAGCAGAGAGAGATAAAAGAGAAAGAAGTGGGAAAGGGAGAGAAAAACAGAGACGAAAGAAAAAAGATGGGCATGGAGGCTAGAGAGAAGAAGAGAAGAGTTGAAAAGGGAGAGGAAAAGAAAAAAGAAGAAAAGGGGGATAGAAAGATAGAGGGAAGAAAGACGGAGACAGAGAAATGAGAGAGAGAGAAAGGCAGAGGCCTTAGAAGGATAAACGAGAATAGAGAGACAGAATAATAGAGTAAGGGAGAAAAGAAGGGACAAAAAGAGAGGGGAAGAGAGGTAAAGAGAGAAAAAACAGAGAAAGAGGAGAGAAAAACAAAGAGAGACAGAAAAAAGACAGAAGACGGGGAGTAGGAATAGAGAAGAGAGAGAGTGGAGAAGAGTGAAGCAGAGAAATAAAGAATGAGGGGGAAAGAAAGGGATAGAGAGAGAGGAGAAAGAGGGAGAGAGAGAAATGAGACAGAAAGAGGAGAGAAATGAGAGGATGGGGAGAAGAGGTTGAGAGAAGGAAAAAGGTGAGAATTGAGGGGCAGAAAAAAAGAGTAAGAAAGAAAAGAAGGGTGAGAAAGAGAAGGGGGAGGGACAGGTAAAAAGAGAAAGAACAGAGAAAGAGGAGAGAAAAAAGAGAGACAGAAAAAGACAGTATCTGGAAGGGGGCTGGAGAGAGGAGATGTAGAAAAATAGAGAGTAAGGAAGAGAGAGAGGGAGAAAAAGAGGGGGAGAGAGACAAAGCAGAGAGAATGAAAAGAGAATCATAAGAAAAGGGAGAGAAACAGAAAGAAAGAGTGAGAAGAGGTTATAAAGAGAAAGAAAAAGGTGAGAATTGAGAGGCAGAGTAATAAATAGAGAGTAAGGAAGAAAAGAAAGGAGGAAAAAAGAAAGGGAGGGAGAGGGAGAGGTAAAGAGAAAAAGAACAGAAAAACAGAGACAGAAAAAAAGATAGAAGATGAGGAGTAAGGATAGAGAGGAGGAGAGAGAGTAGAGAAGGGAGAAGTAGAGAAATAAAGTAGGAAGAAAGAGGGGGATAGAAAGAGGGAAGAAAAAAGGAGAGAGAGAAATGAGACAAAGAGGAGAGAAAGAGAGAGTGGGGAGAGGTGGTAAAGAAAAGGAGAATGGTGAGAACTGAGAGGCAGAAAAAGAGAGTAAGAAAGAAAAGAAGGGAGAGAAAGAAGGGGAGAGAAGTAAAGAGAGAAAGAATAGAAAAAGAGGAGAAAAAACCAGAGACAGAAAAAAACAGTAGGTGGGCAGGGGGGCTAGAGAGAAGGAGGGAGAGAGAGACAGAAAGCAGAAAGAATGAGGAGAGAAAGGTAAGAAAGGAAGAGAAACAGAAAGACAGAGAGTGAGGAGAGAGGAGAGAGAGAAGGAAGAGGGCAAGAATTGAGAGGTGGCAAAAAAAAAAGAGAATAAGGCATAGAAGGAGTGAGAGAAAGAGGAAGCAGAGAGTGGGAAAGAAAAAGTTACAGAGAAAAAGGAGTGAAAGAGAGATGGAGAGAGAAAAAGTGAAAGACGGAGGGTGGGAGTAAGGATACAAAGACAAATGGGAGAATAGAGAGGCAGGGAAGGGTGAGTAAGGAAGGGATTGAGAAAGTAAGAAGATAAAAAGAAGAAAAAAGAGATGGGGAGTGGATAGAAAGGAGAAAGGGAAGAATGGAGAGATAGAGAAATATGGAGAAAGGAAGAGAGAAGGAAGGAGAAAGAGAGGGGGGAGAGAGGTAAAAAGAGAAAAGAGAAAACCAAGAGACAGAAAAAGAAAGAAAGAATGTGGGCAGGGGGGCTAAAGAGAAGGAGAGAGCATAGAATGGAGAGGCAGAGAAATAGAGAAAATAAAGAAGAAAAGGAGGGAGAGAAAGAGAAGGAAGAGAGAGGTAAAGAGAGAAAGATCAAAGAAAGAGGAGAAAAAACATAAAAAGACAGTAGGTGGGCAGGGAAGCTAGAGAAAAGGGGAGAGGGTATAGAGTAGAGGTAGAGAAATAGAGAGTAAAGAGAGGGAGGGAGTGAAAGACAGAAGGGAGAGAGAGAAAGCAGAGAGTGAGGAGAGAAAGATAAAAAGAGAGGGAGAGAAATAGAGAGTGAGGAGAGGGGATAGAGAGAAGGAAAAAGGCAAGAATTTAGAGGCAGAATAGAGAATAAGGAAGAAAAGAAGGGACAAAAACAGGGGGAGAGAGGGGTAAAGATAAAGAACAGAGAAAGAGGAGTGAAAAACAGACAGAAAAAAAACAGATGATGGGGAGTCGGGCTAAAGAGGAGAGAGAGTGGAGAAGGGAGAAGCAGAGAAATGAAGAAGAAAGGGGGATAGAAAGAGAGGGGAGAAAGAGGGAGAGAGAAATGAGACAGAAAGAGGAGAGAAAGAGAAAGGGTGGGGAGAGGTGGTAGAGAAAAAGAGAAAGGTGAGAATTGAGTTGTAGAAAAAGAGAGTAAGAAAGAAAAGGAAGAGAAAGAGAGGGGGAGAGGGAGGTAAAGAGAGAAAGAACAGAGAAAAAGGAGAAAAATAGAAAAGGACAGTAGGTGGTCAGGGGGGCTAGAGAGAAGGAGAGAGGGGAGAGAGGAAAGGTAGAGAAATAGAGATTAAGGAAAAGAGTGAGGGCGAGAAAGGAAGCAGAGAGAATGAGGAGAGAAAGATAAGAAGAGAAGGAGAGAAACAGAAAGACAAAGACAGAGAGTGAGGAGAGGGGATAGAGTGAAGGGGCGAGAATTGAGAGGCAGAATAATAGAGAGTGAGGAAGAAAAGGGACAAAAACAGGGAGAGAGAGAGGTAAAGAGAAAACAGAAAGGAGAGAAAAACAGAGACAGAAAAAAGACAGAAGATGGAAACTAGGGATAGAGAGAAGAAGAAAGTGGAAAAGGGAAAAGCAGAGAAATAGAGAGAATGAGAAAAAAAGAAGATCGAGAGAGGGGAGAAAGAGGAAGAGAGAAAAATGAGACAGAAAGAGGAGAGAAAAAAGGTGGAGGAAGGTGGTGAAGAGAAGGAGAAAGGTGAGAATTGAGAGGCAGGAAAAAAGAGAGAGTAAGAAAGAAAAGAAGGGAGCGAAAGAGAAGGGGAGAGAGAGGTAAAGAGAGAAAGATCACAGAAAGAGGAGAAAAAAACAGACATAAAAAAGATAGTAGGTGGGCAGGGGGCTAGAGAGAAGGAGAGAGGAGAAGAGAAATAGAGAGTAAGGAAGAAAGGGAGAGAGAGAGATCAGAGACAATGAGGAGAGAAAGATGAGAGGGAGAGAAAGAGAAAGAATGAGGAGAGGGGATAGAGAGAAGGAAAATGGCAAGAATTGAGAGGTGGCAAAAAGGAGAGAATAAGGAATAGAAGGAGTGAGAAAAAGAGGAAGCAGAAAGTGGGAAAGAAAAATGTATAGAGAAAAAGAAGTGAAAGACAGAGAGATGGAGAGAGAAACAGTGAAAGATGGAGGGTGGGAGTAAGGATAGAGAAAGACACATGGGAGAATGGAGAGGCAGAGGAAGGGTAAGTAATGAAGGGATTTGAGAAAGAAAGAAGGGGAAAAGAGGAAACAGAGAGAGGGGAGGGAACAGAAAGAAGGAGAAAGGGAGAGAAGGATAGAGAAAAAGAGAGAAAAAAGAGAAAGGAGAGAAAACAGAGACAGGAAAAGAAAGACGATGTGGGCAGTGGGTCTAGAGAGGAGGATAGAGCATTGAATGGAAAAGGCAGAAAAATAAATAGAAAATAAGGAAGAAAAGGAGGGAGAGAAAGAGAGGTGAGAGAGAGTAGAGAGAATGAGGAGAGAATGATAAGAGAGGGAGAGAAATAGAGAAAGACAGTGAGGAGAGCAGATAGAAAGAAGGAAAAAGGCGAGAATTGAGAGGCAGAATAATAAATAGAGAGTAAGGAAGAAAAGAAGGAACAAAAAGAAAGCGGGAGAGTGATGTAAAGAGAGAAAGAAGAGAGAAAACAGAGACAGAAAAGAAGACAGAAGGTGGGGAGTCGGGATAGGAGGAGAGAGTGGAGAAGGGAGAAGCAGAGAAATAGAGAATGAGGAAGAAAGGGGGGCTAGAAAGAGGGAGAGAGAAATGAGACAGAAAAAGGAGAGAAAGAGACAAGGTGGGGAGAGGCTGTGGAAAGAAGAAAAGCGAGAATTGAGAGGTACAAATAAGAGAGAGAGTAAGAAAGAAAAGAAGGGAGAGAAAGAGAAGGGGGAGAGGGAGGTAAAGAGAAAGAACAGAGAAAGGAGAAAAAAACAGGCAGAAAAAGACAGTAGGTGGGCAGGGGGGCTAGAGAGAAGAGAGGGGAGAGAGGAAAGGTAGAGAAATAGAGAGTAAGGAAGAGAATGAGGGAGAGAAAGAGAGGGGAAAGAAAGCAGAGAGAATGAGGAGAGAAAGATGAGAGAGAGAGAAACAGAAAGAGAAAGAGTGAGAAGAGAGGGGAGAGAGAAGCAAAAAGGCAAGAATTGAAAGGCAGAATAATAAATAGAGAGTAAGGAAGAAAAGAAGGGAGTAAAAGAGAGGGGGAGAGAGAGGTAAAGAGAGAAAGAACAGGGAAAGAGGAGTGAAAAACAGAGAGACCAAAAAAAAGCCAGAAGATGTGCAGTCAGGCTAGAGAGAAGGAGAGACTGGAAAAGGGAGAAGCAGAGAAATAAAGAATGAGGAAGAAAGAGGGGTTCAGAAAGAGAAAGAGGGAGAGAGAGAAATGAGACAGAAAGAGGAGAGAAAGAAAGAGAGGGTGGGGAGAGGTGGTAGAGAGAAATAGAAAAGCGAGAATTGAGGGGCAAGAAAAAAGTAAGAAAGAAAAGAAGGGAGACAAAGAAGAGGGAGGGACAGGTAAAGAGAAAGAAATGGGAAAGAGGAAAGAGACACAGAAAAAAGACAGTAGGTGGGCAGTGGGGCTGCAGGGGTCCTCAAACTAGGCCCGCGGGCTAGATGCGGCAGCTGAGGATGATTATCCCCCTCCCCCGGGGTTAGGAAGTTTCTTTATTTAAAGGCCCACAAAACAAAGTTTTTGTTTTTACTAGAGTCCGGCCCTCCAACAGTCTGAGGGACGGTGAACTGGCCCCCTGTTGAAAAAGTTTGAGGACCCCTGGGCTAGAGAGAAGGAGAGAGTGGAGAAGGGAGAAGCAGAGAAATAGTAAGGAAAAGAGGGAGGGAAAGAAAGAAAGAGGGGAGAGAGAGAAACCAGAGAGAATGAGGAGAGAAAGAAAAGAAGAGAGGGAAAGAAACCCAAAGAGAAAGAGAGTGAGGAGAAGGAATAGACAGAAGGAAAAAGGTGAGAAGTGAGAGGTGGCAAAAAAAGGAGAGAATAAGGCAGAGGAGTGAGAGAAAGAGGAAGCAGAATGTGGGAAAGAAAAAAAAGTACAGAAAAAAAGGAGGGAAAAACACAGAGATGGAGAGAGAAACAGTGAAAGATGGAAGATGGGAGAGTAAGGATAGAAAGACAAATAGGAGAATAGAGAGGCAGAGGAAGGGTGAGTAAGAAAAGGAGAGAGAGAGAGAGAGAGAGAGAGAGAGAGAGAAGAAAAAGAAAGACAGAAAGAGGGAGAGAGAGAAAGAAAGAAAGAGGGTGGGAAGTAAGGATAGAGAGAAAGACAAATAGAAGAATGGAAAGGAAGAGGAATGGTGAGTAAGAGGGATTGAGAAAGAAAGAAGAGGAAAGAGAGAGAGGGGGAGGAGATAGGAGAAAGGGGAGAATGGAGAGGTAGAGAAATATGGAGAAAGGAAGAGAAGGAAGGAGAAAAAGAGGGGAGAGGACGGTAAAGAGAGAGAAAAGAAAGGAGAGAAAACAGAGAGAAAAAGAAAGACAGAATGTGTGCAGGAGGGCTAGAGAGGAGAGAGCATAGAATGGAGAGGCAGAGAAATAGAAAATAAGGAAGAAAAGGAGGGAGAGAGAGGTAAAGAGAGAAAGAACAGAGAAAGAGGAGGAAAAAAACAGAAAAAGATAGGTGGGCAGGATGGCTAGAGAAAAGGGGAGAGGAGATAGAGTACAAGTAGAGAAATAGTAAGGAAGAGAGGGAGTGAAAGAGAGGAGAGAGAAAGCAGAGAGAATGAAGAAAGATAAGAAGAGAGGGAGAGAAAGGGAGAGGGGGGAGGAGGGGTAGAGAGAAGGAAAGAGAGGTGAATGGAGAGATAGAGAAATAGAGAGGAAGGAAGGGGGGAAGCCCTTGGGTGGTAGTGTAGTGCTGGGCTTGAAAACAACTTTCTGAGTTCAAACCCAGCCTCAAGTGGTAGCTTTGTGACCACGGTCAAGTCACTTCATCCTCTTTGTCTCAGCTTCTTCATCTGTAAAATGATCTGTAGAAAGAAATGGCAAACCCCTGCAGGACCTTTGCCCAGGAAACCCCATTTAGGCCCGAAACAGTTCTACTCAATGGAAACAACTGAACAATAACCAAAAAATTAGTCGGGGGAGACAGGCAGGCTCCATAGGTAGTATAGATAGATGCTAGTGTGATAGAGATGGGAACAGAGATAGAGAGATTGGAAGGAGGCAGGCTAGGCAGGCAGGTAGATGCTTGCTGCTGCTAAAATTCTAAGGTAGGAGTTGGTTTCCCCCATAATATGAGTTCTGGAATGAAGGTGGTTACATTGGGTGGGGTGGGGGTGGGGACCAGGCAGGAAGGCCACGGTGGGTGAGCTCACCTTTTCAGCAAGTTCACGATGTCTTGCGCTGTCTCCGGTCTCCACTTCTCTCGCTGCAAGAAGGGAGAATGGCATAAAACAAGTTAGGAAGTAGCTTTGGAGATCTGAATTTTGGTTTGTCTTAGTTGGGATGGGAGGACGGGGGCCCCTGGATCCCCTCCCCTGCCGCAAAGAAACTGGCGAGTATCTTTCCATGAAGATTGCTAGTCTTTGGTTTTAGAAAAGTCCCAGCATTGGAAATTGATTTTTAATACACATGGTCAGACTCAAATAAACAGTGACTGAGAGAGCAGCCTGCCATCATGGGAAAAGGGCTTTTTTCATCTCTGAACTGTATATTCTAGATTATCTCCAAGTCCCCTTAGAGCTCCCAGAGACCCTGTTCTGCTTCTTGGGGGAACAATCCACTAGGGCTAAGCTATCCTAATGAATGAGTACAAAGTCACCTCTTCTAATACATGTAGCAGGCAGGTACCCACCTATCCCGACATCTCGCTATACTTCCACGGACCTAAACTCTGTTCCCTGGTTTTGGAATCCCAGCCTCTTGCCCAGATCCCAGTTAGTGACATAACCATGGCTAGAAAACCCAGCCTCCCCGATTGCCAGACATCACCTGTGTGTGCTGAAGGCCGTACACAGTCAGCGTTCACAGAGAGAATTATTAGGAATCATAATCTCTACTCCCAGCTGTTTAAAATAAAATGAAATTGTAAGGGAGGACCATGAAACCATAAGGAATCACCAATGAAGAGGTCCAGTGAAGGCCCCTGCACACCCAGTAGAAGGAAACCCTCGGGCCCCAAAAATGGCACACACTGACCAAGCCAATGGCCTTGCCAGTGCCCACATTCTGGCCTGCTCCTTCCCAGTCATTCCCCATTCCGTTTTAAATCCTTCCTGTTTCTTGGGAGCCCTGAAAATGGCTTACCTGAAGAGCCAGCAGCAGGAGGAGGTCTCCGTGACTCCCCACTCCTCGCTACTGAGCAAGTAGTGGTGACAGTTCTCTAAAGAGAACCCAGAATGTTAGGGTTCTGGGAACCTTGGAAACCACTGTTGACCTCTTCTGTTCCCCCCCCACCCTACCCCCACCCCTTACTGTTTCCTAGAGACGAAACCAGAGGGCAGAAACAAACATTGACCCCAAAGTTCCAAAGCGAGGCAGGGGTCGAGCTGGTGCTCTAACCAGGCCTTATGATGCCGACTAAGCCCTGTGGCACACCGTCCTCGCTGCTGTTCCTTGGAGGTGGAGTTTAGGTCTCTGATCAGGAATACAGTGTCACAAACTAAGGGCTCCATGGTTTTCTTCTCCATGTTACCGGTGAAGAAACTGAGGCCCCGAAAGTCATTTGGTTAAATAGTTATAGAGGTGACTTTTCAACAAGTAACACCGAGGACTTGAAGCCATCCCTCTCTGCGCTGCATGACAGATACAGGTACTCAGTTTGGGTAGAAGGGCTGTGGTAACAAGTCAGATGATGGGCCTAGTGGTTTGTGGGGCAAATAAAACTCTTCAGTACTAGAGGTGAAGGCAGAGCATACCCCAAGGCTGAAATCCTTTCTGTGTTCCGCTCAGAGAAGGGGAAAACCCAGAAGGCCCGAGTCCAAAGCCTATCTCTGACCCCCTCTGTTTGTGTGATTCTGAGCCCATCATTCTCTGGTGCTTTAGGCAACTCTCTAAGACTTAGTTGCAAAAGAGCTACCTCCCAGCACGGGTGGAGGGATTTTTACACCGAGGAAATCACAGGTTGGGCAAAATAAACAGAAACAATGTCAAACGTATGCTCTTTACCAGGTGACCCTCACACAACCTGAACCAATAAAATGGGCAATTCCACAGAAGAGTGAAGCCTTCTTCCAGGTAGAGCCCTCAAAAAGTATACAATCAGGTACCCGACAGGCAACTGATTAAGCATTTCCATGGAGCTAACACACCTCTACAGAAAAGCAGAGTCCTGCCTATTCGGCCTTAACCATTTCACACAGCGCCAAAACTGCTTTTTACTAGTCATGTGACCTTGGGCTGGCCCACTTGACCTCTTTAGGTCTCAGTTTCTTCTTTTGTTAAAAGAGGGTATCGACTTCCCATGGCCTAGCCTTCTCTCCCACCCTTCCCTGGCTGTACTATTCCCAGTTTTGCCCTCCCCCCCCCCCCCCCAGCCCAGCTCTATGCTTTTACTCATTTAATCATTCTTTCCATAGAATAGAGGCCCTGAGCTCCTTCTTCATGCCAGGTAATGAGACCGGGTGCTAGACTAGGTCCTTCGGCCAAGGAACCGACAATCTACTGGGGTCAAGGGGGTGACGTACACCTGTACACAGAGAAGCGAACAAGCACGAGACAGGAAGAAAATACTAGCAGTGAGGAGAACCAGAGGTGTCACGTGAGCTGAACCTAGAAGGAAGATAGAAACTCATAGGTAAAGGTCCCAGGTGGGAGGGGGGATAAAACATCCCATATGAGAACCACCAGTGGGTCAATTTGGCTAGAATGGCGTGAACCTCATGCCAGGAATGGATCTTTCCCCTCTTGGCAGAGTAACTGCCAAAATCTCTCCCTTCTTTCAAAAGCCCAGCTCAGGTTCTACCTCCATGTGAAGCCTTCCCTGACCCCCCCCCCAAAAAATTAGTCGCCTTCTCCTCAGATTTCTCCCAACAGGTCTGCTGCGTTCAGATTGGACACTTCATCAGAGCCTGTGTGTGTTGTGTGACCTTTTGTCTTCTATTCAGGACCTAGTAGGTATTTCATAAATATGGATGGTGGCACAGCTCCAGCTCCGTTCCCCAGTTGAGGTGGGGCTGTGGGAAAAGCCACCTACTGTCTGTGCACAAATGGGGGGCGGGGGGAGTCCAGACCCGTTGGGTGCCAGGTACCGAAGCCTATGATACAGACTTGCTTGGCCGTTGTCGGCCAGCCCCTAAAGCTCTTGGAGCCCCTGGCAGCTCCTTGAGGTCTTAAGGTGCGGCCTGGCTGCCCATCTGTGTCTGTAAAAGGAGCTGTTGTTCAATTGTGCCCGTTTGTCACCCCATGGGGTCTTCTGGGCAAGAGTGGTTTGCTGAAGTGGTTTGCCATTTCCTTCTCCCGTGGACTAAGGGAAATAGGTTAAAAGTGGCTTGCCCTGGATCACCAGGCCACATTTGAACTCAAGCCTTCCTGATTCCGGGCCCAGCTCTATTCCACTGAGGCACCTAGCTGCCTCTAAGAGATGGGGTTCCCTAACACAAATGAAATTACACATTGGGAAGCAAAATAATGCCCAGCGTGAGATAGATCATGGCCAATATATGCAGTGAGCTGTGGTGGCTGCGAAAGCCTGGCCCTTCAAAAAAAAACTGGTAGATGGGATCCCGCTATTTAGTAGTTGATTGAAAGCAGCTGAGCTTGTGAAGGTGTTTCTCTTATTGTAAATACACACCCCCCCACCCCCACTCCCGTGGGGCTGACTTTGTGAGAGAGACCTTGGGGCCTTGAGAGCAAGATGGGCTGCTAAATGAAGGAGCCTGTTCGGAAAATGCCCAGGGAACCCCAGAAATCCAGCCGGGTCTGCGAGGAGGGAGGTGAGCCTGCTCTGATAGTGGGAATGAAGGGGAAAAAGTGGCGCGGTTTGGGACCCAGGCCTTGATTCTGAATCCCAGCACCTCTACTGAGCTGTGTCCAAGCCCCCAGCAGGGGGGCTCGACCTCCCGAGCGGGCCTCGGGTCCCCTCCTCTTTGGCCTCTGTGGCCAAGCGACTCGGTGGCCTCCCGAGTCCCTTCCGGCTCTGTTGCCCTGACCCTGGGAAAGGCTCGGGGCAGAGTATCAAAAAGAAGAGCCCAGGGGACAAAAATAGGGTATGGACTAGTCCCTGCTGTGGATAAATGGGCCCAGGCCCAGAGGAGGAGCACCGACCCGGGAAAAGCAAGGGCAGGGCAGCTGGGAGGGAGGGGGTGAGGCAGTTTAGCACACTGGAAGGAGGGACTGGGTGGGATAAGATGGGGGACAACCAGCAGAGCCCCCTTCCAGGTTGGTGGAGATCGCGTGTGGAGGCAGAAAGGACCCCACTCGCTGCCTTCACCCCCCAGGGCGGAGAGGCGCTGCTTGGCTTTGGAAGCCCTGACTTTGGGAGCCACCTCTCCCGGGCTGAGAGATTGTTGCCCGCAGCTCCACGGGAAGGGCCTGAAGGACCCTGGGCGGCGGAGCAAGGCCGGGCGTCTGAAGCGCCCTGAAATTCGAATGGAGAGGTCCTCGGGAGGGAGTTCTAAATGAGGGTGCTGAAAACGGTGATGGCGCTCAATAAAAGCTTTGACAACTGATGGCTACTGGGGGGAAGGGGAGGAGCGGCGGCTGCTGGAAGACATTGCTCCGGCGTGCTTGGGCCCCGAGGAGGGCATTCTCGGGAGCTAGAATCCTGCCCCGGAGGATCCGCGCCCCACGGCTGGCCAACGGAGTCTCTGAGAGTCCTCGTGCTCAACCTCCCTCCCCCCCCCCCCCCAGCTCTGAAGGCAAGCTTTCGTGCCCCTTACGATCAATTCCCGTCCTATTAAGTCCGGTCAAAGAATGAATGAACAAACTTCCTAGTGTGGAGACGGGACATCCCCCGGAGCTCAGGCAAGTGGCTTGGGGTCATTATGAACCAAGTCCGAAGTTCAAAGCCCCGGATTTAGCGACTCAAACAATTGGCATGGGAGGGTCGGGAGTGCGGAAGGCCCCGAGCTGGGCCCCAAAGTAGCTGAACAAGAGAATTTACCCAGAATGGGGGTGCCCTCTTCAGAGAACTCTGAACCCAAAACCCTCGGAGAAAATATTTAATTTAGCATTTTCCCCCCGGATAGATTGGAGGAAAGTGATCTCTTTGGTAATGGGAAATGAGAAGAGAAAGCTGGCACTTCCTAGCATGGGCTAGAGCCATTTCTGGCGTTGGGGGAAGAGGCATATTTTGAACCGAGTTTGTTTTTATTTCAAAGAATATCATTCCACAGAATTTGAAAATTAGCGTGAAGACTGGTCTGTCCCTCCCGCTGCCCTCCCCCCATGGAGCAGATTTGAAAATGAGAAACGAGAGCCTTTGCTCCGTAACTGCTGACCAAGTCAGTTCCTCCGGCTAGCTGGACTACCTGCTCCGAGAGCCGGGTTTTGCAAAGGTGCAGAAGTTCCTATCATTGATACGAACTTAGGTAAAACGGGGAAGATTTTCCAGTAGGCTCCCAATTATAAAATGGGCTGAGCTTTCCTGGAGAAGTCATGTAGTAGACTAAATGGAGGATTGTGGTAAGGAAAGCATAGTCCCTTCCTCGCAGCCTGCTCCCCCCCCGCCCCCCAGACTAGTACTTTCCAATTGATTCCCAAATTGCAAAGAGTATAGAGAGGCAGAGGGCCTCGAGTGCCAACTCTTTCTTGCTCCGCCTGTGACTGGAAGGAAACCATCGCCCCTCTCAGCCTGAGTTTGATTGGACAAATGAGGTGTCGGGAGCAGCGGCCACCTGACCACGTGTTCCCTGGGGCGGGGCCGAAGCAGATTGGAACTTCTGGGGGGAATAGTGAAAGTCAATCTCGGCACGATTCACATGGAGGCATATGTGGCCCCCGGGGGCCCCTGGACATGGATCAGTGCCAAGGGTTTCTATTTCATTTGGGTACCTCTGATCTCCGGGATCTTCAAGCTCCCTGCAAACTCTTGGATTCTGAGATCTCTATCCTCTCCTCCCCGCCCCCGCCGCCTTTGCCTCCTAAAACTTTGTCTCTCATAAACTGACACTAGCACACACTCACACTCTGTTTCCTGTTCTCTCCCCCTTTGTGTCGTCTCTGTCTCTCTCTCCTCCCCCCCCCAATGCGTCATCTCTGTCTCTCTCCCTCCTTCTCCCCCCCCACCCCGCGCGTCATCTCTGTCTCCATACCCCCGCCTCGTATTGTCTGTCTCCATCTCTCTCCCCTTTTTCCTCCTCCCCTTCATTCTCTCTCCCTCCTTCTCACTCTCTCACACACTCTTCTCCCTATCCTTCCTCGACTCCCTCCCTTTGGTTTCATACTCTCTCCCTCCCTCTTTCTCTCCCTCTCCCTCACACTCCCTCCTTCCTTGTCTCCTTCCCTCCTCACTCCTCTCCCTCCTTCCTTCTCTTGTTCTCCTTTTCTCCCTCCCTTCTCACTCCATCACGCTCTTACTCACTCTCCCTCTTCTCTCTCTCCCTTCCTTCTCTCCCTCCTTTTCTCCTTCCCTCCTCTCACTCCCACTCCCCCTTTCTCACTCACTCTCACACTCTCGTCATTCTCCCTCCTTTGCTCCTTCTCTCCTGTCTGTCCCTTCTTTCACTCTTTCACTCTCTTACTCTTTCTCCTCTCTCCCTTCACCTTACCTCCTCCTTCCCTCTCCTCTTTCTCCTCTCCTCTCCTCCCTCTTCTTCTCCTCTTCCCCTCCTCCCTTCCCTTCTCTCCTCCTCCTCCCCACCCCTTCCTTCTCTCTTCCTCTCCTCCCTCTCCTCCTATCGCTTTCTCTCACACTTCTACTCTTTCTCTCACTCTCCCTCCTCCTTATGCTTCTCTGTTCTCTGTCTCTTTCTCTCCTCCTTCCTCCTCTCCTCCTTCTCCTCTTCTTTTCTCTCACACTCTCTTACTCAATCTTTCTCCTTTCCCTCCCTCTTCTCCCACCTTCCTTCTCTCCCTTCCTCTTCTCTCTCTCTCCTTGTGCTTCTGCTTCTCCTCCCTCCTTCTCTCCCTCCCTTCTTTAACTCTCACACTCTCTTATTCATCTTTTCTTTCCCTCCTTCTCCACTCTTTTCCCTCCCTTTCTCTCACTTCTCTCCTCCTCTTCTTCTCTCCTCTTCACTCTCCTCACTCTTTCCATCCTCTGCACTCTCCTCCTTATCTTCTCCTTCCTCCCTCTTCTCTCCTTCCTCTCTTCCTTTCTCACCTTTCTCTCCTTCCTCCTCTTCCTTCTTCCTCCCTCTTCCTCCTCACCTCTCTCTTTCCCCTC
The DNA here is from genome assembly GCF_902635505.1 of Sarcophilus harrisii. Classification (NCBI taxonomy): domain Eukaryota; kingdom Metazoa; phylum Chordata; class Mammalia; order Dasyuromorphia; family Dasyuridae; genus Sarcophilus; species Sarcophilus harrisii. Next base: position 54,571,389 of record NC_045432.1, on the reverse strand, counting down.
TCTCTCTCCCTCTCCTCTCCATCCCTTCTTTCACCCTCTCACTTCTCTTTCATTCTCCCTCCTCTCCTCCCTTCTTCTCCCTCCCTCTCACTCTCTCTTACTTTCTCCCTCTCCTCTCCTTCTCTTCTCTCCCTCTCTTCTCTCCTTCTTTTCTCTCTCTTGCCTCCTGTCTCTCCTCTCTCCCTGCCTCTCCCTCCCTTCTCTCCTCTACTCACATTTCTTACTTTTCTCCTCCTCTCCCTCCTCCCCCTCTCCTCCTCCTTCTCCTCTCCTCCTCCTTCTCTCATCCCTTCTTTCCACTTTTAACTCTCCTCCCCCTCTCTCCTTCTCCTTCCTTCTCCTCCTCTCACCTTTTCTTACTCTTCTCTCCTTTCACTCTCTTCTTCTCACTCCTTCCTCCCTCTCCCTCACTCTATTCTTCTCTCCCTCCTCCTTTCTCCTCTGCTCTTTTCTCCTCTTCCTCATCTCCCCTCCTTCCTCTCGTCTCTCCTTGCTCTCCCACCACTCTCTCTCTCTCTCTCCTTCTCCTCCCTTCTCCTTCACTCTCATTCTTTTCTCCCTTCACTTCTCTCCTCTCTCCTTCCCTTCTTCCTTCCCTCTTCTCTCTCTCCTCATACCACTCCCTCCTCCCTTCTTCTCCCTCTTCTCTCCTTCTTTCTTTCTCCTCTCTCTCCTCTTCTCCTCTCTCCTCCCTTCTTCCCCTCCTTCTCTCCTCCTCCTCTCACTCCCTCTCTCCCTCTCCTCCCTTCTCCCTCCCTTCTTCACTCTCTCACACTTTTACTTTTACTCACTCTGTCTCCCTCCTCCCTTCTCTCCCTCCCTCCTTTCTCACTCACCCTCCTTCCTCTCCATCCCTTCTTTCACTCTCACAATCTCTTATTCTTTCTCCTTTTCTCCCTCCTCTCCTTCCTTTCTTTCACTCTCTCATTTTTTCTCCCTCACTTCTCCTTTTCTTCTTCCTCCTCCTCTCCCTCCTTTCACTCTCATCTCTTTCCCTCCCTCTCTTGTCCCTCCTCCCTCTTTCTCTTCTCTCCACTCACTCCCTCCCTCTCACTCTCCCTCTTTCTCCCTCTCCTTCCTTCCTTTGCCTCCTCTCCCTCTCTCCTTCTCTCCATCCCTTCTTTCAAACTCTCTCGCTCTCCCCCCTCTCTCCTCTCCTTCCTTCTCCCTCCCTTCTTCACTCTCTCACTCTTTTACTTTTACTCACTCTCCCTCCCTCCTTCTCTATGCTTCTCTCCCTCCCTCCTTGTCTCCCTCTCTTTCTCTCACTCTCCTCCTCCTCTCCATCTCTCTCTCCTTGTCTCCTCCTCTCTCCCCTCTGCCTCCTCCCTCCTCTCCCTCTCCTCTCCCTCTTTCTCTCCTTCCTCTCCCTTCTTCTCCTTCTCTTCTCCTCCTCTCCTCTCTCTCACCCTTCTCTCTCACTCTCCTTTCTCACTCTCCCTCCTTCTCATTCTACTCTCTCCCTCTCTCTTCTCCATCCCTTCTTTCAAACTCTCTTGCTCTCCCCCTTCCTCCTCCTCTCCTCCTTCTTCACTCTTCTCCTTTTACTTTCTCCTCCTCTGTCTCCCTCCTCCCTTCTCTCCCTCCCTCCTTCTCACTCACTCCTCCCTCTCCCATCCTTCTTTCACCTCAAATCTCTTCTTCTTTCTCCTTTCTTCCCTCCTTCTTTCTTCACCTCTCTTTTATTCTCCCTCACGCTCCACCTCTCCTCTTGTTCTCTTACCTCCCATCCTTGCTCCTCTCTGTCACATGTTCCTCCTAACACTGTCTTCCTCCTTTCTCACTCACTCTCACTCACTCCCTCTTCTCACTCTCCTTCTTCCTCTCCCTCTCCTTCCTTCTCTCCCTCTCTCCTCCTCTCCATCCCTTCTTTCAAACTCTCTTGCTCTCCTTTCTTCTTCTCCTTCCTCTCCTCCGCTCTCATCTCCCTGTTTCCTCCCTCTCTTCACTTCCTCTTGTCCCTCTTTTCCTCTCTCTCACATTCTATATTCATTATCTCGCTAGCCTCACTTTTGCTCTGCTCTCTCTCATGTACAATCTTTCTTACAGTCTAAATTATCTATTAAACTTACCTGCTCCCCTAGTGAACAGTCTCGGGGAATTGTTCTTCCTAGTCTCACTCTCCCTCTCAACCTCTGTAACCTCATATTGTTAATCACTAACCGAGCTTAGTCCTCCCTCACATAAATACTCTTATACCTCCTAAAGGAACTAACCACACTCCTCTGTTTCTTTCCCTGGTCTCCTCCTCTTCTCACCCTTAATTCACTTGGGTTCACTTTTTTCCCTCCTTTAACCTTTTCCACCCTTCTCCCTCTTCTCGCCATCTCTAGTCATCCTGATCTGTATCTTCCCACTGGTCCCAGAGGCTCTGGAAGGGAAAGTGAGGCAGGGGACCTCGCCCAGCCCTCCCTCAATCAAATCCAATTCAGTTGGATGTCGCAGCCTCACCTTTCTGACGTCCCGGGCCTCTTTGAGAATGTAGGACAAATGACAGGCGACGGCTCCAAATAAAAATTTAGTGTGAAGCTGAGAGAGAAATACTTTCTAGTGGAGAAAGCATCCTATCGGGAAGTTGGGAGATTTGAGTTTTCTAGTCTTTGACTTTCTACTCACTAGCCATATGCTTTTCAATTACTTCAGTATTTTAAAGTAATAAACCTAGAGAGTTAGATTACATGTCAAATATTGTATTGAATTCGGATTACTACTTTTTAAGAGGAACATTGACAAACTTCAGAGAATCTAGAGAAGAGGCTCAAAACTACCTGATGAGATGCGCTACATGGAGGCTATTTTAGCTTAAGGAAGAATAAGGGGACATGTAATGCCTATCAAAGTACTGGAAGGGCAAACATAAAAAGCATAAGGAAGAATTTCCTAATGACGAGCTGATTCAAAATGGAAGGAAATCACGGACTCTAGAGATAGCAGAGACCTTAAAGCTCATTCACTCTAACCATCTTAGCTGAGATTAGGAACCAGACTTACAGATGATCTGTCCAAGGTCATACTAAAAGTAAATAAGTGTTGACATTCGAACCCAGATCATTTATTTGTCCTCATGTCATCTTCACTCCAGCCTAGTCACTATTCCCCATATGTATGCTCCAACATTTAGTCTTCACATCACCGTTTTACACGGGCTGGCTCCCTGTATGGAATTCTCTAGTTTATCACCTCTTCCCTGTAAAATCTCTACTTTCTTTTAAGAGACAGATGCTACCTCCTAAGGAGGTCTTATTTGCTTTTCTCAGTTATTGGTGCCTACTCCTCCTAAATTTAATTGTAATATTTTGTATTAAAATGTATCTCTTGTTCTCTGTGTAGTCTGCTCATTTGTTCTTGATCTCTTGTCCGTTTCTTTTTTTAAAAAAATTTAATCATTTTTTTATACCTCTGCCTCCCTGAACCACCTCCACCACCTATTGAGAAAACAAGAAATATTATATAATCCATTATATGTAGAATCACACAGAAATATATTTCTGCATTAGTGTTAGTTTCTGCCTAATTTCTGCCAGACTACTTTCAAGTTTTCCCCGCATTTTTTGTCAAATATTGACTTCTTGCCCCAATAGCTTGGATCTTTGGGTTTATCATATACTAAATTACTATGGTCATTTATTTCTGTATATTGTGTACCTGAAGTCTTTTGATCAAGCATTTCATGTCTTTGCCAGTATCAAAGTGTTTTGATAATTACTGCTTTTGGGGGCAGTTAGGTGGCACAGTGAATAGAGCACCAGCCCTGAAGTCAGGAGGACCTGAATTCAAATCTGGTCTCAGACACTTCACACTGTGTGATCCTGAGCAAGTCACTAAATCCCAGTTGCCTCAGGAAAAAAAAAAAAAAAAAAAAAAAAAAAAAGATAATTACTGCTTTGTCCTATAGTTTGAGATCTGCTCTTGCTGGACCTTCTTTCTTTTTCCCCATTGATATTCTTGACCTTTTTTTCTGCAGATGAATTTTATTTTTTTCCCCTAGTTCCATAAAACTTTGATAGTTTGGTATGGCACTTGAATAAGTAAATTAATTTAGGTAGTGTTAAAATTTTAATTTTTATTAGTTTAGCCTATTTATGAACAATTACTATTTCTCTAGATGTTTAGATTTTTAAAAATTATATAGACAGCTGCTAAGTGGATAGAGGAATGGGCTTATAGTCAGGATGTCCTGAATTCAAATTCAGCTTCAGACACTGTGACCCCAGGCAAGTCACTTAATTTTCTTTACCTCAGTTTCTGTAAAATGCGCTGAAGAAAGAAGTGGCAAACCACTCTAGTGGTTCCAACTCCAAGTGTAGCCATGAAGATTCAAACACAACTGAAATTATCGAACAACAAAAAATTTAGATTTGTCTTCATGGGTGTGAAAAACGTTTCGTAATTGTGTTCGTATAGGTCCTGGATTTTTCTTGGCACGTAGACTGAACTATTTATAGTGTCCACAGTCATTTCAAATGGAATCTGTCTTCCTTCTGGGTTTTGTTGGTAATGTGTAGAAATGATGATGATTTATATGGACATATCCTGCTAACCCCTGCTAAAGTTGTTAATAGTTTTGACTAGTTTTTCAGTTGATTCTCTTGGGTTCTCTAAATATAAGAAAAGAGCGCTAATTTTCTTTCCTTGTTGTCTATTATTCCTTCAATTTCTATAATCTTGTCTTATTGCCATATTAGCATTTGTAGTACAATACTGAATAATAATACATCTTTGCTTCTTGCTTGGTTTTAGATAGATGTTACTTATTTTAAGAAAAAGTTTTATTTATTCCAGTGCTTTCTAGCTATATTATCAAAAGCTTTTTCTTCATTTATTAATATAATCATAATGATTTTTGTTGTTTTAGCATTGCTATAATATTTATAATTTTTCGTATAGTGAATGAAGCCTGAATTCCTGGTATAAATTGCACTGAGTAGTAGTGTTTACTATCCCCTTCAACTCATTTGACAGATGAGGAAACTGAGGTAAACAGAGCTAAGCAACTTGCCCAAGGTCATACAGCTAGTAAGTGTCTGATGTCATATTTGAACTTAGAAAGATGAATCATCTTGTTTTCGGGTCTGACATTATCCGTTGTACCACCTAGCTACCTTGACGCCTTCATTATCTGTTTTTAAAAGCAGTTTATTGAGTATTGTCATTGTTTGTTTGTTTGTTTGGTGTTTGATAGAATTCACTTCTAAATCTACCCAGCTCTGGGTTTTTTCTTTTCTTAGCTCATTTACAGCTTGTTGAATTTCTTTTTCTAAGATAGAACTATTTAAATATTCTATTTCCTCTTCTGTTAATCTGAGAAATTTATGTTTTTGTAGTATTCATCCGTTTTATTTAGATTATCAGTTTCATTGGCACAACATTGGTCAGTTCCCAATAATTGTTTTAATTTCATTTTCGTTGGTTGTATATTCACCCTTTTCATTTTCATGCTGGTAATTTGTATATCTTAAATTTAATTTAAATTTACATTTAAATTAATTAAATAATGATTTTTAAAATTAAACAATGATTTGTTTAATTGGTTTCTCATAAAACCAGCTCCTGGTTTTATTTATTAGTTCAATTTTTTTAACTTTCATTTTTAGTAATCTTTCTTTTGATGTTCAAGATTTTTAATTTGGTATTTAATTGGGGGGGTTTAATTGTTCTTTTTCCAGTTGTTGTTTTTTTTAATTGCATGCCTGATTGGTTGATGTGAGCATTTTCAGATATAAATTTTTTCCTAAGTATCCTGGGTACAGTTCACAAATTTTGGCATTTTTGTCTCATTGTTAGGTCATTATTTTTAATTAAATTATTGATGAGTTTTTTGGTTTATTCTTTGACCCATTGATTCTTTAGAATTAAATTCTTTAGTTTCCAATTACTTTTTAATCTGTGCTTGCAAGGACCTTTTTCAAATGTAGTTTTTATTGCATTATAGTCAGAAAAGGGTATATTGAATATTTGTTTCTCTGTGTTATGTTTGTGAAGTTTTTATGCCAGTACCTGGTCAGGTTTTGTGAAAGTGTCATACACAGTTGAGAAAAGATTATATTCATCTCCTTAATTTTTCTTCCTTTTATCATTGGATTTACATCTGAGAGAAGTAAACTGAGCCCCTCTTACTAGTATAGTTTTACTATTTCCTCCCATAAATTAATTAGCTTTCCTTCAAGAATTGGGATGTGATGCCATTTGGTATTTGTATGTTTAGTACTGATACTGGTAGTACTGATATTTAGTACTGCTCAGTAGACTGTGGTATCTTTCAGCAAAATGTGATTTCCCTGATAATCTGTTTTACTTTGTCTGAGATGATTGCTTCCTCTGCCTATTTAGCTTCAGATGAAGCATAATATATTCTGCTCCAGCCCCTTAAGTCTGTAGGTCTTTGTTTCAAATGCCTCTTGTATATCAGTTAGATTTTGGTTTTCATCCCATTTCCATTTCCTAGGTGAGTTCATTCCTGTCACATTCATATCCTTTTTTTCCCTTAACCTATTCCCTCTGCAAAAACCTGTTTCGTTTCTGACCGCTACCTTTTTAATCTGCCTTCCTTCTTATCTTCCCTTTTCTCTGCCTACTTCCCCATTGGAAAAGATGAATTTCTATACCCAACTGTCTATCTTTTTCCCCTTTTAGTTCAGTTGAGAATGAGGTTCAAGCATTGCCTTTCTCCTCTCCACCCTTCTTTCTGCCTTCTCCGAGTTCATTCCTTTTTCTCATGCTTCTATCCTTCTTTTAAAATTATCCCAATGTAATAGACTCACATCCATGGCCCATATCAAAGTAGACGCCTAACTGCCTTAATGATGGTAGAATTCTTAGGGGTTACATGTATCATCTTCCCATGTGGGAATGTTAAGAGTCCTATGTGTGTCCTCCCTCATTTTTTACTTTTTTATGTTTATTTTAAGTTTGAAGTTTGAATATCATTCAGCCCTTGTCTTTTCATTAGGCCTGCTTGAAAGCTCTCTCTTCCTTATCTCGGTTTGTCTTTCTCAATTATACTTTTCTCTCTACTCTTTAAATCGTTAACTCGTTCTGTTTATCTGTATTTCCCTCTAAGTCCCTCTTTGTATCACTATAACACTCTTTGTATGTAGCTGTGTATCGTGTTACCATATCATAGTAATAATAAAAATAGTTGGCATTTGCGTAGCACATATTATATGCCAAATGCTTTTACAGATATGATCTCATTTCATACTCCCAACAATCCTAGGAGAAAGGAGCTATTATTATCCCCATTTTACAGATTAGGTCACAGATGCAAGCGGAAGTTAAATATCTCGGCCTGAGTTCATGATGGGTCTGTCTTTATGCATCCCTCTAGAGTAATAATAAACAGTGAACTAATCTAATAGTATTTATATAGTGCCAACTATGTGCCAAGCACTATTCTAAGTACTTTACAACTATTATTTCATCATTTTATTCTCATAACCCTGCTGAGGTAGTTGCTATTATTATTCCCATCCTAGAGATGAGGAAACTGAAGGAAAGAGAAGTGAAATGACTTGCCCAGAATCACATGGGTAGGATGTATCTAGGTTCACATTTGCACTCATGTCTTCCTCAGTGTAGATCCAGGGCTCTATCCATTGTGCAACCTAGCTATCCCCAGAGTATCTCAGTGTCTGTTTATCCTTCCATGTGTCTAGCTCCCATCTTTCTTGCATTCTATGTATAATACGTGTGTATATTATATGTACAGGAAGAGAGAGATCTGTATCACTTCCTGGCCTCTTGAAGCTGAGGTTAAGTATAGCTATAGATACATCTCATCTGTCTCTGTATGTCTATACCTACATACCTCTATTTCTGTCTCTTTGCATCGCTCTAAAAAGATCTATTCTTATGTATCCCTTTTCGCTTTCTATATCTACCTTTAGCCATCTCTCTGTGTGTATCTAACTTTATTGATAATATGGCTTTTTGGCCTATCTGAGCTAATATCAAGTATAAGAACCAATCAACAACCTCTGAACCCCTCATAAAATGGGAGGGGTGAATTTGCTGCTGCTGGTTACAGCAGTAGACATTGGGCAGGTGACTCATGGGGCCAGGTTATTTGTTTCCTTGGACATTTCCTCGGTGATATGATGAGAAACACAATTAAGCATAACTCCTGAACACCAGATTGCCAATATTTGCTAACATTTGGTTCTACCGAGGGCAAGTTTAGCCATAATGAGGGCATGGGTAACATGCAGTTCCATTTGTAGCTAGCCTCCTATTTTTGTCTATAATAAAATCCAAGGTGAGTGAGTTGAGGGTAGCCCGTAGTATTTTAACCATGTATTTAACCAGTAAATTTAACCATTTAACCATGATGATAGCACCTTGGTTCCAAAAGGAGCAGAGTAAGGTTAAAAAACAAAAAAGCTTTTCAGCGTTTTATAAACATCAGCTACTTGAAATACTAGATAAAGTATATTTTGTCACTTTGATGGCCTCAGCCTCTACTTTTTTGTGAGGCGAGCCTCCTTTACGTGACTTGAAAACTTAGCATTTTATCCACAGTGTCAAGTTGAACTGTGTCCCTTTGAATATAAAGTTAGGTGCGTCTCTAGGGGAAAAGCATCATCATTGGTAATGGGCACCAAATAAAACATTCTCTCCTAGATCCTTTGTAATTGCAACCTCCACCTGAGCAGGACTAGCCCTATGCCACGATGCCATTCTAAGTTCATATGAAGGTAATAAGAGGCCAACCAAATTCAGAAAAATTTTTCTGAAACTGGAGAAGACACTTGGACCAGTTCTTATTTTAGGCCATAATCATTGACTTCAATGTGTCTTTGAGAATAGATACTTTGCTTTCAAATTGGCCGGATCTGGCAAAACAATAACATGTCAAATTAGGGTGCCGGCATCTTGCCTAGGACAGTTTATATAGTAATTCAGCCACAGGGGTTTTGAGACTTTGAGAACTGGAGCAATGAGTCTTGTTTTCCAGATTAAGAAGCAGGAAGTATGACATCCTTTTAAAAAATTCAATGTTACTGGGGCAGCTAGGTGGCGCAGTGGATAGAGCACCAGCCCTGAAGTGAGGAGGACCCGAGTTCAACTTAACACTTCCTAGCTGTGTGATCCTGGGCAAGTCACTAAACCCCAAGTGCCCCAGCACACACGCAAAAAAAAATCAATGTTATTTTATTTTCAGTATCAGATTCTCTCCCAACCCCACCCAGATTGAGAAAGCAAGAAAAATAAAACCTGTACAAATATGTATAATCATGCAAAACAAATTCCTATATTAGCCATATCCAAAAAAATGCTTCAATCTGTACCCTACATCTATTGGTTCTCTATCTGGAGGGTGGAGAGGTTATTTCATCATGAGTCCTTTGAAACGGTGAGTCATTTTCTTGATCAAAGTTACTAAGTCTTTCACATTGATTATCTTGACAATAGTGCTGTTAACTCTGTTCTCCTGATTCTGCTCACTCCACATCAATTCATATAAGTAAGTTTTCACTGATTTCTTAGAAACCGGGACCCTTCATAATTTAGTATAACACATACACTAAAATTTGTTCAGCTATTCCCCAACTGAGGGGCATCCCCTCAATTTTCAATTCGACTTCAGTCACCACAAAAAAGCTATTTTTGTACACATGGGTTTTTTCCCTCCTTGGGTTATAGCCCTACTAAGAGGTAATGCTGAGTTGAGGGGCATGCACAGTTTAATAGTTTTGTGGGCAGAGTTCCAAATTGTTTTCTGGAATAGATGAGCCAGTTCACAGCTCTACCAACAATTCATTGGTTAATTTCTAATCACATAATTTATAGCCCTTCCAGCACTTGTCATTTTTATTTTTTATCCTATTAGCCTGCTAGATGTGAGGTGGTACCCTAGAGTTGTTTTAATTTGTGTTTTTCTAGTTATTAGTAATTTAAAACATTTCATTTATTTATTTTGAAATTTAATTTTATGTTCAGTTCCAAATTCTCTCTTTCCCTGCATGTCCACCTCCACTCATTGAAAAGACAAGAAATACAATATTCCTTTCACATATGAGGTTATGCATGTTTGGAGGAGGAGGGAGAAGAAAAGTGGGGGGGAAGCTTCATTTTACACTCTTAGTCTATCAGTTTTCTATCTGGAGGTGGATAACTTTTTACATCATGAGTCCTTTGGAATAGCTGTGAATCATTATATTGATCAGCATTACTAACTCGTTCACAGTTGATTATCATTACAATACTGTTACTGTGTAAATTGTTCTACTAGTTCATCTCACTTTACTTTGCATCAGTTCATATATGTCTTTCAGATTTCTCTGAAACTATCCTTTTCATCATTTTTACAGTACATTAGTATTCTATCACAATCCTGGATCACAACTTATTCAGCCATTCCCCAGTTGATGGGCAGCCTGTCATTTTCCAATTTTTTTGTGATCAAAAGAGCTGCTTTAAAAAAAAGTGTGTGTGTGTTTATATACATATGTGTGTGTATCCTTTTTCTTTTTTTCTTATCTCTTTGGGATATAGATCTAGCAGTGATATTTGATGTATCTGATCACTTCTTTGTAGTATACTTTGAGGTTTACTGTAGATAGGTCCCCTTTCTTCACTTTTGTTTTCATTGATTCCTGAATAATCTTGACCTTTTGTTCCTCCAGATGAATTTTGTTATTATTTTCTAGCCTTAAAAATAATGTGTTGGAAACTGGATTAGTCTAGCATTTAATAAGTAAATAAATTTAGGTAGTATTGTCATTTTATTGTATTGGCTTAGCCTAAGAACACTTAATATTTTTCTGAGTTGTTTAGTTTTTTTTTTGTATATAAAAGCATTTTGTAACTGTGTTAATATGGTTCCTATATGTATCTTGGTCGATAGGCTTTGAAATATTTGTCTGGAGTTATTTCAAATGGCCTTTCTTTCCCTCTTCCTGCTGGGTTTTGTTGCTAATACATAGAAATGCTGATGATTTGTGTGGATTTATTTTATGTCCCTGCTTCTTTGGTAAACTTAATTATTTTGACTAGTTTTTAAGTTGATTCTCTCAGGTTCTCTTAGTATCCTGGCATATGATCAAAAAAGAGTAATAGTTTTGTTTCCTCATTGCCTACTCTTATTGCTTCAATTTCTTTTTCTTGTCTTATTGCTATATCTAGCATTTCTAGTACTGTATTGATTTAAAATGGTGATAACAGACATCGTGGTCTTACTGGGAAGGCTTCTAGCTTATCCCCATTACAAATAATGCTTTCTCTTGGTTTAGATAACTTCTCTCTTTTTTTTAAAGCTCCATTTTTTTCCAATGCTTTCTAATGTTTTAATAAGAATTGGCGTGGTGTTTTGTCAAAAGCGTTTTCTGCATCTCTTGAGATAGGATTGTTGTTGTTTTTGTTAATGATACGGTTAGTTATACTCAAAATTTTCCTAATATTGAACCAGTCCTGTATTTCTGGCAGAAATTACACTTGCTCATAATGAATGATCTTTGAAATATATTGCTATCTTGATCCACACTTAACACCGTACACTAAGATAAGGTCAAAATGGGTTCATGACCTAGGCATAAAGAATGAAATTATTAATAAATTAGAGGAACACAGGATAGTTTACCTCTCAGACCTGTGAAAGGGGAAGGACTTTATGACCAAAGAAGACCTAGAACTGATCACAAAATAGAAATTTTCAACTATACCAAACTGAAAAGTTTTTCTACAAACAAAATTAATGCAGAAAAGATTAGAAGGGAAGCAATAAACTGGGAAAATATTTTTACAGTCAAAGGTTCTGATAAAGTCCTCATTTCCAAAATATATAGAGAATTAACTCTAATTTATAAAAAATCAAGCCATTCTCCAATTGAAAAATGGTCAAAGGATATGAACAGACAATTCTCAGATGAAGAAATTGAAACTGTTTCTAGTCATATGAAAAGATGCTCCAAGTCATTATTAATCAGAGAAATGCAAATTAAGACAACTCTAAGATACCACTACACACCTGTCAGATTGGCTAAGATGACAGGAAAAAATAATGATGAGTGTTGGAGGGGATGCGGGAAAACTTGGACACTGATGCATTGTTGGTGGAGTTGTGAACGAATCCAACCATTCTGGAGAGCAATCTGGAACTATGCTCAAAAAGTTATCAAACTGTGCATACCCTTTGATCCAGCAGTGTTACTACTGGGCTTATATCCCAAAGAGATACTAAAGAAGGGAAAGGGACCTGTATGTGCAGGAATGTTTGTGGCAGCCCTTTTTGTAGTGGCTAGAAACTGGAAACTGAATGGATGCCCATCAGTTGGAGAATGGCTGAATAAATTGTGGTATATGAGTAGTATGGAATATTATTGTTCTGCAAGAAATGACCAACAGGATGATTTCAGAAAGGCCTGGAGAGACTTACACGAACTGATGCTGAGTGAAATGAGCAGGACAAGGAGAGCATTATATACTTCAACAACAATACTAGATGATGACCAGTTCTGATGGATCAGGCCCTTCTCAGCAACGAGATCAACCAAATCATTTCCAATGGAGCAGGAATGAACTGAACCAGCTACGCCCAGAGAAAGAACTCTGGGAGATGACTAAAAACCATTACATTGAATTCCCAATCCCTAGTTATGCATACCTGCATTTTTGATTTCCTTCACAAGCTAATTGTACAATATTTCAGACTGATTCTTTTTGTACAGCAAAATAACGTTTTGGTCATGTATACTTATTGTGTATCTAATTTATATTTTAATATATTTAACATCTATTGGTCATCCTGCCATCTGGGGGAGGGGGTAGGGGGTAAGGGGGAAAATTGGAACAAGAGGTTTGGCAATTGTTAATTCTGTAAAGTTACTCATACATATAACCTGTAAATAAAAGGCTATTAAAAAAAAAGAAATATATTGCTATCATCTCCTTGCTAGTATCTTATTTAAATTTTTTGCATTGATATCCATAAAGGAAATTGAGCTATAATATTCTTTCTCTGTTTTTGCTTTATCATTTATGTATTAAAATTATGTTTGTGTCAAAGAAGGAATTTGGTAGGACTCTATCTACTTTTCCAAATAGTTTTTATGGTATTGGCATTTGTTAAGGACCATGCCTAAGTGCATTGTAAGGTCAGTCTCCAGAGCTTCCACAGCTATGGAGCTTCATAACTGAAGGAGTTGCAAAGCAGCCTTTACTGACACAGGTGTTGCTTGCGGGCTGGGAATGAAATAAATTGGAGACAGAAGGAAGAGGGGAGAGGTCAGAACCTGCAACTCTCTCTCAGTGGGAGAGAACAAAGACTGCCTCTCAGTCTCCTTGAATCACCATTATCCTCTCAGAAGAAAAGGTCTACCAGAGGTAAAGCAAAGTTACATATTGTGTTCCCAACAGAATTAGTTTTTTGTTTTTTCACTTTTTGGTAGCATTTGCTTGTTAATTCATCTGGTTCTGGATTTTTTTTTTCCCTCCTCGGGGAGCTAATTTATCAATTGTTGAATTTATTTTTCGAAGATAGGGTTATTTAAGTAGTCTATTTCCTATTTTGTTAATCTGGGCAATTTAAACTTTTGTAAATATCTACCTATTCCATATATATTGTTTTTATTGGCATATAGTTGGGCAAAAATAGCTCCTAATAATTGCTTTCATTTCATCTTCATTGGTGGTGAATTCATCCTTTTCATTTTTGATGCTGGTGTCTTGTCTTCCTTTTTTAAAAAATCAAATTAAGTATTGGTTTATTTTATTTTTTCATAAAACCGGATCATTTTTAGTCTATTTTTTTAAATTTCAATTTTATAAATCTTTGGATTTTCAGAATTTTTGTTTTGGCATTTATTTGGATATCCTGAATTTATTTCTCTAATTTTTTAAATGGTATGCTCAATTGGTTGATCTTTTTCTTTTATTTATGTAAACATTATTTAAAAGTATAAAATTTCCCCTATAAACTGCTTTAAACCCCAGAGATTTTGCTATGTTTTCTCATGTTGTCATAATCATTTAATGAAATTACTGCTTGTTTCTTTGATCCATTCATTCTTTAGGATTAGATTATTTAGTTTCTAATTAATTTTGTATCTAAACTTAAAATGCCCTTTGTTAAATTTAATTTTTATTGCATTATGGTCTGAAAAGGGTGGATTAAATATTTTTTGCTTTTTTGCATTTGTTTGTGAGGTTTAAAGCCCAATGGTCATTTTTTTTGTGAAGATACTATGTACTACTGAGAAAAACCTATAATCTTTTCTATTCCCATTCTATTTTCTACAAATTTACATCATATCTTAACTTTTCAGAAACTTTTTTTATTTCAACTTTTTTTTATTTGTTTTGTGGTTAGATTTATCTAATTCTGATATTCTGAGAGCGTTCTGAGATATTCTGAGAGGGTTAAATTGTGGTTCCTCACTAGCATAGTTTTACTGTTTATATCCTCCTGTATTGATTCAACTTTTCCTTTAGGAATTTAGATACTATGCCAATTGGTGCATATATGTTTAGTATTGATATCAAATTATTGGCTATGGTACTTTTTTAGCAAAATGGTATTTAGTTTATTATCTCTCAGGTCTATTTTTGATTTTGGTTTATCTGAGATTGTAGCAAACAATACATATATATGTATATGTATTCATTCTACCTTTTTTACTTCTACTGAAGTGCAATAAATTCTCTCCATACACTTAAAACAGAATGACAAATACAAAGTTAAAATAAGGGTATCTCATAAATAATATTTTGTTAGATTCTGGTTTCTAATCCATTCTGCTATCTCTTCTGTTTTATGGGCGAGTTTGGTTCATATGTTTTTTGGCTGTGAATTTCACTTGACCCTATTCTCTTTTATTTATCCTTTTTTTTATTCAACTCTGTTTCTTCCATAAAAATCTGATTTTCTTTTGAACTTCCTTAACCTACTCTGTCTCTTATCAGATGCCCCTCTTTCTCTTAGCCTGTGTGTGTTTGTGTATGTATGTGGATCTCTAGATATATACACACACAGACACATGAATATATATGAGGCTCAAGTATTACCTGCTCTCTTCCCCCTTGTCCATCTTCCATTCTATTGTAAAAACTCTTCCTTGTATGCCACTTTGATATTAGATAATCTTTTCCATCTACCTGACCTCTTCTTTCAATGTATCCATCTTAGACTATCATTTTTCTTTTGAGATCATCCCAACATTAATACTCATATCCATGCCTCCTAAGTACACCTTTTCTAACTGCCCTAACAATGTTCTTAGTGATTACATGTATCCTGTCCTCATTTGGAAATATAAACCGTTTAACCTTACTGAGTTCCTTATCATTTCTTTCATGTTTTTATGCTTCATTTGAGTCTTGTATTTGAATATCATATTTTCTCTTCAGCTTCTAGCCTAGTCATGCTAGAGATGTCCTCTGTTTCATTAAATGTTCTTCTCCCCCCCCCCCCACTTCAAATCCCGGATTGTAGTAAGTTTTGCTGATTAGTTTGTTAGTTTTATCCTAGCCCTCTTGCCTTCCATAATTCAAAGCCTCCTTTATAGTGATAGGTACTAAACCTTTTGTGGTCCTGACTGTAGCTTCATGGTGTTTGAAGGGTTTCTTTCTGGCTATTTGCAATATTTTTTCCTTCACCTGAAAGCTTTGGGATTTGACTGTCATAAACCTGGGAATTTTGTTTGGGGGCCTATTTCAGAAAGTGATAAATGAATTCTTTCATTTCTATTTTGTTCTCTGGTTCTAAGATGTCTTGGTAGTCAGTTTTCCTTTATAATTTTTTGAAATATGCTATCTAAGCTTTTTTTTTTTTTTTTTTGGTCATGGCTTTCAGGTAGTTGAACAATTCTTAAATTATCTCTCTACTATTTTCTAAGTCAGTTGTTTTTCTTATGAAATGTTTTACATTTTCTTCTTTTTCATTCTTTTGATTTTTTTTTGATATCTCAAAGTCATCATCCACTTACTTCAGTGATATTTTGTACCTCTTTTTCTACTTGGCTAATTCTTATTTTTATGGAGTTTTTTCTTTGTGTTTTTACCGTGTTGTTAATTTTCTTTTCATAATTTTCTTGCATCTTTCTCATTTCCCTCTACTGCTTTTTTTAATTTTCAAAATCTTTTTTGTAGAAAAGTTGAAATATTAAATGCATCCCTTTAATGGAAGACTGATTCAATATTAGGAAAACTATCAGCATAATTGACCTGAATTTTAAAAACTAATCACATGAACTCATATGTCTGTCTCAATAGAAATGCTGGCTATATAGCAAGAAGAGAAGAAAAGAAAATTGAAGGAATTGGAATAGTAGACGAGAAAACAAAACTATTACTCTTTGCAGATGATATGATGGTATGCTTAGAGAGTCAACTAAAAAACTAGTTAAGATAATTAACAATTTTAGTAAAGCTACAGGATAGAAAATAAGCCCATATAAATCATCAGCATTTGTGTGCATTACCAACAAAATTCCAACAGGAAGGGATAGAGAAATTCCATTTAAAATAACTGTAGACAATATTAAATACCTACCAAGACCCAAGAATTATAGGATCATAATTACAAAACACTTCACACAAATGAAGTCAGTAATGTCAGTTGTTCATAGGTAGTAAACCAAGCCAATATGATAAAATGACAGTTCTGCCTAAATTAATTTACTCATTTAATGCCATGCTATCAAATTACCAAAAATTATTTTATAGAGACAGGAAAAATAAGTAATAACAAAAATCATCTGGAAGAATAAAAGGTCAAGACTTTCAAGGGAATTGGTGGAAAAAAATATTGTGAAGGAAGGTGGTCTAGTAGTACCAGATTTCAATTCTATATTACAAAACAGTAATCATCAAAACAGTCTGGTACTAAGAAGTACTGTGGTAGATCAGTGGAATAGATTAGGTACAGAGTTGTAAATGACAATAGTAATTCAGTGTTTGATAAACCCAAGACCCAGCTTTGGAGACAAGAACTTACTATTTGACAAAAACTGCTGGAAAAACTAGAAATCAGTTTAACAGAATCTCAGCATGGACCAAAATTTCAGCCTGTATACCAAGATAAGGTCAAAATGGGTGATATCAAGTTAGGGCTCATGGAATACTTTAAGTGTCAGATTTATGGATTTTATGCTTATGCTTTATGCTTATGGAAGCATTACAGGATTTTAAATGTTTAACACAAACAAAACCACTGCAGCCAAAGTTGGAAGGAAAGCAGAAAAGTGGAGGAAATTTTTAAAAGAATTTTCTCTGACAAAGGCCTCGTTTCTCAGAAATACAGAGAACTGACCCAAATTTATAAGAATTCGGGTCATTTCCCAATTGATAAATGGTCATAAGAATATGAAAGGGCAGTTTTCAGATGAACAAAGCTATCTATAGTCAAGAAAAAATGTTCTAATTCAATATTGATTAGAGAGGCAAATTAAGACAACTCTGAGGTATTACCTCCCACCTGGCTTCTTGGCTAATATGACAGAAGGAAACAGATAAATCCTGGAGATGATGTGGGAACATTGGGACACTAATGCACTTTTGGTGGGGTTGTGAACTGATCTAACCTTTCTGTGGAAGAATTTGAAATTATTCTCAAAGGGCAGCCAAACTGCACATATCCTTTGAACTAGGAATACTGGTACTAGGTGTGTATCCCAAGAGATAAAAGGAAAAAGGACCAATATGTTCAAAAATATTTCTAGTAGCTCTTTTTGTTGTGGCAAAGTATTGAAGACTGAGGAGGTACTTAGCAATTGGGGGAATGGCTGAACAAGTTGGAGTATAAGAAATGATGAGAGGATATTTTCTGAAGGTACTGAACAGCACCAGGGGAACATCATGCATAGTAGCTATTCTCAACTGCAATGATCCAAGGCAATTCTGAAGAACTTATGAGGAAAATTTCTG
The DNA here is from genome assembly GCF_902635505.1 of Sarcophilus harrisii. Classification (NCBI taxonomy): domain Eukaryota; kingdom Metazoa; phylum Chordata; class Mammalia; order Dasyuromorphia; family Dasyuridae; genus Sarcophilus; species Sarcophilus harrisii. The sequence continues at coordinate 54,553,530 of NC_045432.1, read as the reverse complement.
TCTACTTCTATTTACAGAAAGAACTGACAGAACACAGATTGAAACATAATTTTTACTTTATTTTTCATGCACGCATATGTATGACTAAATTGCTTGCCTTCTCAATAAGGGGGAAAGGGATGGGAGAGAATTTGAAATGGTAACATTTTTAAAAGAAAGTTTTCAGGATAGTACCTTAAGTAGTTAACAGGCAATCTAACCTAAAATCCCTTCTAAGGTAAGTGAATATGATCTTATTATGAAAGGCTAATTGTGATATATACCTATTATAGTACTCCCAGGAAACCAAGATACCTAAAAGAATAATCATGAATGTGGCCAATAATGAGAAAGATAAGAGAAAAAATATAAAAAGACAGTAGGGGAGGGAAAGGGGGTAAGAAAGGCAACTTAGTGTCCCAGTACTGATGGGATGCCAACTATTAGTAGGGAAGAGGTTGTTTATCTGCTGGGTTTCAGAAGTTACATCCCCCTCTACTCCTGGAGATCAAAGTTTTTCTATCTGTATTACAAGTTCTCAAAGCCTCTATTTCAGGAGGCATTTAAGTTAGGGCTATGAATCCAGAGCTCTAGGTCTATTGATCTCTCCAGCCTTTTGCACACCAACACTTGGGTCATAGGTTGGTAAGTTTAGGACTATAGGTGTTTCTAGGACTTTAATGTTTATATCTAGACACTTCAAGGCCATGCTGTTTTCTCAGGGTGCTGCCTGAGATAGAGCAATGGGCCTGGAGTCAAGATCATTTATCTTCCTGAGGCTAAATCTGGCCCAGTCAATTTTTCCTGTTAAGTTTCTTCCTCAGAAAAGTGCAAAGGGGGGGGGGGGGTCAAGAAGAGTTAGACCTGAAAAATGACTGAATAAGTGTTTCTCATTTCCAGATGAAAATAAGTTTTTTCCTCCCAAAAAAGTTCTAAAGAATTAAATGAAATAACATCTGTAAAGTGCTTTGCATACTTTAAAGTACAGTAGAAATTCTCATTAATGTCCCATCTGTGTTCTCTCTAGATACCATTTATTAGAGAAAGCAATACAGATTTTATTAGCCTTTCTTGTCCTGGAAATGTTCTATTGGATCCCTAGACTCTGAGAGAAGTCACTAAGCCTAAATATTTAGGTTCCTAAGTCCCCACATTTCTAAACCTAAATCTATAAAGATTATAGTCTGGGAAGTCAAGGATCACAGAAATTACCTGTCCAGGCCCTTGTTTTAAAAATCCCACACTTAGAAAGTAGGAGATTTGTACAGTCTCCAAGCAATTTTTCCCTTTCTCCGTTTCTAACTCTTTGTATTTGGCTCTATAGAACTTTCTGTCTCTCTCTAATCTTTCCATCTCAACTTATGCTCCTTGCCTGGATGTAGTGTTCTCTCCTCTGTCCCTATCCATACATGTAGCTCTCTTCTTGGATTGGAGATGTCCTGACTTTTTTTTAATAACTGTCTCCAACTGTCATCTCAGCTCATGATTGAAGCTGCTAGTTAATATGTGGATTCCTACTGAGCAAAGTGAGACATCTCCCATGCTCATGGAGCCTCTGGAAATTGCTTCATGCTGCCACCTCCTGTTTTCCCTGGCAGGATGTACAGGTATCCCTTTGGGCATCATGGGGGTTGGGGTATGGTGCCCTCCTTTAGTACCAGAGAAGTCTGAACTATTAGGGCATTGAAATATTCAAATATGCTTATATTATAACACTCTACCTTTTGGAGTTTCTGAACTTTTCCTATATGTTCTGCAATTTATTCCCACTGAAGTTAGGCTACAGCAGAACTCTGAGGGGGCAAGAATAATCATATATTCCTCAAGACCAGAGATTCATTGTTTTCTGGTCTCTGCTGCTGAGCAGAGTGGCCCAGCCAGAGTAATCACTTAATAAATGTTTAGCTATGTGATTGATAATCAAGGGATAGAGCCCCCCAGGGTAGAACTGGACCCATTTATCATTAACATACACTGACCCTAAAAGCATAGATTCCATGGGGGGAGACTGTTTTACTAGAGAAGAAACGTTTGGATTAAAGACAGCTTATGAGGATTTTGGTATGTGCTTGTACGTTGAGTTGAGCAGGTTTCCTTGAAGTATAGCTAATCATAACTTCATAGTTGCATAATTTAGCATTCCCAGAGAAGCCACGGGGGGAAGGGGTGGATTTCTGCCTGGATCTCTCAGCTCTCTTATTTTATTAAAGTTAACTTCTTCAAAGGTTATTTTTAAGCTGCTACCTCACCTAAGCAGGGCATCTGCCCAGAGATATTATCCACTACCTCCTAGGCTTTACTGCATGGACATCAAAGCCAAGCTATCTCAAGGAACAATCAAGATTGTAAAAAAAAAAAAAAAACCAAAAAAAAAAACACTCTACAGGGTCAGCTCTCTGAACCCTGACCAATCATGCAAGAATTTGCTTTAAGTGGGGTGAGAAATCCAAACTTTCTCTTGTTCTCACATTGAAATTGTACTCTGCTAAAGGTCTAATGAAGGAACTCACAGAAGCAGTCCCCTGTATCAGCACCCTTTTCCATTATCCTGGGACTTGACCAACTATACTCTAGCTCAATAAAAACCCCTTGAACAGGTAAGTTACTCAGGGTTAAGTCAAGGCCTTTTTTCCTTACCCCCCCATGTCCAGGCCTTTGCACTAGTCTGTGCCTGGAATGCCCTTTCTGCTCACCTCTGTCTCCCAGAATGAAGCTCAAGGATCCCCTTGTACACAAAGCTTTTCCTTATTCCCTAAATGCGTTGTCTTTAGTCAGCATCTATTTTAATATGTACACTTTGTCTCCCTCCTTAAAATGTGAGCTGAAAGGGAGGGTATGTTTCATTCTATGGTAAGTCCAGTATCCAGCCTAGAAACTATTGTGAGTTTATATATATTTTAGCTAAGGGTTTTCTTGATGTTTTTTTTAACATTTTCAAAATTTTCTCTGAGAGCCATCCACTATAGCATAGTTTTTAATAGCAGAAAAAAAAAGGAAGAGAGGATAAAATTAGCACAGGCAATCAGTACAATGAAAAATGATGAAAACATGCAATGTGAGACAACTCAAAGGGGTGGGTTTGAAATGTTCTCTCCTAATTTTTCTTTCCAGCCATTTTGTTCTTTATAATTTTGCAATATTCACTTTGGATTTATGCTTGTCCTCTCCTTTTGCACTAGTGTAGTTACTATATATATGATTTTCTTGATTCTGCTTACTTCACTCTACATCAGTTAATATGGATCTTTCTATGATTCTCTGTAAGGGAAGAACTTTTGGTGAGCTCCCACCCTCCAGAAAAAGGCAAATCTGTGATATCTGTACTTATATCTAAGCTTAATTGTGTGATTCTTTTATTTCCTATTAAATCTAATAAAAATATTCATTCACTTAAAGATAACTTAGGTGTGTGAAAGAATATTTACATTTCAATCAAACTAAGATAAAGTAAATACTATTAACTGATTCAGAGACCACCTTTTTCAGAATGCAGACTATTACAGCCATTTGGCACAGTTCCAGCTTCTCTAGACTGGTTCACAGGGCATAATTAGTTCTATATCCCCTCCAGAATTTTAATTTTCCTTTTCTGTCATGTCAGACAATCTAAAGGGATGAGATTGGTACCTTAGAAATGTTTTCATTTGTTTTTCTGTAATTATTGGTAATTTAGAATATTATTAATATGGCTTTGATTTCTTTCCTTTAAAACTGCCTTTCATATCCTTTGATCATTTATTAGTTGGTGAATGGCTCAATTCCCTATATAAGAAATGAGACCTTTATAAGAAAAATGTGCTTTTTCATGTAATCAAAGTCTCCATTTTACTTCCTGTGATCTTGTTTAGTCATGAATTCTTTCCATACCTTACATCCAAGAGGCAGTTTTTTTTTTTCCCCCTCATGGTCCTAATTTGCCTATATCACCCGTTATGTGGAAATGTTGTACCAATTAGACTATCATGCAAGATGTGGATATATTTTGAATTTCTGCCGGATTGCTTTTTTCCCCAGCAATTTTTTATTAGATGATGCCTTACATTGGGTTTATCAAATCAAGATTACTGTAGTCAATTGCTACTATATGTTTTGTACTACCCAATCTATTCCACTGACCAACCACTGTATTAGCCTGACTGTTCTGATGATATATGTGTTTACAATCATGGTTGCTAGCCCTGACTTTTTTACTTCCACAGGAGCACAAAAGATTCTGCTGTAGCTTATTTTAACATTGTGTGCCTTTCTGTTTTATGGGTGAATTCACTCCATCCAGTTCTCATATATTTATTTTTTGACACGGTCTCCTCCTTTCTCTTGCCTCCTTCCACTCCATGAACCAGTACAGACGAGTGATTTTCACGTATCGTCTGCTACACCATTTTATCCTTCATTGTGAAAACTCTTCCTTGCATACCTGTCTTTTATGTGAGGAAATTTCCCTCCTTCTCCTACATCCCTCTTTTTCAATCTATTCTTTTAAGCCCAACATAATAAATTCACACCTATGCCCTAATGTTCTTAATGGTTACATGTAATTATTCCCATTTGGGAATCTAAATAGTTTCACTTTATTAAGTTTATTATATTTTCTTGAGTCTTATTTGTCAGATTTTCTATTCAGGTTTGGTCTTTTTGTCAGGAATGCTTGGAAGTCCTCTATTTCATTAAATATCTTTTTTTGCCCCTGTAGAATTATATTTAGTTTTAAGGATTGATTACTCTTGGTTATAATTCTAGCTCTTTTGTAATATCCTATTACAAGCCTTCACTTCTTTACAGTGGTACCTATAATACTACTGGGATTTTCTACTTTTTGAAATATGATGTCTAGGTTCTTTTTTTGATCATGGCTTTCAGGCAAGTCCTATAACTCTTAAAGTATTTCTCATAGTTCACTCTGGGAGCCTATAACATTTTGGTGCTTTTAAAGTCATATACAGTCTCAACACCATCTTGGTGTCTGCTCAGATTCTTACTCTCTTGCACTCACAGCTCCTCTCTGCCCTGGTACTGGCAAAGCAGTAAGTAATAGAGTTGCCAAATGGTGCCCAATTCCGAGTCCAGTGCTAGCACAGAGGTCTCCTGCGATTTATTTATGTCTTTGTAATTCACTTTCCTTACTGACTCTGGGTACTAAGTATTCCTGGTTCTGCTGATGTCACTTTGGCGGCTCCGGGCCAGTCCCTACCCCAATATCTTCAGATTTTTCTGAAATATTGCATATTCCAAATTGGATTGCTAAAGAACACATAAGTGTTTTAGTTTCTCCATAAGTTTTTTCAATTTTATCTTTCTGTTAAAACTCTCCTGTCTCTATTGTCTTAGTCTCTATGCTTCTTTTAGTTCAGTTAATGTTTCATGTTGCTTTGTTGTTTATGGTTTCTTATGTCTTTTTAGACTTTTTTTTTTTCCAGCCCAACATGTTGCTTTAAAAATCTGTTCATGTTTAAAGTTATAAGGGTTAGGTTTGTTTTCCAAGTGATGATTTTTTTTCTCTTCTACTATTAATACAGTCCTATGTCTCCTCAGTTATTTTAATTTAATCTTTAAGATCTCCATCTTTTTTCTTCTAGGTTAAATCATCAAGTAGAATGAATCCCCCCCTTCCTGTTCTCTTTATTATTTATGTTCCCTTTATATCTGTTCTAGGCTTTCCTTTGGTTCTTATTCTTCTTTATATACCTTTATATATTCTTTATATATACCCTTATTACTTCTTTAGGGTTTTCTCTTCTGAACAGTTATTACCTTACCTTCTGATGCCAGTTTTCCTCTGTTTCAAAGAATCTCTGAAGTGGCCAGATTGAAGCAAAAAAGCTCAGCTGGAGCCAAACTTAATGGAGTGCCCCTCCAAAACCCCCTCCCTTCACAAGTGTCATTCTCTCATTTCCTTTAGTTCTCTGGCCTAATAGCACAAAATACTGCCACTCATCCTGAAAAAATTTCTACTGTTTACCCTCTCCCTGGCTCTGAGATCTAGAGTGAACAGTTGTTAGGGAATACTGGCCTTCTGAAATATTCTCTTAATTCATACAGTTTTTACCTTGTTTGGATTTTTAGTGTGCTATACCATGAAGAAAGCTGAAGTTTCCCTATTTCTGGCACATAATTCCAGTTTTGGAGAGGTCCCAAGTATCAAAGGAAATGTCTATTCCTCCATCTCAGTCAGGTGAATTGATTGATTATACAGATGCTACCCAATATTGTGACCTAAAGGCCCACATCTAGAACTCAATATTCGTACTTAAAGATCAGAATATCTAGAACTACATACTTTAAATATAGAGGGACCATCTTCTACTATCTACCCCTAGAACCCCAGACCTTGAATTAGAACACATTCAGGGTTACTCACCTATTAATGTATAACTCACATATTCATGTGTACTTTACTGAAGGATAAAGCCAGCCAGGTTGCAAGATGATGTAGGATGCCAGACCATATATCATTGGCAGAATGCAATTTGAGCCTTGGGGGGGGGAGAAAAAGCTCCACTTTGTGAAACACGAATTTGCTGATAAGTAATAATCTCGTCTTGATAGATTGGGAACACTTCATTGATTCCCCCTTAATGACAATGTCTTCCCCTTTGTTGATTATTTTCAGAGTATCCCCCAGGCTTGGCACATACAGGCACTAAGGAAAGGTTTCTGGGCCTACAGGTACATTTGGTTGACCTCAGAACTGTTTTAGTGGGCAGTTTCTCACAATTAGGGTAAAGATGACACATTTAGTAACTTTAAAAGGCCATCTATTACTCGGGGCAGTCAGCCTTTCCAGTTCAGGTACTACTCTGAACACAAATTTAGAAGAAAGTAGCTTTATTTTGGAAGACTTTAATTAGAAGGGCCTTAGGTTCCTTGCTAATATTTCTGAGGTGGGGGGGGGGAAGACTTGAACTTTTAGAATGCAAACTTTGAGATTGCAGGTCAATAATTTTTTTTGAAGGAAGTCACTTGTAAACAACAAATGGTGCTTATACAAACATTTCTTCTACTTCAGAAAACCCCAAATGGGCATTATAGTGTGATTTCAGTATGTAACAGTGAAAATGAAAATCCACAATTATGTAACAAAGGAGAAATTATACAAATGAACTAGGAGCTTAATGAAGCTAAAAGCAAAAAAGGGAATAGATAAATAAGCTTAAAATATAGCGAATCTACTTCCAAAAAAGAAAACCAGATTGTTCATATCAAAAGGAAAAATGGAAAACTTCCAACCACCGATAAGGAAAGAGGAGAAATTATGAGAAACTTTTTGCCAAGCTTTTATACAAACAGAACTTATAATTTAGAGAAAATAGATACTTACAAAAATATAAACTACTTAAATTAACAAAAGAAGAAACAGATTCTTTTAACAGCCCATTATTAAAAGGGAAATAGAACAAGCCATTACTGAACTTCCCAAGGAAACATCTGTAGGACCAGATAGATTTAAAAGTGAATTCTATGAAACATTAAAAAGGCAATTCCAATACTTTCTAAACAGTTAGCAATAAGAAAAGGCACTTTTCTACTCTCTTTTTGATGCAGATATGGTCTTGATACTTAAACCAGAAAGAAAAAAGTATAAACCAATGAACAAAAATTGTAAATAAAATGTCAGCAAATAGATTGTCATATTAGAAAGAATATATTATCCTATGACCAGGTTAGTTCACCATAAAGACTAAATATAATGAAACCCACATGATTATCAAATCTTTTCCAGTATATATTGATATAAATTCAACATTTCTATTTAAAACTTTTAATGTTCCAGCTAGCTTTCTGGAGGTCCTCCAGAAGGGCCTTGGTTTCAGCAGGATATACACCATGAGAATGGACAATAGAGTCCGATGTCTTTATTGTCTCTTACACAGTCTGCGTCCGTCCATATTATGACCCAGTCTCCCTCAGCAGTCTGCCAGTCTCAACCTTTTGGTTGGGACTTTGTCCCCAGTTTAAATAACCTATTATAATTAATCATTACAGTATACTCTAAATTTATGTCAACTAGAGAACCATTACATCACCATACTAAGTATATATATGTGAGCTACAGAACTATTATCTCATCAATTCCACCGAATTAATACCTAGTTTCAAGTATACTTCTCTAGAGATCTGGCTGTCTACAAAAACTCCAGAAATCATAGGCATAAACAGACCTCGCTTTAATATAGTATTTATCTAAATCCAAGAACAAACATTAAATGTAATGGAGGAAAGTTAGAAGCCTTTATATCACTCTTTGCAGATGATATGAAAATGCACTGAGAGAATCGTAGACAGCCAACCAAAAGTTAATATAATACAATTATTGGAAGTGGGACAAAGAAATTATAAGATACTTGGGAATGTATATACCAAAAATTTTCTAGGAATTATATCAGTCTAATCGCAAGACCTGTTTTTACAGAAATATAGACCGAATGGGAAAGACAGTAATTGTTCACAGAGAAATGTAGCCAAGAATCTCAAGGATAATAGTGAAAAAAAAAATTGAGAAGAAAGTAGCATCAATAGCAGTTTCAATTGTATTACAGAGCAGTAATCCTTAAAATAATGATACTGGTTCAAAAACAAGAGAGGCTGATCAGTGGAATAGATTAGGTACGCAACACAGAGAAACAAAGAGTAGCCCAAAGCCCTTTGTGATGAGAAGAAGGACTCGCTATTTGACAAAAACTGCTGAGCAGAGTCAAGGAAACAATCATTTGAAGTCCTTATTAATATGCTTGCCTCTGTGCTAAATCCTGGGAATACAAAAAAGGGCAAATAACAATAATAATCATATGCCAGTCCCAAGGAGCTCATGCAAACAACTCTGTACCCAGAAGATCTATACAGGACAAATTGATGATGATCTCGGAGAAGGCTGAGCATTAAGAGAAGTGACAAAGAAAGGGCTTCTTGCAGAAGGTAAGGATTTAGCTGTTACTTAAAGGAAGCCAGGAACTCAAAACATAGATGTAAAGAGGGAGAACAAATCAGGCATGGGAAACAGCCAGTTTAAAAAAAAAAAAAAAAAAAAAAAAAGCAAGGTGATGACATGTTATTTGAGGAAGAAAGAGGGCAGTTTAAAAACCTTTTTTTAAAAAGTAATCTATATATATTTTTTAATTAATACCTTGTTTTTTATGTTTGGAAGTTCCTTTACTATATGTTCAGTAAATATCTTAAATCTAACTTATCTAAAACAGAACTTACTGTATTTTCCCCGTCCCCCCTTCTACTCCCTCCCCATTTTCAGTGCTCATTTAATTTCACCTCTGTATCATCCATTTCCTAAATACTCTTCCTCTCCGCAGACACCACCCCCCACTCCAGTACAGACCCTCATCTTGAGCCTTGATTACTATAATAGCTGTTGGTGAGGCTGCCAGCCTTGTCTCCCCCCTTAAGTGACAGACTGAAATCACTAAACCTGCACACCATAGTGCAATAGATAATCCAAGAAAATTGCCTACAACTTCCAAACACAGAAAACAAAATATTAATTGAAAGAATATATGGGTTACTTTTTTAAAAAAGGTTTTAAACTCCAAAACATAGGGTAGTTAAATGAACAATTTCATTGAGAACAATACATTCAGCCAGCAACCAAGAGAAAAACCTTCATCTGTGAAGGAAAGAAAATTTCAACAAAAGATTCTTCTGTACCCCCTAGGGAATAGAATAACATAAAAGCTCACGAGGCAACCTGGGGTGCCATACCCTGCAATGCTGAGCCTGATCGTCACTCAAATAAGATGGATGTTAAACAAAAGAGGTATTAGGAGCATTCCTGCTAAGCAAACCAGACAGTAACAAATTATTTGCCTTGGCAGATACCCAAAGAGGATTACAAGAAAGATTTTAAAAATCCAACAAAACCAAGGAAGGCACAGATAATAAAAAAAAATTTACAGAGAAAGAGATACCTATGGGGTTAAAAATCATATCAAGAAAAATGTTCTCTACTTCCAGAGAAAGAATGGATGGAAGCTGAATACAGATGAAGCACACTTTTTTTTTTTCTCAGTTTGTTTTCTTTTGCAACATGGAAATGTTTTGCATGACTGCACCTACCTAATCTGTATTGCTTGCCTTCTATGGGGAGGAGGGAGAAAGTTTACAACTTAAAATATTTTTAAATGAATGTTAATTTTTGTTTGTGTGTAATTGAGAAAAAAACCAGCATCAATGACATTGAGTGGTTTCTTTATAAAAGTAAAAAACAAAAAAGAGGACAAGTGTGACAGGGGGCAGTAAATGGAAGAACTGACACTGGAGGATCATGTCTGAAATGGCCTGGGCTATACCTGCAGGGGAATTGAGGTGGGGGTTTTTTGAGCCAACTGCAGAATGCGAGGGCACAGTAAAGGAGAGAGGAAAGGAAGACAGCAAAGAGTGAAGAGAAAAGAATTCCTGTAGTCTCTCAGGAAAAACAGAATCTTTCTCCTTTCCACCTCACTCTCTTATAGATCCTGTTAGGAGAGATGAAGATTTTTACAGTGGTTAGCATCTGCAGGGATGTGATAATGAGATGGCATTTATTCTGTCTCAGGAGCAGAGGAACTGGTGCTGTCGGGGCGCAAATGCCACCCAATAGTGTAAAAACATGGACTTGGGGGGAAGGGCTAGTTACCATCTGCCCACTTAGGCTAGGAATCTTTCTGTGCCCATTGGGCTTTTCTGGGCAAAAGCAATGAAGTGCCTTGCCATCTCCTCTTCTCGCTCATTTTATAGTTGAGGAAACCAAGGCAAAAGGGGTGAATTAGCTCACCCCAGGTCACAGGCTATTGTGTCTGAGGGCTAATGTAATCTCAAAAACATGAGTCTCCATGCTTGCAGAGGAACAAAATCCTAATTTGAAAAAACAACCAAATATTGGAGACAGAAGAAAATATAAACAGATTAAACTATATAATAGAATGAAAAAGTGATAAATTGTATAAGAAAACAAAACCCCACAATCTCTTGCTTATGAGAAAGCCAGCTAAGAACCCCCAGGTGTATACACAATAAAAATGAGAGGCTAGAACAAAATGTACTCATCAGGAGAATTCAAAATTACAGGGGTTGCAAAGTATGCTATCAGGACAGAAAACAAATTCACGAAGGAGAACAGGAATTCCAAACAAACCAATATTAAACTTCAGTGTGCCAGATGCCTTAGCATTTAAATTCATAAAAGAAATTTTACATTAACTACAAAAAGACATACAAAATAGTGGCAGGAAATTTTAACATCCTCTCAGTTTTAGACAAATGTAACAGATCAACAAAAAAGATACAGAATTGAACTAATCACAAGAGAATCTAGCACTAAAAGCCTTATGGCATTTTCTGAGACTGCTAAAGAATAGATGTATTTCTTAGCACCAAAGGGAATGTCTATAAAAATTCACCTGTGTTATCTCACAAAGATAATGTAAAAATAAGCACCCTTTATTATGAGGGGGTTTTTTTTTTAAGTACAGAAAGCTAACAATCAGATCAGGGAGAACAAAAAAACACAGATCTGAAGGGAGATTTAACAGTGAAATCTTAAATAATGAATGGGTCAAAGAACAAGTCTTATAAAAAATAATTCTGTGAAAGAAAATAAGGAGCCTACATATTTAATTCCAGGGAGAAGATCCTGAAAATAGACAAACTGGGAACAAGAAAACTATAGAAATTGAAAAATAAAACTAAAATCTGGTTCTTTGAAAAGATTAACAAAGTTGATATGCCATCCTAATTAAAAAGGCAGAAAATCAAGCAAACAAGATGAAATTTTCAAAATTATCAGAACCTACCCTGGACAGTTATGATTCTTAAAAAACAACAACAACCCTGAAAACAAAAGAAATAGGCTACCTTCTACAATATAAAATATTCAAGCAGAAAACCAAATAGAAACCTTAAATAATCATATTCAGATTAGATATTTGTTAAGTGCTCAGCAGAGCCTGGCATATAGTAGGTACTTAATAAACGTTTCTTTCCTCCTTCCCCTCCCTAATCCAATCTCAGAAAAAAAGAAATCTAGCCAGCTGTAAAGGAACTATTTAAATAAAAGATTCCTGGGTCCTAATGCATTCACAGGAAAAATGAGAACACAATTCTCAGAAATTGAAAAAGAAAAGCAGGTCCCCATACTGGTTTTATGAGACAAATATAGTACACTAATACTTAAAATTAGGAAGGATAAAGCACAGTACAGATCAATATCATTAATGAATATCAACTGTAAAAATGTTAAACAAAATCCTGTCAAACAGCTTTATGTGACAAACAAGATGGAGGACTAGACATTTTCTCTGATCCTCAAGACCTCTTAAGCCTCTCGAAAACAGAAATCGTGGGTCGAAGATAAAGCAACTTCAGCCGTTGCCATGGATACTGTGATCACAAAAGAAGGTAAAAATATCCATGGGCTAATGTCTGTCTTGAGCTCACTTAGCAACCCCTCCTCCACCATGCTTCAAGCAGCGAGCCTGTGCTAGCCAACTGGACCCCCCACTTGAAATAAAATGCAACCCCACACCCTGCTTCCCCTTCCTTTTTTTTTTTTTTCCAGGGCAAAAGAGATCTGAATTCCAAACGGTAACAATTTGTTGAGGTCTTGACAGCCACCCCAGTAGCATTCTATGCTGCAAAAGCAGAGGAAAGGGGGCTGGAAAGAGAAGGGATCCCCACGCCTTAATTCCCTTTTTCAGAGAGCCACACTCCCAGTGACAGAAATCATCTCGGGGTACAATAAGGCCAAGCTGGAAGCACTCTTATTGTACTGCGGGGCAGGAAAACTGAGGAAATAGTAATAGTACAGGACACTGGGGCAGAGGGGTACTCCACTAAAGCATGAAGGAAAGAGTCTAGCATTCAGCCGAAGCTAATTGTGAATCTGTGTTTCCAGGTCTGTCTGTCTCTTGCACACACACCCTTCACTCGGGACCTAGGCTGGGAACATGAATTGTCTAGGCTAGGAGGAGGCTGAAACCCACTTTGAGATCCAGCCCCCAGGGCAACCACCATAAGAGAAAAGTGAGCTGCAGAGGGAAATCCTGGGGAAAGACAAATTACCAAAGAAATTAGGGGGGAAACGCAAAAAGGTGTTGTGCATGAGCAGATAAACTAATAGGAAAAACATTAATAGCAGGAGAAAATACAGCCTCTCGATTTTAGTAAATGAGTTTAGCCAGCTATGAAAAAATACTGTAAAACAAAAGCAAGTTATTCAACACCTGATGAGGACCTAGTAGAGTTTGGGAACACGGAAGGAACCACAACATGCTGTTCCTAAGTGGCTGAAAAGAAATGAGAATCGTGACATCAGAATTTCTGACCTATACGGCAGAGTAGAAAAAACTTATCTGTGATGCCAAGCGTCACCAAAGAAATGTAAGGGGAAAACTGATAGGTGTAACGCAGAACTTAAGGACAGCCTAGAAGAAAAGAAGCAAAAGGCAAAAACATTAAAAGGTTGGTGTTAAAAGAGGGTGTTCTCTCTGTGCAAATCAAGCACATTGACCTTGAAGACATAATGCATAGAGACAACCTAAGGGTCGTAGGTTTCCCAGAAGAATAGGACAAGTCAAACAACCTAAACAGCATAGCGTGAGATATAATACAAGAAAACAGCCTCCAACTTTGGAACACAGAAGTCAAAATTCCCATTGAAAGAATCCAACCCCTCCAGAAAACAACTCCTCCTCCAAGGCTGCAAACTCTTATAAGACTAAGTGGTTAAAATCAACAATGTGATTCACAAACAACAAATTCAACAAATGACCAAGAAAGAGACCTTCAAAAACAACACAAAACTATTTTGGAGCAACCAGAAAACAGAAGAGACTAGAAAAACATGTTCCAAAGAGCAATGAATGGTGCTCAAGGTGACCTGCCTTGCATATATAAATTAATCCGTAAATGAATATGAACATTTTTCCAGAGAAGACCAGACTAACAGCCCAAACCACATCAATTCAGAAGGGGTAAAAAGCAACAGAGTTAAAGCCAAGATACCATTAAGAGACCCCTTTCTAAATGTATATAAGAAAACAAATAAATAAAAGCAGAAGTGAAGTTGAATTAATGTTAGACAGGTGGGCTGTGCATTATGGACAGAACCTCGTAGCTCCCTGCCCACAGGTGAACACATGTGTTTTTGTTTGTTGTTGTGGGACTAAATTAAGCAATGGGAGGGTACATGGAAGGGCCAGGATAGAGGAAAATGAGTGATATGTCCTAGTCAAGTAGAGACTTAGCAATAAAGAGCCTGCAAGGGAGTAAAACGGTGGAAAGGAAGAAGTGAAAAAAGGAACAGGGAATTGCACTGATGAATGGTGAGAAGAGATGTTCTATAAAAGGAAATGGGGACTTTGGGGTAGGAGTTGTCCACAGTGATTTAATGCTTGAAAAGACCATTTGTCCTGCCTCAGGAGTGGGAGGAAAGTTGGCCCTTCTAGAAACATCTAGCTCTTAGTACCAGTACTAGTGCTTAGGAGAATGAGAAGGCATGGGCCCAGGGAGAAATTTCTGAAGCAAATGGGGAAGTTAACAGCAAGAGAGTTTGTCAGAGTTGGGCTATATAATGTAGGTGTGGTGATAGAGGTCCTTCCTGTCACCTGTAAGAATTGACATTTTTCTAGGGGAGAAGCACAGGGGAAAGGAGGAATCTGTGGGGCAAGCTCTATAAGGCAGAAGTTATTTAGAAGGGAGAACCCAGAATGGATATCTCAGAAGTTTTGATCTCATGAGAAATGCAGTAAAAAGAGAGGGACTAGATAAGTATATGGGTCAGGAAGAAGACAAAGAGGGTGAAGAGCAGACAGAAAAGATAGAAAACAGAGTGAGGGAGGAATATTCTTTCAGAAAAGGGGCACAAAATGCAAATTAGAAAAATGAAGAACAGGACTAGTTGAAAGGATGAAGAGATCGAAGGAATCTATACCTTTTCAAGATCCCTTGCCCTGGGACTCCTCCCTCCCTCTGAGAAAAGTCAAGGGTGGGTATTAGAGAGCTCCTCCCAGGTTCCTTTTAATGAAGGGCATGAACAAAATCATTCAAATAATCAGTTCAGAACATTCACTTATTTCCCACCCTGCTGCTCTCCAGAAACTCATAATCTTACAACCCTGCAACTCCTATCTCCTTTCCCTAATTTTTCAGCTTCTTTTTATATGTTGTCTTTCCCTATTAGATTGTCATACCTTCTTTTGTATCCCTAGTGCTTAGCATAGTGACTGGCACATAATTGGTACCTAATAAATGCTACTGATTCACTATTGATTAACAAGGGAAAACAAGAGGACAAGAACTGATTAGATAAAAGCAGGAAAGGAAAAGAAGTTAAAAAGCAAAACTCCAAAGGAAAGGGGTAACAAACAAGAGGGAAGGATCAGGGTTAAGAAGAAGACAGCCAGTGGGAACAAGGCCACCTTAAAAAAAAAAGATTAATCTGAAGTAACTGAACTTATTAAGTACTGTTTACAGCAGAAGATAGGGGGAAAAAACCCAACAGAGACAGAAAAAATATATAAACCTCTCACAACTTTAAATATGGATGGATTAAAACTACTAACATGAAAAAGCAGCCGATTGGATAACAAAACGCCATAATTTGTTGCTTACAAGAAACATGTTTAAAAAAATACACAAATAAAACTCAACAGATGTGGGGAAAAACAATTTGCTTTGCATCAAGTGAATCCAAAACAGCAGGATTTAGAATCATACCCTTTGACAAATCAAAAACATGTATTAAAAAAATAAAGAGATGAACAGAGAAATCACATTGTGCTAAAAAAAAAAAAAAAAAAAAAACCATAAACAACACTCCAATATCAATACTAAATTCATATGCTCCAAATGCCTTAGCATCCAAATTCATAAAGGAAATATTGACAGAGCTATAGGAAGACAGACAATAATGCAATGGTGAAGGAGACTTCACTGTCCTTCTCTCAGTTTTGGATAAGTCTAATAGAAAGAAACAAGAGGTAAAATATGGAACTGAACAAATTTCCAGAGAAGCTACAGTTAGAAAGCGTCTAAGTATCTTTCAAATAGGATTATTAAAGAATGTACATGTTCTCAGCACCATGTGGAACTTTTACAAAAATTGACCATATTAAGGTACAAAGATATTGCAAACTACACATCCACAAAATATAGTAAGAAAGCAGAAATACTAAATACATCTTTTACAAGCCATCATGCAAAAAAAAATGTAATAATTCAAGGATAAATAAAAGACAGACCCATTTGAAAATTTAACAGTGAAATCCTAAATAATGAATGGGTCAAAGAAAAAAACATAATAATTATGTGAAAGAAAATTGAAAGGATCAAACAACATATTAAAATTTCTGGGATGCAGCTAAGCAGTCCTGGGGGTGGGGGAAATCATTATATGTGTATATACAGATATGCATATATACATACATATCTCACATATACAATAGAAAATTAATGAAATGAGTATTTATTTTTAAAAATTGGAAAGCCAGCAAACCAGCACAAAAGAGATGTTAAAAATTAGAGTAGAAATAAATGGGGGAAAAACATAGAAATGATGAATAAAACTAAAAATTGGTTCTTTGGAAAGACTAGTAAAGTTGATAAGCCATTAGCTAATCTGATTTTAAAAGAAGGCAGAAAATAAAATAGCAAATGAACAACATGAAGTAACAAAACTGGAAGGAATAAAAACAATCAGAATATATTATGCATGGTTAAGTACTAACAAAATTGAGGACACAAAAATATAAAATACACAAATTTTCATGAGACCAAAAGAGATCTTAAATAGCCCAATTTGCTAAAAGGAAATATAACTATCTGCAAAGGATCTACCAAATAACAAACACCTGATTCTCATGGATTTAAAGGAAAATTCTATCAAACTTTTAAAGAAGATATTAGTACCCACACTTAACAAACTTCTCAGGAACTGAGAAAGAAAGCAACCTATCAGCAGTCTTTTAGGAGACATATATAGTCCTAATACCTAAACCAGGAAAAAAAAAACTATAGGCCAATATAATTAAAGAGTATTTACTCAAAAATTTTAAACAAAATCCTGTCGAACAGGAATTAATCTAAGACTGAGTTGGATTTTTACAGGAATATAAAGAAAATTTGGCATTAGGAAAACATTCAGCATAGTCAATGATATTAACAATCAAAACATCTAAAACCACCTGATTGTCCCAAATAGATGTTACAAAAGCCTTTGATAAAGTACAATATTCATTTAAAATAAAAAGAAAGAAAACTATAAAATACACACATAGAGGGACCTTTTTAAAAAAATATCATCTATCTAAACCAAAAATAAATATCATATGCAATGGAGATACACTAAAAACTTTTCCAACAGATACAGGAATGACGGATACCTATTCTCCTCATGATTATTTGATATACTTCTGGAAATTCTAGTAACAGCAGTAAGACAAAAGTAGGAAAATAAAAACAAAGATAGATACGAGGAGATAAAACTATCTCTATTTGCTGATATGATATGATGATTTATTCAGAAAATCCTAAGGAATTAATAAAGATACTAATCAAGACAAACGCATCAGCAAAGTTGTAGGCTGCAAAATAAACCCTTAAAAATCAACTTCATTTTATAATAACAAAGCCCAAGAAACAGTAATAGAAAAATTCCAGCCCAAATAACTACAAAATGCATAAAGTATACCTGAGTGCAGGCAAACTATATTAAAATGTATTGGGAAATGTTTCACAAAGTAAATAAAAATACAACACAACATAGACACTATTAATTTATGGTTTTCTAGGTCAATACACAGCCCACAGAGATCTGATTCTATTTGAGTCTGATATCATTCTGTCAAAGCACACACAAGACTTGTATAGATTCAATTACGAAGTGCTTCTTAATGAATAAAAAAAATTAAATAAAAATAAAATGGGAATAGAATAAAAATGTAAATACTACCAAAGTTAATTTATACTTCTAATACTATACCAATTAAATTGCCAGGGGGATACTTGATCAAACTGCACAAATGACAAAATTAATTTTTAAAAATATCGAAAACTTAAAGAAAACTTAAATTAAAAAAAAAAGCTATGGATGACGGGGGATTAGTACTTTCAGAACTCAGACTATAATATAAAGCAACAATCGCAAAACCATTTGGTACTGGTTTAAAAATAGAGACATATGGAACAAACCAGAAAGAGAAAAATCAGAAGCAATGGAATTGAATAATCCAATGTTTGATAACAAAGTGCAAAATCTAAACTACCTATGAGAAAAATAAAAATTTCTTATTTGATAAAAACTGATAGAAAAAGTGGAAATCAGACTAGCAGAAACGAGGCTTAGACCAGCATCTTACATTATATTCCACTAAATGGATATGGGATCTTAATATTTAAAATCATGCCCTTAACAAAGCAAATCATATACCTCTCATAGCTAAGGGTAGGAGATCTATACTTAACCACATAATAAATAGCGGCAATTACAAAAGATAAAATAGTTTTATTCTGATTACAAGAAATTGAAAAGCTTCTACACAGATCCAATTGTATCTGGGATAATTTTTTTCAAAAAAGGGGAAACATCACCACCTTTATATAAAATCTCTCTAATAAGAGTTTGTTATACATATGTGCATAATATACAGATATATATGTGTGTGCACATGTGTGCATACACACACACACACACATATATTTGTATATCTGTATACTAAAAGTCATTTCCCAACAGATAGGTGGTTAAAGGATATGAACAGTTGGTTCTCCAAAGAACTGCGAACTACTAACAACCACATGAAAGAATGTTTCATGTCATCAATAGTGGGAGAAATACAAATTAAAACAAATTAAGCCTACAGTTTTACCTCACACCCTGAAAATTGACTAAGATGATAAAAAAAGGGCAACAGTCAATGTTGCATGGGTGTGGAATGATAGGCACACTAGTGCATTTGTGCTGTAGCTGTGAGTCACTAACTATTTAAAAAAAAATTGTAATTACACAAATAATGTGACAAAAATATCCACACCCTAGAACCCAGAAATTACTACCCAGAGATCATTACTCAAAGAAGGTAAGTGATAAGAATAAAGTCTTCATATATACCAAAACATTTAGAGCAGAACTTTTGAAATAGCAAAGAATTGGAAATGAAGTTGATGCCCATTGATTGGAGAATGGCTAAACTAAAAATAGTAAGTGAAAGAGATAATGTATGTGATGAATACAAAGAAGATGGGAAGATCTGTATGAACTGATGCAGAGTGAAGTTAAAGTAGAGCCAAGAAAACTTGGCTGGAACATAGTAACTACAACTATGGAAATGGAAAGAAAACCACACACTCAAAAGTCAAAGGTGAATATTGCAAAATTACAAAGAAGCATATCTTGGAAAAAAAAAAAAAGAGAGAGAAAACACACCTTTGCAGATGTGGAAGACCCACAAGTGTTGCACATTGCATGTTTTCAGACTTTTAAAATTTAGTAATCAATATGCTCATTTTTCTCTCGCCTTTTCCTTTGTCTTTAAAAAATACAATTTGCTATATCAGATATTATATTTATTATAAAAGATGGCTTTGGGAGAAGTAGGAGAAAGGATACTGAGGGAAAATTCTGCTGATATCAAAAACTAAAATATACCACTGAAAACTTATTTTAAAATAAAAAATGTGAATATCACAAAATTACAAAGAACAAGCATGGCTCCAAAGATGACATATGAGAAGACATCCCTCTATCATTCCTTTGTTGAATTGGGAGGTCCACAGGTGTCTGAACATGTCAACCCTACATTCAATAAATGGATTACTATTGGCTCTGAGATCCAAAATATCAAATTCTCTGGTTAGTATTCATAACCTGACTCCTCTTTCTACCTTTCCAGTCTTCTTACACCCTACTTCTACTACTTCCCCTCCACGTATTCTCCAATCCACTGACTTCCTTGCTGATCCTTAGACAAGACATTCCATCTCTCTAGGCATTTTCACTGTCTTCCAGAATTTCTCTTCCCTCCTCATCTCCATCAAATTCCTCCTTCAAATCCCAGCTCAAATCTCACCTTCACAGGAAGTCTTTACACATCCTCCGATGCCTTCCCTCTCTTGAATAACTGCAATTTCTGCAGTCGATAGCTTGCTTGTAAATAGTTGTTTGCTGGTTGTCTCCCTATTAGACTGTGAGCTCCTTAAGAGCACACGCTGTTCTTGGCCTTTCTCTGGATCCCCAGAGCTTAGTGCACTGTATTCACAGTACCTGTCACAGGCTTAATAAATGCCTGATGGTTGAGTGGTATATTGCACACATTTTCAGACTATTTTCTGTGTATTTATCAATCGTTTTGCTGGGGTTTTCTCTTTTTTATTCCCCCCCCTTAAAAACACTTTTTTTTAAAATATAAGATAGTTATTTGGGCGGAAGGGAGAAGGCTACTATGAAATTTGTGATGATTTTTTAAAATATGAATAAAAATGTCTTTTAAAAAGAAAATAGATGTTACAAAATTACAAAGAGCAAGCTCAGCTCCAAAGAATAAAGAAAACAACCCCTATTCCTTTGTACAGGCGGGGGAGGGGAGGGGACTATTGTATATATTGTCAGATTTTTTTTTTTAATTTATTGACTAGTTTTGCTGATTTTTCCCCTCTTCTTTGTTATAAGGGAGGACTCTCTGGAAGGGGGAGTGGTAGGATAAATGGGGAAATTTAGGTGATTTAAAAATCAATTATCTTTGATTTTTAAATCACAAAGATGATTGATTTTAAATTCCGAAATTCCTTTCTCTGACCATAATCTCCTATCATTCCATATCTCCCTGTACCTCATTTATCCTAAATCTATTCTTCATCACCATGACTTAAGTGTTCTCCCATGCCTCAGACTTCACTTTCCCCATCTTCACCCTAGAGTTAAGCAGTACAACATTACACTGTAGACTAACCTCAGGCCCTTTACTTCCTTGTCCTGTTATTGCTCATCTTGGCCAAACTCACATCCTGGATTATTTCTACCATCCACTTCCTTCACTCCTCTTCGTGTGCTGCTGAAAGCTGCTAAAATAGAGGAAGTCCTGCAACTGGGCTGATTAGATTGATTACAGATTTACAGGATGTATTGTCAACTGGGATTCACACTTCAGTCAGGCTATCCTTTTATTCCTATATCAGTCCCTCCAGCAGCTATTCTCAACTTTCTTTTCTCTCTTCAAGCTTTCTAATCATTCAGTAGAGGACCTCCCTTATCAACATTTCCAAATCCCTTGACATCAAGCCTGTCTCTCCTGCCTTATTCCAGGGTCCGATGAAGAGGTGTCCCTTCTTCCCACACTCAGCCCCTCTATATGTATCTCTGCTAAACTGCTCCCATAATTATCATCTCTCTCTAATTCTCTATGTGTCCCTCCCTACGGGCTCTTTTCCTGCTGACTGCAGAAGCCCCAGGTCTTTTCCATACTTAAAAAAAAATCCTCAGCTGACCCCACTATTCCTTCAAAATGCTATCCTGTAACTCTCCTCCCTTTCTCAACTAAATTCTTTGTAAATGCTATCTAAGAGACGTGAAGAACTAACATGCTAAATGAGACATTTTTTAACATGACCAATGTAACACTGTATTTGCTTAGTATATTTGTCACAATGCTTTTCTTTTTCTTTTTCTTTTTTTTTTTAATCAATGGAGGAGGATATATGGAAAGTCTAAGAACTAAATGCTGATGGTTGTAAAAAAAAATTTTTTTAATGCAGTCTAGAAAAATGAATGCAAACTGCTTTGGTGTTAGGAAAACCATAAACATAATTTACCATATCAATAACAAAACCAACAGAAATCATATGATTATCTTAACAGATGCAGGAAAAACTTTTTGACAAAATACAACACTATTCCTATTAAAAGCACTAGAAAGCACAGAAAAAGTGAAGATGTTCTTAAGATGATAATATCTATATAAAATGAAAAGCAAACATCATCTATAGTAGGGATAAATCAGAAGTCTTCCTAATAGTCAATAAACATTTATTAAACACCTACAAATGTGGCCAGGCTCTAAACTAAGCACTAAGTTTGCAAATCGAAGCAAATAAGACTTCCCATCTTCAAGGAGTTTACAATTGAATAGGTAAGGGTGAATAAGATCAGGTTCTTAGCAAGGATATTCATTATCATTATTATTACTCAATACTGTACTAGGAATGCTAGCTATAGCAGTTAGACAAGGAGAAGAAATTGAAAGAATATAAATAGAAAACAAGGCAAAAAAACCTCTTACTTTTTGCAGATGACATAATGGTATTAACATGGAGAACCTGAGATAATCAACTAAAGAACTAATCAAAATAATCAGCAGCATCAGCAAAGAAGCAGGGTATAAAATAAATCAACATAAATCATCAGCATTTCTATATATTATCAACAAAATGTACCAGCAAGACAAAGAAAAAAATTCCATTGGGGGGAAAAAATTGCAGACAGTATAAAATATTTGGGTCCACTTAACACCATACAACAAGGTCAAAATGGGTTCATGATCTAGGTATAAAGAATGAGATGACAAATAAATTAGAGGTACATAGGATAGTTTATCTCTCAGACCTGTAGAAGAGGAAGGAATTTATGACCAAAGAAGAACTAGAAATCATTATTGATCACAAAATAGAAAATTTTGATTATATCAAATTGAAAAGTTTTTGTACAAATAAAACTAATGCAGACAAGATTAGAAGGGAAGCAATAAACTGAGAAAACGTTTTTACAGTCAAAGGTTCTGATAAAGGCCTCATTTCTAAAATATATAGAGAATTGACTCTAATTTATAAGAAATTAAACCATTCTCCAACTGATAAATGGTCAAAGGATATGAACAGACAATTCTCAGACAAAGAAATTGAAATTATTTCCAGCCATATGAAAAGATGCTCCAAGTCATTATTAATCAGAGAAATGCAAATTAAGACAACTCTGAGATACCGCTACACACCTGTTAGATTGGCTAGAATGACAGAGAAAGATAAGGCGGAATGTTGGAGGGGATGTGGGAAAACTGGGACACTGATACATTGTTGGTGGGATTGTGAACGAATCCAACCATTTTGGAGAGTAGTTTGGAACTATGCTCAAAAAGTTATCAAACTGTGCATACCCTTTGATCCAGCAGTGCTACTACTGGGCTTATATCCCAAAGAGATCTTAAAGAAGGGAAAGGGACCTGAATATTTGTGGCGGCCCTTTTTGTAGTGGCCAGAAACTGGAAA
The DNA here is from genome assembly GCF_902635505.1 of Sarcophilus harrisii. NCBI lineage: Eukaryota > Metazoa > Chordata > Mammalia > Dasyuromorphia > Dasyuridae > Sarcophilus > Sarcophilus harrisii. Next base: position 54,530,316 of record NC_045432.1, on the reverse strand, counting down.
CTGAATGGATGTCCCTCAATTGGAGAATGGCTTAATAAATTGTGGAATATGAATGTGATGGAATATTATTGTTCTGTAAGAAATGACCAGCAGGAGGATTTCAGAAAGGCCTGGAGAGACTTACACGAACTGATGCTGAGTGAGATGAGCAGGACCAGAAGATCATGAGATACTTCAACAACAATACTATGTGATGATCAATTCTGATGGACGGGGCCCTCTTCAACAATGAGATGAACCAAATCAGTTCCAATGGAGCAGTAATGAACTGAACCAGCTACACCCAGCAAAAGAACTCTGGGAGACGACTAGGAACCACTACATAGAATTCCCAATCCCTCTATTTTTTGTCCGCCTGCACTTTTGATTTCCTTCACAGGCTAATTGTACACTATTTCAAAGTCTGATTCTTTTTGAACAGCAAAATAACTGTTTGGACATGTATACATATATTGTATTTAACTTATACTTCAATGTATTTAACATGTATTGGTCAACCTGCTATCTGGGGGAAGAGGTGGGAGAAAGGAGAGGAAAAGTTGCAACAAAAGGTCTTGCAATTGTCAATGCTGAAAAATAACCCATGCATATATCTTGTAAATAAAAAGCTATAATAAAAAAATTGTTAAAAAAATAAAAAATAAAATATTTGGGTCTACCTGCCAAGATAAACCCAAATGAATATAATTACAAAATACTTTTTACACAAATAAAGAACTAGAGAAATATTCATTGTTTATAGGTAGGCTGAGTCAATATAATAAAAATGACAATACCTACACCAAACTACCAAAAGAATTGTTTCATAGAGCTAGAAAAACCAAAATTTATCTGTAGAAACAATAGGTCAAGAATATCAAGAGAATCAGTGAAAAAACTAGAAGGTAGTTTGACAGAAACTAGGCATAGACTTATTATCTCATGCCATATGCCCAGCTAAGTTTAAAATGGGCACATGATTTTGAGATATTAAGAGTGATATATGCAAATTAGGAGAATGGAAAAAATTACCTATCAGATTTATGGATACAGGAGGAGTTCATGACCAAAGGAGAGACAAAGAGGATCACAAGATGTAAAATGGACAATTTTTTATTATGTTTTAACATTAATATTAATTATTAAAAAGTGTTTGCACAAATAAAAGCAATGCAGCCAAAATTAGATTTAAATCAGGAAACTGGGGGGGGGGGAGAATATACAATTTTCTCTGTTAAATATCTCATTCTCAAAATATATAGGGAACTAGGTCAAATTCATAAAAAGACACTCTGCAATTGATAAATGGTCAGAGGCGATGGATAGGCAGTTTTCAGAGAAAAAAATCAAAGTTATCTACAGTCATGAAAAAATGCTCTCAGGCTACTGATTAGAGAAATGCAAATTAAAATAACTGAAAATAACTTTAATTTAAAATTAAAATATAAATCAAAGTAACCACATAACCATTAGATTGGCTACCATGACAGAAAAAGAAAACAATAAATGCTGGAAGGGATGTGGGGAAAATAGGCATATTAATGTACTGTTGGTAGAGCTGTAAACTGATGCAAACATTGTGGGAAAATTTTGGAAGTATGCCCAAAGGGCTATAAAACTGTGCAAACCCTTAGAACCAGCAATATCACTACTGTGTCTGTATCCCAAAGAGCTTGATCAAAGAAAAAGGAAAAAGACCTATATATGCAAAAATATTTAGAGTAGCTCTTTTTGTGGTGACAAATGGAAATTGAGGGGATACCCATCAACAGGGAAATGGCTGAACAAGTTGTGGTAATAGGATTGTGATGTAATATCATTGTGATATTTTTTAAAAAATGAGAAAAGGGATGGTTTCAGAAAGACCTAGGAAGACTTATATGAACTGATGCAAAAGTGAAGAGAGAAAATAAAAGTAGAACAATTTATAGAGTTAATAGCAATCTTGTAGTGATAATCAACTGTGAAAAACTGAGATACTCTAATCAATGCAATAAACCATAATAGTTTCAAAGAATTCATGATGAAAAATACTATCCACCTCCAGAGAGAAAACTGATAAACTTTGAGTACAGATTAAAGCATATTTTTCACTTTTTCTTGAAACATGGTTAATATAGAAATGTTTTGCAAGACTTCATGTATATAATGGGTATATTTCTTGCCTTCTCACTGGGTTGACGAGAGGCTGAAGAAAAGGAGAAAACTTAGAAATAAATTTTTTAAGAAAATAAAAGCTAAAATTTAATTTTTTAAAATTAAAGCTAAAAAGGTAAAATTGTTTGTAATAAGGGAAATCTGGATGATGGAAAAACAAAATATATCAATAAATTTATTTTTAAATGCCATCTGTATTCAGAGAGAGAAATATGGAGGCTGAATGTGGATTGAAGCATACTAATTTTACCTTTTTTCCCCTTTTCTTTTTCATGGTTTTTCTCTCTTATCTGACTTTTCTTTCACAAAATGTCTAATATGGAAATATGTTTAAAACGATGACAGATTCCTTGCTGTCTTGGGGAGGGGGAAATAAGAGAAGAAGGGGGAAAATTTTGGAATTCAAAATCTCACAAAAAAAATGAATGTTGAAAATTATCTGTACATGAAATTGGGAAAATAAAATACTATTGGGAAAAAACTGTCTATCCTTATTGCCTCCACTTATTCTTCTATCCATCACTACTCAATATTTGATAAGCGCTATCCATTGCTGAACCTGGAATCAGAGGTTGTTATTATTCAGTTTTCAGTCGCGTCCAACTCTGTCACTGCATTTGAGGTTTTCTTGGCAAAAATACTGGATTGGTTTTCATTTCTTTCTCCAATTCACCTTACAGTTGAGGAAACTGAGACAAACAGGGTTAAAGTGACACAGCTACTAAGTTTCTAAGGTCAAATTTGAACTCAAGAAGACAAGTCTCTCTGATTCCAGTTCCAGCACTCTATCCACTGCAGTTCTGCTAAGCTGCCCAGATTCAGAGGACTTGAATTCCAGTCCTGGTTCTCCATTCTTGGGAAATTAACTTTCTGTACCCTTACCTTTCTTCTCTGTAAAATGAAGGGATTAGACTAGATAATCTTTAAATGTCTTCATCGAGTCAAGTCAGTAAGCATTTATTCACACTTAACTATGTGCCAGGCACTATGTTAAGTCCTTGGGATAAAAAGAAAGGCAAAAACATGGTCTCTTACCCTCAAAGAGCTTATGCCATAATGAAAGAAATAACAAGCAAACAACTGCACATGCAAGACATATTCCTCATTCTCCATTTTGGAGAACAATTTGGAAGTATACCCAAACTCTGTAAACCATTTGACCCAACAATACCACTTACTAGATGTGTACCTCAAAGAAGTCAAAGAAAAAGGAAAAGGACAAAGAAGTCAAAGAAAAAGGAAAAGGAACTAAAAGTACAAAAAAATTATAGCAGCTCTTTTTGTGGTGAACAGAACTAGGAACTTAGGAAATGTCAATCAATTTCGGAATGGCTGAACAAATTATAGTATGGGATTATGATGGAATATTATTGTGCCATAAGAAATTATAAAGGACATAGTTTCAGAAAACCTGTTAAGACAAAGGAACAGATTCAAAATGAACTGAGCAGAAATGGCAGAACAATTCACAATAATAGAAATATTGTAATGATAATCAACTGTGAAAGACTTAGCTTCTCTGAATACAATGAACTATGATAGTTAGAAAGAATTCATGATGAAAAGTACTATCTACCTTCAGGGAAAAAAACCTGATGAATTCATAGCAGTTTGAAGCATTTTCCCCCAGTTTATTTTTCTTGCCTTTTTCCCCTTTTACAACACAGCTAATGTGGAAATGTTTTGCATGACTTTATATGTATAATATGTCTCCCATTTCTTGCCTTCTCAATGGACTGAGGAGAGAGTGGAGACAAGGAGAGAATTCAGAACTGAAAATAAAAATTTTTAAAATATTTTAAAAGAGAAAATGGTTTGAGAGATGTTATAGTAGTAGAAACGACAAAAAATGGCAATAGATTGGATATGTGGGAGTTTGAATGAGGATGGTGAATGGGGAGGATGATGGTATCCTCATTACTAAGAGGGAAGTTCAAAAGAGAAAAAAATTACCTTTATCAGGGTAAAGATAATGAACTCTGTTTTGAACATGTTGAATTTGAAATCTCTGTGAGATATCCAGTTTGAGATTTTCTCTCCTCCCCAGTTCCTACCCTCATACTAGTGAGCTTCAACATACACAAAATTCTCTTTTAAAGACCAGAACCACTTAGTTCCTTGACTTATTCACCTCCCATGAGCTACTCCTCCACCTCACCTCAACCATACATAAAAATGGTCATATTCTTGATCTTGCCATTATCTATAGATATACCATCTCCATGTGGAAGAATTCTGAAATCCCTTTATCCAATTATAATCTACCCCTCAGTCCTGCTTCTCCTCCTTCCTATCTGACCATTTCCATTCTTTCTCCTTTGCTGGATTGTCTTCTGGATTATGCCTTCCAACCACATATGTCCCTCCAGATTCTACCCTGATCCCTCTTCTTTTCTCCTTCTGTCCTACTTCACTTGATGATCTCATCAATTCCCAAGGATTTAATGACCATCTCTATGCTCTAGCTCAAATCTCCCTTTCCTGCCTTAGTCTCTCTGCTGGCCTCTAATCTTGAGGCCTTTCAGACATATTGCACTAGATGTCCCATTGATATCTTAAACTCAATGTGTCCAAAACAGAATTCTTTATCTGAACCCCAACCCTCCCCCTGCCTCCTTCATTCCCAATTATTGTAGAGAACACCACCATCTTCCCAGTTCCTCAGACTTGTAATCTAGGAGTCATCCTGGATTCCCCACTCGATCTCCACCTCCATATGCAGTCTATCATTAAGGCTTATCAAATTCATCTTTGCAATATCTCTTCAATACGCCCACTCTCTCTTCTGACACTGACACCACTCTGGTACAGCCCCTCATCATCTCATGCCTGGATTAATGCACTAGTTACTGGTGGGTTATCCTGCCTCAAAGCCTCTTCCCGCTCCAATCCTTCCCCCATTCAGCCACTAAAGTGATTTTTCTAAAGTCCAGATCCTGGTCATGTTGCACCACCTCCCTTTCATCCCTTCACCAAACCCTAGAGCCTTCCTACTACTGGCTCCAGGAACAAATATAAAATCATCTGTTTGGCATTCAAAGCCCTTTATATCTTGTGTCCTTCCTACAAAGGAAGGACACTTTTCCTTACAAAAAATTAGTCTTTTTCCACTGTTCTTGCACCTTATTCTCCAAAATGTACTCTTCAGTCCAGTACACTGGCTTCCTGGATGTTCCATGAACAAGACATTCCAGCTATCCCCCATGCCTGAAACAATCTTCCTACTCCACTCTAACTACTCATCTCCCTATCTTTCTTTAAGTCCCAACTTAAATCCTACCTCCTACAGGAAGCCTTCCCCAACACCTCTCAAGTCCTGTGCTTTCCCCTATTATTTCCTATTTCTATAGCTTGCTTTGTAGATATTTATTGGCATGTTGTCTCTTCCATTAGATTATAAGTTCCTTGAGGGCAGCAACTGTCCTTTGCCTTTTTTGTGTCTCCATCACATATTAGGTGCTTAATAAATGATTACTGATTAACTGATTTTCAATAGACATTTTGAGATTCAAGACTGAAGGTCATTTTTGATCTGATTTTTCCTGTGCAGCATGATAAATGTGAAAATATGTTTAGAAGAATTCTACATGATTACACTATATTGGATTACTTGCTGTCTATAGGGAGGGGGAGGTAAAGGGAGGGAGAAAAACTACGGAACATAAGCTTTTGCAAGAGTGAATGGTGAAAACTACTTTCACAGTTATTTTGAAAAATAAAAAGCTATTATTAAAAAACAAGTAAATCTGAGAATCATCTGCAGAGATAAGTGAACACATAGGAGCTAACATACCAAGAGCTAATGAACACACCATGAAGGAAAAAGGGAAGAGAATATGAACAGAGTCTTATAACAAAGCCACTAATCCATAGAATCTGGATGAAAATCCAGCAAAGGAGACTGAAGAGTGAACAAATGAATAAGAATGAAAAGAGAGGGCAGTGTCACAAAACCCCAGAGAGGCAAGTTATTTAGAAGATAGTATCAAAGGTTACAGAGAATGAAGGTCGCGGATTGAGAAAAGGTCATTAGATTTGTCCATTAAGGACGTAGCTCTTTTCAATAATGAGATGAATCAGACCAGTTCCGATGATCTTGTGGTGAAAAAACCCATCTGCACTCAGAGAGAGGACCACAACATAGCATTTTCACTCTCTGTTGTTTGCATTTTGTTTTCTTTCTCAATTTTTTCCTTTTTGAGTTGATTTTTCTTGTGCAGCAAGATAATCATGGAAATAGGTATAAAAGAATCACATTTAACATATGTTGGATTATTCACCACCTAGGGAAATAAGGGAAAAGGAGAGAGAAAAATTTGGAACACAAGATTTTTGCAAGAGTGAATATTGGAAATTATGCATATGTTTTGAAAATAAAAAGCTTTAATAATAAAATTTTTAAATAATAAAAGATTTGTCCATTATGAGGTCATTGGCAACTCTGGAGACGGAAGTTTCATTTGAATGAGAAGGTCAGAAGCCAGACTGCAGAAGGCAGAAAAGATCAAAAGGCAAAGGCATGAAGTGAAGATACAAAACCTAGACGACCTTCTCAAGGATTATGAAAGTTATATATGAGGGGGATGGTCAATAAGGTAGATTTGAAGTTTACATAAATAGTGCTTAACATTAGTTATGCACTGATACACACCTTCATGTTATCTACCTACCTTGTAAAGTTGATAGCAGGGAAGCTCTTGGCAATCTTTCTGCAAGAAGTTATAATAAAAGGTTCGGGTTAACCCAACTCCCTCCACCAGCCTTTCAAAGATACTAAGTAATGCACCAAATGAAATAAAACTGTGCTAAGGATTGGGATTACCAAGTGAGGAAATTGTACCAAGGCAGGTCTATCCTTCTCTGCAAGGAGTCTTAATTTTCTTAAGCCTTGAGAGCTTCAGTCATTTGCCCAGGGTCACACAGAGGAAGGACTTGAACCCAGTTCTTACTGGAAGAAGTAAAAGAACAATACATAGTTTAGAGGCTAAAATCACAAAAGCCCTCATCAGTTTCCTCACCCATCCATCTTCTACCCTTTCTCCAGGCCTGATACTGAAGATTCCAGGGAATGAAGACTCAGAAAGTTTGGAAATAGCAAGTAGGGAGGGAGGACAATCACTGAATGCCTTGGACAGCCTCTCAGATACCTGGTGCTTCCAGTAGGTACTCAATTGCCACCCAGAGACCTGAACAGAAGACCTTTTATGGCAGTGATTCCAATAAATTACAGCTATAACAATTTAGACTTAAAAAGAAACTCAAAGATCATCTAGTCCAAATCATACTAGATAAATGGTTGTCCAGTTTGGAGGCTTTAGCCCTCTGGTGAGGGGGGAACCCATTACTCTTCCAGGCATTCCATTCTATTTGAGGACAGCTCTAATGATCAAGAAACAATTTTTCCTGCATCAAGCTTAAATCTGCCTCATTACAACTTCAACCCAATGTTCTTTGCTCTTCCCTCTTCCCTCTGGGGCCAGATAAAACCAATCTAGTCCTTCTTTCCTATGGTAATCCTACACATACTTGAATGCAGGTGTCATGGTGCCTTGAGTCTTCTCCTCTCTGGGCTGAACATCCCCAATTCCTTTGATCAGTCCATCATACACTATGAAGACACAGTCATTCACCATGTTGGTTGGCTTATTCTGTATGGTTTCTAGTGTATCATGATCCTCTTTAAATTGTAGTATTCAGCAGTAAACTACTCTAAATGTGTCTAAGACTACCACCTCTTTATTCCTGGAAGCTGCACAGCTTTCTTGGCTCCCATATCACATTGTTGACTTATATTGAACTCATAAGCCACTAAACCTCCAGATTTTTTTCAAAGTTATCTAATCATACTCTTCCCAGCTTTTATCTGTGAAGACAATTTTTAAATCCAAGTATAAGACATTTAGCTCTGGTTGAATTTCATCTTACAAGATAAATCCCAAAGCTATAGCCTATCAGGACCTATGCAGATCTTGATTGTCTTCCAGTATTGGCTAACCCTAATCCCCTTGGTTTTATACCCTCTGCAAGTTTGATAAGCATCTCATCTGTGCCTTTATCCGAGTCACAGATAAAATCGTAAATAACATAGAGTAATAGAGGTGGAACCAAGATGAGATGACATAGTGGGAAGAAGCAGTCCAGGTGAGCTATCCTACCCAAAACTCCTCCAAACAGATCTAGATAATGCACTCAACTAAGTCCTGATGGGAAACCCAGAAAAAGTCATAGTGAGCCACTTGTCCATCCTAGCTTGAAGGCCTTTGAGGGATATACTTAAAAAGTAAATCGTTCAGAAGCAAAGAGAAGCTCCATTGCTCAGACCCCAGGAAGAAAGAAGGGTCCCAGTTCCTGCATTTAACTCAGCTTAAGGAAGAATAACTGGGGCAGGAATCCCAAAGCAAAAAAGAGCCTACAATTCTGTCACCCAACAAACAAAGCTTCCCAGCTGGCTGAGAAGAACTGAGTGCAGTAACAATCCACTCAGGCCTAACTCCAAAATAAAAACTTACAGAGCTCAGAGCAGCAGAGGAGTGATCAGACTTTGTCCTAAATCAGACCACTTCAGAACATTGAAATTCTGAAGACCCCCCCCCCAGCTGATACCTAGGATCTTGACATAAAACAACACTTAAAGCCAGAGAAAGCAGCAATAGGACCAACATAGATCTTACTTCCAAAAGTATTGCAAAGCCTAGCCCTAAACATCAAGTCCAAAACCAGGAAGTAAGCTGGGAAGATAAAGAAACAAATAAAAAGAATCCTGCCATAAAAAGGTATTATGGCAGCAAGAAAGCTCAAGACACAAACAAAAAAGAAAATGACTCCCAAACTTTTACAAGCAAAGCCTCAAAGAAAAAAACAGTTTGAGCAAAAATTCCACTAGAATTCCTAGAACAGAAAACAAGAGTTTAAAAAAAAGTTTTAAATGTTTTCTTGACCATTACACAGAAGTCCCAATCCCTCTATCTTTGTCCACCTGCATTTTTGATTTCCTTCACAGGCTAATTGTATACTACTTTAGACTCCGATTCTTTTTGTACAGCAAAATAACTGTTTGGACATGTATACTTATTTTGTATTTAATTTATACTTTAACATATTTAACATGTATTGGTCAACCTGCCACCTGGGGGAGGGGGTGGAGGGAAGGAGAGGAAAAATTGGAACAAAAGGTTTGGCAATTGTCAATGCTATAAAATTACCCATGCATATAACTACTAAATAAAAAGCTATAATAAAAAAATGTTTTCTTGAAGAAAAGACATGAAAGCTGTAAAGGGAAGATTCAGAAAGGGAATAAACTTAATAGTAGAGGTACAAAATCTTGCCCAAGCACCAAACTCTCTGAAAAATGAGAATGGACATACAGAAGCCAATGATTTCAACGGCAAAAAGAAATATTAAAGTCAAAATCCTGAAAATATGGAAGAAATGGTGAGGTATCTCATAACAAAAATAACCTGGAAAGGAGGAAAAATATAAGAATCATTGGACTACCTGAATACCATGACCAAAAAAAAAAAGCCTAGATATCCTATATCAAGAAATCTTAAAAAGAAAATTGTGAAAATAGAAATAATTCAGCAGTTACTTACTGAAAGAAACGCTAAAATGAAAATTCCCAGGAACAACCAAAATCTTGAGTGTCAAAGAAAAATCACGGCAGGCAGCCAGAAGGAAAGAATTCAAGTACTTAGGAGGACAGTCAGACTCGCACATGATCTGGCAGCAATCACTATGAAGGAGTAGAACTTTGAATATGATATTTCAGAAGGCAAGGGATGTGAGCTTACAGGCAAGAATAACTTCACCAAGTTAAGAGAGTTGCAAGAAGAAATAGACAGCAAAACTTTAATATCTCAACCTTGCACTCTCGGAATTAGATAAATCAAACCACAAAACAAATAAGAAAGAAATTAAAGAGGTAAATAAAATATTAGAAAAATTAGATATGATAGATCTTTGGAGAAAACTGAATGGTGACAGAAAGGAGTATACTTTCTTCTCAGCAGTTCATAGAACCTATACAAAAATTGACCATATATTAAGACATAAAGACCTCAAAATTAAATGCAGGAAGGCAGAAATAGTAAATGCTTTCTTTTCAGATCACACTGCAATAAAAACTACATTCAACAAAATGTTAGGGGTAAATAGACCAAAAAATAATTGGAAACTAAATAATCTCATCTTAAAGAATGATTGGGTGAAACAGCAAATTATAGACACAATTAATAATTTCACTCAAGATAATGGCAACGATGAGACATCATACCAAAATTTGTGGGATGCAGCCAAAGCAGTTATAAGGGGAAATTTTATATCCTTAGAAGCTTACTTGAATAAAATAGAGAAAGAGAAGATCAATGAATTGGGGCTTACAACTTAAAAAGCTAGAAAAAAACCAAATTAAAACCCCCCAATCAAATACTAAACTTGAAATTCTAAAATTTAAAAGAGAAATTTATAATATTGAAAGTAAAAAACTACTGAATTAATAAATAAAACTAAGAGTTGGTTTTATGAAAAAAAACAATAAAATAGATAAACCTTTAGTAAATCTGATTAGAAAAAGGAAAGAGGAAAATCAAATTGTTAGTCTTAAAAATGAAGAGGGAACTTTCCACCAATGAAGAGGAAATTAGAGCAATAATAAGGAGTTACTTTGCCCAACTTTATGCCAATAAATTTGATAACCTAAGTGAAATGGATGACTACCTCCAAAAATGTAGGCTTCCCAGATTAACAGAGGAGGAAGTAAATTGCTAAAAAATCCCATTTCAGAAAAAGAAATAGAACAAGCTATTAATCAACTCCCTAAGAAAAAATCTCCAGGATCAGATGGATTTATGTGTGAATTCTACCGAACATTTAAAGAAGAATTAGCCCCAATGCTATATAAACTATATGGAAAAAACAGGGAATGAAGGAGTCCTACCAAATTCCTTTTATGACACAGACATGGTACTGATATCTAAACCAGATAGGTTGAAACCAGAGAAAGAAAATTATAGACCAATCTCCCTAATGAATATTGACGCTAAAATCTTAAATGAGATATTAGCAAAAAGACTACAGAAAATCATCCCCAGGATAATACACCATGATCAAGTAGGATTTATACCAGGAATGCAGGGCTGGTTCAATATTAGGAAAACTATCAGTATAATTGACTATATTAATAACCAAATTAACAAAAACCATATGATCATCTCAATAGATGCAGAAAAAGCATTTGAGAAAATCCAACATCCATTCTTATTAAAAACACTTGAGAATATAGGAATGAATGGTCCTTTCCTTAAAATAATCAGTAGCATCTATTTAAAACCATCAGTAAGCACCATATGTAATGGGAACAAACTGCAACCATTCCCAATAAGATCAGGAGTGAAACAAGGTTGCCCACTATCACCGTTATTATTCAATATTGTATTAGAAGTGCTAGCTTTGGCAATAAGAGCTAAGAAAGAAATTAAAGGAATTAGAGTAGGTAATGAGGAAACCAAATTATCACTCTTTACTGATGATATTATGGTATACTTAGAGAACTGCAGAAATTCTACTAAAAAGCTATTAGAAATAATCCACACCTTTAGCAAAGTTGCAGGATACAAAATAAACCCACATAAGTCATCAGCATTCTTATATATTACTAACAAAATCCAACAGAGTTACAAAGAGAAATTCCATTTGAAATAACTACTGATAGTATAAAATATTTAGGAATCTATCTGCCAAAGGAAAATCAGAAACTATATGACCAAAACTACAAAACACTTTCCACACAAATAAAGTCAGATCTAACCAATTGGAAAAATATTAAATGCTCTTGGATTGGGTGAGCAAATATAATAAAGATGATAATACCACCTAAACTAATCTATTTATTTAGCGCTATACCAATCAGACTCCCAAAAAACTATTTTAATGAACTAGAAAAAATAACAACAAAGTTCATATGGAAAAACAAAAGGTCAAGAATCTCAAGGGAATTAATGAAAAAAAAATCAAATGAAGGCGGCTTAGCTGTACCAGATCTAAAATTATATTATAAAGCAGCAGTTACCAAAACCATTTCATATTGGCTAAGAAATAGACTAGTTGATCAGTGGAATGGGTTAGGTTCAAAGAACAAAACAGCCAATAACTTTAATAATCCAGTGTTTGACAAACCCAAAGACCCCAGCTTTTGGGATAACAACTCATTGTTTGACAAAAATTGCTGGGAAAATGGGAAATTAGTATGGCAGAAACTAGGCATTGACCCACACTTAACACCGTACACCAAGATAAGGTCAAAATGGGTTCATGACCTAGGCATAAAGAATGAGATTATAAATAAATTAGAAGAGCATAGGATAGTTTACCTCTCAGACCTGTGGAAGAGGAAGGAATTTATGACCAAAGAAGAACTAGAAATCATTATTGATCACAAAATAGAAAATTTTGATTATATCAAATTGAAAAGTTTTTGTACAAACAAAACTAATGCAGACAAGATTAGAAGGGAAGCAATAAACTGGGGAAACATTTTTACATTCAAAGGTTCTGATAAAGGCCTCATTTCCAAAATATATAGAGAATTGACTCTAATTTATAAGAAATCAAACCATTCTCCAACTGATAAATGGTCAAAGGATATGAACAGACAATTCTCAGACAAAGAAATTGAAATTATTTCCAGCCATATGAAAAGATGCTCCAAGTCATTATTAATCAGAGAAATGCAAATTAAGACAACTCTGAGATACCACTACACACCTGTCAGATTGGCTAGAGTGACAGAGAAAGATAATGCGGAATGTTGGAGAGGATGTGGGAAAACTGGGACATTGATACATTGTTTGTGGGATTGTGAACACATCCAGCCATTTTGGAGAGCGATTTGGAACTATGCTCAAAAAGTTATCAAGCTGTGCATCCCCTTTGATCCAGCAGTGCTACTACTGGGCTTATATCCCAGAGATCTTAAAGAAGGGAAAGGAACCTGAATGTTTGTGGCGGCCCTTTTTGTAGTGGCCAGAAACTAGAAACTGAATGGATGCCCCTCAATTGGAGAATGGCTTAATAAATTGTGGAATATGAATGTGATGGAATATTATTGTTCTGTAAGAAATGACCAGCAGGAGGATTTCAGAAAGGCCTGGAGAGACTTACACGAACTGATGCTGAGTGAGATGAGCAGGACCAGAAGATCATGAGATACTTCAACAACAATACTATGTGATGATCAGTTCTGATGGACGTGGCCCTCTTCAACAATTGGATGAACCAAATCAGTTCCAAAGGAGCAGTAATGAACTGAACCAGCTACACCCAGTGAAAGAACTCTGGGAGATGACTAGGAACCACTACATAGAATTCCCAATCCCTCTATTTTGTCCACCTGCATTTTTGATTTACTTCACAGGCTAATTGTACACTGTTTCAAAGTCCGACTCTTTTCGTACAGCAAAATAACTGTTTGGACATGTATACATATATGGTATTTAACTTATACTTCAACATATTTAACATGTCGTGGTCAACCTGCCCTCTGGGGGAAGGGGTGGAGGGAAAGAGGGAAAAAGTTGGAGCAAAAGGATTTGCAACTGTCAATGCTGAAAAATCACCTATGCGTATATCTTGTAAATAAAAAGGTATAATAAAAAAATAAAAATAAATAAATCTTCCTAGGCATTTCTAAAAACAAACAAACAAAAAAAAAACCAGAATAACTTCACCAGAAAAATAAGTATAATGCTACAATGGACTAGACTGGCTTTATGTTGAGTGAACTATTAGGTGCATTATCCTACATCAACTTTCATGATGGAAGATTAGGAAATTAGACTGTCTCCTGAATTATATTTAAGCTGCTTGTGAGGAAGATACCAGATTTTCTCCTGTTTTAATTCAACTTGAACAGACTCAGAGATAATGGAGGAAAGGATACAATGCCATGGCCCATGGGATTATGAAGAATTAAACACAACTGGACAATTGCCCATGGTATCTATTATGTTCCTGGGTGCTTGGGTAAATGATGAATCAACTTTTAATGTATGTCTGGTAGTACCCTTGGATGGGGAAGGAAAAATCAAGTATTGGTCAGCATGAGGGAGGGTTCCTTAGTCATGGTAAATAGAATAGGTTCACAGATTTTCAGCTGAAAGTTCTTAGAGCTCACCAAGTCCAACCCTCTCATGGTCCAAATGAGGAAACTGAAGCTGGAAAAGGTTAAATGATTTGCCCCAAGTTACCCACAGAAACTTGTAGGAGATAGAGGAGAATGGGGAAGGGGTTCACTAATGGCAACTCTCAGGGAAAATTACGAGCACTTAAACTTGCAGTTTCTGGTGTTCATCTTGCAAACTCACTGCTGTTCTCTCTCATTGACTAATAAATGATTAAGAAAATCTGATGGCCACACTGCAGCCATGGTGTTCCCAAACATCAGCAAGATACCTGTGGAAGCTGCAGTGATCATTCATTCACTGAATTAGGACCACCCTCAAGAGGCAAAATGCTAAATCAATTGAGAAGGTATATAGACTGATTTAGAGGAAAAGAACTCAAAAGTGAATGAGATTTGTACATGCCCACTAAGACACTTTCGATCACAACTGGTGAAGATTTAAAACTGAGGTTCTGTTCCTCAAATATCTCATTGATTGACAGTTTTTTTTTGACAGATAACTTCTATTTGCATTGAACTAGGGTGTAGATGTTGAAATCATCATTGCAGACATCTAATTATCTTTCAATAAACAGAAAAAGAAAAAAAGAGAGAGAGGGAGAGGGGGAAAGGAGAAAGAGACAGAAAGACAAAGACAGAAAGGGGGTGGGAGGGAGGAAAGAAACAGGGGAGGGGGGAAGGGAGAAGGGAGAGATGGAGGGAAGGAGAGAAAGGAAGGAAGGAGAGAAAAGGGAAAGAGAAATAAAGAAGAAAAATATTTCTCTTACTTAATGACATCGTCCTCCCCCCCCCCCCAACCTTTTACATCTTTAACAGTATGAAATCTCAGCTTTCCCTCTGGAAAGAAGGTGGGAGGAGGGTAGATGCCAGAACACTATGAACAAGGGCACTGAGATGTAGTAGAAAGAGCTTAGAAGACTTTGGTTCAAGCTCTGCCATTAGCTAGCAGTAGGATCCTTTCTGAATCCACATCTTCAAATACAAAATAGAAAAAAAGTAATAATTGCACTACTTTGCAGACCTAAGATAGTTCATGTGAAGCACACATAAGTGGAAATGCTGGTGAACAAGAGGAAAACAAACCTAGGGTCCCTGAGGCCAATGAGGGAAGAGACTATGACTCTTGGACTGTTCTTTAGGATTACAGGTCAAGATAAGAGGGCCTCCACCTAGGGCCCAGGCTGCTCACCCCCCAAAGCCCTCTCACTTCCACACACATCAGTTATAAACCCTGGGAAAAATGAATTCCAGAGGATAAATAACTAGATGGAAAGTCACCAAGCAATGAAAGCCTTAGGTGTGGGAGGCAATGGGTCACCTATGAGAAGGTGGGAGGGAGAAGGAAGGAGGGAGAAGTCATTGGCACACTGGAACGGGGATGATGCTGCCACTGCTGACAGCCACTGAATCAGTGATAAAGAAAAGGGGCCTGAAGTTGGGAACTGCCTTTTGTGGGCCCCCCCCCCTCAGGTACAGTAGCTACACACCTGGAAGGACCCAGTCTAGCTTCGCACCTCTATTTGCTGTTTGTTAGAGACAACTTTGACCCATTGTAATATGGGAGCATGCAGCTGCCAAGCTAAAGTCAGGAATAGAGCAAAGCCAGGACATTGTTCTCATAATCATTATCTACCAGAGAATCCATGCAATAGAGCTCATCTGTTCTCAGAGGCCTGATGCCCCTGCAAGCAGACATGTGTCTGTTTCAGCCTCTCTACAGTGAGTATGAAGCAATAAAAATACCAGTGGATGGAAACTAGCCTACAGAAATCAGACAGAGCTGGAAGGGACCTGATGTCATTCCATGCAATCCCCTTATTTCACAGAAAAGGAAACTGAGACCCAGAGAGGTTAAGTGATTTGCCCGGAGACTATTCAAAAATTGAACAGAATTTCTCTGATTCCATATCTAAAACTCCGCATAAATAGAAAGAATTGGAAATGGTGACAGACTGAAGTTTGGCAGACTGCTGGCATTACTTGGATGGGAGAACCCTATTTCATTGTCATCTAAGGGAAGTTAACCAGAAGCATGCTACGAAGTCCCACTTTGAACCAGCTCTCCGGATTCTCTAATTTTACCTTGGTCAAGTTACTCACTCCTCACCTCCACTCCATCCCATCCCCACGCTGCTGCTGTCTGGTTTGCTTTAAAAGCTTGGAAGGTCTTACTTTTAAAATTGACCCTAACTACAGCCCTGCTCACATGTCCTCAGCTACCCTCACCACCCACTTACATCACAACTTGCCTGCCATTGGTGCTCCTTGTATTTCCAGCTTTACTTGACTTCTTTGGCATCTTCCCTTCTCCTTCTGGCCTTACCTAAATTGGTGTTTCTTCCTTCATTTTTCTTCCCGGTTCATGAAATGTTGTTGTTATCACTCACCTTTCTCCTCTTGTTCTTTGTTCAATCTGTCTCCTACCTTATTCGATGCAGCAATTCTTCCCAAATGGAACTTTTTAACCATACACATTTACACCAAACATATATAAGGTGGCTCCTGTCTTTAGTCAAAAGTGACTCACAGTATCCATACACAATTGGAAATCCTAAATTAATTAAAGCAAGAGGGATCAGTGAAGCCCTTCCCCTCTCCCCAAATCACCCCCTAAAAACAAAAAGAAGTTGATCCCTTTAAAACCATAACCTTGGGACCATTTGTGCCAAGTGTTTGTGAGCAGCTGGTGTGTGCAGACCCCATCCAAGAGCAGAGGCTGTGGCAAAACGTGAATCTTTGGTGTTTCCTCTTTATTCATCCTTCCCCACAAGTGAAAAGCTAGTGTGGAAACCTGCAGAAATGGCTGAGATTTATAGAAATAGTGGACCTTAGTGTCCTAAATGTAAAGCTGGAAGAGACCTCGAAGATTATTTTACAGATGTGCAATCTGAGGCTCCGGGAAGTCAAGTCATGTAAGAAATAGTAGCACAATCAGAATCAGGATTTGAATCCAGGCTTTCTGACAGCAAGTATGATGCTCCTTCCACTAATGCCAATAGGGCCTCCAAATTGGGGGAAGAGATCCAGGGAGAAGAGGTGACTAGAATGTGTGAAGCCCTAGGACTGAAGCAGATGGTGGCCAATAGATATATATGCGTATGCTGACAGGAAAGTTCTTTACAAAGTTTCATCTAAGAAGGCTGGGGAAGGGGACATCTTTACAGCATGTCATACCATGGCACTGTGTACTTTGAACTCTGCCAGGCCCTTTTGGAAGTCACAGCCTGGCCCATATCTTGTGCGAGTTCCAGGATCAGGGATACATATGCATGCCCAGAAACGGCTGAAGAAGCTACGTAGTTTGCTTACCATCCCCTCCTCCATTCTCAGCTCAGTGTCCTAATTTGTGTTTGAGAAGAATAAAGATAAATCTTATTAATGAGAATGGAGACAACCACAAAGTCTCATCCATAAGGGGCAGATCCTTTACAAGCCAAGCAACGATAGGCACTGTGACGTTTCACTTTTAAACTTCTGTAGGATTTGTCTCCTTACATTCTGGCGGTCTTATTCTGAGGAGGCCTGAGCTGAGAAAACCTCTTGACATTTCTCTCTCTTCTTCAGGGCAGATATCCTACAGTTTGGAAAAAGGAACCACCTTTCCTAGAAAGAGCAGGTCCAGAGCTATCCTGGATCCTCTCGGGCCCATGGATGTTCACCTGATACTGGCCCAGGAATGGCTGTGATGGGACAACAGGGCCTTCATTCCTAGAATCCATGGTCTATGTAGAGAGAACATAGAGGGACACCGCTCTGTCCACCAAATACCATTCTGTGACTGACCAAGGTGATTACAGTCTCATTGCTTCAAATCTTACCCCTGTATTCTCCCCTACCATGGACTTTCAAAGGGGAGATATGACCAGTTTTTGCCCATTGTGTTAGGAGATGAAATAATAATATTGATAACTAAATTGATCTCAAAGAATTTTAGATAATAAAAACATGTCTAAAATGTAACAGACAATAAGTACTACAAGAGTTCAGAAAAGAGAACAGTGGATTTGCTTTAACAGTTGAGAAAAGTTGGAAGGAAATAAACTGTAGGTGGACTTTAACAAGCATTCAAGAAACATATAGGGCCATTTAAGGCCCTCTGCATGCCAAATCCTTTCCATCTTTCCAACCTTATGCTTCCCCTCCATGAATTCTACATTAAGGTCAGGCTGACCAACTTAGCTGCCCCTTCAACTCAATGTTCCATTTTCTCCTTCCATGCAGTTGTCCCAGGCCTGGGCTAACTTCCACCCTCATTCTGCTTCTTAGTTGTCAGATGAGAAACTGCCATCTCTGGTGAAGCCTATTTGATACTCCCTTGCTCCTTGTTCTTTGCTTATTTGCGTACATATTCTATCTCTCTAGTAGAATATAGCTCTTTGAGGGCAGTCCCTATTTGGAGGGTTCATCTTGGTACTCCCAATGACTGAGGAAGCTAGAAACTAAATGTACCAGGTAACTGAGTTAAAATAACCCAGCATGGAGCTTACCTTTTATTTAGAGAAATTCCCATAAGTAGGGAGAACTGTTTGAGATGAAGACAACTTTAGCCTGAAAAAATAGTGCTGGCACTGACATAGATGACACACACGGTTGGAAGCATGTGAGCATAAAATCATTAGCTAGGTTTAAAGCGTGTAGCGACAGAGGCAGATGGACAATAAGCAATCAGTCACAGACTAACCACAAACAAAGGCCATATCCAAAGCAAGAGTGAGGGTTTGCAGGGGGTGGATTTAGTTTTAAAATATCCCCTCCCTATTTTGATGAAGCAATGCCAAAATGTCTTTACTAAGCACTAATTTGAAATTGCACTCACTTGTCATTCTAAATAAATCAGAGACATCAGCTCTGCCTTCAAAAAAAAACGACTATTTTATGAAATCTGCCCTTGCTATGTAGACTCTGAGACCCACAAAACAAGTGTGACAGAAGCTTCTCTGCTATTTACTCAATTACTGTTTGTGAATTTTTCTATGCTGAATGAGGCCCGAGTTCTGAATGAAGCCTTTCCCACAGTCGCTACATTCATAGGGTTTCTCTCCGGTATGAATTCTGTGATGTTTATTAAGATCAGAGCGTCCCCTGAAGGCTTTTCCACAGTTAGTACAAGTATAAGGCTTCTCTCCAGTTTGAATATTCTGATGGTCAATAAGAGTCGAGCGCCACTTGAAGGTTTTCTCACAGTACCCACATTCATAGGGCTTTACTCCAGTATGAACTCTCTTATGTCTAACCAGACCTGAGTTCACCCAGAAAGTTTTCCCACACTCCTGACATCCAAAGGGTTTCTCTCTACTGTGGATCCTCTGATGCTGGCTAAGGCCTGAGCTCCCTATGAAGCATTTCCCACAATTCTGACATTTATAGGGCCTCTTTCCACTATGAATCCTCTGGTGCTGACTAAGGCCTGAGCTCCCCGTGAAGGCTTCCCCACACTCTTTGCATTTATAGGGTCTTACTCCATTATGAGTCCTCTCATGCTGAATCAGGTCTGATCTCCCTCTGAACTTTCGTCCACATTCATTACACTCATGAGGTTTCTCTCCTGAATGAATCTTCTGATGCTCAGTAAGGGCTGAGCTCCCTCTGAAGGCTTTCCCACATTCTTTACATTCAAAGGGCCTTTCCCCAGTGTGAATTCTTTGATGTTTAATTAGCATTGACTTCTGATTAAAGGCTCTCTTACATTCCTTGCATCCGAAAGGTCTCTCTCCACTATGAATTCTTTGGTGTCTAATAAGGTGCGACTTAGCTGCAAAGACATTCCCACAAGCCTCACATATATACGGCTTGTTCTTTGTTTGTTTGTGATTAATGCCTGAATGACTATTGCCAGCTGTCTCCGAGGTATTGGGTTCCTCTCCATCACCAGTTGCCTGATGTGTAAGAGACTCTATATTTTGTGTGGAACCCTGGTTATGACAATCCCCACTCTGAGCTCTTTCTCTTGAAAGATTTCCTTGGGGTATAACAATCTGGCACCCCTCCCCTTCCTTATAGGCATGGCCTCTCTCCTCTGCAGGAACACTCATCTGGGTAACAGTGACATGACTGGTACTGTTGCCTGATAGGTTTCTCTGCTGCAGCTCTAACCTGCCTTCACAGTCAGAACCTTCTGGAAACCTTGGGCCCTGGACAATAGCCCTCGAAATTCCTTCTGAAAACATCCTCTGTGATCCTATATCTTCATTAATTTCCTGCTCTGGATTAGAGGCCTTTTTTATAGCCTCTGTCCCATCACCCAAAATGACAAAGAGAAAATAATAACCTGTTCCCCACATTATATCAGTTCTTATTATACGGACTATTTGTGCCCAACCTGTGGTGGAGCCTTCCAAGATCACACTGATCTGTTCAGCCACAGTCAGACGCTCTACCTTCACCCCGGCATCGTTTTGGTCTGCTCTTTGAGAACAAAGGATGACAACCAACCAACCAGTTCTTGTTGCCACATCGTCTAGACTCTGAAGGTCTGGCCAAGGAGATCTGTTTTTAGAGTGGGGTGAGTGACTCAGAGAAATGATGGCAGCAGGGTCACCATGGTCCTCAGATAGCACATGTCTTCATTGTCAAAGATCTGAAGAGAAGCATTTCTTTTTGGCGAGGAAGTGAGGTTAATTTAGCTTCATTTCCATTTTTTAATGTATTCCTTTACTTTATTGGTCCAGATCCGTGATTCTATTGGCATGGAAACTCCTTCCACCAATGCAAATCATCAACTCATGTGTAACTTACAGTTGCTATGGATACTGAGAGATTAAGTGATTGGTCCGTGGTTGCAAAGCTGGTGTTAGAAGCAAGCCTTGGTCCCAAGTCTCTCCGACTCCAAAGCCAGCTCTCTATCCAGGATGCCATCCCAACCCTAGTGTTTGCACTGCCACAAAAATTAAAGAATACCCGTCACCCGAGTGTGATAAAAGAGGCATGGCACGAAGACACTTTGGGGCTTTATGACCCTGAGCGAGTCACTGCAGGTGAGTGAAGCTGTTGCCTCAGTTTCCTCATCTGTAAAATGGGATGGAGAAGGAAATGGCAAACCACTCCAGTATCTTTGCCAAAAAACCCCAAATAGGGTCATAAAGAGTCCGACAATTGAAAAAACGACTGAACAATAACAAGGGGGAAGACGTGTGATACAACAGAGCCCCCGGGGCAAATTCTGTTCCAAAGGCCAAAAAACGGTGTTACCGCGAACCAGTCGTGTGCTTGACATTACTCATCTAGAAAACAGAAATAATAATAATATCTGTACTGTTTCCCTTGAGGTAAAACATTTTGTAAACATGAAAGTGCTGCATAAGTGTGATGGTTTACCTTAGTTTGAGCCCAAACTATGTCTCACTTGGACTGTTGCAATAATACCCCGACCCTAAATCCTTCCAGCCTAACCAGTCTCTCCCTGCTTCCAGTATCTTCCCTCCAATTCATCCTCCATGAAATTGCCAAACTGATATTCCTAAAACACAGATCTGACCAAATCACTCCACTGCTCAAGAAATGGAAGTAGCTCTCTAGTGCTTGGAGGATAAAATGCAAACTCCTATCTAGCATTTAAAGCCCTTCTCAATCTGACCCCAACCTCTTTCTAGATTGGCTGCCCATTATTCCCCCACACCCCCCAGATCTCAAACAATAATCAAAGCACCTACTATGTGACATAAGCACCAAGTATCAAAACAGAAAGACTGAAACAATCTCAACTCCCTAGGAGTTTATATTCCAGCCCAGCTGGTGTCCCTGTGAGAGGATATCATTCTCGGGCTGTCCCTTGTCCCTGCATGTTACATGATCTCTGGCTCTGTCTGGACACTAGCATCCACACCGGCCCACTTCCTGATTCCTGCTGCATGAATCCCAAATCCCATCTTTTCTATGAAGCCACTCTCCATCTTCCCCAATTGCAATGGCCCTCCCTCCTGATCTTGGATAGTGCTACTTTAGATTGGTATAGGGGATAAAGAGCTGGCCACACAGTCAGGACCGCCTGACCTCTGCCACAAACATGCTTCTGTAACTCGGGCCAAACTCTCAGTACCCCAGAGCAACCCACTAAGACCCTGTAAGTTGCAGCGTGAGTGCCAGCTTACAGTAGCAGGGTTTCCCCATCTGGGAATTCCCTACATTCATTTAGGCTCAGGTCTAACCCCTATTGTAAATTTATCTTGTATATTCTCATAGACATAGTTGTTGTGTTCCCCATTCAAATGAAGTAGCAATTGTCTTTGTGTAGGCAGTCCTTGGCCTGGCACAGAGTAGGCTTTAAATAAATGCCTGTAGTTGAAAAGAAAGGATCCACGGCACAAAACTCCTCCAAATGAAATGAATAGCTCTTGGGAGTGCCTGGTTTGGATAGCTCTCCAAATGAATTCCCAAATCAAGGGGAGGAAGGGGATTCCTAGAGGTGGGATTATCAGGGGAGTGACGTAAGAAGAGAGGACAGACAAAGGCTGTAGCCACGGCTACAGTGGGCACAGCTCAGAAAGAGCCCATCCGAGCAGGAGGGAAAAGCAAATGTGGAAAAGGACAGAGCAAACGGAGTTGTGAGACTGACAAGGGTATACAGATAACAGCGAACAAAAATTTGTCGAGAACATGGTAAGAAAGATGGAGAGAAAAGGAAACACATCAGGTACACATAGAAAGTGGCCACACACAATGTTCTGGTTGGCATCTAAGGAGCTCAGGCTCCCAGAAGGGTAGCCTATGATGGAACCTGACTAGAGGTGCCGTAGCTTAGGCAGCCTCATTTCTGATTGCTTGGGACCCATGAGGAGACCAGAACCCTTGTGCCTTATTCATTTAATACCTCTTCCTCAAGAGGGAGGAATCAGTAAGATCCTGCCCAGACTCCTTAAAGGCAATTTAGTGAGGAAATTTACTGCAGCAAAAGTTCAAGGGTTCGAGGAGAGAAGTGAGAAGGATGAGGGAAAGGAGGCACACCTCCAGAGATAAAACCAAAGGCCAAACTGGTCCCAGGGATGCTTAAATAGTTGGGTGCCATGGGCCCAGTGTCAGCTGTGCCAGACACATGTCCCTTGGGGAACTGTGACAGGCACAAACGGGGACACCAGAGGCAGTTGGGTTTCATCTCAAACAAGACCAACTGGCTATGGGCATGTGTCCTGGTATCATTGAATAAAAGTGAAGTCAAGGGCGCATGGGTAGGTGGGTTGCCGGTCCACCCTAAGGATAGCACAGAATACCTCTTTACATATTTCAGAAGTGAGAGAGACCAAGAAGAACATTAGCCTTTGTAAAAACCAAATAAAAGGCCAGTTTCTCCCAGAGCAGTGCCAGAGATAGCCCCAAAGCCCAGATTTACCCACCCGTTCTAATAATGCTGCTTCTGTGCCTTTCATTTGCTTCTAATCATTCTCCCCTCCCCCCCCACCCCCCACAGAGTTATGGCCATCCACATTTCTGTCCATTGTTTAGCTTTAGGGCCCCCTAAATTTACAAATCAACATTCACAAATATATTCCCTTCCACAAGACACACAGAAATCAGCCTCCTGCACACAAAAAGGGATCCACCCCCAGCACACATAGACTGTACAAAAAGCCTGCTTCCCATTCAAAACAGCCAAACTATCTGCCACCCTTCCATCTACCTAAAAGCAGGACTTCTTCCCCTGCCCGTGATGGGCATGGGCCCGGCCTAGTCCTCACTCACCTGGGTGGCCGCAGCAGCTCCGGCTCCTTTTCTTCTTAGGTCTCTGCAGAGCTGAGCTCCATGCCATCTCCCCTTGTTCCAGATGCACAATCATTGCTGGCTTGGTAAAAAGGACTCCTGTCCATAGGGAAGGAAACAGTACAATCTGGTACAGGTGAGGGAGACAAAGCCATCCCAGGATACTCGGGGGGGTGGGGGGGGGAGGACAGTGAGGCACTGTCCAGGAAAGTCCAGGGGGGGATTCAGGAGCTGAGGGAAGAGAGGCAGTATTTCGCTCTCCTAGAATTTAAGCTAGCATTCCAATGGAGAAATCTCATGGCAAAGCTGTTTAACTCCTTAAAGGCAAGGTTCTATTGGCCCATCATCCAAAAACAAGCCTTCAGACTATTTTTCTTGGCTCTGGCCAAGCTATTTGGAAAAAACAAGGTATTCCCAAGAGTTCAGCAATTCACAGAGCTGGAACTCTTCATTTTACAGTGGAAGAAACCAAGGCACAGAATGGTTAAGTGACTTCCAAAAGTCAAACAAGTGTACACAGCAGAATCTGAACCCAATCCTTTAATTCCTAAGCAGGCTCTCTTTCTGCTCTGTCCTGCTACCTCTGTTAGGATTTCATACTGATAACTACTTCTCCTAAACAGGTAACTGAAACTGGCTGCTTGCTGCCATTTTGCCTTACAGCCCTAAACTGCTGAGAACTCCCTGTTTCTGAGAATGACAATAATCATCTCAGTAGTTGGAATAGTTTTTTTTTTTAACACCCCCCCCAAACTCCTAGGACTACAGGAAGCAAATTCCCAAATTCTGAGAATGTCCTAATCCTGACCCACCACATCATTTAACCAATCGCCATCCTGAAATTCTCAGATTTTCCAGTGAAAAGTAAACCATTTCTGATAGGGATGCTTTAAAGGTAGGAGATCTAGCTTTGCTACTGAACCCACATGAGTTTTCTGGGATGTATCATATCCTACAAGATGGACTGGGATTAAAGGCCCCTTCGTTGACCCAAACAGCTGGTGAAATCTCAACTCAAAGCCACAGGAGCTTCTTAAAGCCATCAGAATAAACAGATTCTATGCATGGCCTGTGGTTCTCCTTGGCCCGGGCTGTGGTTTAGGGGAAAACCATTCATTTAGAATGTAACTGTCACTCAACGTGAGAAATCACATGCACAGAAAAATCCCAATCATTCCCTGTGTTTTATTCTTTGCCTTTGGGATACCATAAATATGGTAGAAAGAACATTATTGGAACAAAGAACATGACCTTTCTGGGCCTCTGTTCCCTCAAACACAAAATAATGGTGTTGGACTAGAATGACCTCAAAGGTGCTTGTGAGCTCTAAATCCAAATGGTCCCTAGGACTCCTCCTGTTTCGCTTCTCAAGCTCCAATTCCCAGACATTAATACCCCTCCCCATTCTGTGGTCCAGTTGGACCCACAAAGGCCACACTCCAAGCTGGGTGTGTACTCCCTCCTCATGTTTGCCTCAGCATCCCCCACTTCACTTAAGACAGAGCTTGATCTTTGACAAACCCAAAGATCCCAGCTTTTGGGATAAGAACTTACTGTTTGATAAAAACTGCTGGGAAAATTGGAAACTAATATGGCAGAAACTAGGCATTGATCCATACTTAACACCGTACACCAAGATAAGGTCAAAATGGGTTCATGACCTAGGCATAAAGAATGAAATTATTAATAAATTAGAGGAACATAGGATAGTTTACCTCTCAGACCTGTGGAAGGGGAAGGTCTTTATGACCAAAGCAGAACTAGAGATCATTACTGATCACAAAATAGAAAATTTCGATTATACCAAACTGAAAAGTTTTTGTACAAACAAAACTAATGCAGACAAGATTAGAAGGGAAGCAATAAACTGGGAAAATATTTTTACAGTCAAAGGTTCTGATAAAGGCCTCATTTCAAAATATAGAGAATTAACTCTAATTTATAAAAAATCAAGCCATTCTCCAATTGAAAAATGGTCAAAGGATATGAACAGACAATTCTCAGATGAAGAAATTGAAACTATTTCTAGTCATATGAAACGATGCTCCAAGTCATTATTAATCAGAGAAATGCAAATTAAGACAACTCTAAGATACCACTACACACCTGTCAGATTGGCTAAGATGACAGGAAAAATAATGATGATTGTTGGAGGGATGTGGGAAAACTGGGACATTGATTCATTGTTGGTGGAGTTGTGAACGAATCCAACCATTTTGGAGAGTAGTTTGGATCTATGCTCAAAAAGTTATCAAACTGTGCATACCCTTTGATCCAGCAGTGTTACTACTGGGATTATATCCCAAAGAGATTATAAAGAAGGGAAAGGGACCTGTATGTGCACGAATGTTTGTGGCAGCCCTTTTTGTAGTGGCTAGAAACTGGAAACTGAATGGATGTCCATCAGTTGGAGAATGGCTGAATAAATTGTGGTATATGAAAATTATGGAATATTACTGTTCTGTAAGAAATGACCAACAGGATGATTTCAGAAAGGCCTGGAGAGACTTACACGAACTGATGCTGAGTGAAATGAGCAGGACCAGGAGATCATTATATACTTCTACAACAATACTAGATGATGACCAGTTCTGATGGATCAGGCCATCCTCAGCAACGAGATCAACCAAATCATTTCTAATGGAGCAGTAATGAACTGAACTAGCTATACCCAGAAAAGAACTCTGGGAGATGACTAAAACCATTACATTGAATTCCCAATCCCTATAGTTATGCACACCTGCATTTTTGATTTCCTTCACAAGCTAATTGTACAATAATTCAGAGTCTGATTCTTTTGTACAGCAAAATAATGTTTTGGTCATGTATACTTATTGTGTATCTAAGTTATATTTTAATATATTTTAACATCTACTGTCATCCTGACATTTAGGGAGGGGTGGGGGTAGAGGTGAAAAATTGGAACAAGAGGTTTGGCAATTGTTAATGCTGTAAAGTTACCTATGTATATATCCTGTAAATAAAAGGCTATTAAATAAAAAAAAAAAAAAAGACAGAGCTTGAGCATCATTTTACCTTAAGACAAAGCCTGGGAACAGCTAGGTAGTGTAATGGATAAAACACCAGCCCTGAAGTCAGGAGGACCCGAGTTCAAATTTGACCTTAGACACTTAACACTTCTTAGCTGTGTTGTGACCTTGGGCAAATCACTTAACCCCAATTGACTCAACAAAAACACAAAACAAAACAAGACAAAGCTTAGGTATCATTTTATGTGAAACCTTTCTTGATTGCCCCCAAATGTTGCTATTTGACACCTACATTTGTACTCGTTGTCTCCCCTATTAGGACATAAAGCCCTTATGAACAGGGATTGTTTCATTCTTGGTATTTGAGTCCTGGCACCAAGACAGTGGTTAAGAAGCGATTGCCACTTGATAAGTCTATGTGTGATCTTATGACATCAAATGCATTACAGCAATTATGTTACTTTTATAGTATGTTTAAGATTTGGAGGGGATATAAAAATTGCAATAAGTTCTTAATTTTAGAATAAAATATGATCTGAAAACATTACTTAGGTAGATTATTTGATTGGAAGTGGGGTGATGTGCTAATCAGTGCTCTTATTCAAAAGGAGTGGGTCACTGCCACACAGTTTGGGAACCACTGACATAAGGAGAAACTTGTTAGCAATGAGAATTGTTTTGCAGGAATGGCCATGGCTCTGCAGCTACAAAAGAGATGCCTTCCTATATACATATGCATGCACAACACACACACATATATACATATGTATACATGCATATGTGCACACATATATGCACATATACATGCATATACATATATACACACACATGCACACAGACACATATCGTTGATTAGAATGAATTGAGGAAGGTAATTTCCACAAGGCATCTGCTCCCTTCTTCAGCTTTCTGGGATACTTTTCTTTGTTCTACAATTCCCTTTCAAGTCTCAAGATTACAAATTCTTAGTTTCAATCTATCAGGAAAAAATGTTTTCACATTCTATTGATACCCTTGGGGATGTTGCAAAGTTTTATCATATCCTTTTATCTGATTGTGCCTTTCCAAACTCAAGAGATATGCATTTTTAGATCTAATCATTTTTTAAAAATAAATGTTCAATCTACTGGTCATCCTGCCATCTAGGGGAGGGGGTGGAGGGAAGGAGGGGAAAACTTGGAACAAAAGGTTTGGCAATTGTCAATGCTGTAAAATTACCCGTGCATATAACTTGTAAATAAAAAGCTATTAAAAATAAAAATAAAGTAAATGTTCATTCATATATTTAATGTTTTTGTTTTTCATTGTTTTCAATTAACAAGCATTTATTTCCTCTCTCCCATCTCCCCTCACTCCAACCCTCCTTAAAGAAAAACAACTACCCTTGTATCAAATAGACATCCTTAAGCAATACAAATTCCCACACTGTCCCTAACTCCAAATGGGTGTATCATTCTACACCTCAAGTCTATTATTTCTCCAGCAAAAGATAAGCAGCCATCTTCATCACTGATCCTCTAGAATCAAGGTTACTCATTGCATTGATCAGAGTACTGAAGTCTTTCAGAATTGTAAGTTTTTCCAATATTATTGTTAGCATATAAATTGTTCTCTGGGTTCAACTTACTTCACTCTGCAACAATTCATATGAAATCTTTCCAGATTTCCTTGAAACTCCTTTTTTCACTTATTACATTCAAACACCTGAGCTTGTTCAGTCATTTCCCAGCTGATGACACCTCCAAATGTTTGCAACCAGAAAAAGAACAACTTCAAACACTTTTACATATAGGACCTATCTTTCCCTTTTTTCTTTGATGTCCTTTCAACATTTATCATTTTCTTTTTTGTTAACTTGGCCAGGCTGATAACTATGAGCTAAAAAAATGTTTTCATTTGCATTTAGTAGTGATTTAGAGCATTTTTAATATGACTATAAACAATTGGGGCTTCTCTTGAGAACTACCTGGCATATCCTTTGACCATGTGTTGAGAAATGGCTCTAGGTAAAATTATTTTATAGCTTTAGAAAAGTTAGCCTTAAATTGTCTTGTAACCAAATATGGTATGTCTAAACCTAGAATAGTTAGCACTAGAAAGTGCTGATCACCAAATTTCAATAAAGAAATAAAGTTGGAGAATGCTCCAAAAAAGGACAATGAAAAAGATGGTTCTGGAGGGCAGAGAATGAAACATTTCCCCTCTTCTCGAGACAGAATGGGGAGTTGGGCACCCTCTCAGACACTCTTGGTTGATTTTGCTTGACTCTTTTTAATATGTTACAACATTGGAGATACAGGTGGGAGGAGAAGAGAGATATATGGGAAAAAAGTATGAAAAACAAAAGTCATTCATAATGTTTTTAGTTATCAGGAATAAAGGCCCCATTTTCAAGATACCTAAGGATTTAATTCACATCTATAAGAAGCTTAATAACGGCTTTTCCAGCCATTATGGAAAGCAATTTCAAACCATGTCCAAAAAAAGAAATCACAAAACCGTACATACTCTTTGACTCAGCTATGCCATACTAGATTTATATCCTTAAGAAATCAAAGAAAGAATAAAAGATAAGACTTTTATTTATAATATTATTGTGTTTTATATAATAATAAATATAATTATTATTTATACAAAAGTATAGCAGTTTCTTATAATGGCAAGACCTGGAAACTGTATAGGAATCCATCAACTGGAAAATGAGTATGATTAATCATGATTTCAGTGGACTCATAAGGAAGCTTCTATCCATCTCCTAACAGAAAAAGAAAAAAATAGGTAGACAAACATTTCTAGAAATGGCCAACATGGAATTCTGTGCATATTTATTATAATGGATTTCTTTTTCTTTTTAATAAATCTGGGTGAGGCAGTGCAGAGGAGGAAAATAGTCTATGCTTGTTCATTTAAATAATAAAATTTTAAAACAACATGAAATTATAGTAATTGTAATTCTCTAGCAAATGAAGTTAATTTTTATGATTTTTACCCCAAAAAAATGGCCCACAGAAATTTTTCACTTGGAAAGGAGAGATTGCTGCCCTCCCAACAGAAAGTACATCTCTAACTGATCCAACCATTCTGGAGAGCAGTTTGGAATACTGTGCATACCTTTGATCTGGCAGTACCACTACTGGGTTCATATCCCAAAGAGATCATAAAAGAAGGAAAAGGACCCACATGTGCAAAAATGTATGTGGCAGCTCTTTTTATGGTGGCAAAGAATTCCCAATCAATTGGGAAATGACTGGACAAACTGTGGTTTATGAATGTAACATAATACTATTGTTCCATAAGAAATGATGAGCAGGCTGATTTCAGGAAAGCCTGGAAAGACTTACACAAACTGATGCTGAATAAACCTGAACACAACCAGGAGAGCATTGTACACAGTAACAACATCATTATGTGATGCTCAACTATGATTGACTTAGCTCTTCTCAGCAATACTGTGTTCCAAGACAATTCCAATAGACTTGGGATGGAAAATGCCATCTGCATCCAGAGGAAAAAAACTATAGAGTCTGAATGCAGAGCGAGACATACTATTTTCACTTCTTTGTTATTTATTTTTTCTTTCTTGGGAGTTTTCCCCTTTTGTTTTGATTCTTTCCCAACATGGCTATTGTGGAATTGTTTACACAATTGTACATGTATAACCTTTATCAAACTGCTTCCTGTCTTGGGGAGGACAGAAAAAAATTAGGGATTCAAAATCATACAAAAATGAATGTTGAAAACTATCTTTACATGGAATTGGAAAAAAAATAATATTAAGTGGGAAAAGTGGAAAAAAGAAAACACAACTTTAACCTTTTGTGACAGGTATAAAAGTGAGGATAGCTGCCACACTCACCCATGAGCAGTCCCAAGGAGCTCCTGAAAGAGCCAGTCAAATTTTGTCATTTTCATCTAATAAAATGAGTACCCCGTATCTATATAATTTACCTATACAGCTGTGCAGAGATGCACAAACTTACTGAACAGCTTAAGAGCTCCTTTCAATACTAGGGATTTATTCTGAAGCCAAAAAGATAACTTTTTTAAGGTACATTATTTGTGAATTGTCGATGTTATTAAATCCAGTTATTATTACAAACATATTCCTTTAAAATAGAAATATCTTAAAATACAATTGAGGAAATTTTTTTTAAAACTTAATTTGTCAGACCCAGTGTCAAACACAATGGATAGAAATGCTAGCTTGCAGTCAGGAAGACTTGAGTAAAAACTTTTGGCTCAGAAACTTACTAGTTTTGTACTACTGAGCCAGTCATTTAACCATTGTCTCCCTCAGTTTCCAAATATGTCAAATGGGAATAATCACACGGAGGGTCCCAGAGTTATTGTGAGGATCAAATGAGGTCATAATTGTAAAACGCTTGACAAACTTAAAAGCACTATAGAAATGTTGCTGTTATTATTAATAAATGAAAGTAAGGACAGATTTTAGTCCTAGAGTAGGAGACAGAAAAAGGAGCAAAGTGCTACTCTTACCTACTGAGACTACATTCCCGTAATTCTCCAGCATCACATCCCTGTATAATTCCTTCTGAGAAGGGGTCAGGTAGTTCCATTCCTCCTTTGAGAAATACACTGCCACATCCTTAAACTTCACAGAATCCTAAAGCAATAGGGATTTAATTGGAGGAGGATGTTGTTCCAGGGTAACAAGAAGAATCGATAAATCCAAGAAACCCCGGAAAAGTATTTTCAGTTCAGGTATAATAATATCAGTGACTATCAGGGCTAAGAATACAGTGGACCTGCCAATAGGGTGGGAAGCAGGAATCCTGGGTACTATGGACAAAATCAAAACATTTTTAGACCAGTCTTCTTAAGATAAAATGGGAAAAGGAATGTCTGAAGTAATAGCCATGAAAACCCCGATTTTAAAAACAAGATATTTTTCATATTACTTAGGTAGATGCTAAGGAGAAAGGAAAGGGAGACTGTAGGAAAACACTAGGATTCAAGGGTTTTGCTTTAATAGCGGGTATGAGAAGCTAGAACACTCATTCTTAGATAGAGAGATGACCACATTCAATCATTAGAGATGGGGGGGGGGGAAGGGGGGGAAATCTCACTCAATAAGGACAAAGTCAACTAGAGCTCACCTGAGACCTGACTGTCCGGTCAGTTGTAATTGCTTTTTCTTCTCCCATGATTCCTCTGAGAGGTGGGAAGAAAAGCAATCTAATGAATAAGTGGGAAAGGAAGAGAAAGCCATGATTGAGACAAATAATCTCTCTTTATCATTGAGATCTCCCTTCGTCAGCCACAGATGACTCCAGAGGAACCTGAGAACAGCTCTTATCTCATATTTCAAACATTAATTAACATTTACTAAACATATAAATATATTTTTAAAATTTAAAAAATCCATACAGTGTGGGGAGAGCTAGTCTCCAGGAGAGAAGGTGGAGAGAGAACTTTGGAATTAAGCAAATTTGGCCATTCCTCCTCATGTGTTTTGAATCTAGAATATCCCCTTCCACACCCTCAAACACCTGTTTTCTTTAGGGAAATCTAAGCTTAGTATTACCAGGATCATGTCTTTCCAATTTTCTTTAATAACGGATATCCTAGCTCACGCCCTGAGCCCCACCACTCCCCAAAACCTGCGACCCCAGATCAATAGGGTTTTTGAGGAAGCTCTGAGGTAGACTCTCGGGATGAAATACTCCCGTAATCATATTGATTTGGGGGTGTCCTGGGGAGGGGAGGGGGTCTGATGAAGCATCA
Organism: Sarcophilus harrisii; assembly: GCF_902635505.1. NCBI lineage: Eukaryota > Metazoa > Chordata > Mammalia > Dasyuromorphia > Dasyuridae > Sarcophilus > Sarcophilus harrisii. Next base: position 54,497,574 of record NC_045432.1, on the reverse strand, counting down.
GATATAGCAAACACAGGACTTGTGTGCAGCAGACGACCCACGCTCTCGAGTTCAGCCTAAACCAGAATAAAATGTAATTGGGAAATATTTAACATAAATGAAAATACAGTAAAACATAGATAATATTACATCGTTAAACTAAGTCAATATGCCCCCAGGGATCTTTTAAGGATTAGTAGTCCTTCGTTCTATATGAATTTGACTCCACTGCCTAAGGAGACTACAAGCACACCTGTGATTCGGAGTACCAACAGGTGTAGCATGTTATAATGCAAAGAGCAGTGATCTGGAATCAGAACGATTAGGTGCGAGTCCCACCTTTGCTATTTACTTTAGGATCTTAGGCAAAGCCTTTCTCCTCTCTGACTTTTTTTTTATTATTATACGAAGGGGAGGGGGCCTAGCCTATATAAACTATATATGGCTCTTTTCTTCCAGTTTTACACAAGGTCTAGAAGGTTTTTGGTCTAAATACGAAAGGGCCCTATGATATACAGTGGAAACTGCTTCTATCCATAATCCTCTGGTAGACTTGGCTCTCATTTCCCAGACGGGCGAACTGAGGCTAAGTGGGGGAGGGATGAGTGAATTGGAACTCGAGTGCCTAACTCACAAATTAAGGCTCTTCCCCTTGGAGGCCCGAGGGGGAAGAAAAGAACGCGAGGGAAAGCGGGAGGGAGGGAAGAGAAGGAAAGAGCAGGGCCGAACTAAGAAGAGTTCGAAGAAAGCACAGTTATAAAGCCCAAATTGAGAGCTTTCCATCCCAGAGACCGACTGACCAATCACACCTCTCGATTGACCGGCCCCTCCTCCTGGCTGACCGGCCCCTCCACAGACTGACCGGCCCCACCTTCCTCTTGGAAGAAGCTGGTGAGGTCGAATGCTTGAGACTAACTCGTGCGAAGTGCAGGGGCCCTCGTGAGGCGGAGGGGGAGGGACTTCCCGTGGTGCAAAGGGGTAGGGGGCGGCCCTCGAGCGGCACAGGCGGCGGAGGGTCTCGCGTAGCGCAGGGGCGGGGGTGGGGGGGGAGGGAGAACAGGGCCCCTCACTTGACGCAAGGAGCGGGGCCTCGAGTGCCGCAGGAGGCGGAGCTTCGCGTGGCGCAAGGAGTGAAGCTTCACGTGGTGCAGGGGACGATAGAGGGGGCTCTTGTGTGGCGCACGGGCGGAGCCCCGCATGGTGCAGGGAGTGGGGCCCCGCGAAGTGCAGGGGGCGGGGCTTCGCGTGGCGCAAGGGGCCGGGTGGGGGAGCCCTCATATGGCGCATGAGCAGAGCTTCGCGTGCCACAAGAGTATGGCTTCGCGTGGTACGGGAGGCAGATGCCTCGCGTGCCGCAGGGGGAGGAGGCTTCCTGTGCAGCATGGGCGGAGTCCTGCGTGCCGCAGGGGGCGGGGCTTTATGTGCCGCAGGGAACGGGGGCCACGTGTGGCGCATGAGCGGACCTTTGCGTGCCGCAGGGGGCTGGACTTTGCGTGCTGCAGGGAGGGGCGGCACATGTGGCCAATGGACGGGGTGGGGAGCCCACGTGTGTGGCGCAGGGAGGGAAAGGGGGCGGGGGGGACGCGGCCCCGTTTAGCGCATGGGTGGGGCCTTGCGTTCTTCCAGGGACTAGGTGCAGAGGCGGGGCGGGGCTCCAGAGCAGAGTCAGGTCGTGCGCGCTGGCTCACCACCTCCCCGGGAGCTTCCTCCCGCTCCTCCCTCCCGCCAGCCCCTCCTCCCCAATCTTCTAGTTTAGATTCCCCCTCCCTACTAACAGTGCACTCTCCCGGGGAGGCCCTTCTGGGGCAGCCGCCGCACTCTGCGTCAGGTCCCCCTGCCCCAAGCAAGGATTTTTGAGAGGGGCTGGCGCATTGCCTGACTGGCCAGCAGCAGACCCCAGATGGGGAGGGAATGAAGTTCAAGGCTTACACTTTGTTAGCTGCGTGACCCTGGAGAAGTCACTGAACTTCTGCTTTGTTTCCTCATCTGTAAATTGGGAGTGATAGCTCTTATTGAGGATGAAAGAAGACAGTAATTGTTAAGCACTTAGCACAGTTCCTGGCACATAGGTGCTCTATAAATCTTTATTTCCTTCCCCAAACCGTTATTTTTCCCTTGCACTTTGAAAAAGATCTTAGTCCTGAGCACCCCTCTTCCAAGAAGGGTGCCTTTCTCAAACTTTGGAATCCTATTTGGTTGGATCTACCATTCTTCCAGGGAGGGTGGGGTGGGGGTGGTCGCTATTTCTGATCTCCTTTACCAAATATGACACTTGACAGACTCCATTCACACCTTAACTACTTTAGCACCAGGACACCTTTCCCCACCACTCCACATCAGTAGTAATTTAACTGACAAACCCAGAGATCTCAGTCCTTTTCCTGCTTGTTAATCCGTTTGGATAAAGTGAGTGGTGAAAAGAGGAGAGCGCCGAGTGGTCAGTGAATTGAAAATCCATGGGCCTTTGATTTTTAGCCAAATGTTTCCTGGCAGGTGAGGGATAATCCAACCTCTCAGTACGTTTTGCCCTCTGCCTTTCCTTTTTATCCCCATTCCCTTCTCATTTCTTACCTACCAACTCAGCAACTCTTAATAAGAATGCAAAGAGACTCGCAAAAAGTTTTAAAAGATTTAAACATTTCCTGAGAAGTGCTTTTGCATCAGCAAAATTTAACCCTTCGTTTCCCCAGATTCATTCATCTCCACTTCTTCAGCATGGCCTTTGCAACTATGGTTCCTAACCAAAAAGCATGCAGAAGAAAGAAAGAATGCATTTTTAAAAATGCTATTATTAATTCAGAAAAAGTATGTACCAAGTTTTTTCTTTTCTCTTTGGGGAAGGTGTTTCTAAGACCAATGTTGCAACTTAGGATGCCTTAACATCACCCACCACTCTTTCCCCTCCAGACTGCATAATTTGGGAGTATCAATTTGACTTAAGGAGAACACTAGAATCTTCTTCTGTTTATGCTGGTATGTGACCCTGAGACTTAGTACAATTGAATGGGCTAGTCTATTTTGACCATTCTTATCAGTGATACGGGTCTGAATTTTTCTAAATTAGTATGAAATCATGCCCTTTCCTTGCCTTTCTTTAAATTTACTCATCATGAGGTCCAAGTTTGTAAAGTTTTCAAACTTCAACTTGCCACAAAATTTTCACCTTTTCCCCTCCTCATATTGTGTGCCTTTAAATATACACTATTCTATATCAGTGCTAAAGGGGGAGGAAACCTACTTGTAAGATGAAGGATCACCTCTCATAGTACTCTGCCATGGCAGATGCTCAATAAATGTTTGTTAAATTAATGGAGGACAGAGAATATATATATATATATATATGTACACATATATGTGTCTATATGTTAAGGAATAAAAGAGCCAAGTAGGTAGAAGTAAAGTAGAGGAAGAATAGAGTAGTAAATAGAGTGATAAGAATATTGAGGAAAAAATTTATATACATATAAATTTAATTTATATTTTTATATGCTAACAAATAAGGATGATTTTGAATAATGATCGTGGAAAGAGGAACACCAAGTCTGGTATGCAATAAATATATTTTCAAAATGCATATGTGTACCACAAAATGCCTCCAAAACCATCAAATAAACGTTTACTGAGCAACTTTCCAATTCTCCAGATATGTCTGGAGCCACTTCCTTCAACTCTTGAAGGGCAAGGAAGAGTGAGAAAATATGAGATGATCATTGAAGAAAGATGGATGCTGGAGTGGGAACATGGCAGCACAAACCCTCCACCCAAGGATTAAGAGGCACCTTTAAACAAGAGGAAACTAGGAAAAAGATAGGAAGTACCTGTTTCAAATGGTGATAAAATACTGATTCAAAAACAAAATTCTGAAAGGCTTGTAAAATAGACCAAATTTTTAAATTTTGTTTTTCATTTTATTTAATAGGGATAAGGATGACTTGAGAGGCTTGATATAGTGGAGCTAGCCTCAAAGTCAAAAGGATCAGGTCAGGGTTCTAACACAAGGTGCCTTGTGACTTTTGGTAAGTCCCTTACCCTCTCAGTTCCCCAAGCAATTCTATAAGATTATAAATTGCAGGCCAGCCCAAGATCTGCTTTGGCAGAATGAATTTTTTCACCCAGGAAGTCCCTGTACAGATGAAATCATAGGACACCCCCCCCCAAATACACACACACACACAAAAAGTCATCTAGGTAAAAAAAAAATCTAAATGCAAAGCATGGGGTGAGAAAGATCTTGCTTATCAATAGTCGAGTGAAAGTAACCTAGTGGCTTTAGTGGACTGGAAGTTCAACAATGTGAAAAGACTAGGGAAAAAAAAAAACTTGTTTGATCTTAGGTTGCATTAGTAGATAGGTCAAGGAGAGGGGAAGCAGCAGTCCTACACTATTCCACCCTGGTCACAGTCCATCTGAGGAGGATTCAGTTTAGTTCTGGGGACCACATTTTACTGATAAAGGGATTTTTGAAACTGAAGCATAATCAAAAGAAAACAACTAGAACACTGAAAGGACTAGAAAGCATATCACAGAAGTAATGGTCGAAGAAATCGGGGATGCTAAGTCTGAAGAAGTTTTAAGGGAGGTGTGGCAATTTTCTCCCAATAGTTTTAGGAATGCCATGTGGAATAGGAATTAGCCTCATTCAATTGAATTCAAAAAGCATTTATTACGAGTCTATTATGTACAAGGCAAAGTATTAAGAGCCAAAGATACACAGACAAAATGGAACAAAATGTCTGCCCTCCAAAGAGATTACTTGCTCCTAGTAGTGACTCAGTATTTAAGAAAGATAATGGGAGTCATTAGCAGGGTGTTCAATAAACTCTAAGACCCCAGATACCTCCATAAAGACCATAGAACATGACATGAACAATTTTGGTTATACTAAATTCAAAAGTTTTTGCACAAATAAAACCAATGCACTTAAAATTAGAAGGAAAACATTACTGGGGGAAAAAAATCTTTGCAGGTTTTTCTGAGAAAAGTCTCATACCCAAGAAATCTATAAGAAAAAAGTAATTTCCATGACTTTTCAACAGTGAGATGATTCAGACCAGTTCCAATGATCTTGTGATGAAGAAAGCCATCTGCATCCAGCGAGAGGACTACGGCAACTGAGTGTAAAGCATAACATAACATTTTCTCTCTTTATGTTGTTGTTTGCTTGCATTTTATTTTCTCTCATTTTTTTTCTTTTCGATTTGATTTTTCTTGTGCAGCAAGGTAATTGTATAGATATATATGTCCATATATTGAATTTAACATATATTTCTACTATGTTCAACATATATATTGATTGGATTATATGCCATTTGGGGGAAGGGGTAGAGGGAAGGAGGAAAAAATTGGAACACAAAGTTTTGCAGGGGTCAGTGTTAAAATTGCAGTACACAGAAGCAAAGCTAGAAAGCTTCATGGGTAAGCAGGAAAACTTTGAAAGCTACAGGTTAAATATTTGCTTACATACTTAAAAAGAAAATCAAACTTGTACATAATAGAGCTCTGTAGTCCTCCTTTTCAGTTCTGCTACATATATGGAAATGTCCACTTTTTGGTGTTTGTTAATTCCACAAGAGAAATACATTTTTTCAAACAAAAAAAATGGGAGTGCAAAATAATTTGAAGGCAAAGGCAGCAATAACAGCTTGAGGAGTTGGGTCTCAGGAAAGGTGTCCTATAGGAAGTAAAATTCTTAATTTCCTTCAAGACTCACCTTAGGTTCTAAGAGGTGAAAGTGAGGAAAGAATGTATTCAAATGAGATAACATATATACACCTCTTGGTGAACTGTAAATTGCAATATAAGTATTAGTTATTATTTCTAATGTCTTTATTTTTATTTTCTGTTTCTTTTATCACCATAGCATTTTTACCCTCCCCCTCAAAGAGAATCATCCCATCTGGCAAAAAGTATTCTTTGCAGAGGAAAAAAAATATCAGCACAATTGGTCAATACATTGAAGTAGTCTGAAAACATGTATAATGGGCATCACATGTAGACCTCCTGCCTCCAAAGGGGTGAGTTGAAAAGTGTCTTCTCACAAATGTCTATTTACTTTTAATTTTTTGGTGTGTAGTTGTTCCTCCCATTTACATCGTTACAGTCACCGTGTATATTGTTTTCTGCACTCTGCTTTTTCTTTTATTGATGGCTTCCATGGGGTAAAAACCAGTAAGGGAGTCTCTGCTTCAAAAGTATGGACATTTAGTCATTTTCCCTACAACCTATTCACGATTGATTGTGGCCATTTTCTGTTATTTTTGCCAACTTTCAGGGTGTGCAATAAAATCTCAGAGTTATGTTGATTTGCATTTCTCTTATTAATGATTTGGAACAGTTTTCCATCTAGCTGTGAATTTTTTTTGCACAGAGTCAAGAGACAAAGTTTGGGAACAGCAAGTAGCCAAGTCTGAGTAAAATGTGAATTAGTCTGAAAAGTTGGGAGGAGAGAAGGGAAGGAAATAGATGTTAATTAAATACCTATTAAGCATCTATCATATTAAGGATTTTACAGATTTTTGCCAACAATTTTTGCCAACAACTCTGGGAGAGAGGTAAAAGCCAGACCAAGAGATGCTTTGAATGTCAAGTTAAAAAGATAGCATTTTATTGTACCAACCACAAAAGTATTACTTGTGCTTAGGAGTGAAATAGTCAGACCTGGGTTTTAAAAAATATTTCTTTCTGTAGGAATGGATTAGAAAGGGGAAAGACTGGAAGCAAGAAAAGAGACCCATTAGGAGGCTATTGCAACAGTTCCAGGGAGAGGTGAGGCCCTGAAATAGGACAGTGATCATATGAATGGAAAGGAGCCAGATATGAGAAATGTGCAGAGAATTAAGACAATCTGTCAGCTAGCAAGAGGGGTGAGGGAGGGAAAAGGATCAAGGAGAATTCTGAAGCTGCCAGTTTAAATTCCTGGAAAGACATTATACTGACAGAAATAGAGACGGGAATTAGGGTGGTAGGTTTAAAGGGAGGAGATAATGAATTTCAAAAGGGGCCCATTAAATTTGAATGCCTCAGGGGCAGTAGCAGTCAAAGATAGCAAAGATGCAAGCTCAGGGAGATTAGAGTTGAGTATATAGATCTGGGAGTCATCTGTGTAAAAATGATCATTGAACATCATCACATGAACCGATGAGATCTCTGAGAGACAGTATAGAATCAGAGTAACAATGGGTGAAATTTCCAGGGAGTCCAATTTCTCATTTTATAAATGAGAAAACTGAAGTCCATAAAAAGAAAGTGCATCATGTATGTTGTAAATAGTAAAGGAAAATTCAAAGCCGGTCCTCCTCCAAATATAAGACTTTTTTCATTAGCCAACACTGCTCCATTCAGGCGTAATATAATAACAATTAGACCTGTACAACATTGCTTAGGAAGTGAGTTCCCTGTCACTACAAGTATCTAAAAGGCTAGAAAAATACCCATCAGAGATATGTGGAGGGAAAATTGAACTAAATGCCCATTGAGTGTCTTCTCCTAACTTTGTTTTCTCTCATCCTTTGTTCTCTGTGACTTCTTACTTATCACTTAGCTCTTCTCCCATTTCTCTACCCCCCCAATTTGCTATAATTAAAATAAAAATATAGAATAAAATATTGGTTATGTTCACGTAATAAAGTTTTCTTTTCTGTTCTTTTTTTTTTTTTCTCTTCTGCCATACTCATTTTTATTGTAAACATTTTATTTCAACAGGTCAGATTATTTTGAATAACTCTTCTCATCATATACTTAGCTTTGTATTAATTTTGATCTTTGCTATCACAAGTCTGATAATAAATAAGACAGATAAAGAGCTCTTTCCATTTTAGGTGTGATCATGCAGGGTTGGTCACAGCATTGTCTTCCAATTATTATTCCCAATGAGGTATTCATGATATATAAGTGTCCAAATCTTCAATTCTCATTCCTTATACCTGAACCGTATTTTCCAATACTTTTTTCGGCCAAACTTATTTATTCCCAATTTTGCTTTGAAGTCAATGAAGGTCGGGAGGCATTTATATTTTAATATATTTAACATCTACTGGTCATCCTGGCATCTGGTGGAGGGGGTGGGGGGAAGGAGGGGAGAAATTGGAACAAGAGGTTTGGCAATTGTCAATGCTGTAAAGTTACCCGTACATATAACCTGTAAATAAAAGGCTATTAAAAAAAGAAGAAGAAGAATTAGAGCTTATCAGCCAACGTATTTTGCAGAAGATAAAGAGATAGAGAAATTAGAAGGACAACTTTAAATTAAATCAACCTGTACCTTGACCTTCATTGACTTCTTTTCTGTTCTTAAAGAGCAAGAACTATTATAGTGTAGTGGAAAGGCAGCCTCAAAGGCAAGGCTGTGTGATCTTGGGCAAATCACTTCATCTCTCAAACTTGCATTGATAGAGAAGAGTTTCCTCATCTGGGATTTCTCCATTCCAATAGAAGAGCATGTAAGTCACTAGTTTCTCAACCTATGTGTTTCTTGAAAAAAGAAATTAAGCTGCTTTGCTTTTTAACTTCTGTGGGCCCTTAATCTTTCTCCTGGAGTGCCAGATCTTGGTAGAAAAAAGCCGCCCACTTCTAGAAAGATTTTATAGGATGCTAAGTGATTTTTACATAATTCATATAGAAAACTGTTTAAATAAAAGAGTTCCTTTTCTTCTTAGTTCTCATATTCTCCCTCCATAATGTTTCATATGTACAGAAAGATTTCTGTTCTCTAGTCCAGGACCATCTCCCAACATGCCTTAAACAGAACAGACACAAAAGGAAATATTTTGATAGTGGTATGCTGCACTTAAAAACAAGAAGACTTATGTTCTAGTCCCACCCACAGTTTGTGTGCTCCTAGTCACTAGTCATTTTATTTTTTCCGAGGCTTAAGACTTGGGATCATAGGCTCTTAGATTTAAAGGGCTTGGAGACCAAATGGTCAAACTGCTCGTTTTACCGAGGAGGAGGCTCACAATCACAGGAGTCCTAAATGGTGGAGTCTGGCCACACAACTGGGGCTCTGCTACTCCACCGCGCTGATTCATCTGCTGAGAGACAGACTGCACTCGTGTTTGGCAAGAGAACTCCCACAGACCCAAGGTGGACATTCTTAGATCCCAGATCTTTGCCCCACCTCATAGTATTGATGCGGTACTAGTGGTAGTGGAGAGGTGTGAGAATTGAGGTGGGGGAATCCCCTCTGGTCCGCAGGTCCAAGCCCAAAGAATTCCCGAACCCCGAAATCTCAATGGCAGAAAAGGGAAGTTTATTGTTCACCAAGAAGGAGCTCGCAAATTCTGAACGAGGAATTTGGCCCAAGTGTGTTTAACAGACCCCTGGCTGTATGGACAAAATGTTGGCCTGGGGCTGGGAGCTGTCTGGGCTAATCGATAAAGGTCCATCAGGCAGAGATCTCCAATTGAATCGAAGGCTTTTCCCAGACCCTGAAGGGGATCCTGGCCATTCCCCCAAAGATCTTAGTTCCAATGGGGGATCTCCAATTGAATGAAACCACTTCACTTGGGAAGGGCTTGTCTGAGAAGATACGCTTTTCCCAGGGGAGAGCTTGAGACCCCAATCACCCTTCTTTTACAGATTAAAGGAGACAGTTTCAGGGTTCACCTCCGTCAGTATGACATAGCCAAAGGCACTTTTCTCATTAAGCAGTGGCAGCCACCGTGGCGGGGGACGGAGGCAGAAATCAAACAGTCCCTGTCTTAAAGGAGCCTGCGATTCCGTACATAAAACGTCAAATACACTTTAATTCCTAAGCTAATAAAGTGACTGGTAAAGCTCGGCACCCACGTCGTTTCCCCCGTTTTCCCCAGCTTTCTCCTCTCCCTCTTACACTCTGCTAAGGTGTGCGGGCAGGGACGGGAGGATACCGAAGGCTCTGACCCCACTCTCAGCCGCACGGAGTTGGGACTGTCCGAGCCCACGAGGGCTTCCACGGGGTTGCCGGGCCGTCCCAAGGCACTAGGACCCAAGAGAGGAAGGTGTCGGGCACCGCCCTCAGACCGAGGCTACCTGGAGCCGAGCTCTCGCGGCCCCTCAACAGTGCCCCCGTCTGGCCAGACGAGCACTCAGCAGAAGCGGGAGGTGACCTAGAGCGCAACCGCAAAGCACAGACATGCGCTACGCCCTCGAGAACGTCTCGCGTGGGGTCGCGGGCTGCTGAGCGGACCTTTCCATTGTCGCTCTAGGACACGCTGGAGGTCTGGGCGACTCTGTGGTCTGCGCGAAGACGAGACCACTGAGCAAAGGGAAACGGGTTGGGGAAAGAAAGTTGAGGTTACGAGGGGAAGGAGAGAGTGAAAGATGAAGAGAGGGATTGCTTAAAGCTGAAAAAGGTCTCAATGTATATAGGAATCAGGGAGACGGGACAAGAACCATGTCACTTGTTAAGTGCTTTAAAGTTTGCAAAGCACTTGGACTCGTCTCATTTGGTGAGCAGGAGATGGTGACAGTTGAATATGTGGAAAAAGATGCAATTGGTAGGAGGGTGGCAGAGAATGAAAAATAAAGGGAGAAGGAAGAAATAGATGAAGAGGTAGTAAAGAATGAATAAGACGATTTTTTTAAAGGCCTATTTGTACAAAAATATTTATAGTAGTTCTTTCTGTGAAAGCAAAAACTGGGAAATCGAAAGGATGCCCGTAATTTGGAGAGTGGTTGAACAAGTTGTGGGATATGATTCTGATGGAATACTATGGTTCTATAAGAAATGACGAACGGGATGATTGCAGAAAAACCTGGAAAGGCTCATATGAACTTAGTGGAGTAAGCAGAACCAGGAGAATATTATACACGGTAACAACATTGTATGATGGTCAACCATGACAGACTTGGCTCTTCTCAGCAATAGTGATCCAAGACAATTCCAATAGACTTGGGACAAAAAATGCTATCTGCATCCAAAGAAATTGAATGCAGTTTAAAGCATATTTTTTTACTTTATTATTTTGGGATTTTTTGTTTGGTGTTTTCTTTTGCAACATGGCTAATGGAAATGTTTTGCATAAAAGCAAAAGTGGAAAAGCTTTGGTAATTTGCCATCTTTTTTTTTCTTTCTTTTTGCCTATAATGAAGTTGTTTTAGGAGTGAAAAATCCTGATTAAAAAAAAAAGCAAAAGTGGAAATGTTTTGCATGATTTGCTTGTCATATTGTTTTGCCTTCTCAAGGAGGGGGAAAGAATTTAGAACTCAGAATAAAAAAAAATATATATATATATATATATATATATATGAACGTTAAAAAATTTTTGTTTACATGTAATTGAAATACAAAGTGAAAAATAAAATCAGATTTAGTATTTTGCCATAGCGATAAAGTTGTACAAGTGGGATGGGGCCGGGACCAGGGGGGATTGAAAGGGTGAGTTGAACCATATAAGAATGGAGAGCTCTTTGAACCTGCAGTCCTTCCTAATGAGTCCATGGTCAGGTTCAGAAAGCCTTTCAGGGAAAAGGAAATATTCAAGATTGGCCTGTCTCCCTATTGCCTTTATATTTCTCCAGATACAGTATTGTCCTTTATCTCCTTCTTTGGGGGAGGCTGCTATTGAAGTCTCTTCTGCTTATCATCCCAATGACATAGTTGGCAAACTTGAAAGATTGTGTATCAGCATTGGAAAGGAGGAGGGGTAAGTGGTGGGGAGACAGAGGGTATTAACACTCTCTTCCTGTGAACTGCACTCTAAAAAGATGTGGTTTTAACCACACCCAGAGAAAGAACTCTGGGAAATGAGTGTGAACCACTACATAGCATTTCCAATCCCTCTATTTTTTGTCCACCTGCATTTTTGATTTCCTTCACAGGTTAATTGTACATTATTTCAAAGTCCGATTCTTCTTGTGCAGCAAAATAACTGAATGGATATGTATACATATATTGTATTTAACATATACTTTAATATATTTAACATGTATTGATCTACTGCCATTTGGAGGAGGGGGTGGGGGGAAGGAGGGGAAAAATTGGAACAAAAGGTTTTGCAATTGTCAGTGCTGAAAAATTACCCATGCATATATCTTGTAAATAAAAAGCTATAATAAAAAAAGATGTTTTTTTTTTCTATATGCAATCAGAAGACAATACAATGTAAAAAGAATTTGAAGAAAATTCCCTGACTGAATCTTTTATTACCTAAAGGTGAAATCACCAATGAATGGGTAAAACTGACTGGTTGGCTGCAATTTGGAATTATGCTAAAAAAGTGATTCAGTTGTTCCTTGGACCCAAAGATCTCACAATTAGGCATATATCTCAAGGAGATCAATGATAAAAAGATCCTATATTCACTAAAATATTTATAAGCAGAACTTAATGCATTAACAAACAAGTAGAAATAAAACCAGTTGCCCCTCGGGGAATGGCTAACCAAATTGTGGTATATGAATGTAATATTACTGAAATGTAAAGAATTATGAATTTGACAGAGTATGGAAAAACATGTGAACCGATGTAAAATGGAGAACCAGAAAAACAATGTAAACAAAGACAAAAAGGTGTATGGAAACATAAAAAAAAAAAATTGAAGGGTATAAAGAATGCCCCAATGAGATTTGAAATTATACTTCCTTTTCTTCTCTATAGAGATGGGAAAGTATGGATGCTGGATATTATGTTTAATGTTGGACTTATTTAATATATCCATTACTTTTGTGGAACTGGGTTTTTTTTAAACCATTTTGAAAAATTATTTGCAATAAGGAATAAAGTTGGGGGATGTGGAGGATAAAAATTATTTGCAATTAAGGAATAGGACTGGGGAATGTAGAGATAGGGACCTATTGGAAAATTGTGTTAATAAATACAAAGTAATATTATTTTAAAAAATTGTTTGCCTGACTCAGTTCAGGCCTCTTGGAGTTCTATATCTTGGTGGCGACACCATCACTTAGCTTCCCATTTTCTCTTAGCTTCACAATCCAGATATTTTACTATTCCTCTCAGGAGTAAACAAGGCTAGGTAAATTGCTTCTCATTAACCAAACTAATAAGAATATAATGTGACATTTTAAAAACAACAATTTGGAAAGATTTAACTCTGATCAATGTAGGAAGCAACCACGGTTCCAGAGAATCAATAATATACTCCATGCCTAACCAAGTGGTAGTGGATTCAGGGTACAGAATGAGATATATTTTCTGGACATGGCCCATGTAGTAATTTATTTTGCTTAACCATGCATATTTGTTATAAGGGTTTTCTTTTTTCTTTTTCTTTTTCCCCAATGATGGGAGATAAGGAAGTATTTGTAATTTAAAAAAAAAAAAAAAGATGTGAGCTGCCCATGAACATGGATTGTCTAAATGTAGATCTGGGAAAGTAATAAGGCAGATATCTCTGGAATCTGATCCATTCCTCTCCAACAGAGATTTTGACATCTGCCTGCACATGAGCAGAAGTAGATATTTCTCTGACAGCTGTTTTCTGCTGAGAGGTGGTACAGGATTAGAATTATATTTATCTGCCCCCTCAAATGTTTCTGATTCGGGAAACAACTTGTTGTTGAAAAGTAATAATGCCACTAACTTTCCTGATCACCATCCCTAAAAGGGGATCACTGAAGATTACTTTTTTCAGGCTAGACTCCTTCCCATTGAATGCTAATTACACAAAAACCCATCACATAAAATGATTAGAGTAAATCCATTTATCCAAATAGAGAGCAAACCAAAATCAGGATTATATAGAGTAAAATATAACAAAAAATACACAAGTGAATGAGCTCTTTAGATAAGAGCCATTTGAGAGTTTGATCAATCAAGAGAACAGTCTATCTCACCCAAGAGGAAGTGCACTGAAGTCTCCAAGAAGGCAAGCTGACAATTAAGTCATGTCAAGGAACCAACTTGCATGTCTACAAGAGACAACTTCACATACTTCTCCCTGGAGTCGGTCCCAAAGAGAGCTTAGAATCACATACACCTCTGTCTCAAAAGAACAACAAAGAAGAACATCTTTCCTCTCTGAAGCTCATGAGTCCAGTGTCTTCTCTGCTCCTCTCCAGCAGATTAGTAGTCATGCCTGGGCTTGACGTTAAAATGGCAAAGAAAACTACATGATTTGGGGGTCACTATCTTTGGGTTAATAGTCTAATATACCATTACTGATTGCTAAGACTATTCACAGCAGATTCATTAATTCCCAATCCAAGAGTGATAGATAAAAGCAAATTTTAAGTTTACTGCTTACTAATGATTTATGTGGAACCATCTTGATTTCAGTGGCAAGTCATCTCCACATTATACTATGGTTTAGGTTGTTCTTGGAAAATTTTCCAGTACTTAATGTTACCCAGGTCTATTAGCTCTTTTATAGTGACGATATAACATTCCTTTAGGTTTCCTCTTCTTTGGCTTCAGGGAATTAATTTTACATCAAAAGCTATGAGTTCAATCACAATCTCTCCAAATCCCTCAATCAGAAAAATCTCTAACTTTTAGGCACAAGCTAATTTACATTTAGATTTATTGCTAGTTAATCCCTGGCCTACTGGGGGTTGAAGCAAAGCTCAATTTACAAGAAATACATGATGACAAAAAAACAGACTACGCCACAATGACTAGACAGGCACTGGGAGTGAAATCTGAGGGAAGATACAACCCAATCTCCACCCACACTGCACATCTTTGCTAGTGAGGAAGGTTTTCCCATATGGGCTGCATCTAATTTTAAGCTGATTTAGTGTTCACGGCTCTTCCTGACTCTTGGCTACATTGAAAAAGTCTTTTTCTTGAATCTGTTGTTCTCTGTCCACTGACACTGCATGAGGTACAAACTTCCTCTCACTTCACTACCTCATTCACAAGGTTTTATTCCACTTGAGGATTAAAAAAATAAAATTATCACTTGAAGATTTCTTACCTTGATCACTTTTAGAGGGCTTCTTTCCTATATGAATACAGTGTTTAATAAGCTTTTCATGTACCAGAAAGGCTTTACTGCAACTTTTACATTCAGAGTGGTTTTTCTTTTGCTGCTCCATTTATATTCTTGTTTAATAAGATCCAAGGAGCTCCTGAAAGTTTTCCTTATTAAGTACATAATACAGTATTTTTTCTATATGGTCTGCCTGGTGACTTAATTTTTTGGAGAGATTAACAAATTAGCATTAATGAATTGTTAATGAATTGTTTTGTAGATTAACAAATTAGAATTCATTACATTTCAGTTTCTCTCTGACCTAAGTTCTTTGACAGCTTGTAAGGTTACATTAATATGGTAAGTCTAAGGCCTTGCTCACATTAAGAGGGTTTCTCTACCATGACCTTTCTAAAAGGTTACTTGATCTTCAATATTTTGTAAGCTCTGATTTCCCCAAATACATTATTTCCTTCCCTTCCTGCATGCATACTCCAATGTATAAGGAGCCCCAATTTCTCTCTCAGAATCTTTATGGGGCTTTTCTTTTGAGAGATTTGTTTGACAAATAATAGTAAGGCCTAAGCTCATTCTTAAGGCCTTCCTTCCCACATTTTGGTTTTTCTCCAAATGCATTCTTTGATGCTTCATAAGTCTCAAGGACCCCTGAAGGTTTTTGTACACTTGTTATTATACACTTCTTACCTACATGAATATTGCTATTTTTAATAAAGTCTGGATGTCCCTTAGAGCCTTACCCATATGTTACGATTATAAGGTTTTTCTTACACGAGTTCTCTGATGGCTAATTCGAAAAGCTTTCCCACATTTCTTATACCCATAGGGTTTTGCTCCTGTATGAATTCTCTGATGTTTACTAAGGTCTGAGTTCCCCCTGAAGGCTTTCCCACATTTATTACATGTATAGGGTTTCTCTCCAGTGTGAATTCTCTGGTGTTCAATAAGGTCTGAGTGCCCCCTAAAACTTTTACTACATTCGTTACAATGAAAGGGTTTTTCTCCTGTATGAATTCTCTGGTGGCTGATAAGTCCTGAACTGACCCGAAAGGCTTTCCCACATTCATTACATTCATATGGTTTTTCTCCTGTATGAATTCTCATGTGTTTAACAAAATCTGAGTTCACCCTGAAGGCTTTACCACACTGCCTACATTCATAGGGTTTAGCTCCTGTATGAATGCTCTGATGCTTAATAAGGTCTGACTGTGCCCTGAAGCCTTTGCTACATATCTTACACGTATATGGTTTTTCTCCCGTATGAATCCGATGGTGGCAAACAAGGCCAGATCTAATCCTGAAAGCTTTACCACATTCCTTACATTGATAGGGTTTTTCCCCAGTATGAATTCTCCTATGTTTAGAAAGGTCTGAGTGTCCCCGGAAGGCTTTCCCACATTTACTGCATCTATAGGGTTTCTCTCCACTATGAATTCTCTGGTGTTCAATAAGACTTGATTTTCTACTAATGGTTTTGCCACATTCATTACATTCATAAGGTTTCTCACCACTATGAATCCTCTGATGCTCAATAAGGCTTGAGTTCCTGTTGAAGGCTTTCCCACACTCATTACATTTATAGGGTTTCTCTCCACTGTGAATTCTCTGATGCTCAAGAAGGCTTGAGTTCCTACTAAAAGCTCTCCCACATTCATGACATTCATGGGGTTTCTCTCCACTGTGAATTTTCTGATGTTCAAGAAGGCTTGAGTTCCTGCTGAAGGATTTCCCACATGTATCACATTCATGATTTTGTCCTCCCTTGGGCTTACTCTGCTCTCTCATAAATTCCGAACTCTGCCTGAAGTAGTGGTGAAATGAATCACATAGCTTAGATTTCTTTCGGACAGCATATTTCCGTTGTGTAATGGAGTTAGAACCAATGTCATCCATAACGCATTCATGTCCCCCTGTTACTTTAAGGTCACTACTATAAATATCAGTCACCTGTTTGAAATCTGTCTCCTGGAAAAGAGGGCATCTTGGTTCTTTCTTCAGTGTGTCTATAGGATATTGATCTAATCTAGCCTCACTGTCAGAATTTTCTTCAATGTTATAGCAAATGGCCCTTGGAAATTTTGCTAACAAAAAGCTTTGTGCTTTTCCTTCTTCGGCAATGTCTTGCTTTGGAATTGACACTTTATTCTCAGACCCATAATCTGAAATGACACAAAGACAGCAAATTCACTATTCTTTCAGGGGGAGAAAAAAACAAGGTCATCTGAAATAAGGGACAAGATCATTGAATGAAGTCATAGTTAAGGGGCCTACAAAGTTTTGACCGTATTCCATAGGAACAAGCCAGTAGTGTTAAGAGTAGAGGGAAAATGGAGTGTGTGCTTTTATTAGACTAGGGAATAACCAGTGAGAAAGCTCTCACAACAAATGCAAATCATCAACAACTATTTAATTTATAGTCTTAGAATTGCCTAGGTAACTCAGAGGTTAAAGTGGCTCATCTAGAATCACAGAGCTAATGTGTTAAAGGTATGATTTGAACTCAGGCTTTCATTAATCTGAATTCTCTATCCACTATACCATGCTGCATTCCTTATAATCACCCAAACCAAATAAGTAAGGACAAAGTCATAGTTATATAAAGAATGAGAATAAAACAAACATGTGACAGAATAAAAATATTCAGGAATGAATAAATGAAAAAGGATAAAATAAACCCAAAAGATGAAGAAAAGTCTTGTGATTGACAGGAATGGTAAGGTTAAATGGATACAAGAAGTTAAAAAGGGTAGGAAAGGGAAAAGAGAAGGTGATTGGTTGAAAATGAGATTTGAAGGAGTGTGGGAATAATATCCAACAGAAGTACAAAGACATAACCATGAACATGGATAAAGGGTAATTAAAGCAGCAACTGTTTTCTTCCATGAGAAACTGCTGATGTAGCTGAAAGAGCACTGGGATTTGGAGTAAGTAGACCTGGTTTCAAATCCTGGCACTGGCACTTATTAGGTGACTCTGGGCCAGTTACTTTATGGTCCAAATATTGCTTTGGCTTAGAAAGGGTGTGAGTAGCCCCTCGTGGATATCTGGGTCATGATGATATAAAAAAGTAACTCTGGAATCTAAAACCAAAGAGGTCATAGGACCATAGAATTTATGATATCAAAATACATGGGTAGGCTAAAGTGGTACTGGGGATTCCTCTTCATTCAAAAATTTAAGACTGTCCCTAACTTAATTCAGCCATTCTCAACTCCCATAGATGTTTATGTTGTTCCTTCACTCACCAAAACGAATCACTCGAATCTTCTTTCTGGGTAGAAATGGTACACATGGTATTTCTCCTCGCTCCAGCTGAGAGATTAGGTTTGGTTTGGAAACTGAAAATCCTGATCATGAGAAAAGAAGCTAGTTAGACATTTGATTTTAGGACAAAAAGCCATGGCAAAGCTCCACCACAGATAGCTTCCCACTGAAATTACCCCCCGCCTTGTTTTCATGTTGTCTTCCCCATTAAAATGTGAGCTCTTTGAGAATAGACTGTCTTATTTCCAGTTGAAGAAATTGAAACTATTTGTAGTCATATGAAAAGATGCTCCAAATCACTATTGATCAGAGAAATACAAATTAAGACAACTCTGAGATTCCACTACACACCTCTCAGATTAGCTAAGATGACAGGAAAAGATAATGACAAATGTTGAAGAGGATGTGGGAAAAATGGGGCACTGATACATTGTTGGTGGAACTGTGAACTGATCCAGCCATTCTGGAGAGCAATTTGGAACTATGTTCAAAAGGTTATCAAACTGTGCATACCCTTTGATCCAGCAGGATTTCTACTGAGCTTATATCCCAAAGAGATCTTAAAAGAGGGAAAGGGACCCACATGTGCAAAAATGTTTGTGGCAGCCCTTTTCATAGTAGCAAGAAACTGGAAGCTGAATGGATGCACATCAATTGGAGAATGGCTGAATAAATTGTGGTATATGAATGTTATGGAATATTATTGTTCTGCAAGAAATGACCAGCAGGATGATTTCAGAAAGGCCTGGAGAGACTTATATGAACTGATGCTAAATGAAGTGAGCAGAACAGGAGATCATTATATACGGCCACAACAAGATTATACAACAATCAGTTTTGATGGATGTGGCTCTCTTCAACAATGAGATGATCCAAACAAGTTCCAATTGTTCAGTGATGAAGAGAACCATCTACACCCAGAGAGAGGACAGTGGGGACTGAGTGTGGACCACAACATCGCATTCTCACTCTCTCTGTTATTATTTGGGGATTGATGATATTTCTGTGATTTTGACTGTGACATCTCCTCTCAGTTTTGTGAACTTGAAAACTAAACTTCCTCTTTTTAAAGAAATTTTTCTGTAGAAATCTCCTAATGTTGGAGTGGCAATGATATATTCATTTTCTATATTGTGATGGTGGCAATTAAATGACATGACTAAATCATGAAGTTGGATAGTGGCAGAGCTGGAATTAGAAGCTGGGTCTCTTAACACCTAAACCAGTGCTTTTTTCATTCATTGGACTCCATTGCCACTTGCAATCCAGCTTCCATGACCACCTCTCTACTGAAGCTGTCAGCAGACATTTATCAATCATTTTTTATGTTCTATACATACTATATATGAATATATCTATTTTTATCTCTGTCTGTCTAGACGTTATGAGGCAGCTAGGCAGCTTAGTGTATAGAACAGTGGGCCTGAAATCAGGAGGACCCGAGTTCAAAACTGGCCTCAGACACTTACTAGCTGTGTAACTCTCAGGAAGTAACAATCTCCGTTTCCCTTAATCTACTAAAGAAAATAGAAAATAACTCCAGTATCTTTGCCAAGAACACATCACCAGAATATTAGTGTGATATTGTCCACTGGGTCATGAAAAGTTGAACATTACTGAATGACTTAAATATACATATATTTGCATAATGCTTATATTGTTATGTGTATACACATATATGCATGTATGTATGAACAAGTTCTATAAGTTGTCCATCTAATTTCATGTCATCATTTGGCCACTAAGACCTCATTTACTAGGATTTCCTGATGCAGATGCTTAGCTCAAACCCTTGGTGTGGTTATGGATTATGGATCTTATCTGAGAGAGGCTGTGAAATATTCTGGAGCCTAAATGTGTAGAAAAGTTGCAGTCTGTGGAGGGAGATCTATACAAATAAAGACATAGATCTGCCAAAGAACCACATTATTAAGTTTTTAAAATGGTTCTAATTTCTATAACATTTATAAGTCCACATCAGACAGAGCAACTAACACATTTTCTTAAAACCATCTCTGGATAACACTGCTCATACACAATACACATTGTTGTTGTTGAGTCATTTCAAGCCTGTCTGACCCTTTGTGACTCCATCTGGGGTTTTCTTCATAAAGATACTGGAGTGGTTTGCCATTTCCTTCTCCAGTAATTTGACAGAGGAGGAAACTAAGGCAAACAGGGTGAAGTGACTTGCCCAGGGTCACACAAATAGGAAGTGTCTGAGGTCAAATTTGAACTCAGCAAAATGAATCTACCTGGTGTCAGGTCTGGTACTCTATCCAGAACCAGTTAGCTTCCTTAGAGCACACAGTAAGCACTTAATAAATGCCTGTTGATTGATTACAGAATTTTTCACATTATGTTATTAACAAATGAGGAATCTAAAAATTAGTCTTATTCACTGAGTGTGACTGGAGGGAATACTTACCTAGTGAAAGCACATTCCCATAATTCTCCAGCATCACGTCCCTATAAAGTCTCTTCTGTGAGGGATCCAGTAGTGCCCACTCCTCCTCTGTGAGATATATGGCCACATCCTCAAATGTCACCTGCTCCTGAAATCACCAGAACAGAGGTGAGGTCCCTCAACTTTACATGACTAACTGGGGCAGGGAATATACTAAAGAAAAGATGGATAGAAAATAGAGTGGATATCACACTTAATTAGCTGTCAGGGAAGCTGAGTTCCAATGCTTAGCTTAAAATATAAATAAGCAAATTCTATAGATTGCTCACCTTACTATGTCACCTCATCACTACCAGTTGCCACCAACAGGCATCTTTAAGCAGAAGACCCCTGAAAGTGGTCCTGTTTCTAGGTCAACCCTCCCAGCAAGTACCAACCAAAAGACCTTCACAGGGCAGGTAGGACAGAGGGTACTCTGAGAGACTGGAGGTAACATGTGTCAGAGAGGCTTAAACCACCACTAGCACCTTGACCACTATCTTCCTTCAGATTCTGATGGAGACACTCCAGAGCCTTATATTCAAGAGCCCAACGAAGAGCAATGCTTACAATGGGCCGATATTCAGTTATCATTGTACGGAGCAATCCCCTGTGGAGATGTAGCCTGGCCACTGCTCCTGTAGGTGCCACAGTTACTGAACACCCAGCAAGGAAAGTTCTTATTGTTAGTCCTTGACACTATCAAATGGTTTCACACCTGAAACCGACATGATTTTACCCAAAGAAATTATATTGGAAGTATTACTATCTACTTTGCCACTGTACCCAAAAGACCGTGGCATCTCTGCATCTGAAACTGCCCAAATGTATCATCTCCATTAGAAGCCGAGTTCCTTCAGAGTAGGGATTGTCTTACTTTTCTATTTGTATCTCCAATAGTCAGCAGAGGAGTGGTCACATGTATTCACATTTGTAATATCTGAAGTTTAAAAATTATGTAAAGTATGGCGTTCCAGGCCAATAGAAACATGCAGAGTAAATTTAAATCATGCAATCACCTAGGTGAATTCATTATTCACACTAATCAGGACCTGATGGTAGTAAATAATTTTCTTCTTATATTAATTTTCTCCACCCATAAAATGAAAATAATGATAGCAGCCAACATCCATCATCTAGCAAGTCCTAATGGTTAGAGGTGGGGTTCTGGTTCTTAAAAGGGTACTTCTCTGGGAAAAAGATGTTGAAGATAAATTCAGCTGGTAGGCATAAAAATTTGGGAACACTAGAGGGAGCCACAGCTCACCTGGGATCTGGTTGTCAGGAGAGCACGTGTCATCACCTTGTCTCCTTTGCTTCTGTGCAGTTAGATGGAGCTAAAGAAAGTGCACAATAATGAGTAACATCAACCTTGCCCTATAACCTCAGCCTCCTCCTCCCGCAATTATTAAAACCTATTTGACCGATTATGTGGCTCATTACAATGATACACAATTATAGCCCTCATTATTGCTTGACATCCCCTCTTCCTTATGCATTCTCATTCCCCAAAGCAACCATTTTGAAATTTTTTCTCTCCCCTTTCACACTTAAGCATGCTCCCACTTCTTACAGTTACATTCAGAAGACTGAGACCATCTGATCTGAGGTCCCTTAACTTCCCTCCTCTTTCTTTAATCAAGTTCATAGACCATTCTGTTCTTGGACAGAAGTATCCATCACTAAGACTAACCCCTCTGTCATATGCCTACTCTTGCTTCTTCTGGGATGTTGCAATCATCCCCTCTCTCCTGGATCTTTAATCTATCCTTTCCCATCCACTTAAAACATGTCTGTCCAATTTACTCTAAAAGCCGGCTACCAAACTACTCTTCCACCTGGTCATTCCCTTTCCTTCACTGTCAAACTTCTTGAAAAATTGACAACCTAATATTTCAACTTCCGCTACCTGTTCTCAACTCAAGCTATTGTGATTAGATTTCAGTACCTACTACTGTGATTAAATTGTTCTCAGAGGCTATACAAATCCAAAGGTTTGCTTTCCAGTTCTTATTCTCTCTGACATTTTAGTATGATAATGTCGCTCACCTCCCTACTAGTGTTCTCTCCTCCTTAGTATTACCTAAGTACATTTTAGGGTATAGATAGTTTTCTCTTTACATCTTTGTATTAATTCATATATGTCTCTTCATGATTCTCTTCATTTATTACAAGTAACATTATAACATGCCATAATTTGTTTTGCCATTCCTCAGTTTATAGGACATGTATATGTCTTCCTAGCTTTCTGATTGTTTCTCAGTCTTTCCCACTGGTTCCTGTCACCTTAATCCCATAATGTTGCTATTTCTCAAGTTTCTAGCTATGAATTCTAAACATACTCTTTCACAGACAAGCTCATTTACTCCCAGACCTCTCTTCTGAGTTTCAGTTTTATATCTACAACTGTGGATGGGGCAGAGATGGTCCCAAATCAAATTTCTAAAACCAGGCTTATTCTTCTGATTTCACTAGCTTAATGCCACTACCATTTGAGTTCTCTTTGGCTCTCTCATAGCCAATTTTAGCAAACTTCATTATCTTCAGTATCTCCAGAAATTATCTTGGGTCTTTCTATTTCCATATCCTGGTGTAGACACTCATTATCATTAACCAAAACTACTGTAATGGCTGCCTTACGTGTCTTTCTGCCACCAGTTTCCCCTTCAATTTATCCCTTAAAGTTGACTTGACCCATGACCACATTGACATGTCAGTATGAGACAAAGAATAGGTAGTCATCATAAAAGGTTAAAGCTTCAGAGGCAAGTTAAAGCACAGAAGCATCTAGTTCCTCAACTTTTCCACTATTTTACCTCCTTACCCAGTACTACTCACTCTTCCCTCACAAATCTCAGCTCTCTCAACTAGTTTCCATCTCAACCTCTTCTTTTTATTCCTTTGAATAAACACTGATTTAGGATTAACGGAATAGATTCCATTTCCACCCTCTTTTTCCAGACTGCCTCCCCTTGAACTCGGTGCTTCTCTAATCATTGGCAAGTGGAAGTAAATGGATTAACGGTCCTTGTTCCACCCATAATGCTATGTCAGTTGGAAAGAGGCTGTACCAAGAGATTTATTACACATGAAGAAAATAATCTATTTCATGTTACAGTTAATTGTTCTGAACTAATGGCAGAGGACTAGAATCACCTGGACTGTTTTGGTGACTGACAGAAATTTTTAGCATTCCTGATCCAGTGAAAATCATTTACAGACCTCATCTAGAGATCCTAGGACCTAAACTATCTTCATTCTGTTCTACCTAATGAGACTACTTAGGATTCTGAAAGGCTAACCTCTACTCTATCACAGAAAAGAACCCTAGGTTAGGCAGTTTGGAGAATTCAAACTTCAGAGAAATTCAGAAACTTCAGAGTTCAATTCTACACCTTATTCATCACCCCAACCTGCCTCTTAAAGCAAAGATTACTATGAGATTCACCAGCAAGGGTGTTATAGTCTGGAAAAATCCTCTGCTGTTTGTGCTCCACCCTTCTTCCCTCCAAAAAGCTATCTACATCCTACAGATTTTTGTAGCCTGCTTACTACCACCTATACTCTTACCTTGTAACACCATTTAACCGGTAATCTGTATCTGGAAGGTCTGTTTCCCAGCTAACAATTTGCTGTGATCTAAGACTTGGGAAACCAACCAGCCCTAATTGATTCAGATAGTATCACTCTCTACAAACCCTAATACTGCTCTTTCTCTGAGCTTCCCCGATTTGTGAACATAGAAACAGCAGTCTCAGCAAGATCTTGGTGCTATAGGATGTCAGTTCTTCTACAGACTCCCTCCTGCCACAGGTTGAAAAGCACTGTATTCGGTGTTCTCCAACAGCCCTGATTCGTGTCCCTTCCTAGGCTTACTTGGTAATTATTAGTCCCAGGTCATGTGGGGAGAAGAGAGAAAGAGGGAGAGAGGGAAGGAGATGAGACAGAAAGGAAAGAGAAGAGACACAGATATAAGGAGATAAGAGAGCTATGCATCAGAGAGACGTAGAACGAGCAAGAGAGCCAGACAGACATACACAGAGAAAGCATGTGTGAGCACGGGGTAGGACGGAATGGGGAATCAATTAGCTATCCCAGTATCATTGTCCTGTTGCCCCGACTCCCTCTCCATGTTTCCTTGGAGTCACAAGTTCTTCAGCATTCACTAACTTAGCTGATATTTTCCTGAGGCCCTTTTAGTGTGTGGAATTCAAAAAGACAAGGAATGATAGAAGATGACATCACCTTCTTCTGAATTCCAGAGCAGGATTTCCATTGGTTTTCCAAACTCTGGGTTCGTGCCTGTTTGTGAAATTGTCCAGGCAATTGTGGCCATCAACCTACCTGGTTTTATTCAGCAATTTGAGTGCTGAACTGTGTCCTTGATTGTAGCCAAAGTTCTAAGAAACCCTCCAATTTTCTTTCATCTCATTCCCTAGGAAATCAGCTATATGTGTGCATAGCAGGCATTTTATTTTGATTGATAAGTAGGCATTGGTTCACCTTGAAGGAATGCCATGTTCATTCCATCTCTCTCAGCTTCTTATGAGAAGGTAGTATGTCTCAAAAAATCTCCCATTAGAATTCAAACTCCTTAGGGTAAGACTAGTTTTACCTTCCTTTGTTTTTTCAGCTTTATTTCCAGTGTGTTCTTGGCATAGGGCAAGCACTTAATGTTTAATGCTTTCAAGTTTCCAAAGCACTTTATATACATTATCTCATTTGAACCTCAGTCAATAGTACTTGGAGGTCCTACAGGTATTCTTTTGCCCACTTTGGGCAAGCTGAGATATGAATGAGAAATTTTGCCCATGGTCATCTAGCTCATTTCAAAGATAAAATTTGAACCCAAGCCCTCCTGATTCTATGGCACAATGATGGTAAAGAATTCAAATAGATCTATCTAAACTGGAGACTACTACTAGGACGGCTTTCGGCATAATCTTCACATAGTCAAACAAGTGAGCATTGTACCCTTCGGGAGCACCTTATTGATAGCAACCAGTTCTATCCTCCTCTAAAATCCATACCAGCTTAGCTACCTAGAAATTGGCAGAAAGTAGACTTAGCTCTTTCCTGAATTACTCAAACAGTAAGGTTTTTGGTCTATTCTCATGCCTCAGCCACATTCATGTTCCACGAGTCTTGTTATATTGCTCACATGTGAAGATGGACACATCGCTTAACCTCTTTGGGTCTCAGCTTCATTACCTGAAAAAATGGGGAGGATTGAGGCAATCTCCAAGATTTTGTCTGGTCCTAGGATAAGTTATAGACAAAGCAAATCACAGTCAGTGAGTGGGAAGAATATATTCTTCGATATAACTGCAATTCACTGAGGCACTGCAAGTCTCCTCCAGTAACTGACAAAGAGGAGCTTACACTGGAGAACATGGAAGCTCTAATGAGCACAATCTGGAATTAATAGGAGTCTTTCCCTTAATCTACACTCTCAAGATCTTAGAAGTTTGAGAAAAGAGTTCAATTCTAAGGCTTTCATGGCTGGTTGGGTCAGGAGGAGGCATGGTAGATCATGGTAGCACCAGTGCAGGGTGGGTATGGGGACTGTACATAAAAAAAAAAAGAATTTTGGAAGGACAATGAGGAAAAAAAGCAGCTTCCTGACATTCACTTGCATTCCTAATTTGATACTGGTCTTCCTAGTCTGAATATTTCTTCCTGTAACCCAAAAGTTTTCAGGAGAATCCCATGATTTATTGAACATCCTTTACAGCAGTCAACCTTTATGATCCTTAAAATAGTAGTGCTCCAAAGAACTTGCTGACCCCAAACAGGATGCAATCCAGAAGATAACCAGCCTTCATACCAGAAAAAAAAAAAAAAAAAAAAAAAAAACAGGTATTTAACTGCTATCATGTACAAAGTATAATAATAAGGTCAAGTTTAGATAAGGAGTAGCTCCCTTCCATCTAGGAGGAAATTAAGGGGTCATAAGACAGCTACAGCTATAAAATATTACAGATTTTAAAAATAGGCCTTCTATGGTCTGAAGCTGACAAGGGAGTGGCTCAGGGAAGACTACTGGAAAGAACCATTCGGGTTGGGAAGGAGATCAATGAACAAATATGGTAGGGAAGAACAGGCCAAGCATAGTTCTCTATGTCTAAACAAAAACATGGAAATGTGCAATCAGTATACAATTGGGTGGCAGACAAGGTTGGAAAGGACAAGATATACCAAAACATGAAGAGATTTAAGTTATGGTCAGTTTGAACTTAACTTAAAGCAACAGGAAATCACTTGGGATTTTCAAACAAGAGTTTATGACCAGATCTGCCATTATTCCAAGTCTCATCTCCTATCATACAGATGTCTCCTGCCATTCTTCCTTCCCTGTCTTACATAACATGACCTTTTCCTTCCCAATACAATCTATGTGCAGATGATTCTATCCTATGTTCTCCAGAAGACTGTCCCCTCTATTAGTCTCACTTCATTTTCTATTACCTACAAACATGCCCACGTCTCCCTTGTCCTCAAAGAATCTCTTATAATTCATTAATCTCCACTATCATTCAATATCTCCTTCCTTTTATGGTTTAACTTTTTGAAACATTGCAGAGGCACCTTGCCTTCCTTTCCTCTTTTTAATTTTCTACAATCTGTCTCCTGAACTCATCATTCCACCAAAATTGCTCTATGCAGTTACTAACAATCTCTTAAGTGCCAAATCTAATCTTTTTTCCATCCCCATCCTTCTTCACCTCTGCAACCTTCCACACTGTCCACCAACACTCTTTGATTATCTCTTCTCTTTGGAGGCAGCTAGGTGGCTCAGTAGACACAGCATAAAGCCTGGAATCAGGAAGACTCATTTTTCTGAGTTCAAATTTGGCCTCAGACACTTCCTAGCTGTGTGACTCTGGGCAAGTCACTTCACCCTATGTGTCTCTGTTTCCTCATCTGTAAAATGAGCTGAGGAAGGAAATGGCAAATTACTCCAGTATCTTTGCAAGACAAAAACAGAAAAGCCCAAAAGAGATCACAAAGAATCAGATGCAACTGAAATGACTTAACAAATCTCTTGTTTTCCTGATACTATTTTGGCTTTCTTCCTTTCTAATCTGCTTCTTCTGTACCCATTGTTGGAAAAAGTAAAGGTAGCTGTCCTATAGAGCTCAGGTTGGGGTATCTTTTTCTGCCTCTCTCTATATAAAACCTCAGCACTTAATGAAGTGTAGACTAATGCAAATAGCTTGCTTGTTGACCAGCCTGGCTCAAGTTTCTCCCCATTTCAATTGTCCACCCCTAACTCAGCTGTCAAATTGATCTTTCTGAAGTGAAGATCTGACCACATTATCTCTCCCCTCATCCCTCACTCAATAAACTCCAGCTGCTCCTTAGCATCATCTTGAAGATCAAATATAAAATCTGAACAGCATTAAAAGCTCTTCATAACCAGTCTTCCCCCTCACCATCACCTGCCTTCTTACACCCTACATCCCACCATGATTCACTGGCCTCTTTACTGTACTTTGAATAAGACCCTCCTCGTGGCACTAAGTATTTTCACTGTCCCATTTGCATGGAATGCTCACCTTAGCCACCTTTGTATCCTGGCTTTCTTGAAGTCCAAGCTGAAATCCCACCTTCTACAGGAAGTCTTTCTAGATCTCCCTTATTTGTTAATACCTTCCCTGTGTTGAATATCTCTAATTTATTTTGTATATAGCTTGTTTACACAGTTCTTTGCTTGTCTCCTTTAATAGACCATATGCTTCTTTAGCAGACACTATTTTCTGCCTTTCTTTGCACTCCATAGTGCTAGAAAAAGCGCTTGGCCATGTTTAAAAATCTACACTGGTTCCCTAGTGAGTCAAAGTCAAACTCCTTTGCCAGACATTTAAGGTTCCCCTCCTGATCCCCCCTGCTTAACACCCTTACACAAAATGACTGGTTTTCTATTCCCATGAAAAACCTGCTCATGCTATTTGCATAAAGGAAAGTAATAAGTAATAACCCTAGAAACAAATACCTTTAAATCCCAGGAGTTTGCATCTATTAAAATACTTAGTTCTCAAAGTATCTCCCAGGTACCCCTGGGGGTCCATGAGGTCAAAATTATTTTAATATCAAGAAATTTTAGGTCTACTAACAGTAAATATTAACATTTCCCACAAAAACTACAAGTTTTTAGGGATCCTTGAAAAAATTTAACAGTATAAAGGAGTTTAGAATTCCAAAGTTAAGAGAACCACTGACATTCCAGCAGCCTCCTAATTAAATTGTCTCTCTAATCACTCAACACTAGACTATTGACTAGGCCATTCTAAAGACCACAGCCAAAGCAATTTCCATAAGCAGAGTCAACTTCAGTAGTTTCCTATTATCTCTAAAATAACAAACTCACCCATTTAGCTGTTCAAGTCCTACACAACATGGCTCTAATTCTTCCAATCTCATAGGACATCAGTGACCTCTGTGTAAGTTCTCTGTTCTTCAACACTGACCAGTCCCCAAGTCTAGGATGTGCCTCTGTTCTAGTTCCTTGACTCATTTAAGATGAAGCTCAGGAATCATATTTGGTATGAAGTTTTTCCTGACTCCCACTTTCTCCAATTACTAGTGTCCTTACTCTCAAACTACGTTGTACTTAACTTTTTGGTATACACACATTTATCAACTTTATATTTGTGCTGAATTACTGTGTGTACCTGATACATACTTGTCTTCCCAATTAAAGGGAGCTTGAAAGGAATTAGCAGATGGGGATTGAATGAGATAAAGGGGTTAATGTAGAGACAAGCTTTAGAATCCGGCAGAGGGAGGAATCAAAGATATACTTAAAGGCAGACTTAGTAAAGACTGGTTACCTCTTCAGAGGTGTCTGTTCAAGAAATATAGGATTAAACAAAGCGGGGGAATGAGTAATGATAAAGCCCATTAAATTCATCCATGTCCAATTTCTTGACTAATTTTCAGACACTAGAGCATAAGTCTCAACAGTGAGACAAGTCTCTCATATATAAAATCTCATTAGATCCTACTACCCCCAATATGTACCATATCTCTCCCTTTCTCAAAGTCCTTAAAAAAAAAAAAAAAAAACCCTAAAGACTACTGTAAACCTGTCTCCATTTCTTCTCATTTTTGAACCTCTTAAAACCAGTTTCACCACCTTCTCCCATACTTCTCCCTCTCTGGATAGTTACAACCGTTTTACCTTACTTCTCTTCAAACACGATTGTTCCTTTGGAGTCGTCTTTGCTGCATCATTACCTATGTTGTGGCCCTCAAGCTAGCTGCTGACTCCTGACCCTCTTCACTCTCTCACTTGATGTCTGCAACTCCCCTGGATTCAAAAGATCTATGCAAATAACTCCCAGATGTCTCTACAAAATTACTAATGATTTCATCATAAAACCTAATGGTATCTTCCATCTTCATCCTTGCCTTTGCAACCTTCACCACTATGTATCATCCTCTTCTCCTGAGATTTTGGGAATACTATTCTCTTTTGCTTTGCTTCCTGTCTGCCCATTCTTCATATTTTTTTTTGGTGGATCTCCATCTGGGTCACACCTAACATGAGCATCCTCCAACGTTCTATTGTGGACCCTCTACTTGTATACTAATTGCCAAAGATAATCTCAACTGTACCCATGGATTCAATTATTTCTATGTAGATGACCCTCAGTAGTCCTAAGCTCCCCCTGGCCTCAAGTTTCACATTTTCAACTACATATTAGACCACTTGAAGGGATTATCCTCTAGCCACAAGGAACACAAGCAAAATTGAACATCTTTCCCCAAAACCCTTCCACTCTTCCTAACTACTGTATTGAAAGCATCATTGCCCTACCAGTCACCCAGGCTCACAATGAAGGCATCATCCTAAATTATTCTTCACTCCTTATTTTCAATGTTTGCCAATTTGATAACACCTCTCACATATGCCTCCTCTCCTGACACTGGTCCTCTAGCCTGTTGATGGATTTGCTGCCTCAACACTCTACTCATTTCAATCCTCCACCTTTCAAACTTATCTCCCTAAAAAGTATATCTGACTCTTTTCGTCCATTCACTGAGCTCCAATCACTCTTTGCCTTCAAGAATGAAAACCATGTTCAATTTTTTATAGCCCACCTCCACCTCTTCTAGGATCCTTATTTCCAAACAAGCCTTATTTTCACTCGCAGGCTTGGGGTAGTTTCCCAGCTCATTTCCACTTTATGGCTTCCCTGATTTTCAAGTTCCAACTAAAATCCCACCTTCTAAAAAAGTCTTCCATGATCTCCCTAACCTGATTATTCCCAATTTATTCTGTATATTATTCATTTGTACAGTTATTTCCATGTCAGTTCCTCCACTAAAATATAAGCATCTTAATAGGGACTACTTTTAGTCCGCTTTTCTTTGTACATCCAGTATTTAGCAGTACCTAGCATATAGTAAGTACTGACACATAAATATCCAGCCTTGATATCCTTCCTGAGCATCAGTCTCATATAAACCACTGGACATTTCAAACAAGTTAATACTGTAGATATCTCAAAAAACTTGTTTGAAATGGAACTCATTATCTTCCATCTCCCTCCCCATACACTCTTCCAAATTTTATTTCTGTTGAGGATCCCACCATCCTTCCAAGCACCCATGCTAATACCTTAGTGTCATCTTCAATTTCTGTCTCATTTACTGAAATACAATCATTTACCAAATTTTGTTTGAACACCTCTCACATGTGCTTTTACTATCTACCATTCAAATTTAGGCTCTCATCATTCCTTATATCAAGTCCTGCTAGAATAGCTTCTTTATTGATTCTCCTATCTCATCTTTCCTCAAGCCAAACTATCATTGATGGAGCTATCAAAGTGATTTTCCATTTCCATAGTGCTGTATCTAAAGTGGACATGCCATCCACTTGCTCAATAAACTCCAATGGCTCCCTATCATCTGTTGTGATAAAATACACATCAACCCATTAGATTTATTTTAATTATTTGAAAAATAACTAAAATAAATGTCTGATATCCTTCAAGACTCTAGTCATATGGCACCTTTCTGTCCCATTTCCAATTCCCCCGCCTCCATGCTATAATTTACTTTGTATTTTTCCTTCTACATACATAGTGTTATCTCCTTAGAATGAAGTACTTTACTAAGTACCTAGCATATAGTAAACAAACAAAATTTCCCTTCAATTTTTTCTTTATATCCCCAGCATAGTAGATGGTTGTTGAAAGTCAAAGGAGGTCCTCATTTCTATTCAGTTGGTGAGATGTTGTGTTTTCTAATGTCTCCTGATATACTTCATACAATTCATATTTAAGCCCAGTGAAATGACATCACTTGCCCAAGACCACAAAATAGGAGATTTAATCTTTACAGCTAGAACGGTTCTTGGAGATCGTATACTTGTATTCTTTTCATTTTCCATGAGAGACCTAGAAATATTAGGTCAAAAGATATTGCAGTAATCAAAGAAAAAACCTGATTGGTATCCAATACTCTTTCCACTGCTCCATACTGTTTCCAAAACGAAGGATACTCAATATGAAGCACTCAAATGAGCCTCGGTTTGTTCTAAACCCTGGAAAGATGGAGATGTACCTGCAAAGGCACAAATGCTGCACTGTTGTCAAAATAATTCTCCCTTCCCATTTCAAATCCATTCAAACCTTTTTATAAGCAGCAATGAAAAGCACGTGATGCAGATTATATTTGGGGTGATGATCATTGAGGTAGTAGTTTTACTACAACTTTTCTGCTGAGACAATCAGTTAGCTAAGGAAGTACTTATGAATGATCCCTGCTACTTCAAAAAAACTCCTTACAGGAATCAACTGCTATAATCTCTGAAATATGATCCCTCCCTTTGGTAAGAACCCAGATAAGGATATTTGCTAAATGGTCTAGCTGGATTACCACTTCATAGTTCAACAGTAATGATGCACATACATCTGTATTGTATGTACACATACATAACCATATATATAAAAATACATCTAGGTTACTTAGCGTTAAGTGTTTTTTCCTTTTACTGAGCAGAGCAGAAGGGAGTCATATCCTCTCCTCCCAACCCCAGCAAGAAAAATATTGAACATCTTTGTTCATGCCTTATCTTCCTACAGAGCTCTTTCTTCTAACTCAAGTGCAGGGCCCAACAGTATGTGATGTTCTTTCACAGATACAGGCTAAGACTGAGAGTTTTGGTGTCTAACCTCATTTGTTCCAAGTTGCTATATAGACCCCCTGAAAGCAGGAAAAGTGATGGAAGCTCATGGGAAGGTGGAACCAAAACTTTTGCTTGATTGTAAACAAAGAATAATCCTCTTTCCCCCTCCCCCAATTCAGGTTGCTGGGAACTTCAAATATCTGCATCCCAACTCTTTGCAATTGCATTCTGCCATCCTCAGCACAAGAGCTGAAAGGGGTTCTTGGGCGAATTTGTTAGGAGCTATTCTTCCTGCTGATCTGAAGCCGAAGATGAATTCACTGCACCCCATAATTTCAACAATAAATATGGCTTGAATACATGAGCTTTGTGTGTGTTTCATTTTCATTTTGTTAACATAACTGCTAAACTTAAAGCAAGTAATGGGAAAACTTGTAGAAAAAAAAATAATCAGTCATGGAGTTAGCCAAACTCCATTCTTTTTCCTTCCTTCACTCTCAACCAAAAAGTTCCCAAAGCAGAGGCAACAGACAAAATCTTGTCTCCCCATCAATCACTGGCCTAGAGATCTTGGGAAGTGAGGGAAACTGGAGAAATGTGTCAGAGATGGGAATCTTCCCTATACCCAAAGGCAATGGTGGGAAGCCATCGTTTGATGCTGCTGTATCTCACGAACTGATCTGAGGACGTTGGAGCTTACGTGGCACAGATGGTTGTCGTGAGACTCGTTCTACAGACCTGGAGCAGGACAGTCTTTCTTCCAGAAGCGCCTGGAAAAAAATCCTCAGTACCTCTGTCTTTGACCTCTCATCAGAGGTCGCAGCTGATGGAAAAAAATACCTTCCAATTAGTTACATTATGTTATATGACTAGGGAATGGAGAGCACTGTCATTCATATTTTTGGTGTCATGGAAAACTTACCACATAAATCATCCTTTAAGAGGGCATTTGCAAGAAGATCAACTCTTTACAATGTCCAAAAATAAGCTTCTAAGCCCTAAAGCATCGAGCATTGGGTGGAGAGTACTTTTTTCAACCAAAGGAAAGTTAATTCATTTTTGATTTTTATCCACAAAAACACTGTCATCTGCAATTACCTTTCTTAGGAGGGTAAATCCATAAACTTATTGATTATAATTATAATTATTAATTTATAATTATATTTATTTATATTGTATATTATATTATATTTTATATATATAATGTTTATTTATTATAATTTATATTGTAATAATTATAATTTATAATTATAATTATTATTCAAATGAGACCCAGCTCTGGACCCACCTCTTCACTGAGACACAGTGCTTCCGGAGATTCATAGTGAGCCAAAGATAACCGAGAGAAGGAAGGCTTTCCCGTATGCTTGAACTTAAATGTTTAGGGAAACACCATACATGCTGATTCATTTAATGCCAGAACCACTTCCCTCCAATTTCATTCCCACCTCCCCCAATAACAATGTATAAGACAAGAAAATGCCTAGATGGGATGCTTCAAACCTCCATAAACAAGGAGCTCCATGGTTGTTCTCCTCTCTCAAGTAGTTTTAAATTAATTCATTTAGACCTTGAAGTAAATTCTCCCACAGATAGAGGATCTCAGCATCATCTTTCTTATCTTAAAAGAATGTATAAGAACTTACAAAGGAAAAAATAAATTTATCAATATGAGAATCATTTTCCTGATGCGACCCAAACTCACTCTTAAATGATTGCTGAGAACAAGAGATTATCAATCATACAAAAGAATATATGGCTAGAAGTGAGTTCTTTTCTCAATCCCCTATCTCCAAAAAAGTCCTAAGACATGTCATGCTATCTATTAGTCAAATAACTAGTACCAATTTTTTTTGGTTGCATGGATACTCATCCATGTGAACAAATTTTTATTGTTTATTCATGCACGTTTTTAAATATAGTTACACCAACATCCCTTTCGGCAAGAAATAACTTCTAGTTAGAAAAAAGTAGTGGAACTTTCCCAGTAAGCAATTCTAAATTATCTAAGACTGGAATTAGGGTCTGATCTGAGCAGTTATTTTGTTTCATTTTATCTATTTTTTCCTTCCTAATCTGGCAAATCAGTAAAGGAAAATGGGAAGAGAGGAGTCAAAATATCTTATATCCAAGATCTATGGCACTAAAAACCCATGCTTCCATAAGCAATCAAGGAAGCAGTCATTTAAAGTACATTTGGTGCCAATAATAATGGGAAACATATAATTATTAATATATTAGTATATAATTATTCATAGTATAATTTCTATACTAAATTTTATGAAGTTTCTCTGGATGTACTACATTATAGATACTTTCAAGTTGTCCATTTGCACCCAAATTTACCTCTTGATAACTCTCCCACCATTTCCAGACAATAAATACTTGTTATCACAGAGATTGTAGAGAACAGAAACTCTCAAAGTTATGTACTGATTCTGCTCATTTATGACCCAGCAAGCTGACACATTGACACATGCTATAAGTACACTTTCCTTTCTTTGGGTTCTCATAGGATCACAGGTCTAGGGCTGGAAAAGATTTTAGGCACCATCAAACCTAGCCATCTCCTTTTACAAATAGGAAAACAGAAATCGAAGATTGGATGGACAATTACTCATTTTACATAAGTACTGTGAGAGGGGAAATCGGAACCTAGGTCTTCTGACTCCAAAGCTAGTTTATTTTTCGGTGGCTCCATCATCCTGGAATAGGAATTTCAGTTTTGTTGTTCCATCTTCAATAATCAAAAGCTGTTTAGGTTAAGTAGCTATTTAAATGAGCAAATTCTCATTTTGCTGAACAATTATCTAAATGCAACATTCCTGTCCCTAGTGAATGGCTCCCTGAAGGGCAGTCCTGACACTGTCCATGTAAAGAAATCTCTGAGAACCCATATATGGTAGTAAAGGCAGAAGAAACTCAAGAGCTGACAGGCAATACCTACATTATGCCCCAGATTTAACATCACAGGGATTGAACGAATACCAGGATGTGACCTTCATGGTAGGTACACACCAACTCCTGAATGAGAAGCTGTACCGATTGCCTATGAGGGGCTTATTCCTATGTGCCTCAAGGAACTGTATAATTTATTTTTACATTGGCAATAGAACCATTGCATATTTAAACCATGTAAATATGGAATACCAAACTACCTTCCAAAGCCCTGGATGCAGACGTACCACCCCAGTTATGAGTCCTATGAACCCCCTCCCAATTTTGGCCTTGACAATTTCCACAATATTATAGTAGTTTTACTATGGTTAGGAGGGAAACACTAAGCAGACAGCTTCTAAAACTATATAAGTAGTGCCCGAAAGGACTGGTCAGTGAGCAGAGCTACGGACAGAAGGCTAGTAAAAATTAGCTGGCCAGCTTGACCTCATCTTTTTATATTTCCAATATGGCCCACTCTTATCTTTAAGAAATACAGCCCCTCCATTCACAATGTCCTCCAACAGACATCTCTCCCAGCCAAATCTAAAAATAAGCCTTGCTAGACAAGGGGTGAAATATCAACTGTGAGGAAATTTGTAATTAATTTACTTCTTAGAACTTATTATAGGTTAGATATTACCCAAATTCTACTAGAAATTGTACAAACATGAATCCATGGAACAGAGATTATACCTTTTAGAGTTTTCTATATTTTTAATCTATATTAATCCAAACACACACACACACACACACACACAAAACCATTTGCTACCATTTTACTTTTGCATACACAGTATTTGCTAGCATTTTTCTTTTGATGTTACAATGTTACCATAGAAATAAATAGCTACATGTTTACATATGTGATCTGAGAACCCTCTTCATGTGTTAACAGTGGCAGAAACACTATGTAATAGTGCAGAGCTTCTTAAACCTTTTCCACTCGTGAGCCCTTTTCACTCTAGGGTACAGAGGTATATAAAACAGGTACACAAATCACTTAGTGACAATAAATCATAACTGCAACTCCCACATTTAGTTGAGACTCCATATGGGATCATGAACTACAGTTTAAGATGCTGAGTAATAGAGAATGTATTAAGGCCATAGGTACTTTTAAAAATAATTTGTTATCTTTTTTAATACCACTGTTGTAAAGGTGACCATACTGACTAATCACTAACTCGCCACATAAAGTGTTTAATGGAATGCTTTAAGGGCATATTTGAATATTAAATCAGCTACAGCTGAATAGATAGAATCAACCGGAAAGATTAGGGAAGGTGGTGGCAGAACCTTTCTGACTACTTCACAATACTGTTTTCCCCTCTCTCAAGACAAATTCATTTGTTTGAACACAGGCCTGGCTATTATATTTTTTGATAGAATTACATTCAAGCGCATGAAATGGCTATTCTAAACTCAAACTGAAAACAGCATCAAATAAACAATAATCCTCAGATTCAGACATAGTAGGCGTTATTGCCACTACAAGTGTTTTTGTCCTCCTCACAGTAACATCCTTTGGTTTTAAAGAACATACCCAAAGTTGTTCTATGATAATCCCCAGTATATCTGTATATACACCAGGATGGAACAAGGGTGGAATATGGAAGAAATATACCCTCAATGATTTGAGTCATA
The DNA here is from genome assembly GCF_902635505.1 of Sarcophilus harrisii. Taxonomy (NCBI): domain Eukaryota; kingdom Metazoa; phylum Chordata; class Mammalia; order Dasyuromorphia; family Dasyuridae; genus Sarcophilus; species Sarcophilus harrisii. The sequence continues at coordinate 54,460,289 of NC_045432.1, read as the reverse complement.
CTTTCACAATACTGTATGTACAAACACTAAAGTAAAATCCAACTCAATGCTGCTGGTGTGGAATACAGAATCCATTCAAGAAAAAACACAGGTGAACCTTAATTTCTAAAATACCAGGATACCATATAATCCTGTGTGACTCTAAAACTCTTTTCTTCCCATTTTGTTCTCCAACAGCCCAATGTAACTTGCCTTATGAGACATATTTAATAGCCATGAGTAGGATTTAGTACAAGCATTTTCAAATAACCTTGTTTTCTGCTGATCCATTTTACAAATGCAAGATATCCTGACCTATGTAGTATTGGACATGGCATGCTTTAGAGGCTAGAGACTAGCTAAAGAGTTAAGCGTCAGTTAAGAAATACAGGCCATGAACAATTTTAATGGTACCTCTGGATTGGGGGAAGAGTGAAAGGTAGGGTGGTTTTGTTTTGCCATTTGCTAACTTTGTTACCCTGAGCCATAAAGCTTTTAGTCTTAACTCCTAATGAACTAAAATTGTATAGCTGTCATCTGTTTGGAGCAGTGAGCTGCTGTGCTTTGGGAAATTTAATGCACCAGAGAGAGCAAGGCTATGAGAACACATAATCCCTCTTCCCCACGCTCCTCAACTCGCTATCATACACAAATTTGCTAAGCGAGATAGAGAATCAGCCAGACTCCATTCTCATCATCTTTCTTTCCTTCCTTCATCCTCAACCAAATATACTACTAAAAAGTTCCCAAAGCAGAGGCAACAGACAAAATCTTGTCTCCCCATCAATCACTGGCCTAGAGATCTTGGGAAGTGAGGGAAACTGGAGAAATGTGTCAGAGATGGGAATCTTCCCTATACCCAAAGGCAATGGTGGGAAGCCATCTTTTGATGCTGCTGTATCTCACGAACTGATCTGAGGACGTTGGTTCTTACGTGGCACAGATGGTTGTCGTGAGATTCGTTCTACAGACCTGGAGCAGGACACAGTCTTCCTTCTAGAAGCGCCTGGAAAAAATCCTCAGTACCTCTGTCTTTGACCTCTCATCAGAGGTCGCAGCTGATGGAAAAAAATATCTTCCAATTAGTCGCATTACTTTATATAAATTTGGGGTGGGGAAGGCTTCTCATTTACATTTCTGCCATTATGGCAAACTTACCACATATAAGCCATCCATTTAGAAGTCATTTTCTGACAGTTGGGTAACAGGATAGATGAATCACCTCTTCAATGCTCAAAAAAGCCCCCAGGACCTAACACACTGGAATATCTTAGACTTAAATCACCTAACCCCAAAATAAGAATTCAAGCTTAGCAAGCTGGTATAAAGAATAAACTAATAAATGATTCCCCCCACCCCCTCCCGGGCAATTAGGATTCAGTAACTTGCCTAAGGTCACACAGCTAGGGAGCATTAAGTACCTGGGGCCAGATCAGGTCCTCCTGACTTCAGGACTGGTGCTCTATCTACTGTACCACCTAGCTACCTCACTATTAAACGACTTTAAAAAAGATAAATTTTAAAAAATTGCCTTCAATAGGCATTATTATTTTTAATGTTTATTGAAGTGAATATTAACTATGAAGAAGAAAGTAAGTAGAAAGAGGAAAACTTTAAAAAAGGAAAAATTAATTAATACAGTAGTTATGAATGTTACAAAAGTATTCAAAAACAGACCTTTTGCTCATAAGGAGAGTCAAAGATCTTAAAGTTGTAACTACTCCAGAAGGAAATTATATGAGAATATTCAAACAGAGTAAACTGGAAATCATGGCAGCCAAATGAAGAAATTAGTAATCATATTCATAATTGGGGAGAGCAAATAAAATTGAGGGAAAAAAATTATATTTGTACCCTTACTAATAATGTAATTTAAGATTAAAAAATGTTTACTTAGAAATAACCTCTAATTTATAGGAATGCTATAAAACAGGAGAAAAGAATATATAAGATAAAAGGCAAAAAAAAAAGTCAAAATATTCTATAAAAAAAGCAAGATGACTGAAAATTATTAATGGAAGAATTCAAAGAAAACTAATAAAAAGCAAATAAAGCAATACCCATATGGGGGCAAAATTCTTGATTTTCAAATTTAAAGATAATATCTAAATGGAAAAAAATTATGGGATTAAAAATAGCTACAAATTTTGCAAAAGCCATGCTTTGAAAAAAACAAAAACAAAAAACATATTCCTGCACATAAGCAAAGAAAAATACAAGAAGTCTCACGTCAATCTAAGGATAAAAGTTTTTTGTTTTTTTTTTTAAATACCATTTTAGGATCTACAAAAGTTCATGATCTTGGCAATCAGAATAAAGATGTGTCCCAAAGAGAAAAGTACTGTCTTAATATGAAAACAAAATATTGCCAAGTACATTAGGAGAAAGGAAAAGCACTCTTTCTACTTTCTCTCCCTCTGGGTGGATTATAAATAACCCTCAAAATTGAGGAGTTAAACTTCTATCAAGAATTAGAAGGGGGAAAAAAAAAAGAGTCAGGAGGAAGGGACAGATCCACTGTTTGATATAAATGAAATAATATTAAGAAGCCAGAAAGAATAAGTCTTCTTTCACTAGACCTAGTTAAGAAAAAAAAAATTGGTTAAAATGGATCTAAGCCTGAGATAAGGAAACAATACACTAATCATGTGACTACTTTAAATAATTTCAAGTCTCTAGGTCCAGATGGACAACATCCTAAGATACTGAAAAAACTTACAGAAAAACTGAAAGAAAACTTACAGAGGAACAAGTATTGGCAACCTCTGAGTAGTTATATAAATAGGAGTCACAACTGAAGAAATGGGCAATATTCCTATTTGGAAAATGGTGGATTATGCAAAATATAGATGGGTGAGCTTAATGCCAGGCAGGTCCTGGCAAAATTCTAGAACAGATTTTTTAAATATTATTTGTAAGTAGTAAAAAAAGAAAGTAACGTTCATTAGAAAACTGAGATTCAATAAGAATCCATAGTAACTGCCTCAAATAAAAAACAGTTGAAGGAATAAATATTTAGGTTGGAAAAAAGAAGACATGGTGTAGGTATGATTTCCCAACATTCCAGGGGCTGGCATAAAGAAAATTTTCTTTCTGTATAGTTCCACAGGGAAGAACTGTGTGTGACCCAATGCAGGCTACAAAAAGACCAATTTTGATTCCATAAAAGCAACAACTTAATAACAACTGTAATTGTACAGTCTCCTGGTGAGGTTGCTGTCATTGGAAATGTTCAAAATAAGACTGCCAGGGAAGTGATAAACTGGATTTCTCTTCAATAGATTGTGAGATGTTGGACTATGTGACCTGGGAGATTTCTTATAACTCTGCAATTTTAATTCAAATTTCAGCTCTTAATTCAACTAACAAATCAAAGTAAGATACTGGTGCGGGAAGGGAGAGGAAGAACCACCTGAAAGAACTAAATCATTATTTAAAAAAAAAAAAAAAATCACCTAAATAACATTGTAAAAATATACACTAATATATAAGTAAACTAATTTGCCATAAAACCTAAACAGATATACCAAGGATTACCAACAGATATATAATATAATCAACATTCTTAGAATCAAACTGGATATAGCATTACCACATCATGAGAATGGAAGCTTTAAAACTAAGAAAACAATTTTGATCCGGGTAATTAGATAATAAATGCATGTATTATGATGTGTAAAAAAATTTCATAGAAAATGCAAAGTTTAAAAAAAAAACTACTAAAGAAAAGTAATTAATACAAAGTATAGATGAATGGCATAATATATATTAAAACTCAGACAAAAAAAAACCCCAGCAAAAATATAATGAATTAAAGTTAAATCCTCTCATCTGCAGGAAAAGCAAAATAAGTTCCTAAAAAGGAAATCCACTATACAGTTATAAACAAAAGTCATAACAATGGTCAGAACCAATTTGAACAAATACAGCTAAAAAGCAAAGGGCACTGAGCTGGTAGATTCAATCTGTGAAGGTCTCCTTCTACCTTAAGTTCCACCTCTTCTGGCATTGATCACTCAGTTCTTCCTGCTGCAACTAAGTCCACTTGATTACTTAAGAGATGGAATTCCTTCAGAATAGTTTAAGCCTCTTTAGAGTACAAGGCATTTAATTTTATCAACCTCTCCCTAAGCCTTGTGGCTACCATCTTCCAGATCTCTAGGATATTCTCTTACCTTACAGGAAAACTTCAGGACCTGGCTTACTTCTTTCCATCTCAAACTCCAACATCCTCCTCTGTGGTTTCAGTATTTCACTGACTACAACTACCCTATCATCTTGGTATTGAATCTTGAATTCAATCTCTAATACCCCTCTCTACTCATTTCACTCACTTAAATAAGTGGTGAAAGCTTAAATTCCTGTCACTCCCTAAAACTGCTTCACCTCCAAGATACTCAACTCTGAAACTCTCAAGTCCTTCATTATCTTACTCTTCCTCAAGATCTTCCTAGTCTCTACTTTCTTGCTCTTATCTCTGTTCTGAATTTACTTTGCTCCCTTCAGTCTTAAGCCTAGTTAGCCACTTCAAAAATATAATTTCCACTCTAAATCCCCTGACCTGCCATTATTTCCACGCTGGTGAGGCTTTATTCCAACTTAATCACCTCATTCACCCTTTCTGTACCTTTTCAACTATAAGATCACTCACAGAGTTAAGTCATAAAACCAAGCTGACCCCCCCATAGAAATTCCTGCTACCTTCTCTGAGAACTCACTAGTACATGTATTTCTTTTATTCATGACTATCTCCAGATCACACAGTGAGTGACCAAATGTGTCTCGTAAAGGCCCTAAATCTATTCCTATCAGCAGGTCACTTTGACTTCTATTTTGCAATTAAGATTAAAGCCACTAGTCAGGAGCTCTCATTGCCCTTCTCTACTCTTCAAAACCACTTTCCCTTTTCCTTTATCCCTTCCACATTCTCTCCAGGCCAGGATTAAGTAGCCCTCTCCATCCCATTCAGCATTTTCCAGGATCTTGCTCTAGCAAAATATTTTTCTTCTCATGTTTAAAGCTCTCCCTTTATCACTCCTTTTCTTTGGCCTACAAAGCTTCACCTCCTCTATTCTAAAACAAAACAATTAAGTTTCTCAATTCTATTCTCAAGCCATTTTCTTTATCAAACCTCCCTTGACTGCTAAACTTCTAGAAAAGGTGGCCCATTACTCACTCGAGCTATTTCTTGGGATCTGGATTCTATTCACAGTACTCTAAAAAAATTCCTCCGAGATTACCAGTAACCTCAATTTCCAAATCCAACCATCTTCTCTTAGTCAGCAATCCTCCTTAATCTTTCTATAATCAATGTCAATTACCTCCTTGAAATCTTCTCTTTTGGTTGTCATGATACTTCTCTTTCCAAATGACCATAGGTTTTTACTTTTCTTTGATGGTTTTTCTTCCTTCTCTTTTTACTAATCTCACCCACTCCTACAGCTTTAATTATCTATACAGGTCTTAAATCCACATAACAAGATGGCAGAGTGCAACAAGTGCAAGCAAGCACCAGACGTCACCACATATTGTTCTGTTACAAATTGAAAACTGAACCCATGCCCCTTTGCTGCCAACTTGCCTATTTCTATAAACGTACTGCCATCACTTGAAGTCAAAGGTCAAAGTATTTCAAGTCTTCCTTCTCTCGGTGTAGCTAATCAGTTGCTTAATCCTGTTAATTCTACATCCATAAATCTCTTCAGTCTATCTTTCTATCCATGAAGTTATTGCCTTAGTTCAATCCTTATCGCCTACCACTTGAATGACTGCAATCTCATTGTTTTTTCCCTATAGTTAGTCTCTCCTCTTTATTCATCCTTTATACAGCTGCCAAAATCTTTCTAAGGCAAAGCTCTGATGTAATACCCCTACAAAAAAGCCCCCACAGTATTCCCATACTGCCTACTGGACAAAATATGTATTTCTCAGCTTGGCATTTAAGGCTTTCTACAATCTGGCAACAACTTACCTTTCTAGCCAAATTGGACTACAAGATGGTACCTCAGTCTCTTCTTGCTTATTTTTGTCTGTGCCTTCTCAAAGGCTACCTACCTACCATCCATAGAGGCTACTTTATTATATCCCTTGTTTATTAAAGTGCTTCTCTTCCTTCAAAGCCCATCTTAGTTGCCACTTTCTATAGGAAGCCTTCCCTGATTCCTCACCAGAGAATGTGGAGGGGGGCAAAATAACAAGATCTTACCTGAGGCCCCAAGCTATTCCTCATGAGAATCCTTCCTAACATAAAGCATTCTTCCTTTCTATTTCTCAGAGCTTTATCTTAACCTTTTGTTTGTGTACATATAGACTGCATGCTCCTTGACAGCAGACATTGGTGTATGTCTTTACCACCTACCTAGCACAGTGCCTTAGGCAATTAATACATTTTGTTGAAACAAAAGTTGAAACGTTTTACAATTGGTACACATGTAAAATTAGCAACTTTCTTGGGGAAAAAAGACCTAAATGATAAAAGTGATAAAAGACACATCCCTTGCTGGGCACAAGTTGTTCCATAGGAGGACAGGACCTAAAGAAATTCAAGACAAAATTGAAACAAATTACAATGAGAATGACATTGGCAGCAAATTTATTTTTGCAGCACAATGAAGAAGAGTTATACCATCTTTAAACGCATGGTTTATAAACTATGTTTTTTGTAATACCAGAAAAGGAAAATCACAATAACAAACAAGACGTGCGACAAATCCAAGATGTCAACACTTACATTTAATATAATGAAAAACACTTTAAGTACAGAGAAATGTTCAGAAAAACATTTTGTACCATCCTAAAATAAAATTTCAAAAATACCAAAGGGTGATTAAAAAGCAAACAAATACTTTCATTAGTCAAAGAAAACTACACTCAGCAACTTCAAGTTCACACTATGAAAATATGATCTACTGATTTCCAGGATATTTGCCAATCCTGCTTAATGATATAAACAAATGGCTGTCTTCCTCTTCATCCTCAGTGACTGCTGAATCTACACTGATGGCCCTAATCAGTTCCTTAATTTTCTCCACTACCTGGCATTATTTCTCTGAAAGTTATTTATAATTTTCTACTTTCTAATATTCCCATTTGCTGACTGTAAATCTGATTTGCCTTCATTCTGATTTACAGTCCACTAAAACCCTTCCTAGTCACTTACCTGCCTACCTAGCCTGTATCTCCATGGTCAGATACAAATATATATTTTTAATTCAATCTTACAATTTCTTGTCCCCTTTGAGGGCAAATGGCATGTAATGCCAATCCCCAATCTTGAGTAATACCGAGTTTACCTCAAAGCCATCAGGACTGCCAGCCTAGCACATGGAATTTTACTATTGCAAGGGATATATGGGAGTTTTATTAACAGAGTACTCAACTACCTTAAATAGCCATGAAAAGGGTTTCCTCTGTTTATGGAACAGGATATTTTTACAGAAAGGTTTAAATATAACGGCAAATGCCGTCACAATACAGATACAAATTAAGCAGCCACAGGTTTCTTCTCTGCTTAGGGAAGGTGGCAGTTGTTCAAGGTCCAGGTATAGTAATCTGGCCCTGTCTAGATACAACACTAAGCTAAAAATGAAGGGCCAATACAATCTAGAGAAAGGATTCCACCAAGGTGTACATTTGTCTTTCAAGTTGGAGATACTGATTTATTAGACTCTGAAATCTAAATCTCAGCCAGGTTACTTCCACTCAAGTCTTTGAGACCCCTAGCTGGTAGACTACTGTATCTTCTTAAAATTGAGATCCTGAGCAGGTAACTTGAAGAGGCTTGAAGGTCTAGAATAGTTTCAGGACCTTAACATACATAGGTGCTGGACTCAGCAGTTAGCAGCCTCCTTCTGCTGTAGGTCTTTGCATGTTAATCTGTCTTCTACTTTCCTAACTGCATAGGAGTCCAACACTGGGCTGTAGCCCAGAAGTAAAAATCACAAAGCCCTACATCATGATAATGACAGCATACCCAGAAAGGATCTAATAAAAAATCCACTGGATAGATACAGATCTATGAACAATAAGGTCAGGGCTGTAAACCCAGATAACAATTTTAAGGTAGAGTCATATTTTGACAGAGTAGTGATCCAGTATTCCATCCTTGAGAACATGTGAGTAGGGTCCATGTGTCCTGGAGTTGTGCTTTCAAGGTGGAGCATCACCCAGATAGATAGCATGCTTGGTCCTGCAGAAGCGAGTTTTCCACCAACCAACAGGGCTGAGCCTGCAGGATCCTTATATATGACTTGATATAGACAGGTAGTTCTAGTTCTGCAAAATTTATCTGGTCCCACGAGTCAAAAATGTAAAGTTCAGAGATTTGGGGGAAATACACACACACACACACACACACACATCTATTGATACACATCCACACATACATATAGATATATATCTCTCTCATATAGTTACTAACTCAATCTAGGGTTCTCAAACTAGGGTATGCCCCACCTGTATAGGGCACAGGGGTTCAGCCCTGATTGTCCTGAATTCCATCATTAAATACATCCACATCGTCATTCCAGTGCCAGTAAACTTTCCAAATCCAAGGCTTCCCTCCCTTCCTCGATCCCTGCCCTCTAGTTTCTGATCATTAAGAAAACATCCCAAGAAAATAAAGTATCTTTTCTTAGTAAAAGGTGAGGGCTTAGTTTCAACCTTAAAGAAAGTCTGCACAAACCTTTGCCAAAATACAGGATGGAACATAAAACCATGATAACAGGTATCTAAACAATCTCATAAAACTTGCCCATTTCCCAAACATCCTAGAAGGCACACATAGATAGGCACTACCCCAAACCCAAGACAGCAATAGCACAAAGCTGATAATGAAAAATACTGAATCAAAAGTTTTCCCAACACTGTGACACTTTCCCCATCCTATCAAATAGTTGAGGCAAAATTCCTTGGCTTGAGCTAGGAGTAGCCTCTGCGGATATGGATGGAGCACAGGTCCAAACCTGGTGCTTTGTCTTTGTTGTTGTTGTTGGGAAAAAGAACAAGGCAGGTCAGACTAAAAAGAGAGGTGGTCAACAGGTAAAAGCTAAGCTGACGGGGGTATGACTTCTTCAAGAGGCTTGAAAGGGTTGTTTCATATGTTCGAGGTCATCAACTTGATAATATGCAGGGAAGGCAGCTTCTACAGGGCTCATTGTAGTAAGAGTACTTAGGGAGAGCAGTTGATTCAAGAAAGAAACTCGTAGGTTCTAGTCTCTTAACCCTGGGAATATCAGGGTCTTTAATTTCACAGTTTTATAAAATCTAGCACTAGTCTGGATATTTCAAGATGCAACAAATCTTTATGTCTCATTCCTATATTAATTGCATTCAAAGGTTCAAATATCAGGTTTGAATTTTCTGATGCTGAATGAGGTCCAAGCTCAAATTGAGGCCTTAAATACACTGTTTACATTCGTTAAGGGTTTCTTTCCACTCTGACATTTAAAAGCATCAAAGAACTACCTGAAGATTTTCCAACATTCTTTCCATTCATAGGATATTTCTCAAACATGACTTATCTTAAGTGCAATCAAGATGTGCTCCATGAAGGCTTTCCCATATTCATTACATAGGAAGTCAATCTAGCTTGAATTTTCTGATCAAGGCATGCTGAACTCTACTTGAAGAGCTTCCCACATTAATTACATTCACGGGGCTCCACTGTAAATTCTGATATCTAATGAGATTCGAATTGATAGAAGGCTTTCCCACATCCATTATCTTCATAGAGTTTCTCTCCACTGTCAATTCTCTGATATTCAAAAAGCTACTGCTAAGTTTTCTCCACACTCATTAAAATTCTAGGATTTAATTTCACTGTAGATTCTCTGATGTTTAATGTCAGATGAGCTCCTGCCAGAGACTCTTCTAGTCTTTAGTCATAAGGTCTCTTTTTAGTATGAATTTTCTGGGGTTCAGATATGGTTTGAGTCGATCCTGAAGCCTTTCTCACATTCATTACACTTAAAAGTTTCCTCTGTCCTATGTATTTTCTGATGATGAATAATTTTGATTTAACTTTGTAGGAGGTTGTTTGGTTTTTTCTCCCCAGATTTGTTCCACAGAGTTTCCCTCTGTCATCTTAAAAACTCTGCATTCTGCTTGAAGCTGTGGTCAAATAAACCATATTCCAGGGTTCTCCCTCCTACAGGATCTCTCTTATGTTAGAAGTTTTAAATTGTCCCACATTCGAAAACATATACAGCCTCTCTCCCCAGTGAAGACACTCTTCTGCTAAATGTTATAAGCCTGAAACCTTTTTCCTGAGACAGATAATGAGAGACTGCGTCGCAGTGGCATTTTAGGCTGCGTCTCTAACCTACAATCACTGCCAGAGGCTTGTCCACAGTTGGGACCCATGAGAATGTTCCTTGGGAATCCTGATGATAATATGCCCTGTGATTGGACTTCTTCAGAAATTTCCCACTTCGGAACAGACTCCATGCTCTCAGTTTCAGTCCTGTCATCTGAAATGATAAATAGAAAACACCAATGGGGGTACTTCTGAAAAGAGGGCGCAGTGACAAGAGTGCAGAGGAGTCAGACTCCTCACGATTCCCCTGAAAAACTAATAGAAACATCCAAAGAAACCATACCACTAAAAATTCACAAAAAATTAAAGCATACCAAAATGACAATGAACAAACCAAAGGGTTCCAATATAATGCAAAAATATTATAGAATAAGGGAACCAAGCACAAATGTATCAAGAAATGTCTATAGAAAGAGAAACAGTGAAAAGAATCCTGAGAGAGCTCCAAAATGGACACATTCAAAGAATTTAGGGAAGAACTAGTAAGAAAATCAGAAGAATTAAAAGATTTCAATAAAGCTAAAAATACTTAGAAAAACTGGAGGAAAAAAAAAGAAGAAAAAATTCAAATTCCTTCAAGAAAAAACTGATACAGTCTGAAAACATCAATTTTTAAAATTAAAAACAAAATGAATGCAGCTGAAGACCAAATAGCAGATAATGCAGCAGTGGAAGCAGAAAAAACAAGCCCAGAAAACAAATGGACTGGGAGGATATTGAGAAACTGTATAGCAAGACAATTTAGGAATGAGCAACTTCAGAATCACTGGACTCCCATAAAACATTAAAGTGTCATACCCTTGTATTTACAAGTAACTGTCCTGCTCAAGGGAAACAAGTGACACTGGAAATAAGAAGAATCTACATAATTAAGGAAAATCAAAATAACTCAACTCTCCTAGGCATACTGATCTCCAAGCTTTATTTCAAGGCACCAGAAGGAAGACGAGACATCTGCTATCAAACTCATCAATTAAGTACTCACTAGATTTTTTTCTACAAGAGCAAGGAACGAATGGAAAAGTATATACAACACATAAAATTGAAAACTATGGGCTACAGCCCAGACATTCTAAGTAAACAGTCTAAGGGCAAGAGATGAACATTTAAGAAGGAAAGCAATTCTAAAGAATTTTGAATATGTATATATTTCAACAGAGATTTCACCAAAGTGGAAGCCTTTAAAGCTTAGATAGCAAATACTAAGAATACTTATTTTGAAATCAAGATTGACTATTCAACCAGTGATAAAACTAGTGTTTCCTAAATTACTTCATGTTAAAAAAAAAGGAGCCCTATGGCCCAGACAAAAAAAGAGGAGAGGGAGAGGGGGAAAGAAAAGGGAGAACATAGCAACTCCCAAAGTGAAGCTAAAATCTTCAAGAGGGAATTATAATAATCATAGCATAAAAGAGGAATATTGTTAGGTTATGATTTCATTGTTTAGCTTAGTAAAAGAAATAAGAAAAGTTACTACTCCTTTCTGACAAACAAGTACATAACTATTAAAGAATTATAGAAGTCAAATTCAACTTTTATAGTTAATAGAAACAAACAGAACTCTCTGCTAAAGAAAATAGTCTACAGCATTGATCAAAAAGGAGATCTCATGTCTGATTTATAAGAAGCATATTTAGTAGACTTGCAAAACTTTAAAAATTAAACCAGATTTTGTTATACTACATCTAAATCAAGAAAAAACAAGATGGATGACTCACAAATAAAGCAATTACATTATGCCTAAAGTTAGTAACAGATAAGCAAATATAATAATCAGAGCATATCAATTTTAAGTATATATGCACTAAATATAAGATTTTTTTAAAAAAGCTTGAAATCTTGCATTAAGTAGCAAGAAATTTTAACAGCATTAGATTTCAATATCTTAATATCAGAATTTAATAAATCAAACCAGAAAATAAATAAGATTAGAGAGTTGAACAATGAAGTTACTGGTTTTACAAAGAAAATAAGGGAAAAGAATTACTAAGAGGAATTATAAAAGTAAATTTTAGAAGTCAAAAATAATATGTGTTATATTTACTACCCATAATAGACTGAATTAACCTCTCTTTACTAAATAAATCCAGGATAAAAGAAGTTATAAAACAGATATTTCAAAGCTATTTATGGGATATTGTCAAGTCAATGTTCAGATGCAAACTAAAACACATAAAGAGAATGAAAGCATTTTAAAAAGGAATAAAGCAACATACTAAAGGGAAAGAGACATCATGAAAATCACTACAGAAATTAATAAAATGGAAAATGATGTAAGTAAAATGATAAATTAAACTAAGGGCTGTTTTTCTTTAAAAAATTATAAAAGCTGATAAACACAATTTTAATTAGTCACACTTTTAACAAGAAAAAACCAAGAACCTCAAATTATTAAAATTAGATATGAAAAATGGAAGATCATAAGAAATGGAAAGAAATTAAGAAAATTATCAGAGAATACCACATATAGCTTTATCCCAAGAAATACTTTCATGAATCATGAAGAAATGGATGAGTATCTACAAAAAGTGTAAGATATCCAAACTGAGGAAACAGAAAAAAATCTAAATAAATTGATTTTGAAAAGAGAAATTAGGGAGACCATTAAAGGAGCTGTATTTCCTCATCCCCTCCAAAAGGTACCAGTCCCAAACCAAGTCACAATGAATCTTCCCACACGTTCAAAAACCCAAACCATCCCCATATTATATAGACTACTAATTTAAAAGACTATATGTAACCTAGTTTTTTAAGAGACATATATGGTTTTGATCCTCAAATTTGGCAAAGATAAGGCTGAAAAAGAAAATCAATGTCCAACATCATTAATGACGCATAAATATGAAATAAAATACTGGCAAACAGAATTTATCAATATATTTCTCCCCCACCCAGCTAAAATGACTTATTATAAATATATTATAAATGACATTGGAAAATAAGGTTGATTTAAAGTTAAATATATATATATATATATTATATATAATAAATCATATCAACAACAAAAAAATTTATCAACAGATGCAGAAAGTCTTTGATAAAATGTAGTAATGAATTAAAATATTAAAAAAGACAATCAAAGAAATATAAAAAAATAAAGGGATAAGTGGCCAAAAAGAGGTTAAAATATCTCTATTTGCCAGTGCCATAATCATATATCAAAAAAAATCTAAGACATTAGACATTCCCTCCAAAAAATTGAGATACTAAGTAACTGCAGCAAGTTAGCAGGATATAAGATAAACTTATAAAAATGATCTGCATTTTGTAATCACCAATAAAAGAAAGAAAAAGGTGACCAGAAAATAGACATCATTTACAATGATAAAATTTATAAAATATTTGTTACAGACTTACCAAGACAAGAGACCTGTACAGACACAGACCTGAAACTATTTTAACTTAAATCAGATATTACCTGAAAATGGTTGAGTTAAAGCTAACGTAAATATCACTATTTCCCAAACTAATTCATAGATTTAATACCAATCAAAATACTCATGAGCTACTTTATAAAATTAGATAAACCCATTAAAAGCCCAAGCAAGAATATCTTGGGAAACTATGGACTGAAATGGGACTTGCCCTATCAGATTTCAAATAGTCAAAAACTGATATTTGATTAAAAAATAGATCAATGGAAAAAATAGAAAATTCAGAAAGAAAATTTAGTATACACAAATGCTAATAAACTCAAAAGAAAAAAGAAATTATTCAATGAAAAATTCTTCAGAAAATTGGGTAGCAACACAGAAAAAAATTAATTTTGAGGCATATATCATACCTTATGCTAAAATCAATGTCATCTGGACCAATAATCTAATGATTTTTAAATCCTAATAGACGTAGAAATTAAAAGGGTAGCAAATTTATCTCAATTGTAGAAAAGACAAAATTTCTTTGTTTATTATCAAATGATCGAAGTATAAGAAAAAAATCGACACATCTAACTATACAAAAATAAGAGAACTACTATCCCAATGGAGATGTGATCAAAGAGATGAAATACAATTCTCAAAGGGGAAACAATTTCTCCATTAATTAACCACTTGAAAAAGTTGTTCAAACTCTCCAAATCACTGAAATGAAACAACTTAGGATATTCCTTTATAATACCCAATTTAAGTGACAAAAATTGGCCCCAAACCATCAAAATACATGGTGGCGAGGTTGTGGGGGAAAAAGGCACTCTATTTCGTTCTTGGTGAAATTATAAAGTGATCCAAACTTTAGTTGAGGTGACTGATCTGGCAATGCACAATAAAAATTGTAAAATCAGTCATACCTTTCAATCAAATGATTCTAGTGTTGGGAAAATATCCAAAAAATGCTATGTAAAGAAAAATAAACTATGCATAATTCATAATTCTCATTTGTAATAGTAAAAAACTGGAAACTACTTACATGTCCAACGACCAGGAAACGGATGAATAAAGTGTGGTATAGCAATGTAATGGACTATGATTGCACTGTAAAAAATAACAGTTATGAAGAATACAAACAAATATGAACAGATTCCAACAATTGAATAAAAAGCAATAAAAAGTAGAATTAAGAGATTACTCTTTACATTACATTACACAATGATTACTGCTATATAAAAAAATGACAACAAAACTAAATATACAGTGAGAAAATAAACAGGAAGGGGATACAGGAAATAAGTTATTATTAACAAATACTTTCCAATAAAAAGTGTAATTCCTATTTTATAGATTTATCAAGGGACATAATTCTTTGTTTTTGTTGAGAATGCTAATTTGGTTTAAAAAACAAAACAAAATACCTGAAACCATTTTTAAATAAATAAATAAAAACAAAAGCACTAATGCTACCTGCCTGTCTCAGAAAGAAATCGACTCACCTGAAAGCAAGAGACAGAATCCTTAAAGAACTAGTAACAGCTTTTCAAACAATTCAATGAATATTTAATAAACACTTACCTTACCAGAGGGGGAACAGCACTGCTGTATGATTTATTCAATTAAACACTGCTGAATGATTTATTAAATTCAACAAACCTACTAAGTACATAGCACTACACCCGTTGTTGGGAATACAAAGACAAAACAAAACTGTCCCTGCCCTCTCAAGAGATTTACATTCTATTGGAGGAAAAAAAGTATATACATAGAAAATTAAATACAAAATACAACAAAAGTAATGTTCAAGGTGAAAACACCAGCAAATCTGGGATATTAGGGTAGGATTCCTGTAGGAGTTAGCAACTGAGCTCAGCTTTGAAAGAAGCCAGGGGTTCTTGAAGGTAATAGTAAGGAAGGAGTATGGAGGTGAAGGAGACTCGTGACAAAATCAAGCCAATGAGTTTAGCTGGCACATAATTTATAAAGGAGAGTAATATACAAGTCTGGAAAAGTAAGCTGCATCCAGACTGTGACATGGTCAAGCCTCTGCTTTCAGAAGACCACTTTGGAGTATAGAGAATATCAGGGAAACTTGAGATAAGCAAACCACCCTTCAGGCTATTATGATAATCCAGAGTAAAGGTAGCTAGGTAATATAGTGGACAGTTCACCAGGCTAGAAAGATTCATCCTTGTGAATTCAAATCTGGCCTTAGACAGTTACTAGCTGTATGATCTTGGGAAAGTTACTTAACCTGGTTTGCTGCCTCAGTTTCCTCATCTGTAAAATGAACTGGAGAATAAAAATGGCAAAGCATTCCAACTTCTTACCCCAAGTGGAGTCACAGAAGATTCACACAACTGAACAACAAAGTGATAAGGCCTACACTAGTATGACGGCAGTTATGAGAGGGACATGTTATATTTAAGAAATGTTGCAAAGGTGGACACCATGGGATTTGGCAACTAATTGAATACAGAGTCAGATTGAGGATGACACCAAGATTGTGAGTCTTAGAAGGATGGTAGTAACCTCATCAGGAGTAGGAAAGTTAAGAAGGGAAGGATGGGGGAAAAGAAAATGAGTTCAGTTTTGGAAACATTAAGTTTAAGATGTCTACAGGTCATCTAATTTGAGATGTTCAAAAAGCTGTTGGAGAAGCAAGTTTGGAGTTAAGGAGAGAAGGTAAGGTCAGATAAATAGATCTATATAATATATAATTATACACTAGATAATAGATAAATTATCTGAACAGATATGATAGTTGAATCCATAGGTGTTGAAGTCGCTAAGCAAACTAGTTTAGAGGCAGCAGAATACCCAAGACAAAGCCTTTAAGGGATATTAAATCTAGCAAGGATTGAGGAGACAGGTTAAGAGGAAATGAAAACCTAGAGAGAAGAAATAATCAAGAAGAGGATGGTAGTCCAAGTCTGTAAGTTTCAAGAAATATGACGACTAAGAAGAAGGCATTAGATTTGACACTTAAAGGTAACTGGTCTTTAAAAAAAAAAAAAAATAAAAAAATAATTGGTACTGTAAGGAAAGCAATTTCAGTTCAACAATGTTGGAAACCAAACTGTAAAAAGTTAAGAGAAGTAAAAGGTATCACTTGGAGACAACTTTCAAGGAGTTTTGTTACATAAGAGAGATAAAAGACAATGGCTAGCAAGAATGGATGGATCAAGGAGGGTTTTTTAAAGGATGGAAATGACATGGGTTTATTTGTAGCCAGTAAACAAGGAGAGATTACAAGTTACTAAGTGGGGATAATGAAGGGGGAAATATGCTGGAAAAGATAAGATGGAATGGAATAAAAGATGCATGTAAAGGGGTCTGCCTTGGCAAGAAGAAGGTCCATCTTTTCACGTGAGACAGGGTGAAGAGCAAATAGTGGAAGACATCTGGATGATATCATCTGGTGGGGAAGGGAGGAGCTCTCAATAAATGACCTCAAATTTTTCAGTGAAACAAGAGGCAAGATTTTCAGCTGGAAAAGTTAAAGGAGAGGGAGCTATAGGAGGATTGAGAAAAGGTTTGAAAAAGCTGCTGTAGTGAGTTGAACAGTAACTCCATTAGAGAAGTATAAAAAGATTGCTCTGTCACAATGAGGGCTCAGTTGAAATTATGAAATATAAATCTTTTAGTAGACCCAGTCAATACAGCTGTGGTTTTCTCTAGAGTCTTTCAGCAACACAAACAGGAACAAAGCCAAAAGATGAAGGGAGTAATCTGAGATTGAGGATTGGCAGGGCAAGAAGTGATAGGGGAAAAAAAGGGCAAGGACTAAAAGTAGAAGACAGTGTAGAGTTGAACTGCTCAAGACACAAAAGGTAGCCAAGTAAAGAGTAATGAGTAGTGGTCTCTGAAAGAACTGAGGAAGAGTAGTGATCACAATTAGGATAAAAAGCAACATTAGGGGTTGTAAAGACAAACAGAAATATGGAATGACAAAAAATTAGGATCAAATAAAGGAATTTCAGAACTTGTTAATATGGAAGTGGAATGCTTAGGGGTAATGGAAAAATCAAAGATATGACCATTCCTACGTGTAGCTGTGGTGGGATGAAGGAGTAGGTCATGGGAAATGAATAAATTGAGGAACTGGGAAGTTACAGTGCTTAATGGCACAAATATATTGAAAGCTCCAATTATGAAAATAGGAGATGAGAGAAAAACTGAACCAGGCATTAAATTCATTGAGGAAATAAGGTGGCTTGGAAGTTGTAAACTAAGTTCCCCTAAAATAAAATGTTGGCCTATGCCATAAGGTTTAATTCAAGACTCATAAAATTACAAAATAAAAAATCCACTTCACCTTTCCAAATCCATCTATAGTAATACCCAAGTAACAAAACAGTTACATTCCATGAAGATATTTAACATGAAAAACATGATTTCCCGAGGCAGAGTTCAATGTCAGGGCAAGTTGCATGGTAAGAAATGATCACAATATTAATTGCAGTATGACAAAAGAATCTTTGGTGACAATATGCCCAAAGTTCAGAAGATGAGTTATTTCCTTAGTAAAACAGAAGAACTGAGCTATAAAAGGCCCATTCCCACTCCCAACAACTTAAAAATAAGGAAAAGTTAAATTAATACGACTGCAATTCTAATTCTTATTTTCTGCTGTAAAAATAAGTAGATTCAAGCATACTAAATTACCCAAATGCTCTTTGGTCCTTTTTGGACCTAAATGCTGGTCCTTTTTATCTCTGGCAAACTACCTCATACAGAGTAGGAGCTTAATAACTGAAGAGTTGAATGGGATAAACATGAGATTATAGTAGAAGGACCCTTTAACAGCAATAACCAAAATAAAACTAATTCTAAAAAGTTTTCAAAATTACTTAAGTTCTTTAAACTGATCTGACAAGCTACAAGGACTGTAGTGGACCTCTATGTCTTTCATCTTGGGCATCAAGGCATTTACAGCACTTGTGTTCTCAACATAGGAATGAGGGATTATTTAAGAAGGGGAGAACATCTTATTTTAAGAATATTAATACTAAGTAAACTGAATAAAGGGACCAGCCAACTTTTGTATTTATATCCCCAGCTCCTATTCGTGGGTATTAGATTCTTAATAAATGTTGATTGACAAAATTTAGCTTTTATGTATCCACTCATATCAGCTTTTTGGAGGGCAATAAACTCACTATGTACAAATAAGTAAATTACAGAGTTCGGCTTTGTCCAACACAAGGAATTGTCTTATTTAAGGATTCCTTAAGTTCCTGGAATTCAGCCTTTTGCAGACCAACTAAGAGGCAAAGTTAGAATTTTAAAGGAACTTCAGGACAATTATCCAATTCCACTGGGCTTTATGTATTTATATTTACTTTTTTATATTATTATATTTGTCTTTTAAAATATATATTAACATGTTGATATATATTTAAAATAATATTTATTATATTTATCTTTTCATCAAAAAGCTTTGTTCAACTATTTAAGGCAAATGCCTTTTAATAGCATTTCTGACACAAAGACACCTACAACTACATTTTATTTAGAGGTATTATTATTTATAGGTACCTTCTCTCCAGCTTAGATGAAATATTTGCTGTGTGATCTTAGACAAAACTACAACCTTTCTGAATGTTATTTTATTGATAAAAACTAGGGATTGAGTCAAGATGAATTTAAGGCTCCTTCCAGCTCTAAAGTTCTCCGAATATATGCTCTGGAAATATAAAATTACCACTGTCCCAAATTAGATCATAAACATTGGCCAATATCTCTTCATTTTGTAACTCTACAGGGTACTAAGTAAAACTATATTTGTCAATTTTAAAAATCACATTTATGTAAGACTTTACTATTGAGAAAGACATACCAAAATTCAAACTTACCAAAGAGAGTCTTTGCCGTACAAAAGACTGGACCCGGTGGACCAACCAAATGAATGGGACCCCAAGTTCCCCTAAATAGTGGAAATACAAAGGCTGAGATTTATCACTCAAAAATCACTTTTTTAAGCAGGGAAAGAAGAATAAAATTAGACTTTGGGTAAGGAGTACTATCAAGCAGGCAACAAACATTAATGGGAGAATAATGACGGACATAACAGCACTAATTACAGCTCACATTAATCCATTCCTCAGAAGTTTACAATCTAATTCTTCAAAACTTTTCTAAGTATTATTCTCCCCACTTTACAGGTGGGAAAAACGAAGCTAAAAGATATTAAATGACTTACCCCAAATCACGCAGCAAGAAAGTGTAAGACAGCTAAACTCTAAACTCTTTATCTGGTCATTCAGGGCCCTCCCCAGATCAGGCTTCGATTTACTTTTCCAGTCTTACCTCCAAGCCAGGAAACACAACTCCCGCCAAACTGGAGAACTCATGGCATTAAGGGCGGGGGCTTGGGTGGTAGTGGAGAGGGAGGCTGGGGGGGGGGGCGGGGGGGGCGCAAAAGAGGGGGAGGCGGGACAAGGGCGGGGGGGGGAGGGGTGGTGCGCGCGATCCGACAGTGCAAAGCTCGAAAGGCCGCATGGCGCGGGCTAGGGGCGGCCGGAGGGGGAGGGGGAGAGGCACAGAGAGCCAAGGGAGGAGAACAAGGGTCCCCCGTAGGCTAGGGGAGTAGGGGGGCCAAGCCCGGGAATTAAGGGGAAGGGGTCCGCGAGGGCGGGGAGGAGCAGCCCTTGCAGCCCCAAACGCACTTACCTGAGGCGGGAAAGGACAATGGCACCTGGGCTGAGGCAGGGCAAGACGCAGACTACAGAGTCCTCCGTCGCGCCCCTCTCTCTCTCCGAGGACACTTCCGGCTCCGCTCTAGGATGTTCTGGAGGACTCTCTTTCTCGTTGGTCGAGCCCACTCGCTGTGGACGAGAAGGCGGGGCCCTGGAAGAGAAAGGATCTTGTTGGGAGGCGGGAGGAAGACTACGCTCCAAAACTGAGTTAAGCGGAGAATGAGGTGGGAAAGAAGGAGGCGAGCAGACAGAGCAGCTGTAGAAGAGAGTTCCACTGGGGAGTCTTAGGGTCTCAAAGATCTAGAGCTGGATGAGATCTCGGGAAATTAATCTATGTCCCTCTCTTTACAGATGGGGAAACTGAGACCAAGGAAGGTTGCGTAGCTTGCTTTAGATCATACTCTTTAGTGAGTAGCAAAGCCAAATTCTTTGATTCCAGATTCAAGGCTTTTCCCACTGTACCACTCTAGGGTTCACAATCTCTACATCTCCAGTTTCCAAGGAACTGTAACCAAGGTTACCAGACTGGGATGAATGTTTTGAAATGGAGAGAAGAAACTCTGAAGGGATCACCAGATCATAGGATTATAGATTTAGAGCTGGAAAAAAACCTCTGTAGGTCATAATCTAACCCTCTTATTTTAGAGAAGGGGAAACTGAGGCTTACAGAGGGGAAGGGGCTCACTCAGGTCACATAGATAATTTATGTTCACAATGGATGCCTTCCATCTTCTCTATAAAGAAAAGCATCTCTCCTTGAAGAAAATGATATCTTGGGATGCCTCAGGTCTGACTTACCAGCCTGGGGACCAACATGAAGAGGCATCTCTCTTCTTTCCCTAATATCTTTCCTAATAATCATGAGATCTTTGCAAAAGTGTTGAGTCAACCGGTTCTAGTCGCAGCCAGATCAATTCTCAAAACTTCAAGGAAAAGGAGCTGAGTCACAAAATGCTAGAATCTTAAAAGGGGACCCTGGAGGTCCAGTCCCAATATCTTCCTAAATGAAGAAATCCCACCTGTAGCATTCCAGACAGCCCAGCTCCTCCAAATCCCACCACAGCTCTCAAGAAACAATTACCCTAGTCTAGGGGCACTAGGGCCAAAAAAGGCTCTGCCAATCCTGGATCTCAACTAAGGATCTGGGCCTCATCCTAAGGGAACTGGGGACAACTTCACCTGGCTAACTATATTTCAGCCTCCCTTTCAATGATGCTACAAAGATAAGTTGGGGTGAGAAGGGGAGAAATCACTTGTGCTGTAGGAAATATGAACTGGAATCCATTTATGAAACTAGCTGTGGGGAAGAGGACCAGAAAGAAAGAACATTATTGAGGCTCCTGTGAAGATGCCCAAATGCCCATTACCCAGGGATAGAGGTTGAGTCTCAAATAGAAGACCTGAGGGTGGGGGGAACAACCAATAACTCCTGACTGCCTGAAGTTTTCCATTTAGTCACTATGCTTGTAATTCCACAAAGCTATAAATTCCTCAGAGAGGATTAAGGGAGAAAAGGATTTTCACTCACACTGTGAATTCCTTTAGTCATATTATGCCGTTAACACACATCACAATGAGAGAATGGGTATTGGGGGGGGGGGGGGGGGAGAACTATTTTGGAGTCTGGAGAAAACCTTTGAGGTGAGTTTGTGGCAGCCTGAGTAGTGCCATTATGGGGGCCTTTGGACACTAGACAAGGATCCTTAGAAAGGAGGATAAAAGAGACACCAGGAGGCTGGAAAAAGTGGGTAAAATGGAAGCATATGGTGGTAATATTTACCAATACCAGCTTTTTGTAGCTACCTGAGACCAGTCAACAAGCATTTATTAAGTGCCCACTGTGTGTCAGGCACTGTTAGAGACTGCGGATACAAAGAAAGGCAAAAGACAGACAGCCCCTGTTCTCAAGAGGCTCATGGTCTAAAGGGGGAGACAACCTGCAAATAATTCTGAGATGGAAATCCCTTGGCCCTTTATTCCCATCAGGCCCAAGTTATCTGTTCCCAGGACAAATTATAATCCCATTCAGCCACACAAGTGCAAAGTTTAGGGGAACATGGGCTGAAGGAGTTTAAGTTAGAGGGGAAAAACGCCATAGTGGAAAGAATATTTCACACATACACACACACTCACTCTGAGGTCTGGATCCTAACATCACAGGAAGTCAATTTGTGGTTGACCAACGGAAATCAATAGCTAGTCATAAATGTCTGGATCTCAACAGTTTGGGACGTAGAAAAATACAAACTAGTCTCACAATAGATACTCTGGCAGGTTCATTTTCACTAGCTCTATCACCCAATGCAAATTATATATATATGTAAAGTATATATATGTTGTAAATATTTACATATGTAAATTCTATATTTTCAGAGATGGAGAGCTGCAGGGAGAATAGTGCAACTTTTTGTCTTGGTCACAATTTCTTCCTGTTTTCCCCTCTCTCCCCTCCTTTTTACATTTTTTTTATAAATTTCAGGTTGTTTTTAAAGAAACATTTTATTACTGTTCTTTTTGTAACACAGAGGTCCATAGATTTAGACCTTAGACATCACCCTCCCATTTGATAGCTAAGGATTCTAAGACCAGATCTGAAAAATATAATGACTTTCCCATGGTCAGTTGGTATTAAGAAGCAGAGCCTCCCTTACCCCAAGATTGATTCCTCCCTTGTGATAAAGAAAATTAAAGCCCAAATACCAGATACAATGAGAACATCTGCCAAGGTTTCCAATATTACATCCCTAATCTAAGGAAGTTGGTATGTTCCAGTATCTGTTCTTCAGCTGAGTAGAACCAAGAGAACATTATACACAGTAACAAGATAATGTGATGATCAACTGTAATGGACTTGGCTCTTTTCAACAATGAGGTGGCAATCAAGGCAATTCCAATAGACTTGTGATGGAAAGAGCCATCAGCATCCAGAGAGAGAACTATGGAGATTGAATATGGATCAATGCATAGTATTTTCACCTTTTATTTTTGGTTGTTGTTATTTTGTGTTTTTTTTCCTTTTGATCTGATTTTTTCTTGCATAGCATGACAAATATGGATATATTTAGAAGAATTGCACATGTTTAACCTATACTGGATTGCTTGCTGTCTATGGGGAGGGTAAGGAGAAAAATTTGGAACACAAGATTTTGCAAAGATGAATATTGAAAACCATCTATGCATGTATTTGGGAAAATAAAAAGCTAAAAAATTTTTTTAAAATCTGTTTTTCAGAAAGGGTTCTGGTTATTCAGAATTCAACTTCCTTTTTGCAATTTTTGCATTTGCTTCACAGCAGCCATTGTGTATATTGTTCTCTTGGCTCTGCTTATTTCACTGTGTCATTTCATACAAATCTCTCACGTTTTACCAGACTTCTCATATACATAATTTCTTACTATAGAATAATACTTTTATTTACATACCATAGCTTTTCTTTTTTCAGTAATCCCTAATTAAATTCCCACCCATTTTGCTTCCAGTTTCTCCCCTCCTCTTCGCCTTCAAACACTACCAGCAGTCCTGAATCAGATACTACCTCCCTCCATTTCCATTCAATGTAAGGTTCCCTTTAGGAGCTCTCCATCTCACGAAGAAAATGAATATTTTTCAAATTTCAAAGCAACACCGAGATCTAAGATCCATCCTGGTCTCTTCTCATTCTGATTATTTTCAGCCAGCTCAGTGTCAGACCTGAAGTCAGGAACAGCTTAGAATTCTACCTCAAATATTTACTAGCTATATGACCCGAGGCAAGCCATTTAACATCTTTCCACCAAACTTCCTTCTTCTCTAAAATAGGAATAATAGTACCTACCTCTCAGGGTTTTTGTGAGGATCAAATGAAGTAACCCCAAAACTTAATATAAAATGATATCTACTATTTCTTCTAGTTTCATGCTGAATTTCATTTTTCCCCTAACAAGTCTGTGGCATGTAGTTAGATGGATGGAAATGACTCCCACATTGGTAATCAGTCATTTCCTGTTAAAATATAATCATTTATATCGTATGACATTATTTGGTATTTAACATATGCAGCCCCTCCAGATTCTCTCAAAGAAAGGATTCGTGACTTATAGGCATACCAACATCTTCCCTTATGCTTAATTTTGCACTGAAATTACTATTATAGTATAATCAATTTAATTTGGAGAGTCTGATAAAGTCCTTCTACTTCCTCATCCTCTGCAAAAGATGCTGGTGTATTTGCTGCAATTATTCCCATCGTGATCTTGCAAAAGCTTAGATAGAGCACTGTAACAGGAAATGACCAAAGAGCCCATGAAATCATATTTCTTGTTGACTTTGGACATAGAATAAAAATAACCTCACCAACTCCTTTATTTACCTCTCTCCAAGGAGAACTTGGGAGCCATCCTTCTATTTAACTTTGACCTTCTCTCTTGTGGTTTCATTTACAAAGGAAATGTCAAGATAGCTATGATTTGATTCCTCTAGCAGAATGGCCATTGGATGGTCACCCAATAAGGGTCTCACATTTAGAACACAAATAGCTATATTAATGTTTCAAATGATCTAAAGACTGACAAAAAGTTTTTTGTATCTTGCTTTGTTTTCTGGTCTGTGTAGTGAAATTTGGGGGTAGCCAAGTGGATTAGTATTCACCAATCTAGATTCTTGAGGTTGAGTAAGTATACAATTAAGAGAAAAATATGAAGCCTTCTATTTCCAGCCACCCAGAAAAGATAACAAGATGGTAGGCATCTACACTGAGATTGGTATGAGGTTTTTTATAAACAAATTTTTATATAAGTACTTATAAACTAAATATATTTAATGTGTCATCATATGGAAAAAAGAAAAAAAGAGGATTATTCATAAAATACGGTAGTTATTTAAAAAATAGAATACATGTTGAAAAATGTGTATTATTGATAAATAAAGGAGTTATAGTCTCAATTTTCATGTTTCATGAAATCAAAGAAAAGTGCTTGTCGGGTCAATTAGGGAGAACTTTCCCAGGGCTCTGGAATTCTCTGCCTTCAGCACTTAAGTCTTTTTGTACCAATAAAAGGAGAAAAAAAGTGAAGGGCTTGTGCTTTACTAGAGGTCAGTTATGGCAAAATAGATGATGCAGAACAAGAAAGATTCAACATGCCTTCAAGCAAGGCTGTTTCTAAGGATCAGAGGGTCTATATGCATTACATATGTCAGGAAAGTTTATGATACATTTTGGGGGGAGTGTTTGGGTGCTGAAGTGATGAAGGTGAGGAGGGTCACTGGTAACTGGCAACTTCAGGAAACTGGCTGAAGTCAGTTCCTGGGGGCCATCTGGAGAGAGTGATTTTGTCTACTTCTCTCATAGCTGCCATAATCAAAAAACTCCTTTATGATCAGCTAGGCTGGTCCTCAGGTAGCAGATATAGTCTTATGTTGGGATCATATTCTCCTATTATCTATTATTATTAATAAACTAAAATACCAGGATGAATTTTAGGGAATAAATATGCTATATTCTCATTTGACAGGATAAAAAATGTGCTTTTAAAGTCTTCAAGCAGAAAAAAATAACAAACAGATAAATATAATTGTAACTAGATACCTTAAAACTCTACTAAGTGGTGGCCTTGGAGCCCCCCAAAACCTGGATTCAAATTCTGCTTCTGATGCACACAGGCATTGTGCTCCTGAACAAGTCACTTAAATTCTCAGGGTTCCAAGCAATTCTCTTAAAACCACAGAAGGTACAAGCCTGTTGAATATCTGCATTGGAAGAAGAAGTTTCCATACTGGGAGCTGCCTACACCAATGAAGTTACAGTTCTGAGCAAAACCAAAAAACCAAAAAGTCATCAGAATGACAACTCAAGTAGACAAAGAAAAAAATAAATCAGAGAATTGAAGATAAATAAATAAGACAACTCATTCAATTCAATTTAAAACTATTTATTGATGAGGTGGAGCCAAGATAGTTGAGAAAACCAAGGAAATTGTCTGAGCTCTCCTCAATTTCTCTCAGAAACAATATTAAATCATGTGTCTAAACAAATTCTGAAGTGACAGAACCTTCAAAAATTCAGAGTGAAACCATTTTCCAACTTGGGATAATTTAGAAGGACTTCAGGAAAGATCTGTCTCTCACTTGGATAAAAGGGAAATGTATCCCAGTGCAGACAGTGTCAGGGAGGCTCTCAGCCACAGCACAGAAGGCAAACTGCCAGCCTGCCAACTCCCAGCACAACAGGCCCAACTAAGATGGGCCACACAGTGCAGTGGACAGGACACCAGCACTGGAAGTCCTGCTGCAAAAAGCCTGTGACTAGAACCCTGGCCCTCAACACAAGAAGCTTGGGACAGTACCTCCTGTGTCCCAGGAGCAGAGCTCAACTTTAAAAGTCATAAAATAGGCTAAAAATGAATAAAAAACAGAAAAGAGCCCTGGCCATAGAAAGCTACTATGGCAACAGGGAAGATCAAAACACAAACTCAGAAGAGGACAATAATGCTTACAAATGAAGCCTCAACGGGGAGGATAAATTGGTCTTAAGCCCTCTTAGAAAAGCTCATAAAGGATTTTAAAAATCAAATAAGAGAGTCTGAAGAAAAATTGGGAAAATAAATGAAAGGTATACTAGAGAGAGTCAACAGATTGGAAAAGGAAGAACAAAAATTGACTGAAAAAAACAATTTCTTAAAAAAATACAATTGGCCAAATGGGAAAAAAAATCCATCAAAGAAAACAGGTCCCTAAAAAGTAGAATTGGCTAAATGGAAAAGGAGGTACAAAAGCTAACTGAAGAAAAATAATTACTTAAAAATTGGAATTGGATAAGTGGAAGCTAATGACTCCATGAGACATCAAGAAACAAACAAACAAACAACCCCAAAAGAATGGAAAAGTAGAAGAAAATATGAAATACCTCATTGGAAAAACAACATGGTTAGCTGTTTCCTTATCCAGCTCATTTGACATATGAGGAAACTGAGGCAAAGAGTTAAGTGACTTTCCCAGGGTTACACAGCCAATAAGCATCAATAATTTTGAGGCTGTATTTGAATTCAGGAAGAGGAATCTCCCTGATTCCAGGCCTGACACTCTATCAATTGTAGTGCTTGCAAGCTGCCCCCTATAATTCTTACTCTCTCTCTCTAATTCTCTACTTACCTTCAATCTTTCTCTGTCTGTTGGCTATTTCAGTACTGTCTACAAACATGTATGTATCTTCCCTATCCACAAAGATTCATTTGTTTTGACAATTCCAGATAGCTATCATTCCATCTCTCTTCTTCTTTTTGTTTTAAACTCCTTCAGAAGGCTGACTGTAATGGATGTCTTCACTTGATTTCTTCTCACTCTCTTGCTAACTCTACAGTGTGCTTGCCAGCTTCATTATTCAACCAAAACTTCTCTCACTAAAGTTACCAATGGTCTCAACGTCCTTTTTTCAATTTTCATCCTATCATTACATCCTACATTCTATTACTGTGGAGGGCACCACCATCTTGCCAGTCACCCAGGCTTACAACCTTGTTGTCATCTCCAACTCCTCATTTTCACCTCACTATGTCTAATAGAGACAAGGTCTGTGCATTCTACTATTTCAGCACAACCCTTCTCTCCTCTGACACGGCCATCACCTGGTACAGGCCCTTATCAACTCATACTTGACCTGGTGCAATAGCCACTGGTGGATCTGCCTACCTCGAATCTCTCTCTATTCTGGTCCATCCTTCTGTACAGGGATATGTACGAATATCAAATGGATATTCCTAAAACACAGATCTGACCATGTCCTTCTTCACCCTCTCTAACCTCCTATTCAACAAATTCTACTGAGTCTCCATCATCTTCACGATTAAATATAAATCCTCTGTCATTCAAAGTTCTTCAAAATGTTCTTCTCAAAAAAACAGGATGTCCCAAAAATTTCAGTGTAGCAATAAAACTTTTGGGATACCCTGTATACTTGTGAACTACTATTATTATCATTCCAAAAGGCCCTGATGGAGGGGGAAGGAATAGTATAAACTAAAGTATATTGGGAAAACAGTGAGAAGGGCAATTTGGCATAGCATATAGCAACAGCATATGCAGATAGAAGTAGTTGAAGATAAACTTGGAAAAGTATTAACAGATTTAGAATTGGAAGGGATATTCATATCACATAGGATCCCAAACTGTGAGCTGAAAGAAACTTTAAAAGTCTAGTCCAACCTACTCATTTTACAGATAAGGAAATTAAAGCCCAGAGAAATGAAATGATTTGTCCAAAGTCACACAGAATCAGGATTTGGACCCAGATCCTCAGACTCAAAATATAATCTTCTTCCCTCATATTACACTACCTCCCAAAGTCTCCAATAGGCAATCTCATCCCTTTCTTTCACTCTCGAGAAAACTAAGGCTCAGAGTGACTTTCCAAAAGATATTAACAAGTATCCCCAACAAGTATCTGTCTGAGTTGGGATTTTTTTTTATTTTTTTAAATAATAGCTTTTTATTCTCAAAATACATGCAAAGACAGTTTTCAATATTCATTCTCGCAAAACCTTGTGTTCCAAATCTTTCACCCTCCCTTCCCTCCAATCCCTCTCCGTTAGACTGCAAGTAATCCAATTGAGCTGGGATTTGAATGTAGAGCCCCTGCTTACAAATTCAGAACCTTTCCAATTATAACCTTATATCTTCAAGATGGGATCAAAAGTATGGAGGGCCTCCAATACAAACATGGCAAGCTATTAAAGGTTTGTTTGGGGGAGTGGGGAAGGGTAACAGTGAGATATAATACAGGGCGAAAAGCAAATGGAAGGAGAAAATGAGACTTTTTTGCCCAAAAAATATACAAGTGTCATTCTGACAGAGGGCCAAAAAGGTACTCCTAGCAAATACAAAAAGGCACAGATTTTACACATTCTCAGCTTGAGACCAAATAAAATGAGAAATAAAAACCAGACAGAATTCAAAAACCATCAGCCTAGCAGATGGACACTCCAATACTCACTTGAAGAACTGCTAGTTCAAAAGGAAACCTGGACAGCAAAAAGTAAACAGCACTCTGAGAGGACCAGGACTGCCTGAACTATTACTATAGGTGAGAAATAAAATCAAAGTACAGCTAAGTCAGACTCTACCCACAAAACTTCAAAAGGAAACAAAAGAACAGGAAAACAACAAGCCACGATAAATAGCAGAGATAAGTTGCAAAAAAAGAGAGTGGTAAACTAAACCAACTATTGATCCTTTGAAAATATTAGCGAAATTACCAGTCTATTAGTACAATTACTAAAGAGAGGAGGAAGAAAAAAACAAATTAATGAAATCATGAACAAGAAAGGAAAGCTTTCACAATATAAGAAAATAAAGGTGATATAATAAATATAAAGGGGATTTGGGGAGCAGACTAGTAATTTTACGATACAGAGAAGATTTTGAGGATCAAGGACAAAATAATTAAAATTTATCAATTGTCAAGACATCAAAGAAACAGAATAGGAATAAATGAATAATAGAAGAAGAAATGGATTCTCTGGCAAATTCTCCTAAACTTTTTTTATTTCTTTTTTGTTGAGGCAATTGGGGTTAAGTGACTTGCCCAGAGAGGGTCACACAATTAGACAGTCTTAAGTGTCTGAGGTCATATTTGAACTCGGGTCCTCCTGACTTCAGGGCTGGTACTCTGTCCACTGTGCCACCTAGCCACCCCTAAACTTTTTAGGAACAAAAATGTTTTAAGTGGTCT
The DNA here is from genome assembly GCF_902635505.1 of Sarcophilus harrisii. Lineage (NCBI taxonomy): Eukaryota > Metazoa > Chordata > Mammalia > Dasyuromorphia > Dasyuridae > Sarcophilus > Sarcophilus harrisii. Next base: position 54,430,229 of record NC_045432.1, on the reverse strand, counting down.
AAAGAGGTTGCCCCCACTTAACTTACTAGAATATATGGATTAAAATGTGAAATATGTCTAATATGATTGTTCATGTATAACCTATATCAGATTGCTTGCCATCTTGGGGAGGGAGAAAAAATGGAAATCAAAATCTTATGAAAATAAATGTTAAAAAAAATAAAGAGTATATAGTTAAAACAGATACTAACAAGATATTTGATAGAGTACTGGAGTCATTCTTCAAAATGGAAAGAAGACAAGGATATGCTCTATCATCTTTCATCTAATTGTTAAAGCAATTAAATAATAATAGGTCCTTAAAATGTTTATTAGTTGAAAAGAATATAGGAGTATATAAATATGAAAGAAACTAACCCCCCAATTTACTACTGATCTCATATATGTTCAACAACATGGTAGGCTATATAAATCTACAAAAACATCTGTACTCATAAAAAGGGATTCCATGCAGAATATCAAAAATATGCAAATCATTTGGGTATTAGCTTAACTTAGAATTGAAAAGTGTGTTCTCTTTAAAAAGGAAACAAGGAACATCAATAAATGAAAAGAATATCCTTTGCACCTGATAAAGCTTAAAATATTACTGATATTAATATATAAATTTAATAGAATACTGATTAATTATCCTGGAGATGCTTATGAAAACTGACAAATTGATGGTAACATATAACTAGAAATATTAGCAGAGAAAATTAGCAAATAAAAACTTAATAAAAAGAATTAACAGAGGTATTCATCCTACCAGATTTGAAAACATATTACCAATGGATAGCAAAACCATAAGATTATTACGTTTAAGACAGAAAAAAGTATTAATATCATAGAAGAGATTCCAGAAAAAGAATCAAATTGTTATTCCATGATTTGATGAACTGGATAACAGAAATGGAGAATAATTAACTTGAATCCATAATCCACAGTGCAAAAAAATCCAGATAGTTCAGAGAATTTAAACGTTTAAATCTATTAAAACAAAAGAATAACATTTCTCCCAGCTACAGAGGGAAGATTTACTTCTAAATATTAAAGCATTAAAGGCTATCAAAAACAAGATAGATGTTCATATATATAAAATTAAAATCCTGCACAACTCAATTTACTAAAATAAATATCAAAAATCAATAGAATAGAGAAAATATTTGGAAAAATAACAGATAAACTTTATCAAATGAGATAATGTATGGGAAGGTGCTTTATAAAACACAAATTGCCATATACATATAAACTCTGATAAGAAGAGATTTTATATCTAAAACACATTGAAAATTGACACAAATATATGTAGTCAACACCAAGATTCCATTCAATCCATTATATAAATAAAAAGTTTACACCAGAGGAAAGACATAATAAATCACTGAATTAAAGCACTTCTGAAATGAAATAAAAGGATCCTTCGACAACAGTGCAGACTGGCCCCATTTGTTTTAGAGATCCTAGAGGAAGAAAGGGATTTGGCCAGGTTACACAATGTAGAACTCACCTCTCCTGACCCCTAATACATCAAAACAACAACTTCACAATCAAACACAAAAATGCATATCAAAACAACTTTAAAGTGCCACTCATAAACTTCTGAAACTAGCCAGTGAATGAATAAAATGACAAAAGGCCAGTGAAGCAAAAATTAGGGTGCTATCTTGATTCTGTGGAGAAAAACACAAAGAAAAAAGAATTTGCACCCCAATTTTCAAAGTTCCACTATAGCAGAGAAACTGACAGCAACACAGAATATTCAAGCAAATGATAGCATATTAAGGCAATGATTATTTTTCGAAGACATCAGAGGAGCATATTAACACATACAAATGTATATATATATATATATATATATATATATATATATATGTATGTGTGTGTGTGGGTGTATATTCACAATATATATATATATATATATATATATATATATATATACACGTGTGTGTGTATATAAACACCATTAAGTGAAAAAAGCACATAAAATAGTACCTGTAAAGTGATCACGGGATCTAAATGTGTAACAGAAACATAAGCTCAGAGGATTAAGAAGGACCTTCAAGGTCATCTAGTCCCACTTTTTTTGTAAATGAGGAGTCTGCTGCTTCCAAAGTAGAAATAACTTGTCCAAGATTACACAAGTAGTTAGTAGCAGTCGTTATTCAAACCTAGATCCTTAACTTCAGAAGGTAATCTGGATGAATCCAAATAGGGCTTAAAGCTGTTTTTGTTTTACAAGGATGCTTAGGTTCATAATATTTTTCAATGCAATGAATTAAAACATCTTTTGAGTTTCTTGAGAGTCCATTGCTTTGCAATTTATACTTATGTAGCGAGCAGGATAGAAAGCAAAGCTGGCCATTTCTAGGTAATACACTGTTATTAGTACAGTTGTCCACAAACCACCATGTTAGAGGCCACCACTCTGAAGAAAAAGACAGTAGGATGATTCTTTAACTTCTGAAATCTGGGTCACCAAGATAGGAAATAATAGCTAAGGCCAGACGGTTGCTTCCCCTGGATTGGGAGATCCCTAGGTTGGGTTACAGAATCAGACATTTAAAACTAAAAGATACCATGATGGCCAGAGTCCAATTCTTTCCCTCCCCCCATTCCATCATTTTTCTAATGAGGAAACTGAGGCTCAGAGAGACTGTAAATGCTTTGTCCACAATCATAAAACTAATAAATGTCTGAGCTGGGATTTGAATCCAGGTCCTCTCAACTCTATGTCCAGTGCTCTTATCGGTTGGTAAAAGTATATAACTCATGGCCACCAAAGCCAGATTGAAATATAACTCAAAATGTTTAAAGAAATAAATAAAAATAAAAATACAATACAATATAAGTTAATTTACGTTTTTCTAAGTCAATACACAGTCTGTAGGGTTGTTTCTACTTAAGTTTGACACCACTGTACTATGGCATGCAGATTCAGAAACGTCTTGATTCATTCAGAAGTAACTGGATCTAGTCAGCTGATTCAAGCTAACTAAATTGGTAAGGGTAAAATTTATAATCCAGGATACATTTATTAAATTACAATCATAAATAAAATTGACAAGAGGTACATTTTTCCTCCAGGAGGAAAATCTGCACAAAGAAACTGATTTAAGATCACTGGCTCCTTGGACCACCATCCTTCTATTTGTATTTGTTGCTATGCTTTTTCAAATCAATATTCTTATAATGGGTTACTTAGGATTTCCAAGTGTTCAGACTTTTCATTTATGATATTTTAGATGGACCATATATTGGTAACATGGGGAAAGATCTCAATTTCATTAGTAAATGCTATCCAATTTACACTGTACAATAGCTTAGACTACTGTTGAGAAGTTTTCCTATAGAAAACTAATCTTCATTCTGGGTGAATCATTCTTAGTCTCAGAGAGGATGGATGGCCTTTTCCCAGTACAGAGGCCCAGGTTTCTTCTTGAACTGTTGATACATCCAATGTCTATACCATGTGTAGGTCTCTTGAGGGATGACATTCTTATTTAAATGCCATTGCCAAGTCAGGTTTTTAAGCAATACAGTGACATGATGAAATCTTTTCTGAAGATTAATCTGAAAGCTGGGAACAAATGAATTATAGGAAAGAAACACTGGAAAGAGATTGCCAGAGGGGAAGTAATCAAGAGCCTGGCCTACAATGGTGGGACTAAAAGAGATGAACTGAAGAAACACTGAAGAATATTTACTACTACATTGTCAATGGGATGTTCTTCTCTATACTTAGGTAACAGAAAATGTGTCATGTGCTTTCCAAAAGTTTTAAAATATTTGATGGAGATTGGCTCAATTGTAGCTGTAGTGAAGAAAGTGCTTCATAAGCTGTAAAGTGCTATGTGAGTGTGAATTATTTTCATTACACTTATGGGTAGGCAAACCATGACAATGATACAAAGATTTTTCATACACAATTTTTCTGCTTTGTGTTTTCTAATATAATTGAGGCCTACATTCTGACTGAAGGGTTTTTCACATTCATTACATTCACAAAGTTTCTCTCCATTATGAATTTTCTGATGATGTATATATTACACTGACATATATACATATATCAGTATGTACAATGACATATAGTCCACTGATGGTCCATAAGACTGCGGTTATAATAATAGCCAAAATTCATGAGTTTTTCTGTCACTTGAATTCTCCAATATTGACTAAGCCCTGATATTTTCCAAAAGGTTTTCCTCTATTCATTAGATCAACAGGGATTTGCTTTACTATTAACTGTCTAATGGTTAACAAAATCCAAGTATTTTCTGAAAGTTTTCCCAAACTCCTTACTTTCACTGGGTTTCTAACTACTATGAGTTTTTTGATGTCTGTAAAGGGCTGAACTCTTCCTAAAGGCCTTCCCACACTCATCACATCCATGGAGTGATGGTCCACTATGAATTCTCCGATGTCGATTAAGACCTGAACTCCTCCTGAAGGTTTTCCCACATTCATTACATTCATAAGGTTTTGCTCCACTATGAATTCTCCTATGTTTAATAAGATCTGAAGGTCCCCTGAAAGTTTTTCCACATTCAATACATTCATAAGGTTTCTCTCCAGTATGAATTCTCTGATGCTCCAGAAGGCTTGAGCTTTGCCTGAAAGGTTTCCCACATTCCTTACATTCATAGGGTTTTTCTCCTGTATGAATTCGTCGATGTTTGGTAAGCTCTGAACTCCTTCTGAATGCCTTCCCACACTGAATACATTCAAATGGTTTGGCTCCACTATGAATTCTCTGATGTTCAAGAAGGCCGGATTGCCCCCGAAAGGCTTTACCACATTCATCACACTTATAGGGTTTTTCTCCGGTATGAATTCTCTGATGCTTAATAAGATCTGAATGTTCCCTGAAGCCTTTTCTACAGTCATTACATTCAAAAGGCTTCTCACCACTGTGAATTCTCTGATGCCGAATAAGGTGTGTGCTAACCTTGAAGGCTCTGCCACATTCATTACATTCATAGGGCTTCTCTCCACTGTGAACTTTCTGATGCTGACTAAGGCCTGTACTCCTCTTAAAGGACTTTCCACATTCATTACATCGATAGGGCTTTATTATGCTATGAATTCGTCTATGTCTACTAAGACCTGAGCTCCTCCTGAAAGCTTTCCCACATTCCTTACATTTATAGGGTTTTGCTCCACTGTGAATTCTCTCATGTTCAATAAGTTCTGAGTGTCCCTTGAAGGCTTTCCCACATGCCTCACATTCATGGGGTTTCTCTCCACTATGGATTCGCTCATGCTGAATAAGTTCTATGTTAAGTCTGAAGGTTTTCCCACAGTCTTTACATTCATAGGCATTCTCTACCCTTTGCTCCTGTCTCTGGTTTTGTTTTGGAAAGTCTGAATTATTTGTGAAGCTGTGATGTGAATCGTACGGATGGGCCCTATCTCCTACAGGCTTTCCCTGCTGCCGCTCTAACCTGCCCTCAAAGTCACAGTGTCCTCCAACTAAAGAGTCCTGGTGAATCCCCTCTGGGGATCCTGCTGACAACATTCCCTGGATTTTCACTTCTTCACCAACTTCCTGCTGTGGAATAGATGCCTCTTTCTCAGTCACAGAGCTCTTAGCTGAAATGATAAATAGAAAATACCCAGATCAATAGAGTGCGAGAATCATTACATAAACGAATGCCTACTGCAGGCAGGTGTCTTGGAAAGAGCCTCAGTACAACTCTTAAGGTAGCAGATGAGAACTGGATGAGGAAGGAAAGGAAATGGAGACATAAGAGGAACGGCTGGCACGAATGGCAAAGCAAGTAGAGAAAAGAGGTGGGTCCGTCAAAGAAGGTGGACAATATCACAACAGTAGAAGATGAGAAAATGAGGAGTAACAGAAGGAGCAGTGAAAAAGAGCGATCAGGCCAAGAGCTGTGGTCAAGAAGAGAGACCAAGAAAAGTGACAATGACTGTTAGTAGAAGCACAAAGAAGTGGAGTATTTGTGACGAAATGGGCTCCCAAAGTACCAGCACTGCTTCCTGATCCAGGATTACTGGATCTCCTCTACAGGATGTCAAAAAGAGGAGATGGATAAAGCAATAGCTCTGTCTAGGTATTGCAACATCTGTTTATCTCTTCCAGAACCCTTCTTCTACTTCAGTAAAAGAAATCTAACAAGCAAGACCACCAGCCAGATGAAGACAAATAACATTTATTATAATAGATAGGATAACTTTAAGGATTTTCTTTTAATTTACAACTAGAAATATGAGCTTTACTCCAAAATAATTTAGTACTTAACTGTCTTGCTTCTATTTGCATCCCCAACTCTTAGCACAGTGCCTAATATATTGGAAACTTATTTGCTCCATCTATTTATCTAGTTACTGTAGGTGGAATAGCCTTAGGCTTTTTCCCAATACATAAGTGACTTTTTACCAAAAATGTTTTCCCTTAAGAAATAATATTTAGTCCAAGTTTCTTTTTTATAAGACCTATCTGTAAGCTCAGACATTTACATTTGAGCCCAGACAAACTCCATCTATCCTAGCATCAGTGGTATATTCCTCAAACACTCCAAAATGAGAGGGGGGTAGAGAAAGATAGTCCTTTTTTTCTGATGGCATGAAAGGTATGGGATAGCAACTGCTGGGGTCTAAAGGAAGAGATGACCAGAAGAAATGGAAAGGAAGGCACCATTAGGCATAATGACACCTTTCGCCTGGACAGAACAAAGTAGCATCAAGGAGACCACATCTATATAAATCAAACAACTGTCCCCACCTCATTGAACAACTAAGCTGTCATTTATTCACTCACCACCATGGATCTCTTGAACCTCAGTTCTGGGCAGATCTGGCAAGCATGGTACTTCCCCTCGCTCCAGCTGGAAGATCAGGTCAGGTTTGGAAACAGGAAATCCTGCTCGTGGGAAAGGAAGCCACATGTGGCCATTTGGTCTTAGGACTGACCCAGAGATGCCCCAGAGCTCAGTCCCAACCAGACTGTGTTCAGGGATTTTACAGAGAAACAACTAGAAAGGTTCAAATGAAGAACACCTATGGAGAGTAAGGCTTACCATAAGAATTTTCTCTACTAGAACCTAAAGTTAACTGGGCTAAGAATAACCATAACATCTGAGATTTCACAGATTTAAGAAGTTCAGGGCTCTACCACACAGGTCAGTACTTGGTCTGCAACTTAAAAGACTTATGTGGGCCACTGAAAAGTTAAGTAACTGGCCTACCATCACAGAGCCCCCTATAAGGTGTCAGAGGAAGAATTTGAAGCCACGGCTTCCTAACTCCAAAGCCATGTCTTATCCACTATACCACACTACCCTCTTCACGATCCCACAAAATTAATTGAATAAAAATATGATAAGTGTTTTAAAGATTCCACAGTAGGAAAAGCAAGATCAAGAGATCCAGGTTCCCCTTAGTTGTGGGAGCTCAAATAACTTACCCTTTTGGAGGCTCCATATCTCTATAAAATGAGGTTTAGATGAGATAATATCTATAGGCCTTTCCAGCACAATGATTTGAAATTCCTCTCTGTTCTAAGTCTGAATGCAAGCAATTCAGAGACATCTGGACCAGCACCAGCACCACCACCACACACGCACAAGCAGAAAAAGATCAAGGGTTCCAAGGAAGTCAACAATAACAATGATTAAGGAGAAGGAATAATCTGTCCTTCATGTGAGGATACTAAAAAGTTAAGTTTTTTTGGGTCCAAAAAGAGCAAAGCAGACAGGGGATGTTATCAAAGGGAAAAAGGGGGATTCCCTCCAACTTAAATCTGAAAGAGAGGAGCAGGTTTTAAGACAAAAGGAAGTCTTATTTTATACACAGAAGAATATAGGAGAAATTCAATTTGAGGCTGTGGGCGTTCAAAAACTTTAACCATGTTGGACATAAAGCAGTCCTTACTTTCTTTGGTTTATCCCCATATGAACAAGCTCTTTGACCATTCAAGGAGTAGACATAATTGGAGAAACCTGATAATGATAGTGCTACCCACCTCTCAATGGGCAGCAGACTCAGGGTCGAGCATGATATCTATTGGACACGGCCAACTTGGGGATTGGTTTCATTACACTCAGCTGATTTGTCATAAGGTCTTCAATTTTCTTTTTCTTTTTTCCAATGGGGAGAAAAGAATGCTCAATAAGTGAACATTTTTTCCCCTGAAAACTAACAAGAAAGGGAACAGAACCCCATTCGAGCATTATAGAATTTAGAGAATGAAGCCATGCACTTGCATTCATCTCTCCCATGGTCTATAATCTTCAGTCATGTCCCTTCCCTGCCTACTCCCTTTTATCTCCTAAAAATTCACCAAGTCACTTCTCATGTGGAAATTGTCACATCATGGGGTCATTTCAAATTTATCTTCCCTTGAATTGTCTATGGGTTTCCTGTATATTTGGGTGTGGTGACCAGACTATTCAGTATCTCACATACTCAACAGATGTGAGTGGGCACAAAGACAAGGTAATGCTAAAGTCCCTCTGAGACAAAAGTAAAACAAACTTGCCATTTAGCCTTCAAATTATTTAAGTCTAAAATAATAGGTGATAATGAATTCTGGGTTATTGTATGACTATTCCCAGATATTTAAGCACACAAATATTGACAAAAAAGGAAACTGAAGAAGAGATTGTGCCTCCAGTGGTGAAGCTGGAGGGGGTCCTTACCCAGTGAAACGACATTCTCATAATTTTCCAGCATCACGTCCCTGTAGAGCCTCCTCTGAGCAGGGCCCAGCTGTCCCCATTCCTCTTTTGTGAGATACACGACCACATCCTCAAATGTCACCAACTCCTAAAAGAAAAGGTTCCTGCTGCCCCCATGGATAATTATACCAGTCTAATCCAGGACTAGGGGCAAAATGAGAAGCCCCAGAAAGGAAAGGGTAAGGTGGCTAAGGGTTTGGAGTGTGTATGTGTGTGCATACCTGGGGAGGAGGTTTTGGGGGAGGGAGAGAACGAGGGTAGAAATATGGGGACAAATAAACCTAAGTTACATGTTATAGTACAAAGAACACCTGACTGGAAGCCATGAAGCTTAGCTTCCAGTCTGGGATCTCTTACAAACTTGCCAAATTCTCAAAGACCCTAAAGCAGTTTTCAATTCACGAAGTGACAGTACCCATAGCTACATCCTCTACTGAGAGAGAGGGAACGAGAGGGAACGAGGGCTCAGGTCACTGGATTCAGCACCACCGGAAGAGATGCTGAGTGAAGGAGCCATGAGCGAGCCTCAGGTAACAGCAATATTCTCCCATCTTGAGAAAGGAAGAGAGAAGCACATCTCACCTGGGGCCTGGCTGTCAGAAGAAGAGCTGCCATCAGTTCCGCTCCTGTGCTCCCCTTTCGGGAAAATGTTAGACTCTGGGGAAAAGGCAAAGCTAAGAAAAGTGAATAAAGCCATGAGTGAGACCTATCCCTACCCTTTGGGTCTCCCACCAGTAAGACATAGAATCTTCTTGGGCTCCCTGGTAGAAATACTTTAAACCACTGTTCAAAAGCCTTGTTGAATTTTAGCTATTTATTTATAGATGGATCTGAGACACAAGGCAACATGGGTTAACACAATGAAAGTCCCTTAAACAACAGAAGAAGTGGGCTGAAAAACAAAAGACAGACCAGAGGAATGGAGACAGAGAAAAGGAAGAGGAGGTGGAAGGGGAGGAAAGGAGGAAAAGAAGAAAAGAGGAGAGGAAAGAAGTAAAAAAGAAAAAGATTCTTTCAAATACTGTATTATTAGTAATTAATTATAAGAGAGAAACCAGAAACAAATGAGAAAAGGAAAAAATGGCTGAAACAAGAAAGGCCCAAAATCTTGAGAGGCAAGATGTTCAAATTATAGCTAAGAAATCAAATAAGAAAAATCTTAAAAGCAACAATAAATAAACCTGAATTCATATCAACCAAATCAACCAATAAATAAGTATTGATTAAGTGTCTATTTTGTGCCAGAAAATGTGCAAGATACCAGAATTCAAAGAAAAAATGTAATGTCTCTGTTCTCAAGAAGCTTACATTGTCTCAAGGGAAACAATATGAATTTTTATAAGTAGATTCAAAATATATACAAAGTACAGTGGGGAGAGGGGAACAGGAAAGGCTTCATGAAGAAAGGGGCTCAAAGGAAGTCAGAGGTTAGAGGAAAGGAAAGTGAATTCCTGACATGGAGAAAAAAGATGGGATACAGCAAATAGGCTGGTTTGCTTAGAATACAGATTGCATGAAGGGATAGAATTTGTAATGAGTCTGGAGTGAAACTGTGAAGAGCTTTAAATGTCTAATGGAGGAATTCATATTGATCCTAGAGATAAGAGGGAACCACTGGAGCTTCTTGAGTAAGGGAGTGACATGGTCAGATGTGTGTTTTAGCATTATCATCCTGGCACATCTAGGAAAGACTGATTAACGAGGCAAGAACCAGGTGCAGGGAGACCAATTAGGAGGCCATGGCAGAGTCCAAGTGAGAGGACACCCTAACTACAGTGGTGTCTATAGAAGTGCAGAGAATGGTATGGATGGAAGAGATGTTATGAAAGTAGAAGTCACAGGAAGTAACAACTGATAAGAAATGAGATGAGGGAGAATGAAGTCTAGACAAAAATAGGAAAGTTCTATAGAGAGGTGGGTTTGGGGGAAAAGATCATAAGTTCTCCCAGGAGAATAAGTTATAGAATAACAACATTATAAAGAAAACCAATTTTGAAAGATGTGAGGATTCCAATTAATGTGATGACAAACCATGATTGCAAGGGATTAAGAATGAAGTATGTTATTCCATTTCTAACAGAGAAGTTATAGTTTCAGAGTGCAAAATAAGATATATACTTCCAGTCATGGTTTATATGGGAATCTGCTTTGTTTGACAAAGGCTTTGTTTTTCTTTTTTCTTTTTCTAAGGCGAGGATAAAAATCGAGGAACAAAAAGAAAAGAAAAAGAAAAGAGGGTCATCGAAGTATCTTTTTAAAAACAGTACAGAAGAAAATAGAAGGCAAGCCAGAAGGAAGTAGAAATGTGCAGGATGGCTTAAAAGCCACAGGTTGGCTTTATTATTCATGTCAAAAGAAAAGTGGGCTCTCTGTACTTTCAAGGAAGCCTTTCTTTGTCCTACTATGCCCATTTTATTTGATGTTTTCGGAGTTCAGAATAAAAAGAAATACTCTTTTAAAGATTTAGCTAAAATCTAATATTCTGCAGGAGACCTTTTCCAGTTCTCCACTTGCTAGCACCTTCTCCTTTAAGATCACCCTAACTTCTTACATGTACCTATGTACATGCTGTCCCTCTCATTAGTCAGTCAATAAACATTTAGTAAGAGCCTACTGTATTCCAGGTACTGTGCTGAGCACTGGGAATATAAAAAGAAGCAAAAGATAGCCCATGCCATCAAGAACCTGATAATCTAATGGAGGAGACAAGAAGCAAACAAATATGTACAAATCGGCTACATAGAGAAAAGGGGCAGGGAATATTTTTGCCTTTTTTATATTTCCAGCATTTATTAGGATAGTGCCTAGCAGAGAATAAGCACTTAAACTTTTCATGATGAAACTGGGGAGGAAAGGAGAGGGGAGAAGTGAAGAGAAAAAAGAGGAAGACAGATAAAAAAAAAGAAAGGAAAGAAGGAAGGAAGGGGAGAGGGAGGGAAGGAAGGAAGGAAGGAAGGAAGGAAGGAAGGAAGGAAGGAAGGAAAGAAGGGTAATATTCTCTAAAATGTAATATTCTCTTGTTGGGGTTTTCTTGGGGTCTCTGGGAGCAGCCTTCATTTCAGTTCAGTAATCACCCCAAATGCAGCCAGGTGTTAAAGTCCAAATCCTTTATTGTCTCTTTCAAGTCTTGTCTCCTTTCCTGCAGCCCAGTTAGCTTTCTTAGAGGCCTATCTCTCTCCTTGGTTCCAAGAGCTTAAGCTCCTGCCGCCTTCTCTAGCTTCTGAATCTCCCTGACTGAATTCTGGCTGAGGGTCTGAGAGCTTCTAGTGTGTTTGTCTTTCTGGCCCCGAAAGCTCCTTGCTTATATGTTCCCCACTGAGTATACACCAATCATTATATCACTAGGAAACCATTATTTGTTGTAGGATTAAATCAACACTAAACTAGATTTAACCACTGTCTCCTCAATTCCCCTTAGTACCTTGTTTCAAGTTCTGGCTGATAACATCTCCTTATAGGATTAAATCAATCATACTGAACCATGCTAAATTAGATTAACTATTGTCTCTATCAATTCCACTAATTTAGTACCTTGTTTCAAGGGAGGGAAGGAAGGAAGGAAGGAAGGAAGGAAGGAAGGAAGGAAGGAAGGAAGGAAGGAAGGAAGGAAGGAAGGAAGGAAGGGAGGGAGGAAAGGAGGAAGGGAGGGACAGAGTTGTTTTAGACATTGTTTCAGATGCTTATAGGACATTTAGCAACTGGTGATGGAAACAAAACTGAAGCTCGGGAGGGAGCAAGATGGTGATTAAAGCAAAGTAGTTTATGAAAGCAGAAGACAAGAGGAAGAAAGCAGGAGAAAAAATGTCTTTAACCTAAGTAATTAGCAATGAAAAAACCCTACAGCAACAAAAAATTCCTTAAACCTAGAAAATTAGCCAAGGAAAAGTTTCTTCCAATTCACAGAAATACCAAACATGTTAGAAAGCCCCAAGAAAAATCATCACAAATGTTCTGTAAAATGAGCAGGTGTGTGAAGAAATGATAACTGAAAGCATAGCCCAAATGAAGTACTATCCAAACAAAATAAGGCAAAAATCTTTAAGGAAAAGAAAAGATCTTTAAAAACACACATCTCGTATAACCAAAATATTACCAGACTGCCAACAACCACACTGGCAAATTGATCAGTCTCATGGTTCAATTAAATCATAAAAACAGGCTCAAAAAAGGGAGAGAAAGATTGATTTTATATTTTACAATGTATCCCTTTATCATGCTTCAGTTTCCTAAGGGTGGGAAAGAAAGCGTTCCACTGCATGCACACACACCTAGCCACTAATCTGTAATTTCATAGATGAATCTTCTAAAGGTGCTTGAGGATCACAAACACGACTCGATCCCTAGAAGTTTGTGATTCTGAGGGCTGCTCTCCATCCAACAATATAACAACACAAAACAGGGGCATTTGGAATGAACATGGAAAAGGGAAGGTGAAATGGAAGCTATGAATGAACTAAATAGTGGCTGTTTGCATATTCTAAGAGGAAGAAGAGTCAAATTTGAAAAGGATAATGTTCATTTGTCCTCTATTAAAGTCCTGTTCTGATATTGCACAATGGCTTAGAGGCCATTCTGGTGTTCTGGAGGCTATACCAGCAGAGGCCAAGCTCTGGCAAGACAAATCAGAGAAACTCTAGTAAGAAGCCCACTTCACTGAAGCCAACAAATATGTCTCTGCCATTTCCTCAGTGACCAACCACTCTAAGCCAAATTCAGACCATCAGAAGGCTATTCATGAGGTAAGGGATGGACAGACCCATGGAGCCAGCTTTTGTACCCTTAAATCATTATGGTATAGTTTATTTACAAATGAAATGTGTTTTGTTGATAGTGTGAGGAAAGAGGCTAAAGAATAATAAGATGCTATATAGATTGTATAATAAAAACATTGTTGATAATTCAATTTAATAATGATATATTAAAAGTCTACTGTGTGCAAGGATAGAAGCAGCATAGTAGAAGTAGACTGAGAGCCAACCTGAATCAAGATCTGGGTGAAGTCAGCCTCTGACACTCAGGCAGATCATATAAGCTCTTAAGACCCTTAGCCAATTCTCTAAAAGTTGAAGTTATAGATGAGTGGCTAATATATGTAGTGGAGGGATTTTTCACAATGGGAGCTCACATACACATATGTGAAATCACAGATCTTAGTCCCCCCTCCCCAAAAGAATGTTGCAGTGAGTATAACCAAGACAAAAATAAAAGTCTCTGCCTTTAAAAAGTGAACATTATAATAGTGAGATACAATATTGACAAAGAAGCAAATTTAAAGTAATTATAAGCAAGAGAGTCTTCTAACAATTAAAGAGCTCGAGAAAGGCACAGAACACAGAAGCTGAGGCCTAATTGAGGTGATGGAGGCAAGAGATGTTAAGGAGGTGACTCAAAGGCAACTCTTGGCAAAGAATTAAATGGAGATGAAGATTGAGAGAAGGAAGAGTTAAGAGTGATTCTGAGCTTATTGACCTGGGATTGGGAGGATGCTGGCAGCCTCAAAAGAAATCGTTAAAAATAAAAAAGATTTGGTATGGAAAGAGAAGAGATAAGGAAGCAAAAGTGAACATAAGTTTGTTTCATTAACTGGAAAAGAACTTAATATACAATGAAATATAAAAGGTCTGGAAGGTGTATTTATAAAACCTAATATATATGGGAAACTGACTTCATAAAAAAGATTCATATGGATTAATATCAATCAATCAACAAATATTTATTGAGGGTGGTCTACTATGCTCAAAGCACTACACTCTAGTGGCTTACAGCATACTTCAGCAGACAAAATTTAAACTCACCAGAAATTGAAGACCAATGTAAAAGTTCAATGACAACCGAAGCAGTAAAAGACACGTCACAAAGCGCCTCATGATTAATTGCCCAGTGACTGAAACAATGAGTATTAAAAGCCTATTATAAGTAGCAGAGGAAAATCCACAAACTCCCATCCATTGAAAAATGAATGGGAGTTAGCTAGGCAGGCCAAGAGCGAAGACAAAGGCAAGCAAGAAGAAGCAACACTCCAAGAGGGAATTTCTCAATGCTAACAAAAAAAAAAGAAGAAAAAAAACAGGTCAACAGTGAATAACAGATGACTCGTTTCATATATCACATAGCAAAGCCTATGAAATTATTTTAATTTGCATGATTAAAGTACTGAAATGATTTAGAGATGTACGCAAGGATACTAAATCGTCAAATAAATGATCAATTATCCCTTTCCAAACAGTAATGTATTGGCCCTTCTACAGAAACCAGGGAGCCTGGCCAGAATTTGTAAGGCTGCCTCTCTGCCTAGAGAAATGCAGCGGTGGGACATTTTAGATCTTCCTGGCACCCCTGTGGATACCAGTTCTCTACCAACCCCTTGAGGAGCTTTCCAACTCATAAAACAGGCCACCTTCCTTTAAGCCTTTGATGTTTCAGGTCCAACAAAGACAAAAAAACAGGTATACACACTTCACATCAGAATTATTTTAAAGCAAAAAATGTCAAGACATCAAGAATGTGCAAGTTAACAATAAATGGAATCATTTTAATAGTCTGCTTCCAATTCTGGAGAGAATGTACATTAAAATTGGCTCTAAAAATAACAGGCAAGATGTTATTTGTCATCTTACCTGTTATTTTTAGAGCCTGCTTTAACATATGGATATCTTGCTATGGACAAGTCTAGCAAATTGCATCTATCAAAAACAGTAGGAGAGAGAGGTCACCTGGGATAGTGAATCGTGCTAGAGTTGGGATTGGGAAGTAGTTGTTGTTCAGTCATTTCACTCATATTCAACTCTGCATGACCACTTTTGGGTTTTTCTTGGCAAGGGTACTGGAGTGATTTGCCATTTTCCTTTCCAGCTCTTTTTATGGAGGAAGAAACTGAGGCAAACAGCAAAATGACTTGCCCAGTGTCACACAGTGAATAGTATCTGAGGCTGGATTTGGGTCCCCTGACTCCAGGGCCAGCATTCTAGCCACCAGCCACTGATTTGGGTCCAAACACTATCTCTAATACTTAGTAGCTGTATGATACCTCTTTGAGCCTCAGTTTCTTTATTTGTAAAGGGGGAAAATAACAGCACCTATCTCCCACAGTTGTTCATGGGCTGAAAAGATTGTCTATAGCACTTCACTGACTTGAAAATGCTTTACAAATTTGAGTTTTTTTTTTAATTAAACCAAGTAGTAGTCAGGCTAGCAAAATGACCCACTAAAAGTGACACTTTGCCTGACATAGGTCATGGATCAGGAGGCAATACATAAATGTATAAGAAAATATACTTTTAATTAGCACTTTTGCTGACTCATAGTATGGTATCATTAATAATGGAAAAACTGAGAAGCCCAGCATAGCTAATACACACAGAAACTGAGAAAGTCACTCCTGGAATAACTGGTTACATTGAAAGGAAATACAGTTGACAGTAAAAGCAATGAATGAATGATATACCAGAGGCGAAGCCACCAATTAAGCGTGGCAGCCAAAGGAGAACTAAGGAAAGAAGCAATTTGTACACTATTAAAATTTTTTTAAAGGAAAAAGAGCACATTTCATCTAGCCCAAGAAATGAAAACTGGAAAATAAATAACTATTTATTGAATTTAAAGAATAACCCCACCCCCAACTCATTCTACTTCTATCAGACTCAATGGAAGACTATAAGAATTAGAGCAGAATCAATCAGTTTACATCAAGAAAAAAAAAACAATGGCCAAAGAATGAAATCTAAGGGCAGCTAGATGGTGCAGTGGATAGAGCACCAGCTCTGAAGTCAGGAGGACCTGAGTTGAAAGCTGGTCTCAGACACTTAACACTTCCTGGTTGTGTGACCCTGGGCAAGTCACTTAACCCCAACTGCCTCCAAAAAAAAAAAAAAAAAAAGAATGAAATTTAAGCACAGGACATTTGAGAGAAAAAAAATGAAACAAGTATATGGACCTTAGGGTAGACTCTAAAATAATAAAAACAGGGAAAGGAGAAAAGTAATAATAGCTAAAGAGACAAGATCCTGCCAGGAAGCAAATTTTATTTTACTTTTTAATAGTATTTTATTTTTTCCAAATACACGTATAGATAGTTTTCAACATTCATTTTTATAAAACTAAGCAATTAAAAAAATAAAAAGTCTTATTCAGATGTTTTGACAGTCTTGGTGAAGTTTTCACCTTTTCACTGCACTAAGTCTTTTGGGATACACTCACAGTCTATATGTATGTGTATGTGTACATGTATGTGTGTGTGTGCGTGTGTGTGTGTGTGTGTGTGTGTGTGTGTGTAGAGAAGGAGAAAGAGGAAAAGACAGAGACACACAGAGACAGAGAAAGAGAGAGACACAGAGAGACAGTGACAGAGAGAGAAACAGACAGAGAGAGAGTATGAAAGAGAGAGCAAGCCTGAAGTGCCAAACTTTAACAGGTCCTGCATAAAAGAATTCAATTCCCAGCTACAGAAACTGAAACATAAAGGACAAAGAAAAGAATCCTGTTCCTCAGAAAATGGTGTCAGAATCATGCCAGTGTTGTATGTCATTTTATAATAACCTAATGCAAAGGCACCAAAAGCCAATACTATTTTTGAAATGCTAAAGTCAGATCCTAAACATAAAGAAAATGTTTTTCTATTTAGAACTAAAAAGAACCTTAGAGTTAATTGAGTCCACATAATCAATTCTGTAGATGAGGGAACAAAAATTAAATGACTTGCCCAGTGCCATATAGATGGTAAGTGGGAGAGCTTAGATTTGCACCCAAATCCTCTGATTCCAAATCCAGCTTTTTATTGTCTATATATTTCCACAAAGAAATATGGAAGCTAAAAATCTTTTTACAAACAAGACAATAACCATTAATTACATATACAAGACAAATATGTAATATTAGCAATACAGTAAAAATGATGCAGAAAACAATACAAAGTTTCCTTTAAAATCTTAGAAATATATAAAATATAACCTACAGGATCACTCTTGTATGTTATTAAAATAATTCTAGAAAAATCAGAGGTACTATTTCCCCCCCCCCAAAATTGTGTAATTAAGAGGGAAATTAGCTCATTTAAGGCAATTATTAAAATGCTAAAGTTTACTGGTTTATACACACCAAGCAGTACAGAAGGAACAAATAACTATACTGAATGATGTCTGTTTTGATGTAAATGAATGTAAGCCAATATATAATTTTCAGATGGGCAAAATAAATGATTACATGACAGAACTGTCTTTTGGTATTTCCAATAAAAACCCCACCGGATTTCTCTATAAAATTGAACAAATGAATAAAAGGTTTCATTAGGCAAAAAAAAGAATCAAAATGAACAGAAAATCATTCGTGGAAACAAAAGAAAATGATGACTTGATTCCCAAATTTTAAGTCATCATTCTAGAGACCAGAAGACACATAGAAATGCAGAACCCTACAATAAGTCAATGACCAGTGATGAACATAAAAAATGATCATCTCAGGAAAACAAAAACTAATCCATTAAGTAAATTGGCTAGACAAAGGTGAACAGCTATTCCAAGGATACAGGAAAGTTTCAAATTTCTCTATGTGCCAAATCATTCAGGTACCTGAACAGCAAATCATATGAGACGTTGACCTTTAAAAAATTCACCATTCTGAATGGCAGTCTTTGTAAAATAATAACACTCTGTCTGCTTTCTTAAATGAAGCACATCAAGTATAACTCTTTTCTAGAGGACCCTGTTTCTCTACTGGGCTGAAGTACCATGATATCACCAGGCCTGCTAAGTTGTGTAAGGTTGACTGCCTCTACATTAAATGGCTCCACAGGATATTTGGGAGCATTTGCATCTGTTTTTCTGTTTCTTTCCTCACACTGGCACTTTTACTCAGTGTGGTTGCCTCTAACAGTCCCCATCTCCACTGTGACCTACTGAGGGCTAGAAAAATAGCCAATCAAGCTTATCTGAAGTGTGTGTAAATCAACACTATGAGACTCAATAGCTTCTCAGTGAGTCGCTGAGGGATCATCCTATGAGAAGAAAAGAAAATGCAGGGATTCTGTGACAACCATTTGGCTGTCTGGAAGCCTTTTTTTTTTTTTTTTTTTAAACTTATCTGTTAGTTTTCAGCTCTACTTCAAAAAATATGAAGGTGACAGACAGCTGAGTTTCAAGGAAGCAAAGTGTTACTGGAACATTAACCCATATACTGTACAAACAATAGGCACTAAATCAAAATGGGCATGAGATCTCCAGATTATCAAGACAATAGGAGCTCAAAACAAAAAGTAAGAACAAGGAGGACAACTTCGGCTTCATTATTTGAAGGTCACAAGAGGCTGAAAATATTGAAACATGTAACAAATTATGCAAGTTTATAGCATTTTTGAGAATATGCAGTTTAAAAAAACTACTAGAAAGTGAAAAAAGTATCTATTGAATGACGCAGAACAGAAAAGACAGAATGCAGAATGAATTAACATTGATTCCAATTGAGAATATACTAGTTCAATCATCTTAATCCCCAAAATGGTTGTAAATTGAGTGTTTGTTTTAATTGTCAAGCTGCTGAAATGTATATAAATATATATAAAGTATCTCCCCAAAGGAGAAAAGTCATGAGACGTCCCTGGGAACAACCAACAAGCAGGATATGTATGATTACAAACAAGAACGGGTGAGGGAGGAAGGGAGGAGACTAATTAACAAAAACAAAGCAGAAATTTAATGCAAATTAAACCATTCAAAAGAGATTCACATCCAAAAGCTAGGCAAGAAATGAGCACTATTTTCACAACCAAAGACAGGGGCACAGTCTTGCTTTCCACTAACCTGCTGTGCAGCTATAAGTAAAAGGAAAAATAGTAATTGCCAGAGACAATCAGGTCAAATTCTCAACTAAGTGAAGAGCCTGGAAAGGAACAGAGATACACAAGCGATAAGTGACAGATATATATAAAACCCTAAATAAAGGTCCAGGCCAATGGTAGAACAAATATCAGAACAAGGGCCATTGGCAGTAAAAGTGTTGTGGCATAACAGAGAAGACAATCAAATAGGGTTTTTGGAGGAGACCCAGACAAAGTTGTTGAGAGTGGGGACCTGGACACAAAAACATGACAATTCAGCAAAACAGTACATAACAGAGCCAAGTTTCCAAAATAGATGAAAGCAAATCTTTGACAAAAGTTTCAAAAGCCGTTTAAGAGAAAAGACATTTTTGTTAGCTTAAGGTGGAGGTAACTCATTGTTGTCTGGAAAAATGCTATCTAGTGAATTGAGGGTTCACACAGTCTCAACAGTGGTCGTCAAGGTGTGCCCCAAACCGGATGGCTTGTCCCTTTGGAATAGCACATCGTACCTTCAAAGCTCAGTGGGCATTCCTCACAACAAAAAATGAATGACCCTGTGTTTGGTACAGGTAAAAAGGCTTTGAAAATCACTGATAGATAAGGTTAAGCTCGCTCTCTCTCCTTCAAAAAGAAACACTAGTTCAGGGAGTGCCTTTTCTCAGAGATGCCAGGGGTCACATAAAATGAGAGGAAGGGGCTTCAAATGTCACTTGAACCTCAAAACACTAGTTGTATGTATATATGCCAAAATATATATTTTACTCTAAGTTAAAAGTATCATAATTATTTTGTTTTTCCAGACCTGTGATTTCATTACTCCCAGAAAGACACTTCCTTCGACGGATGCTGATCAGCAACTGCTTTACAATTTATAATTTTAGAGACTTGCCTGGGCAGGGGAGAGCAGTCGTGTCTTCAGTGACTTGTTCACAGAGCTATTATGTATTACAGACAGGACTGAATGCGAGTCTTCCTGCTTTGAGGATAGTTTTCCATCCTCTATGCAGGGGTTCTTAACTTGGGCCCGATAAACCCATTGCTAGATTTCAGAGAGTATTTGAAATTAAAAGGAAAAAAACCCGTTTATTTTCACTATTAATAGAAATTTAGCATTTAAAAATATCATTGAGAGCCTACCATCAGGAGCCATGATACCAAAGACATTCAATCCTATGCCAAACTTCCCCTTAACGATAACGATGACAGCTGACATTTACAGAGTATTGTACCAACCTTAAGACAGGGTGGAGTGTGGTTGGAGACCTGGCCTCAGAGTCAGGGAAGTCTGAGTTCATGTACTGCCTTTGCCATCCACTGGGCAGGTCTCCTCATGTAGTACACAGGAAGCACCTCACAGGCTCCAGCAATGTTACAGAGAAGGTTCAAGGGGCTATCTCCCTGGAGTTCGTCATACCCCAGTGAAATCCCAAGTCTGGTGCCATATCCTAACCCACCTTACGTACATTGTCCCATATGACCCTCCCATGCTAAGAGGTAGCCAACGTTAAACATCCTCATCATTATCCTATATATGAGGAAAGCCACTCCAAGAATAACTTGCCCCTGGCAAAACTGGTGACCAAAATGTGGAAGGTTCAGGACTCGATTTCTTATTTCTTGACTATGAGTCAAATGCTGTTTAAAAGGAACATACAATTTACCTTCTGTACATCAGACTAGAGGTTGAATAAGTGGAGAATCTCTTGAAAAGGGTATTAAATTGTCCCCGAGCAGGACTTTTGCTTTGTAAACTTGCTGCATGTAAAGATTGTTTTAAAAATAAGTGTTCAGCAAAACTGTTAAAGCATATTATTTGTGTCAGTCAATGAGTCAGTCAGCTAGCAGTTATTAAGCACCTATAATATAACCCAAACTGTGCTGGGCTTTATTTTTTTTTTTTTTTTTGCTGAGGCAATTGGGGTTAAATGACTTATCCAGGGTTACAGTCCTCCTGACTTCAGGGCTGGTGCTCTATCCACTGTGCCACATAGCTGCCCCCGTGCTAAGGCTTTGTAAGAGAAAACAAAAGATGTAAAAATAATTCTAACCTTCCTCTGATTTTACCAAGATTTGGCAACATGGAGAAGTCATTTAACATCTCTGGGCCTCAGTTTCCTCACCTGTAAAATAAAGGGGCTAAACTAGATGGCCCCTAAGGTCCCCTCCAGCTCCAAATCTATGATTCTATGATCCCAACCGAGGTATAACGAATCACCTGGCAGCATCAGGCAGATCACCTAAGAGAAAACAGATTGATTCTTGAACATAACTCAAATATAAAATGACAAGAAAACACCATAATCCCACTTAACCCTTCCCTTCACACCATCTCAAGTTATCTAGGGTCCACAATGGACATGGCCATCTTCTATGACACATGAGAGCAGAAGAAGAGGAACAGATGTGGGCCCAAGATCTTCCAAAACACAAATATGGAGAACAAGTGTTCTCACCCCTGAACTGCTCAGATTGAAAGTAAGAGAGTGAAAAGAGAAAAGGAAGGAACAAAAGGAGGCTGAAATCTGACAGCAGAGGCCCAGGCCAGAGGTGGAGCACTGGGTCCTGATCCTGCAGCTGCCAAAGCTTTGCTCGGCTTTGATGATGGCTTGAGAAGCAGTCAAAGGATGAGAAAGGAGGGGACGCCTTTGGTTTTGCTCCCATGGATTCAGTGCAATGTGACCTATGGAGCAATCAGAGCATGTGATAAACAAAGGTTTTAAAAGAATTTAATCCAAAGTTTAAAGGTTGGAAGGGACATGAAAATTATTAGCAAATCAGTTTAAATACATTTCAATTTAGGAAATGCCAGAAAGATGATGGTTCCTAACCTTTTCAAACATAAGGACTCTTTTATGAAGTTCTTCACATGACAATAGTTGTGTTATCAGTATCAAGTGAGTGATCAAAGATACCATCATCTAAAGCTGCTATAAATTCGGAGGTGCTGTTAATGACTACATTTTATCCACCAAAGCAGCATTATTTAGGACATCTAGAAAATGACAATGCACTGGTAAAAACAAGGATTTAAGGACCCATGCCCCCACCTCATACCATATCCCTAAAGTGGGGAACCCATGATTTTGGAAGATGTTACAAAGGAACTGGGCTTTTAGATTATATTGGACTTGAGACATCCACCCATGGTTCTCCCGGCAGAGAGGTCTTACTACCATATCAAGTCTGGCTCTGGCTCTAGCTCCTTTCTTCAACAATCATCACAATAGATGAAAATAGAGTCAATCTGTAACTGTTAGGGAAAAGTCAGCTATGGCACAGGCTAGCACTCTTACCTCTTTTAGTGTACATAGAAAATATTTTCAACAGCAAGATTGAATTATTTTTTTTAATGTACTCACTAATGATGGTTTAAAAAAAAAAAAAAAAAAGCTGTTACCAGCAAATTGTTGACTGCCATTTAAATGAAAAAAAAAAATCAGCTTTTAAAATAGTACCATTTCTGGCAATAGGAAATAAAAGTGTTTTCTTCCTTTGAACTAATTGATTCTAAATTTTTAAATGGAGGAAGGCTTAGAGAAAATGAAAGCGTAGGAAAACTTTTTCTTTTCCAGTCTATAAGTAAAAAGGAAGATAAATAAATTAGCTGAATATCATAAAATTCCATACTGATTTAACTGAAAACCTCCATTTAATGTTGGTTCATTATCAGATTAAAAAGTAAATTTAAATTAAATTTAAAACTCTGCAGTGATCCTGCTTACTTTTAAAATATGCATTTTCATTCCTGAAGAAAAAGAGCTGTGTACAGATTCTGCTTCTGTCACTAACTAGCTGATTTATCCAGAACAAGTCATCTGACCCCAAAGAAGGGTCTCAGTTTCCTCATCTGTAAAGTGAGGACCATGATCTTACATGGTTTCTTTGAGGAAAATGCCAAATCTGGAAGCACAGCATGTTATATACTTTACAATTCTGAGGGAATCAGTTAAATAAGTCATATTAATCACTGTTGGCTGGGGAGTTGGGGAGGGATTGTCCCCTTAATATAAGATGGGGGGGGGGAATAAACACCTGTTCTAATTATCCAGGCTGAATCAGAAATGGCTCATCTCTCAATAATTTCACAAGGATATGGTTTAATTACCTCCACTTAATAAAGCAGTAAAATTATTTTTCATTTTCTCTGCTATAGCAAGTGATATGAAATATAAAAATTTTTGATATATGCCTCTTAAAAATGAACAGCAGCATGTGTGTGGAAGGGGAAGACAATATTGATAATATCGTGTCTTCCTAATTTTTGAAAACTGGTTTTTAACAAAGCTTACTTTAGGATTTTTGTTTTCACACCACTCATTTCCTGCTACATTCCCCTGTATAGAACCCCCCCCCAAAAAAAAAAAAAACCAGTTCAGGAGCTTCCACCTTGACTTAAAGTGATTTGATGCAAGCAAAAGCCATCTCCCAGAAGCCATTACAAAGCTCTGTCCAATTGGGCCCTATGAAAAGAACCCAAGAGTCATAAGGCTGTGCCCCAACCATGTTCTATAAAGCGTTCAAAGGTCGAGAATCAGAGAAGCAGATCCCAGAGGCACAGGATCCATGTGGCCCCTCATCAACATCACTTCTAACCCTAAATTGAGAGAATAATTATTGATTGATTGGACAAGAAACTGACTGATGGATGATCATTTACTGAACATCTCTTAGATGAACAAGCTTACAGCAAGAGCAAGGAGACAAACAGGAAGGGAAGGAAGACCTGCTCCCTTTCCTCAAGGTTCTTACTACCTGTCACAAAGAAGCACAAGCTAATGAGACCTACAGTAAATTTATGGCTTGTTTTCCAAACAGTGGGGATACTAGGATCTAACAGGATACCTCAAATAAAAGAAAAATATAAATTTAATTTCAGGTATGGAAGCTGGAAGTACCCCGAGGAAGGTGCTGATAAACATTTAACAGGTTTTCCCAGGGGAAAATGTATACACAGCACAGTTTTAAATTTAATCTTCATTGCTGATAGGTCTTCCATCACTTTCTTAAGCCCAGACAACCAACCAAACAATACATGAAGCCCTGATTTGTAACATTTGCCGATTTCTGAGGCAAAAATGGTCCCATGGAAATTCAGCAATTGAATCCCAATCCGAGCTGGCTCCAACGCATCCCTGAGCATAAAAATGTGGGTCCTGAAATGGCCTGAAATGGAAGGAAGTCAGTGCGGCACAACTTGTATAAGCTTTCCCATAACAGTGTTGGAAGGAGAGCATTTTGTAAATCTTGACACTTGGGCAAAAATTTCAGGAGTCAATAAATAAGCATGCATTTATTAGGCACTTACTGTGGCCGAGGCCCTGGGGCTACAAGGACCAGAAAGGAAGCAGTCTCTGCCGTCTATTCTTTACTCGATTCTATTGGGCAAGATAAGTGCACATGTGAGAACATCCAAAACATATATGAGGGAAGGGGGTGGGCTGGGAAGGGTGGTCTTCCCGCAGGAGGTATTGCTTGTGTTGGGTGTTGAAGGAGGCTGGAAAGTCTAAGAAGAGGCGGAGGCAGCCTGATCTCTCCACCTGCTCAACTCCCTAAAGTATTTCACCATGGAGGCCCCAAACTAAAGCATCCTGGCTTTTCTCTCTGAATTCCAAACACATCCCGGCTCCCCAGACACTTGGATACAAACAGATTTCCAGCCATTCCTCTGCTTCCTCCTCATCACCTCCTCACCACCAGTTAGCAGCCAGACTCAGGTACTAAGAGCAAACATACAGACAAGAGTCTCTCACCCATGACGCGAAGAAGCGAGTGGGCACGAACGATATATGGGGGGTGGGGGGATGAAGGCTTTTTTCTTTGTGTCAGTCACAGAGAACTGGAAAGGATCCCCTCCTTTTAGAGACGAGGAACCCAAGACCCAAGGAGGTAATGGCTTTTCTCAGGTGACCCAGGTAGCAATCAGTGGCCAAGCCGGGGATTTTGTGTTCCGCAGCATACGGACACCCCGCCTCTCGCCCCTCCCCTCCCCCATCCCTCTCCAAGAGGCTTGAACCCAGGATTGGGGAGGGATGACGGGGGCTCAAAGGAGGACAGGCAGGGGGTGGGGAGATGACACGAGTAAACAGGCACTGGGCACGTTGGGAAAATCAGAGGCTGTGAAATAACAGCTCGCATTTCCACGGTGTCTAAAGGCTTCGAAATGTTATCCCTCGTGGGATCAGAGCTCTGGAGCTGGCAGGGACTTTAGAGGCTCAATTTTACAGAAAAGGAAACAGAGGTCCAAAAAGGGAGATTAAATGGTTGCCTCAAGGTCACCCAGGTAGTCGCTGTCACAGGCAGGACTCACAAATGGGGAGGGTTTTCCCTCCCCCCCCCCCACTACGCTCATTAAAATAAGAGGGAGCCCCACGACAACCAGGGAAAAGGAGGCAATAATGCAAGCTCATCCCATTTTACAGATGCGGAAACTGAAGCTAGAAGAGGAGACTTTGGTGAAGGGTTCCCAAATTCCGCGCTCTCCCCAGTGTTCCCGCCCCTCCTCCCCCACAGCCCTCCCGAGCCCCGGCACCCTGTACTCACCGAGCCCAGAGCTGGTGCTGGCGTGGCAGGAAGTGCCCCCACTGGCCGGAGAGCCGAGGAAGCCTGTGGCCCCTTGCCGGGAGCTTCCGGAACCCCTCTATGATACCTCGGAGGTCCGCACATCTCGGTGGCTCAGATCCCCACCCAACCTGGGGAGCCGAGAGGAGGGGAAGGGAGGGGAAAGGGGCCCGAGACGGGGAGGCCCCAGAGCAGGGGCGGGGCACCCGCACACAGAGGACTGGTTGGAAGGATGGAGGGAGGGACTAGAAGAGGGGCTAGAGAGCCAAGAAAGCCAATTCACGTTAAGCAACACGTTAAGACCTCCGAATCCTGATCAACTAGTGCCCAGCCGCCTGCCCCCAGCCTCCTGCCAGTGTGGCGGCTCCTCCTTTGGACGGAGGTGGAGGGCTACAGGTGCTGAATGAGGCATACCTTGCCACACTCTGAGACTAAGGCGCTGGTCTGTTTTACTCGACGGTCCTGCCTTGTTACACGGGAGAATTCTAGGTGGTTTAGTAGATGGAGCCCCGGCCAAGGTTCGGGAAGCCCCAAATTCCCATCATTCCTCAGACAGGGACGGGACTCTGGGTACCAGTGAACCTCTTTGAGCCTGGTTTCTAAGCTGTAAAGGATGGATAAGAAAACGCTGACTTCCCCAGGTTGTAGAAAGATTCAAACGAGGAGGCAGGGGAGGCGTTTTGCGAAGCACTACCCATACTCTAGCTACCCAGCATTCTAGAAGAGCCAGGATCAAGCCACCAGCCTTTCCTGAAAGACCCGGCACTGGGGTGCCTGACCCTGGAGAAAGCAGCTTCAAAGCAGGGAAGCTGGGGGAGCGGGGAGGATTTAAAACAGATTAAGAAATCTGGTAAGAAATCAGATTAAGTAAAAGGATTAAGAAATCCCTGTCCCTCTATACCTGCTCCTATGCTAATGAGGGGCGTGGCTCATGCTAATTAGGAAAGAGGGAGAAGCCCACTCCAGGTTCAAGGGTTTCCCAAGCTTCCCAGTCAATGGCTGGCAAAGTGCCGGCTGGTTTTCTGAGGACTCACGAGCAGCCAATGCAGCCCAATTTGGGGGACGCCATATTATTCCATAGTCTCAATCTCCAGGCCAGGCCACCCAGACTCGCCTCCCTCCCATCTTCTGCTTGTAAAGTTGCTTTGTTGCACCCGTGGGACTTTGCATTTGCATTTATGAAACTTCATTTGGCAACTTTACCACTAGCAATTACAGAGGACCTGCCAGCCCGTTTTGCTAGAGGGAGTTTCCATATCGGATATCCCCAGGCCTCTGAAACAATCAATAATAATAAGAGCTAACATTTGGTTGGTGCTTACCATGTACCTGTGCTAGCATTGTGCTAAGTGCTTTCGATCCTCACCACAACCCTGGGAAGTAGGTGCTCTTATTAACCCCATTTTACAGATGAGGAAATTAAGGCAAAGGTTAAATGGCTTGCCCAGCGTCAATCAATCAAAACGCATTTATTAAATACGTGAGACTGAATTTGAACTCAGACTCTAGACCCAACACTTTATCCACTGAACCTCACAAGTAGAAGAAAATTAAAAAAAATACCCCAGTAATAAACAAGACGACTATGACAACAGAAAACCCAAATAGAAATTTGATTTAAAAGATTTCGCTCCAAATGTCAGTCTATTATCAGAGAGCCTACCAACTCTTTAAGCCAGGATACCTCCTGACATCTTTGGAGTCAACTGGCTAAAATGAAAACATAAAGATTCCAGATTGTGAATAGATTCGCTGGCCCAGACAACCCAGACCGGCAGGCTTCAGGAGACTACAGGGGCACTTTATGGCCATGTGGAAGGTAGATCATGAGGCAGTTCTCTCATAAAGAGCTAGATCCAACTGTGACTTCCTCCTTGGGATTCTTGAGGGCAGAAACGGACGCTCACAAGGCTTGCCTAGTGGGTGGGAGCTCTGGGCAAAGGGACCACAGAGTGACAACGACTGGGTTGCCCTGATAGAAGGAAGTCCCACTGATCTCTTCCAGGGAACCCGGCAACCAAAGCTCCAAGAGGAGGATCTCAGGTGTCTTCCTCAGTTTCTCCTCATTTCAGCCTTAGTCAAGAAATTTATTCATCAAGAAACCCAGGAAGACTTTTATACAAAGTGATGCAGAGGAAAATGAGCAAAACCAGTACATAAAGGGAAAAAAGTATAAAGACTAAGAACTCAAGTCAATGACCAGTCATGACTCCAGAAGACTGGGGATGAAGACTGCTTCCCACTTCTTAGGAGAAATGTGATGGCCTAGAGGTGCCATATGAGACAAGTTCTCAGCCACAGCCAATGCCTGAATTTGTTTGAATTGATTATACTCACTTGTTATGGGAGAGGAAAGGCTTTTCTTAAGAAAAAGGGGGAGAGTTGTAACAGAGCAGTTAGAGTGATGCAAAAAATGGACAAGTATCAAGGAAACATTCAAAATACACCAGAGAAAGAAATTCAAAAAGGGACCCAGACAAACGGGGCAGTACTGATGTAGTGTTAAAATGTAATCTGTATTCAAAAAACAAACTACCTAATATTTGTAGTTTCATGCAATCTTCTTTTTCTGTCTTTTATATATGGAAATATTCATGTCTGGGAAGTTCATTATAAAAAAAAAGTCTTAAAACATATGGAGTATTCTCGCTAGAGGTGGTAGACTACAAATGCAGAACAAGGCTAGTCCCGTCTAACACGATTGGTTTGTGGATTTTTTCCCCCTTAACTGTATTTCTTTAACTTGTATAGGGAAGATTCTGTTGATGCAAGGAAGGACTTGAGAGAAGTGACAGAAATTATGGTTTAATATGGGAAACAAAACGAGATGAGATTCTTCGGTAAAATGAGAGTTCACTTCGTGAAACTTCCTGATAGTCATCAAGCTATTGCCTCCTTCTTCCTTCAGGAGAGAGACATCCCTAGAGGTTGCCAACTTTATTTTTTTTTTATTTATTTTTTAATAACTTTTTATTGACAAAACCTATGCCAGGGTAGTTTTTTACAACATTATCCCTTGCACTCACTTCTGTTCCGATTTCTCCCCTCCCTCCCTCCGCCCTCTCCCCAAAGATGGCAAGCAGTCCTATACATGTTAAATAGATTGCAGTGGATCTTGGATATAATATATGTGTGCAGAACCAAACAGTTTTCTTGTTACTCAAGGAGAATTGGATTTAGAAGGTATAAATAACCTGGGAAGAAGAACAAAGATGCAAGCAGTTTACATTCATTTCCTAGTGTTCTTTCTTTGGGTGTAGCTGCTTCTGTCCATCCTTGATCAATTGAAACTCAGTTGGATCTTGTCTTTGTTGAAGAAATCCACTTCCATCAGGATACATCCTCATACAGTATCGCTGTTGAGGTATATAATGATTTCCTGGTTCTGCTCATTTCGCTCAGCTTCAGTTCATGCAAGTCTCGCCAATCCTCTCTGTATTGTCTGCGTCATTTTTTCAGAACAATAATATTCCAAACATTCATATACACATTTACTCAACCATTCTCATATGGGCATCCATTCATTTCAGCTTCTGGCCACTACAAACAGGGCTGCCAAACCATTTTGGCATACAGGTCCCTTTCCTTTTAGTATCTCTTTGGGGTATAAGCCCAGTAGAGACACTGTTGGATCAAAGGGTATGCACAGTTTGATAACTTTTTGGGCATAGTTCCAAATAGCTCTCCAGAATGGCTGGATGTATTCACAATTCCACCAACAATGTATCAGTGTCCCTATTTTCCCACATCCCCTCCAACATTCTGCATTATCTTTCCCTGTCATTCTGGCCAATCTGACAGGTGTATAGTGGTATCTCAGAGTTGTCTTAATTTGTATTTCTCTGATCAATAGTGATTTGGAACACTCTTTCATATGAGTAGTAATAGTTTTAATTTCTTCATCTGAAAATTGTCTGTTCATATCCTTTGACCATTTATCAATTGGAGAATGGCTTGATTTCTTATAAATTAGAGTCAATTCTCTATATATTTTGGAAATGAGTCATTTATCAGAACCTTTGACTGTAAAAATGTTTTCCCAGTTTATTGTTTCCCGTCTAATCTTGCCTGCATTAGTTTTGTTTGTCCAAAAACTTTTCAATTTGATATAGTCAAAATTTTCAATTTTGTAGTCTATAGTGATCTCTAGTTCTTCTTTGGTCATAAATTCCTTCCTCTTCCACAGGTCTCAGAGGTAAACTATCCTATGCTCTTCCAATTTATTTATGATCTCATTC
Organism: Sarcophilus harrisii; assembly: GCF_902635505.1. Taxonomy (NCBI): domain Eukaryota; kingdom Metazoa; phylum Chordata; class Mammalia; order Dasyuromorphia; family Dasyuridae; genus Sarcophilus; species Sarcophilus harrisii. Next base: position 54,399,945 of record NC_045432.1, on the reverse strand, counting down.
TTTATGCCTAGATCATGAACCCATTTGGACCTTATCTTGGTGTCAGATTGTTAGGATGGGTCAATGCCTAGTTTTCTGCCATACTAATTTCCAATTTTTCCCAGAAATTTTGTCAAATAATGCATTCTTATCCCCAAAACTGGGGTCTTTGGGTTTTCAAACACTAGATAATTAAGGTTATTGGCTGTTTTGTCCTTTGAACCTAACCTATTCCATTGATCAACTAGTCTTTTCTTAGAATACCAAATAGTTTTAGTAACCTGCCTTATAATATAATTTTAGATCTGGTAGCTAGGCCACCTTCATTTGATTTTTTTCATTAATTCCCTTGAAATTCTTGACCTTTTGTTTTTCCATATGAACTTTGTTTTATTTTTCTAGGTCATCAAAATAGTTTTGGGAAGTCGATTGGTATAGCGCTAAATAAATGGATTAGGTAGTATTGTCATCTTTATTATATTTGCTCCCAATCCAAGAGCATTTAATATTTTCAGTTACTTACTTCAGACTTAATTTGTGTGGAAAGTGTTTTGTAGTTTTCTCCATAAAGTTTCTGATTTTCCCTTGCAGATGATTCCTAAATATTTTTATACTATCAGTAGTTACTTTAAATGGGTTTCTCTTTGTAACTCTGACTGTTGGATTTTGTTAGTGATATATAAGAATGCTGATGACTTATGTGGGTTTTATTTTATAAAACAACTTTGCTAAAATTGTGGATTATTTCTAATAACTTTTAGTAGAATCTCTGGGGTTCTCTAAGTATAGCATCATATCATCAGCAAAGAGGTAATTTGGTTTCCTCATTGCCTATTCTTATTCCTTTAATATCTTTCTCAGCTCTTATTGCCATACTAGCATTTCTAATACAATATTAAATAGTAATGGTGATAGTGGGCAACCTTGTTTCCTCCCTGATCTTATGGGAATGGTTGCAGTTTGTCCCCATTACATATGATGCTTACTGCTGGTTTTAAATAGATGCTGCTGATTATTTTAAGGAAAAGTCCATTTATTCCTATACCCTCAAGTGTTTTAATAGGAATGGATGTTGGATTTTATCAAATGCTTTTCTGCATCTATTGGGATATCATTATGGTTTTGTTAGTTTGGTTATTAATATGGCAATTATGCTGATAAGTTTTCCTAATATTGAACCAGCCCTGCATTCCTGGTATAAATCCTCTTGATCATGGTGAATTATCCTAGGGATGATTTTTCTGTAATCTTTTTTGCTAATATTTTTATTTAAGATTTTAGCATCAATATTCATTATGGATATTGGTCTATAGTTTCTTTCCGGTTTCAACCTACCCAGGTTTGAAGTATCGTACCATGTCTGTGTCATAGAAGGAATTTGGTAGGACTCCTTCTTTCCCTATTTTATCAAATAATTTATATAGCATTGGGGCCAATTGTTCTTTAAATGTTTGGTAGAATTCACATGTAAATCCATCTGGTCCTGGGGATTTTTTCTTAGGGAGTTAATTGCCTGTTCTATTTCTTTTTCTGAAATGGGACTATTCAAGCAATTTACTTAGAGGTTGCCAACTTTAGCACAGCTGGTCACTGGACGGTCCTAAAGAAATGGTGATGATGCCTGCCCAACTCTTTGGCAATCTTTTCCTGGACTCCTTGTGGAACTCTTGGTTTGTACTGCTCATATCATTACCCTGATTCTCTGCAAAAATACTTTTCACAAAGTATGCTTGCTTGTTTTGTTCATGCATTCATTTTTACTTTCAGCATTTTATCATGACTTTACTCTGACACTGATTTTATGGTCTTGTCCACTAATGATTTCTCCAAATGTCTGATTCCTCAACTATTAAATGATCCCTTATATTAAATGATAGGGTAGTGAATAAGTAGAGTTTTTAAGATCTCTCCTTAAAAGATCTGCAATAAAATAACTGTTTGGACATGTATACATATATTGTATTTAACTTCTACTTCAACATATTTAACATGTATTGGTCAACCTGCCATCTGGGGGAAGGGGTGGGGGGAAGGAGAGGAAAAGTTGGAACAAAAGGTCTTGCAATTGTCAATGCTGAAAAATTGCCCATGCATATATCTTGTAAATAAAAAGCTATAATAAAAAAAACGGTCTGCAATGCTATTACCATGTGATTTAAATCTAATCTAAATGACCTATTTTTTTTTATGATCCTGGGCAAGCCAAATTGGGGATGATAATAGCATTTATCTCACAGTGTTGCTGTGAAAAGCAAAAGCATATGTAAAGCACTTTGCAAATGCTAAAGAACTTGATAAATAGGAACTATTCTATATCTTCTATGTATCTATACATGTTCGTATTATCTCCACCATTATAATGTAAGATCCAGGATGATTTCAGAAAAGCATTGAAAGACTTACATGAACTGATGCCAAGTGAAGTGGACAGAACCAGGAGAACATTGGGTATATAGTAACAAGACTATTTCATGAAGTGAACTCTCATTTTACCAAATCAGATCACATGTGATGGATTTGGCTCTTCTCCAAAATTCGGTGATTCAAAACAATTCCAAAAGACTTAGGATGGAAAATGCCATCTGCATTCGGAGAAAGAACTTTGGAGACTGAATGTGGACTGAAGCATATTTTTACTTTTGTTTATTTGTTTGCTTTTTCTTTCTTGTGTTTTTCCCCCTTTGGGGCTGATTTTTATTCCACAACATGACAAATATGGAAATAACCATTGTGACTGGTTAACGAGAGAACCACAAAAAGAACAGAGGGGTAAAAGGAAATCAATTTCTCTCTTTTTCTCTCGCTCTCTTCCTCCCTTTCTTCTTTTACTTCTCTCCCTCTCTCCCTCTCTGTGTCTGTCTATCCATCTGTCTCTCCCCTAAGTTAAATCTGATGGTGCTGATCACCTGGCCTGACCAACAGAGAAAATCACTTAGGTCCTCACTCAATAGATGGAAAGGTTCCTCACTTCGACCTTCCTTCTGTCTGCTTAGCTCTTCCTCACTCACCACCCAGAATTTCTCCGATCTCAGTCCTAAAGCAGAGCTGGCACCCACAACATTTCACCTCACTCCAGCTGAAAAATCAGGTCAGGCTTGCAAATCAGAAATCCTGCTCTGGGGTAAAGGAAGATACTGATGGCCAAGAGAACTTTGGACACAGAGCTCCCTCTCAATTAAAGCCCCAGGTGTTAAGGGATGGAGGCAAAAACACAGCTTATCATAGAAAAGATCATATGTTGTTAGGAAAAGGAAGTGAGCAAGCCTTGCAGAGGGGCCTCAACCAGCAGGAGCACGCAAGGAAAATTCATTCTCAACAAGTCTGTGATTTGAACAGTAAAGGATAATTTGTTTCTTTGCTCCTGGAACAAAGGGTTCAGAGGAAACATAAATGTTGCATTTGGACTTCAAAACTATTCATGAACCAAAACTTGGTAAGCTTAAAGAAGAGCAGGAATTTGAGAGAAATAAGAGAAAGTTTTACTGCAGATAAAATAGGATAAGGTTCCTAGTCACAGTTGACAAACCAATGCTTCTTCCTCACCTTTCAACAACTCAGAGTATGGACAGTTGGGAATCTCATTCTTAAATAAAAGTGGCTGTTCCATGAATGGAAAAATACTGTCCCTGTGCCCACGTTTTCAGCACTCATCCCTTCTGTTCTGCCTGTGAGGAAGATGTAGTACATCTTTCAAACTGGGATGAGTGGGCTACCTTCATCTTTCCCCAGAAGTCAATAATTATGCTCCATTTCCAGAATCCCCAATTTTCTCTGGCTCCTTATTGACTCTTTCCCTTCCACCTTCAAACCTAGACATATATCCCCAAACCCTCCCGTCACATAAAGTAGCTTTCCCATTTCTCTCCTTTTCCCTACCAAGCAATTGGTACAAGCTGCCAACATCTCCCTGGTACCCAAACTTCTCTTGAACTGCCTACAAATGTCTCACATCACCAGTTACTGCCAAGCCCTATGGCCTTTTTCCTCTATCCTTATTTTTCATGAGATCCTTTCCATCCCTTTGTGAGCTACTACATTATTCTGAATACACTGCTAGGTGTTATGCTGGAAAAAATGGTGATATGGATATCAGCCCCAACTCTGCCAGGTTTTTAGCAGCTCTCTTTCACTGCTTAACTTGTCTAAGCCTTAGGTTCCTCAGACATAAGCTGAAAGCAATAATACTACTAAGATTTACTCACAGGTATGGCTGGGAGAAAACAGCTTGTAAATCACATGTATCACTTCCTAGAATGAATATATATCTAAAATTTTCTAACAACCATAATCTAAACACGACATTCTTTCACCCTTCTGGAGGAGGGGACCCAATTTCATATCAATACTCTTTCTTCTGAATTCAAACTGAATAACAACAACCAGTCTTTTTTACTAGGTTACACAAAAAAAAAGCATCTAAGTCACAGTTTTCAAGGAACTTCCCATTAGCTTGCTTTTTTCATCTTCCTCCCAATCTCTAAGTGGATATCCCTGAAAGTTGGTCTTCTCCCCATTCTTCTCTCTTCACACACTGTCCCCCTCAGACAACTCATTGCTTCCCATGATTCCATGCTCATTCCTTCCCTCAACTGAGTGTCTTCTTTTCTTTCCTGCTCTCACCCCCCCCCCCCACAAGGTGAAGAAGACCGTGTCCAACTGCCTGTGGACAATTCCATGCATTGATTCGTTACCTCAAATTCAACATTCCTAAAACCCAAATTTATTGCCTTCCAATCCATACCCACTACCCTTTCAACTTTCTTGGCCCACTGTCCCACTCATCCCAGTTTGAAAACAGGGATGCATTCTTGATTTTTTCCTTCTCTTTCATTCCCTGTATCTGGTCACCAAGTCCTACTAATTTTTCCTTCAAAATGTCCCTCACACCCATCCTTTCTCCTCTAGTTCATGTTGCCACTCCCCAAATCCAAGCCCTCATCACCTCCAGATTTTCTCCCTTCCAATCCATAATGCAGCTACTTTGACTGCTCTATCTTCAGGGTTTCTAGAATAATAATGTCAAGCATTTGTAAAGCATTTCAAATTTTATAAAATGCACTACATGTTGTCTCATTTACTCCCACTAACTCATACATAATGGATGTAATAGTTCTGTTAATTCTGGTCTACTACCTCCCACATACTGAAGTGCTCCCAGAAGATTATCACAATAGCCTGCTCAAAGGATGGCCCATAGGTATTAGGGACTGTTGGCTCCTACAAATAAGCTACACATACAAAAAAAAAATTAAGATAAGCGATAAGGAAGAGGGGAAAGGGAATAAGAATTTATATAGCAATTTACATAAATGCCAGCCACTGTATTTTATAAATATTCTATCATTTAATCCTCAAAACAGTCCTGTGAGGCAAATTATTATCTCCATTTTATAGTTGAGGCAACTGAGGCAGATAGAGATGAAGTGACTGGTCCAGGGTCACACATATCATAAGTATCTTGAGGCCATATTTAAACTCCAATCTTATGGATTCGAAACTTAGCACTCTATCCACTGGGCCAAGATAAGTCTAAAAGCAAAGCGGCAAAATTTCTTTGAACTTATCATTCTATATGACCCTTCTCCTACTGGGGAGCTGCTTGATCTAACTGACCTGTATCACCATGGAACAGAATTCAAAATAATAATAATATGTTATTATCACATTAATCATTTAATCATTCCAATCAATAAATTGATTTAATCATTAAATTAATTAATTTTAAAGCTGAACTTGATTAATTAGCTCAATTGGTCATTTATTTGTTGATTATAGGTTGATTAAGTAATTAGAATATTAAATAATATCTAATTAGGTGATTTAATTATATTAAAATAATTAGTTAAGAGTTTAGATTAAGAGAATAGCCATTGAATTATCCATAAGTATATGTGTTCTTTAAAAGCCTGTTCTAGATAAATAGCCAAAATAGACTTGGGTTGGAAAATGCCATCCACATCCAGAGAGAAATCCATGGAGATTGAATGGTGAATCAAAGGATAGTATTTTCACTTTTTGTTTCTTTGCTCTTTTTCTTTCTCATTTTTTCCCTTTTGGTCTGATTTTTCTTGCACAATATAACAAATATGGAAACATGTTTAAAAGAATTGCAAATATCCTTTAATCCAGCACTATCTCTACTGGCTCTGTATCTCAAAAAGATCATAGGGGAGGGAAAAGGACCCACGTCTTCAAAAATACTTATATCAGCTTTTTGTAGTGTCAAGGAACTAGAAATTGAGTGAAATGCTTAATAAATTATGGTATATAAATGTAATGAAAAATTATTGTTCTATAAGAAATTATGAACAGGCTCATTTCAGAAAAGCCTGGAAAGACTTCCATGAACTGATGCTGAGTGAAGTGAGCAGAAACAGGAAACATTGTACACAGTAACAACAAGATTATGTGATCATCAACTATGATGGACTTGGCTCTTTCCTGTTGAGGTTTTCTTGGGGTCCTTGGGAACAGCCTTCTTTCCAGTTCAGTAATCACCCATGAGTAGCCAGGGGTTAAAGTCCAAATCCCTTATTATCTCTTTTAAAGTCTTGTCTCTTTTCCTGGGGCTTTGGCTAGCTTTCTTGGAGGCCTTCTGTAGTCTTGCTTTCCAGAGCTTGAGCTTCTGCCTCCTTCTCTGGCCTCTGAATCTCTCCAAATTTCAAGGCTTTGTGCTTCAGCCTCCAGCCACAACAAAGGTGGAAGATGGAATGAATCTATCTCAGCCTCCAAGAGCTTCTAGTGCGCTAGTCCTTTCTGGCTCTGAGAGCTTCTCACTTATATCCTCTATACTGAGTATACACCAATCATTCTATCATTGGAAACCATTATTTGTCGTAGGATTAAATCAACGCTAAACTAGATTTAACCATTGTCTCCTCAATTTCCACTTAGTACCTTGTTTCAAGTTCTGGCCCATAACATCTCCTTGTAGGATTAAATCATTCATACTGAACCACGATAAATTGGATAACTATTTTCTCTATCAATTCCACTGACTTAGTACCTCGTAAGAATCTTTTGTTTCAAGTTCAGAGTTCTGGCCCATAACACTTTCCAACAGCAAGGCGATTCAGGCCAATTACAATAAACTTGTGAGGGAGAGAACCATTTGCATCCAGAGAGAGGATTATGGGGACTAAATGTGGATCATAACATAGTATTTTCACCTTTTTTGTTGTTGTTTGTTTGCTTGTTTTTTTTTTCTTTTCTCGTTTTTTTTTCCACTTTTGATCTGATTTTCCTTGGGCAACATGACAAATATGAAAATATTTACAAGAATTGCATAAGTTTAACCTATATCAGATTACTTGCTGTCTTGAGGAGGATTTTTTGAGGAGATTTTTTCCTTCAGATTTTCAGAGTTTCGGGGTCCCCTCTTCAATAACAAATCGATTTTATAAAACAGGAAAGTGAGGCAGAAAGAGTTTAAATGATTTATCCAGGGTCACACAGCTAGAAGACAAATGTAAGAGGCAAGATTCAAACTCAGGGTTTCTTGATTCCAAACCTAGAGCTCTATCCACTGTATCCCAAAGCTGCCAAGAATGTGCCCTCAACAAGTTACATAATAATAATGACTACATTTATGCAGTGATTTGCGGATAACAAAGCACTGTCTGTGTCAATGTGAAGCAGGAAATCTAATTATCTTCCCAATTTTTCAAGAGGGAAAGGATCAGAAGTCAAGAGACTTGCCTATGGTCAAAAAACTAATAAGCAGAGACTATACTTGAATGCAGATCTTTTGAATTTAAATCCTGAGATTTCTTCCTACTGCTTATACTAGGAAGTGTGAAAGAGAAGAAGCTCAGAACCTGCCCCTAAAATCGAACTGGGGACATCCAACACAAGGGAACCAACAGCTAGCTGACAATAAAGGCCACACCTGGTCGGTGGCCAATGAGCAGCACAGAGGGAACACCAGCCTGCAGACAGCCATCACTGGGCTCAGGTAGCAAAGGAGGCATTTGTTATATGCTTATAAAATGGAATTCACTGAGAGGCAGGTTTCGAGCTGGGTCCTTGGTAAGAGAGTGTGGCCTGGGGAGCTGGGTGACATTCCACCGGAGGAAGAAAAGGCAAGCATCTGAGAGAAGGAAAAAAGGTTTGCACTAAGTTAAAAACAAAAGGCAAGGGCATATCTGGGGAAAGTGAGTGAACTAGGATATGGTTTAGTTGCTTAGAAAGAATTTGAGTTTTTAGGGAAGTGAAGAGGCAGTTGTGAACAAAGCCTAAGGCAAAAAGGCACAAGCTACAGTGGGAAGAGTTGCTGGAATTGGTGTCAGGAAGCTCAGGGACTTCCCAGCTGTGATGCCCTGAGCAAGTTCTGCAGCTTAACTGATGCCAGTTTGCTTATTTATAAGCTGAGGTTCCATTAAAGTCTCTTCCAGCTCTAAATGCAATAGCCCAGTGTAATCAAAAGGAGTCAGAGATGGAGGAATGGAAGCCAGGGGGGAACAAAAGGATGAGGGAAAGCCTCCGGGTTTGGTGATGTTGTGACAGGCACTGTGGCAGAGAGGACTAAAACTCAGGCCCTGAAGTCAAGAAAACATCAGCTATGTCACCATGGGTGAGGCATTTCAAATTTCAGTGAAAAGTGAACTCCTTCCCATGTCTTTAGAAAAGCCTCAAGAAAAACAATAAATCATATTGCTTTAAGGTTCACAGCGTGCTTTTGCACAAATACCTTATTCATTAAGGTTGTTCTAAGTATTATTTCTTCTACAGCTCCTAGAGGTCAGAGACAGTTAGCAAGTTTTGGAACTTAAACATAAATTTATATATTCTGTCTCTAAGAGTACTAAGCACTTACTACCAGTACCACAAATCACTTTCTCCAACATTTGTTCATGGACCAACCATTCAATCTTTCTTTTTCTCTCTTTTCTTTCTCTCTTTCCCAGTTCTCTTTCTGGTTTTCTATTCCACTCTTTTTTCAGTTATGCATGTGCCTCTCTGGTACTACCAGCCCCTCTCAAATTACCCAGCAAGCATAAAACCATCTCCACAGGAAGCAGGCACACACAGATCACCTTTCTCCACATCAGAGAAGAATTAAAGGTGAGTCCTCAAATGGAGAGCACTGCCAAGCACAACTAATTAGAAGAAAGGTGACTTAGGATCAAGTACCTGGACAACTGTTCCTTTTACAAAACCTCTTATGACAAAGGGCTGAAACAAAATCTATTATGCATCAACTGAAGTAAAAAAAAAACCCCAGCAAAACAGGGATTGCCATCATGATGTCAAACAAAGCACAAGCAAAAAACCAGACTTAATTAAAAGAAATAAGAGAAACGACATTTTGCTAAAAGGTACCACAGACAATGAATAATAATACTAAACATATATGCACCAAATATGTAGCATCCAAATTCTTTTGGGGGGGGGCAATTTCATCATTTTATTAAGAAAGGCCAGTAGGTTATTAAATTTAAAAGGATGGTCATTTGGTCATTTCTTTTAGACCAAAAACAAACACAAATCAAGGGTTTCTTGGGACTTATGAAGGGAGATAATATGAAAGGAAAAATGGACAACACTTGACAAAAATCAAAGGAGGCAATTCTCTTTGATGACATTAGCATTCAAATTCTTAAAGGAAAAATGAGTGATTTATACAAGAAAACACACAGAAAATGTATACTGGTGGGGGACCTCAACTTTCCTCTCTCAAAATGAGACAAATTAAACCACAAAATAAACAAGAAAGAAGTTAAGGAGATGGAGAGAATTTTAGAAAATCCTCTGGACAAAACTGAAAGGGTATAGAAAGGAGTATACTTTTTTCCTCAGCCACACATGATACCTTTACAAAAAGCGACCATGTATTGGGGCACAAAAACTTCACAACCAAATTCAGAAAAACAGAAATGTTAAATGCATCCTATTCAAACCATAACACAATAAAAATTATATTAGAAAATTATGTATTCATTGTTGGTGGAACTGTGAACAGAGCCAGCCATTCTGGAGAGCAATTTGGAACTATGCTCAAAAAGTTATCAAACTGTGCATACCCTTTGACCCAGAAGTTTCTACTGAGATTATATCCCAAAGAGATCTTAAAGGAGGGAAAGGGACCCACATGTGCAAAAATGTTTGTGGCAGCCCTTTTCATAGTGGCAAGAAACTGGAAAATGAATGGATACCCATCAATTGGAGAATGGTTGAGTAAATTGTGGTATATGAATGTTATGGAATATTATTGTTCTGTACGGAATGACCAGCAGAATGATTTCAGAGAGGCTTGGAGAGACTTACAGGAACTGATGCTGAGTGAAATGAGCAAGACCAGGAGATCATTATACATGGCAACAACAAGACTATACAATGGTCAATTCTGATGGGCGTGGCTCTCTACCAACAATGAGATGATTCAAGCCAGTTCCAATTGTCCAGTAATGAAGAGAGCCATCTACACCCAGAGAGAGGACCGTGAGAGCAGAGTGTGGATCACAACATAGCATTCTTAGTCTTCTGTTGTTGTTTCCTTGCATTTTGTTTTCTTTCTCAGTTTTTTTTTTCCTTCTTGATCTGATTTTTCTTGTGCAGCAAGATAACTGTATAAATATATACACATATACTGGATTTAACATGTATTTCAACATATTTAATGTGTATTGGATTACCTACCATCTAAGGGAGGGGCTGGGGAAAGGAGGGGATAATTTGGAACAGAAGGCTTTACAATGGTCAATGTTGAAAAATTACCGATATATATGTTTTGTAAATAAAAAGCTTTAATAAAAAAATAATTATTTTCTTTTCAAAAAAACCAATGTATTTCTAAAGAATGAGTAGGTAAAGAACATATCATAAAAATAATAAATAATTTCATTAAAGAGAATGACAACAATGAGATAACAGACAAATATATAGGAGATACAACCAAAACAGTACTTAGGAGAAATTTTAGATATCTCTATGCTTACATCAATAAAATATAGAAAGAGCAGATCAGTGAATCAGGCATGCAACTAAAAAAATTGAAAATGAACAAATTTTAAATCCCCAATTAAACACCAAATCAGAAATCCTAAAAATAAAATAAAAGATTAATAAAAACTACATGTAAGAAAACCAATGAACTAATAAATAAAACTAGAAGCTGGTTTTATGAAAAAAAAACAATATATTATATAAGCCATGGTTAATTTGATTAAATAAAAGAAGAAAGAAGAAAACCAAATTACCAGTAACAAAAATAAAAAGGGTGAATTCATCACCAATTAAGAGGAAATTAAAGCAATTACTAAGAGCTATTTGAACAATTAAATCTAATAAATCTTGCAAGTTAATAAAATGAATAAATATTTTAAAAATATATAAATTGCCTGCTTCTGTTAATAGAGGAGGAAATAGAATATTGAAATAACTCTGAGAAAAAGAAATTGAACAAGCCATAAATGTACTCCTTAAGCAATAATCCCCAGGACCAGATGCGTTCACAGTGAATTCTACCAACCATTTAAACATTTAAATAACAATTAATTCTAATACTATATAAACTATATGGGAAAACAGACAAATATTTCTTCATATTAACAAAGATCCAACAAGAAAAGATAGAGAAATACCACTTAAAATAACTACAGAAAATACAATATACTTAAGAATCACCCTACCCAGACAAACCCAGGATATGAAAACAAATATAAGATACTTTTTACACAAATAAAATAAGATCTAAACAACTAAAGAAATATTAATTGCTCATGGTCAGGCTAAGTCAACATGATAAAAATGACAATGACCAAAAATTATTTTATGAAGCTAGAAGAAAAAAATTACAAAATTCATCCGGAAGAACAAAAAGTCAAGAATTTCAAGAGAATAAATGAAAAAAAAATGTGAAAGAAGGTGGTCTAGAAGTAGCAGATCTCAAAAACTGTATTACAAAGTAGTAATCATCAAAACAATATGGTACCTGCTAAGAAATAGAATGATAGATCAGTGGAATAAATTAGGTATACAATAAATAGCAATAAATGACCATAGTAATTTAATATTTGACAAATCCAAAGACCCAGGATTTTGGGGCAAGAAATCGCTATTTTACAAAAATTACTAGGAAAACTTGAAAGTAGTTTGGTAGAAACTAGATAGAGACATCATCTCACAATGTATATTGGGGTAACATAAAATGGGCACATGATTTAGATATAATGCATGATATCATAAGTAAATTAGAGAAACATGCAATAATTTGTCTGTCAGATCTATGGCTAAGGGAAGAATTTATGACCAAATAAGTGATAGCGAACATTATGAGATGTAAAATGGATAATTTTGATTACATTAAATAAAAAAAAATTCTGTACAAATAAAACCAATATAGCCAAGATTAGAAGGGAAGAAAGAAAGTGGGAAAACATTTTTACAGCAAGTTTCTATGATAAAGGTCTCATTTCTCAAATATCTAGAGAACTGAATCAAATTCATAAGAATACAACTCCTAAAAACCATTACATTGAATTCCCAATCCCTATATTTATGCACACCTGCATTTTTGATTTCCTTCACAAGCTAATTGTACAATATTTCAGAGTCTGTTTCTTTTTGTACAGCAAAAGAACGTTTTGGTCATGTATACTTATTATGTATCTAATTTATATTTTAATATATTTAACATCTACTGGTCATCCTGCCATCTAGGGAAGGGGGTAGGGGGGTAAGAGGTGAAAAATTGGAACAAGAGGTTTGGCAATTGTTAATGCTGTAAAGTTACCCATGTATATATCCTGTAAATAAAAGGCTATTACATTAAAAAAAAAAAAAAAAAGAATACAAGTCCTTCCCCAATTGAGAAATGGTCAAAGGATATGAACAATTTTCAGATCAAGAAACCAAAGCTATTTATGACGATATGAATACATGCTCTAAATCACTAACTGATCCGTGAAATGCACATTAAAACAACTCTGAGGTACCTCGCATCTATCAGATTGGCTAACAGGACAAAAAAGGAAAATGCCAAATGGAGGGGATGTGGGAAAATTGGAACACTGATACACTGCTGGTGGAGTTGTGAACTGATTTAGTCATTCTTAAAAGCAATTTAGAACTATATTCAAAAGGCTCTAATACCGTGCATATCCTTTGATCCAGCAGTACTACCACTAGGTCTCTACCCCAAAGTTATCAAAGCAAAAATGGACCTATATGCACAAAAATACTTAAAGCAGTTTTCTTTGTGGTGGCAAAGAATCGGAAATTTTTTCATGCCCATCAGTCGGGAAATAGCTGAACAAATTGTGGTATGTGACTGGAATGGAATACTATTGTACCATGAGAAATGACAAGCAAAATACTCTCATAAAAACCTGGAAAGATTTACATGAACATTGATGCAAGGTGAAGTGAACAGAACCTAGAGAACACTGGTACATAGTAACAGCAATGTTGTATGATGATCAATTGTGAATCATAGTTTTAGTTATTTCAGCTGTATCTGACTCTTCATGACCCCATTTGGAATTTTTTTGGCAGAGATAATAGAGTGGTTTGTCATTTCCTTCTCCAGTTGATTTTACAGATGAGGAACTGAGGTAAACAGGGTTAAGTGACGTGTCTAGGGTCATATAGCTAGTAAGTGTCTGGGCCCAGATTTGAACTCATGAACATGAATCTTCCTGATTCCAAGCTCATCACTCTCAACACTGTGTCACCTGGCTTTTCCATGAATGACGGCAATACAATAATCTAAAATAATCCTAAAGAGCTCAGGATGAAAAATTCCACTCGCTTCCAGAGAAGTCAGAATCTGACCAAAGCATATTTTTAAAACTTTACCATTCTTTTTTTTTGGTCAGTGATTTCTCTTGTTACTATTTTTCAATCATGTCTCCCTCTCCATGACCCATTTTGGGGTTTTCTTGGCAGAGATACTGGAATAATTTGCCATTTTTTTCTCCAGTTCATTTTATAGATGAGGAAACTGAGGCAAATAGGATTAAATTATTTGCTTGGGGTCACACAGCAAATAAGTATCTAAGGCTGTATTTGAATTCATGAAGATGAGTCTTCCTGATTCCAGGCCCAGTGCTCTATGCAATATAGTACCACCTAACTACTCCATGTGTCTTCTTTTGCAATATAGCTAAAATGTTGACCTCAAGGAGTGGGGAAAAAAAGGGAAGAAGATAATTTGGAGCTCACAATTTTAAAATACAAATGTTAAATTTTTTTGTTTATATGTAATTGAGAAAAAAAGTTAAATTGAATGTAAAAAAAATGGACCCAGTACAAGCATCCTGCTGAAAGTAAAAACCAGTATACCAAAATGCAAAATTCACAAATCTAAAAATTCCAGGTCAACCCTTCCTCTCAGGAAAGTATTCTTCACGTGACAGTTCTTGTTAATACAAAAGAATCTAATTAATGCGTTTGAAAATCCTATTTGATATGTTTTGAAAATAAAAGGCTTTAATAAAAACAAAAAGGAAAAATGCTATTTGATTCAATGAATACCATTTTTAAATAGCCGAGTTTTGTTTATCCCTGTATCTCCAAACGTGTTTGATTAATATTTATTCGATAATTACTAATCAATGTTGGGCTGGTGAGGTGGTTCAGTCGATATTCTCAGGCAGGAAAACTTGAGTTCAAATTGAGTCTGACATTTGCTAGGGGTGTAAACGTAGGCAAACCTTTCTTTTACTCAATTTCCTCTTCGGTAATAGGGACCTCCCAGGTTGCTGTGAGGATCAAATGAACTATCAGCTTTTAATACTCATCAGTCTTAATACTTAGAACATTGTCTGGTACTGAGTAGGTTCTACGTCATGTTAGCTATTATAATTCTTATATCAAGTACTATAACAACTACTCCTTTTACAGAACTTAAGATAAGTATCCTATTGAAACAAAAAAAAACAAATATACAGAAACTACAAACTTCTTCAATTTAAAAGTTCCTGTTTGAGCCTTCCTCTCAAGGATTTCTCATGTAAGGACTGATTCCTATAAGAAACAGTCCAATTAGGATTTAACATATATTTTACCATATATAACATATATTAGATTATTTGCCATCTAGGGGAGGGCGGTGGGGAGAAGGAGGAGAAAATTTGGAACACAAGGCTATGCAAGGATCAATGTTGAAAAATTAGCCGTGCATGTTTTGGAAATAAAAAGCTTTAATTAAAAAAAAATGGATTCTAAAATAGTGTTTGGTTTGATCAACCAATCCCAGACTAGGTCTGTGCCTTATACTGCTATGTCCCCAAATGTGTTTGTCTGATGAATATTTAATCAATATTGTTATTGATTAAATATTCATTCAATATAATTAACTAATAACATTTAATTAATACAATTAATTATGTCTAATTAATCATTGCAATGAGGTGCAGTGGATTGAGCACTTGGCCTGAGGTCAAAAGGCCCGGAGTTCAAATTTGGCCTCAGATACTTATTGGCTGTTTATCCCTGGACAAAACATTGAACCTCTTTTTGCCTCAGTTTCTTCATCTGTAAGATAGAGATATTCAGGGCACCTATCTCTCAAGAGTTTTCTGAGGATTAAATGAGAAATAATCAGAAAGCTCTTAGAATAGGCCATCTCCATAGCAGGTACTACATAAACATTACTAATCATTTTGTGATTATGCTTATTACTTAAGATCAAGCACTAATACGACTGCTCGTTTTATAGAACATGGTACAAGTGTCTTACTGAAAGAAAAAATATCAGGACAACAAAAGGCAAAATTTACAAATTCAAACATTCCAAGAGCTACCTTCTCAAGAAGTGATTATTTATGTGATATCCCTCTCATAGGAAAGAAATCAGTTAATGAACTTTAAAATACTACAGGTTCAGTAAAATGTATTCCCAGATACCAGGCATATCGTTATACTTCTCTATCCCCAAATATATTGCTATGACAAATAATGACTCGATAATGAATCCATCATATTGGAGCAGGGAGGTGGTACAGCACAAAGGACACTAAGCCTGGCATGGGAAGAACTGAGTTCAAATTTGCCCTCAGGCATTTACTGGCTGTGTGAACGTGGGTAAAATCACCCAACCTTTATTTCCCTCAGTTTCCTCATGTGTGAAAAAGATAAGATTAGCCCCGAAGCCCCAGGGTTGTTCTGAGGAGCAAATGAAATAATTGTAAAGCTCTTAGAACAGGGCATGGTCTGTAGCAGACATTATATAAATTTTAGCGATCATTACTATATCATTATTATTATTAGCATTACTACAGCTGCTACTGCTGCTACTTAGGATAAAGTATTATGCCAAGTCCTCCTTTACAGAAGCTAGAACAAGTGTCCTGGAGAAAGTAAAAAGGGGAACAACTAAATGCAAAATTCACAAACAGAAAGATTCCAGGATGACTGTTCCTCTCATAAAGTATTTTTCGTATGCTAGCTTTTCTCTTGAAGAAAGAGTCCAATTAAGACATTGAAAATAGGTTAAATGACAATCAGACCCAAATTAACAGGCATACATATGCCTATTCCTTATACTGCTATATCTCCCGGATGTATTGGTTTCATTAATATTTTATCAAAAATTACTGATTTTAATTTAGTTAAATTATTGAGATATAAATTAGAGAGGACTAATATTTCACTAACACTTAATTGATAATATCAAGACACCAGGGTGGTGGAGTGGATAAAGCATTTGGCCTGGAGTCAAGAGCTGAGGTGAAATCTGGCCTAGCTCTGTGATTCTGAGATAGTCCCTGAACTTGTCTGCCTCAGTTTCCTTAGCTGTGAAATAAAGATAATAATAGTTATTGTTCTGAGATCTCCTGAGATAATAATTGGTAACTCAGAACGGTGTCAGTCACATAGTAAGTACAAGAAAAATAGGAGCTAGTATTATTATCCTTCTCATTTAGGATCCAGTACCAGGAAACTATTCCTTTCACGGAACCTAATGCAAGTGTCTTGCTGAAAGTAAAAACCCAGTACACCAAAATCCCAAATTCCTAACTCTCAAAATTCCTGCACGCCTTTTCCTTTTCAGAAGGAATTCTTCATGATGATTCTTTCTAATAAGAAAGCATTCAATGAAGTGCATTTAAATGCTATGTGGTTCAATAACAAAGAATGTCCAATAACAGGCCCTTCTTCTACTATGTCCCCTAATGGGCTTCATTAACGCAATTTATTCTTACTAAATTTCAATCCATAATGATTTTAAGTAACACGTTCAAATTAATATTTAATTACTATTAGCAAGGTAGCCCAGAGGAGAAAGTGCTCGGTCTGGAGTCAGGAAAACACACATTCCAAGAAGACCTCCAATGCTGACCAGCTGTGTGATCCCGAACAAGTCACCGAACATCTCTTTGCCTGCATTTCTTGAATTATAAAAGGAAAATAAGAAAAATACCTACCTTCCCGGGTTGTTTTAAGAAAGATCGAATGAGATAATAATCACAAAGTGGCTGCCACCATGCCTGACAGACGGTAGGCACTCTACATGTTAGCTATAATTATGATCGTTGATTATTATTAATCAGGATCAAGTACCATGACAACGGCTCCTTTGACAGAACCTAGACCAGGCTGCTGGAGAAAATCAAAAGCAGAACATGAAAATGTAAAATTCATGGAAGGGTTCTTTCTTATACAAAAGAGCTCAATGAATCCATTTAAAATCGCTACTTAGTTCAATAACAACCAATCCCCCCAAACAGGAATATGTCTGTCGATCTTGCGGTCCCTAAATGTATCTTTTTGATAATGTGATTAATCCATAATCAGTAATTAGTACTATTGATGCAGCAAGGTGGCCCGATGCCAAGGCCTGGACTCAGGAAGGTTCGAGTTCCAATGCAGCCTTAGAAACTTACTAGCACTGTGTCTCTGGACAAACCACTACAACTTTGTCTCACTCGGTTTTCTCATGTGTAAAATGGGGCTAATGAGAGCGCATACCTCCCAGGGTTCTTCTGAGGATCAAATGAGATAGTACAGTGCTACGAAAACAACAGGCACCGTACAAACTTCAGCCACTCTTGGTCTTATACTTTACTATTATTATTATTATGGATCAAGTACCATGACTACTAGTTCTTTTAGAAGCTGCAAAAGTGTCACTGAAAGTCAAAACTAGTACAGTAAAATGCAAAATTCCCAAATCTCAAAATGCCAGGCTGAGGGACTATGCCTCTCCAAAAAGAATTCTACATGTGAGGGTTCTTCCTTATTAAAAAAAGAGATCCATTAATGCACTGTAGAATGCTAGTTGATTCAATAACAACTAATCTTAAATAACAGACACAAAGCTATCCTTTATAACCCAGGCTCCCCAAACATGTTTGTTGGATTAATCAATATTTCATCAATTTCATCGATAATATCGTGGCAAGAAAGGGATATAGCGCATAGAGCACTGAGTCAGGAGTTAGGAAGATCTGGATTCATATGTGACCTCAGATGCCAACTGACCCTTTAAACTTGGGTAAGTCACTGGAATTTTCCTCGCCTCAGTTTCCTTATCCATAAAATGATGAAAATAATGACATCAGCCTTCCAGGGTTGTTTTGAGGATTAAATGAGATAATAATCATAAAGCCCTCAGTATAGTGCCTAGCATCAAAAGAGTCATTATATAAAAGTTAGCTAAAATTATTATTATTTTTACTTAGGATCAATTACTATGAAAAATACTCCTTTCAAAGAAACTAGGCAAGCGTGCTGCTGAAAGTCAAAACCGGTACATCAAAACACAAATTCCTCAATCTCAAAATGCCAGGACCACTTCCTCTCAGAGAAACATTTGTAACGCAAGAGTTCTTTCTTATAAAAAAAAGATTCTAGTTAATACATTTAAAATGGTATTCTGTTCGGTAACAACTGAACTAAAATAAGAGGAATATATCCATTCCTTATTCTGCTCTGCCGCCAAATGTGTTTTGGAATTAATATTTAATCGATACTATTGGGGCAATAACATGGGGAAGTGAATGGAGAGCTCGGTCTTGGGTCAGGAAGCTTGAAGTTAATCTGTTCTCAGAGACTGACCAAGCTGTGATTAGCCTAACTTTGATTATCTGTAAACTGGGAAGAATGATAGCCCCTCTGTCCAACAGCTATAGTGAACATTGAATAAGATAATCAATGTAAATTTTTTAGCACAGAGATGGGGGAAAAGTAGACCCTATAGAAATCTAATTGCCTCAGAGTGAACATAAATAGCAATTGTTGCCTTTTTAGCCAGAAACTCCAAGGACCTTCTCCCCTACCACCACCGATTCCTTTACTGATGTATTTATTTATTTATTCTGGACAAGGTAAAAGAGGCCATTCTCTGCTTCATTTCTTACCTAGCCTTAATTACCGAATGGGCGCTGCCTCAGTCAAACCGAGACCTGTCGAAGACCTCGGCTTAAAGAGGCCAAGGTCTCCTCTTGCATCCGGGTCCGCCTCCAGTCGTCCTGATCTACATCTAGCCACCGGGCCCAGATGGCTCTGGAGGAGAAACTGAAGCTGGTGACTTTGCACAGGCCTCCCTCAGGGAAATCCAATTCACTTTCAAGTCCTGACATCACCTCCCTGATGTCACTCTTCCAGAACAAAGAACAAACAACAACAACAACAATCTATTTATTGTCATTATTAGTATTCTTCTTATTATTACTTAGGATCAAGTAGAAGGACAGCTACAACCTTCATAAAACCTAGCCAAGAGTGTTGATAAAAATGATCGCCAAAATGCAAAAGTCACAAATTTAAAAATTCTTGGACAACAAAGGATGCTTGTGATGAGGGTTCCCTCTTTTAATAATGGTCCATTTAATGCATTTAAAAGTATTATTTGGTTCAACAGCAACCAATCAGTTACATGTCTCTTTCATATTGTACTATGTTCCCCAAAACGTTTGCTTAATGACTAACACTTAATCAATCATTCATAATATTGGGGTAGTGACGTGGTGTGGTGGAGTGCTGGGCCTGCAGTCAGGAACTGGGTTCAAATGTAGCCTTAGACAATTAGTACCTCTGTGACGCTAGGCAAGTCACTGAAACCCGATTTTCCTCACTTTCCAAGTATGTAAAAAGGGGATAATAATAGCTCCTATCTCCCAGGTTTCTTTTCAGGATCAAATGCAATAATAATTTTAAAACCCTTAGTATGGCACCCGGTACAGAGTAGGCTTTCTATGAAAGCGAGCTATTCTTACTATTGTTATCATTACTCCTTAGGAATGAGCGCCACAGCGATGTCTTTTGTGGAACCTGCACAAATGTGCCACTGAAAATAAAAAGCAGTAAACCAAAACACCAAATTTTCAGATCTCAGAATTGTAGGATGGCCCTTCCTCTCAGGAAAGGATCTATAATGTAAGGGTCCTTTGTTGTACAATTTAAAGTACTTGAAAATACTACTTGGTATGATACCAGCCAGCCCCAAATAACCGGCACAGGCCTATCCTTCAAAGTGCTGTAATAAGATGAATATTTCATCAATAGGTAATGAATAATATTGAGATGGAGAGATGATGCAGTCAATAGAGAGCTAAAGCAGGAATCAAAAAGACCCGAGTTCTAATGTGACCACGGATAGTGGGACTCTCAGCAAATCACTGAACTTGTCAGGATCTTCTTAAGTGGAAATACTACTAGACCCAGCTCCCAGGATTCTCACACATATCGAATGAAATAATCATCGTAAAGCCACCGGTACACCATCTCCCACGCAGTAGACGAAAGAAAACGTTACACATTGTTTTTATTGTTACTGTTACTTGGGATCGAGTACCAAGGCAATGGTTTCTTTTACAGAACCTAGTACAAGTGACCTGATGAAAGCAAAACCCAGATTATCGAAGTCAGTTATCTCCAGATTTGTGGGTCATCCTTCCTCTCAAGAAACAATTCTTCGCATACAATTCTTTCTCATAAGGAGTCCGGCTGATACTTTTAAAAAAGTTCTTGGTTTCGGTGAGAACCAATTCTAAATAACAGACTTGTCTAGCCTTTACCCTGCTCTGTCCTCAAATGTGTCTGATTCAAATGCTCGATTAAAACCTAATCAAGCATACTGATAAATAATCTCGGGGAAGAAAGGCGATGGAGAGCGGTGGACCAGGAGTCAAGAGGCTCTAAATTCAAATCCAGCCTCACATACTAACTCTCATCTCAGTCCGGATAAGTCATTGAGCCTCTCTTTGCTTGTTTCCTTTTCTGTAATATGGGAACAACAATAACCCCTACTCCTAGGATTGCTGTAGGGATTAAATGAGATTATAACTGTAAAGTCCTTACCACAGGACCTTGGAATATATAAATCTTATTTGTAATTATTATTATTACTAACTACTTAGGATCGAGTACGAGAATATCTCTTTTTGTAGAATCCAGTACAAGTGTTCCAGTGAAAGCAAAAACCAGTATCCCCAAATCCAAAATTTCCAAATCTCAAAATGCCAGGCTGACTCTTCTTCTGGGGAAAGAATTCATTGAGGGTACTTTCTTATAAGATTCCAATTCATCCATTTAAAATGCTAACTGGTTCAATAATAACCCCACCCAAATAACAGGAATATGTATCTTATTTCACCGTTTCCCTAAATGTGTTTAATTAATACACAATTGGGGCAGGTAGGTGGCACGTGGATATAGCGCCAACTCTGAAGTCGGGCAGACCTGAGTTCAAATCTAACCTCAGACATTTAACACTTCCTGGCTATGTGACCCTGGGCAAGTCACTTAACTCTAACTGCCTCAAAAAAAAAAAAAAAAAATATATATATATATATATATATATACAATCAATGGGGCAGCAAGATGATATGGTGGATAGATGTCTTGCCTTAGAATCGGGAGGTCTTGACTTCAATTCAACCAAAGATATTGGCCAGCCCTGCGATCCTGAGCCCATCGCCAAATTTCTGTTTGCCTTAGTTTTCGTACCTCTAAAGCGGGGATAATAACAGCACTTACCTCCAAGAGTTGTGAGGATTAAATGAGATAATAATCGGTTTTTTTAAAAAAAAATTCATTGACCTAAATACAAAATAAGAAAAAAGGCAGAAGATTTAAAAAAATAATAATAAAACACTGTCATGTGCCCAGCAGAACATCAGGGGGGATTCAAAATATAGAACGATAAATTTCCCATTTCAAGAAGATGTAAAAGAATACTATATTGATATGTCTATAATAATAGAACATATAGACTATGTAACATAAGAGAAAAATTATTTTCATGAGTGTCCATCGTACCCACAGACCCATCCACATACATATATCTATCTATATACAGACACCAACCTACGTGCATACGTACCCACGTCTATTCAGACACATATAGAGGCACATGCATTTACCTGTATGTAAACATACACCTAAAACAACAATAATATGGCTGACATAGAATGTAACTTTCTCTCCATTGATTCTTTTCCCTCTGACTGTCTAAGATCTGCTTTTTTTTTCCTAATAAATCCTACTCCTGCTCCTTGTTGTAGTGTTTGTGCGTGTCTTCTTGAACGAGGTCATGGCAAAGCCCCTACCGGAGACAGGCGCTCTCTAAACATCAGCTACTGTTACTTGCATTTCGTCATTCTCATGTAGGATCAAGTAGTAATTCAGCGATTCCTTTTTCAGAACCGAGGCCAGGGGAAAATGCAAAGCACTCTTCCCAACGCATGAGGAAAGGATTCACCTCCTCAAGTTTGTTCTCAGGAGAGATTCCAACTGATGCCTTTCTAAAAGCCTCTGTGGAACAAATAATAATAATAAACTAAAATTTTTAAATGTTTTTAAAAATTTTAAAGATGGAAAATTAAAAACAAAAAAAGCCAAAATAAACAAATAAATGAATGAATGAAATGCTGTTTCAACAACCAATTCCATAATGTGTTGGCGATTACTTGATTATTACTTAGGGAAAGGGAGTCAGGCGGTGGCTAGAACGCTGGGTCAGAAGTCAGGAAAGTCCAAATTTAAATCGGACCTCAGACACTGACTGGCTAAGTGGTCCTGGGCAAGTCACTGAAGTGCTCTCACTTTCAGTTTTCTTATCTATGAGATAACCTACCTCCTGAGGTCTTTAAGAGCCAATTAACTAACAATGGTCAAGCACCTGGCATATGCATAAGAAGAGCTACATAAATATTAGCTATTATTGTTGTGGTCATTGTGGTTCACTTTTATTAATATTGCGATTGATATTGTGGAACTAGCTCAATATCCTAACAGGGCTCTAGCTTTGAAGTGAGCTAAGATTTCTGTAGGGCAACAAAGAAGAGCTTGGGGTCAGGAGCACTCTTCTGCCGAGTCCAAATCCAGCCTCAGGCAAACTTCTTAGCCAGGTGACCCCAGGCAAGTCATTTTGCTTCCTTCAGCCTCAGTTTCCTCATCTGTGAAATGGGCTGGAAAAGGAACCAGCAGAGCCCTCCAGTATCTCTGCCAAGAAAACCCCAGAAGGGCGACAAGGAGGCAGACGCAAAAGAAAGGTGATTGAACGAGACTTCTGAGACACCACATCGATGGGGTGTCCTTCTGTGGCTTAGGGGATAAGGTCCCGTTTCCTGTCATCTGCCGAGGAGGGCGGGGGAGGTCCGGGGCGCCCCTGTGATCTTTGAGCCCTACAGCTAGCAAACAGCTGAGGGGGAACTGGAAGCGGGACCTTCTTGCCTCTAGCTCCACTCACTACCGCCAAAACTCACTCGGATCAAAACCGGATCTAGAACAGCAGCCGTTAAACTTCTCTATGCCTCGGCCTGGGCAATAATTCTACTGTTGAGGTCTAGATTTGGGGTCCCAAAATGAGATTAGGCTTTAGTTGAGGTCTAGTGGCAGGTTCGGGGTACAGGGAGCCAAACAGAGCTCCCCGGCAACCCCCTTGGATTCGGCGCAAGGATACAGCAGTAAATGAGGTCTAGTAGCAGCGCGAGTCCCCAATAAAGGCATTTATTGGCCAAGAGCTAGATTGATAAAAGAAGTTTATTACTGGGTTTAGAAGTAGGAGATAGGTGAAGGCAGAGATAAGGACGGCACCGGACAGAGGCACCAGTGGACAGAGGGTCCTCCCATGGCTGGCACGTTTGGAATCTCTGCAAAGAGGGGTTCCCAGTGTGGACCTTTGAAGTCGGAGACTTAGCTGGAGGGGCTTTTGGGTGTAGCCCCAAAGTTGGCTCAGATCCGGGTGGGGCTGGGACAGGTCCAGATCTTCTATTGGAATTGGAAGGGACCAGGATTTGTGAGTTAAAGGGCAATTTACATTATTAACTAGGAGGGGGTGGGAATCTAGAAAGGAATCTTTCCCACATCACTATTTCCAGGGAATTGCACCAGATGCAGAAGGATATTCAGAGCCTCCCCTTTAGGGAGGAGGCAGGATCACTCCCAAGAAAGACATGGAGTTCAGTGGGGGATACAGAGGTCCCCCCTCCCAGCTGGGGATGCTGATATGTTCCCCCTCAAGTAAGTCCCATTAGGTGGGGCTCAAGGGGGCACTGGATAACAGATGTTAAAGGTGCAGTTTGTTTCTAATTCCTGGCTGGATAAATAGGAAGTTACATAAAATTGAAGGGTGGATGCGATCTCCTTGGAAAATTTTATTGGAGGAAGCTACAAAGGTTTATGTAAGGAGAGATGAGGACTGGCAGGGAGGTACTGACCTCAGCAGGCGTGAGACATGTGCTCCCACATTTACATCAGGGCTGTCATTGGGGTGTCCGAGACCTGTGTGACGTGGTGCTGACTAAGTTTGTGGCACCGGCCTGTACACAATAGCAGGCAACTGGCCAGCGGGTGTCCTCTTTGTCAGAGGATGAATAGGGCGGCCCAGTCACAAGTCCAAAAGGGAGGAAGGCCCCCTGGTATCAGGCCTTTCCAAAGCATTCAGGTGGACTTTACCGAGCTGCCATCAGTGGGGCGTCTCAAATACCTGTTGGTCCTAGTGGACCATCTGACCTCATGGGTGAGGCCTTTCCCCTTGCCTTGTTAAGAATTAGAACAAAACCCAGGAGGGATGTGGGATTATCACCCTATGAGTATTGTATGGTCACCCTTATCCAAAAGGGATTCAAAATTCTTCCTTGGATCCAATATTTGAGACCAAGGATGTGTTTTTAAGGAAATGTGTCATGTCTGTACTGCAACATCTGAAAACTTTACAACTGAAAGGGCTCATTGCTCAGACTCCTCCCTTAGGATTCACACTGAATAAGTTCTAGCCTGGAGACTGGTCCTGGTTCGGACGTGGAAGGGAGGCCAAGCTGACCCTGAGCTGAAAGGACCGTTCCAACCTGTTGACTTCAGAAGCGTCGCACCAAAGAAGAGGTTGGACACATCACACTGGAGTCAAAGGTCCCGTGGATGCACCAAAGAAGTGGGCAGTAGACACTGATCCAGGAACATTGAAAGTGCGACTGATATTACAGGAAACTCAGCAAAGACTGATGAATTGTGCATGTAAAATCTTTTTGACTTGTCTCATTTGGGGAACTCTCTTGGGACTTTGTTGGTACTAGATATCACATTTGGTTGAACTGTATTGTTAGGATTAGGGGTATTATATACTATTAGGAAGAATGGGGTATGAACCAAACCCAAAGGGTTGGAGACTGTGCCTTGTCTATGCATGTATGATTTTATGTGGGTACTCCTTTTGTACTGGTACCTCGAGAGCAGTGGGGTATGAAAATACCTTTCAAACCCTGATCCAAACAATAGCCACTAGCTTTAGATGGACTGACTTGGATACATGGGGGACCTGATCGACTTACACAGTGGCCCTGGGGTCCTGTTCCCTTGTCTCCGGCCTGGATCTTGAGCAACAGGCCAGTGATAGACAATGGAACAGGTTTCTGCTCAGCAGAAGAAAAGCACCACTGGACTCTGACCAGTACAGTTTTAGGCAGATATTGCCTGAATCAGACTGGCACAAGGCCATGGATGGGAGAAAGTGAATGGACATGGACATTTACTCGCAGGCCAGAGAAGGGAGCTGTCATAGACTGCAGTAGGCACGTGAATAGATGGAACCAAACCAGTTATGATGGGTCAGTGCTTCGCTGTATCCAACGTTCTAATAGTAGTGAGGGGTGTGCGAGGAAAATGCCACCTGCCTGTTTAATCCCTGATGCAGAGGGACCCCAGATATGGATTATGTGTAACCTTGAATAGCACAGCACCAGATTCAACTTACACTTCGATGGAGTGGAAATGGGAGAATAGAGAACGCCCTGTTAGGAAAATGTTTAATAATTTCTGGAGCCCTCAGGATCTAACTGGGGAAAATGGTTGCACCTGCCAATGGGTAGTTGAGAGTCATCTTTAGAGGTGAAGGTCCCTGGGATGTCAGATATTTTCCATCTTCAAGTGGACCCGTTATATTTTGGTATGATGATAATCCTGCCCTGAAGGGGCATTATTGGATCTGTGGTGAGAGGGCTTATACCCATTTACCCAAAAATGGGACTGGGGTTTGTTATGCAGGTATAATTAGATCTAAATTTTTCTTTCTCTCATCGAGCGTTGGCAGGCAATTGGGGATACTGTTATTCGAAGATTTGGAAAGGGAAACACAAAGTGCCAACTGCTCCCTAACCCACATTGATACTTCTTTGACCCAGACAAATGATGCCAATGGGTAGGGAGATGTCCGGCCTCCGGAGAGAATCATAAAAGAGAACGGACCGGCAACATGGGCCCAGGACGGTAGGTAGGGGCACAGAACGCTGATATACATGTTAAATCGGCTGATTAGGCTACAGGCAGTCCTCGAGATAATAACCAACCGAACCGCTCAAGCCTTGGACTTACTGGCCGATCAGGCAACTCGGACAAGGGAAGCAGTGTTACAACATGGGCTAGTCTTAGACTATTTGCTAGCAGAGGAAGGAGGGGTCTGTGGGAAACTGAATTTGTCCACCTGCTGTATACAGATTGATGATAATGGGTAAATTGTTAAGGAAATCACCAAGAACATCCGTAAGACTGCACATATACCCGTGTAGGTTTGGAAATCTCCCTTTGGTACTGGCTGGTGGTCATGGTTCGGTGGAAGCTGGTGGAAACAACTGTTGGGATACGGGTTAGTAGCTATAAGTGGAATCATCCTGTTGCCACTATGTTTACCCTGTATGATTATATTAGTAACAAAAACAGTTCGGAGGTCACTGTCAAGAATCTGTCAGACAGACGATGCCATTAAAATGATGATTTTACAGAAGGAGGGATGGGAGGCGGTAGCAGGGGACGATCCAGATGAGGAGATTAACAAGCAATGTGTAGAGATGTTAATTGAATTTAACTATAATGTTAGTTCTTCAGGCGGAATATATATATATATATATATATATATATATATATGTACATATATATTTATGAATAACAGGGGGGATTGTGTGGAAAGGTGAAGAACTTACAGATTAAGCACATATTCATCAGAGACTGTTCACTAAAGTAGCTCAGGCCCATAGGCCCCAGTCACGTGATTTTAGGTAAGGCCTACTCAGCCATCGTCCAAAGAGGGCTTTGGCGAAGCGCACATCACCTTTGTCTACTGCATTCCACTGACCGACTAGGAATAAAGGTTTAGCACCAATCCAACCTAGAGAGGGTGGGATTGGGGTCTTTGTCTGAAATGCACAAGCTTAAGCATCTTCAAGTGAATGACTCTCCTCCTGGGTGTCCTTGCGTCTTTCGGCCCACAAGGCCAGGAGTCCCTCGGATCAAAAATTCTTCCTGCCATTTGGACCCTGAGTAGTCAAATCCCCACAACCTCACCCCCACCTCTGGCTTCTAACAGGAGGAAACAGACGTTTTATGCTCTTCTAGACCTGCCTCAAGAGACGCCACGACTTCCTGGACCGGCTGGTTCCTGCAGCGAAAGTGAATTTACAAACAAAGTAAACGGGCAAAAAGTTTGTTCTTAAAGATCTAGCAGAGAAATCCCGACAAGAAGAAACAAGGCCGTTGGGCAATGGGAAGAGAGGAAAGCTAAGAGGATGTCATTCCAGGGCCACAGGAGAAGCGGTTCCGGCAGTTTGCGCCCTCCCCAGGGACGGAGCCAGGAAAGTTTTCCTGGCAGCTCTCGGAGGGGCCTGGGAGCCATCGGAGCTGGAATCAGGATGGAGAAGCTTGGAACTGAAGGCCTGTCTCTGGGCTCATCTCCAAAATCCAGCTGGACAGAAATCCCCTTTTCCAGCTTGGGCTAAGCAGGAGCGGTCCCGGACTCGGTCCGGCCCAGAGAGGAGAATGAAACCCCTTTCTCCTGACGCCTTGGGGCGGGTCTCTCAGGGGAGTCTGAGGGAGTTCCCGAGCTTCCCCCCAAAGTCTGAGAGAGAGAGAGAGTGAGAGAGTTTCGGGCTGCCCTCGTCATGGTGATGTTAGCCGCTCTCCTGAGACACGAGGGCCACGCGGGGCGGAAAGGGCTGCCCACTGCATATGTCTCAGTTATTTGTGCGTGTGATCAGGCTTTTTGTCCCCCATCTAAAAAAACAAACAAAAAACCGGTATAAAAGATGAAAGCAGCGGAACTCCGGGGTTCTGGACCAAGAGAAGCTGAACTTAAATTTGAGTTCTGACATTGGATTCACCGCAGCCATACCGGCCACTAACTATAAAGCCCTTTGGCTGGGATAAACTTTAGGTCTTCACGTCTGCCACAGAGATGAGACCTCCAAAGCTTCCTAGAGAGACCCCGGAAGTGCCAGTCCGGCAACTCGTCTCCTCCTTCGTGGCGCCCTTCTAGCCACCTTCTTGGGTTTTGTTGCAATTTAAGTGAAGGACCTTTTCTGGGCTCGAGAGAGTCCGGGAAGGGGAGAGGGATGAGTGTGAGACCGTAGCCCTCGAAATCTGCCGGGCCGGCGCGGCAGGACCCAGGGGGAAGGGCAAAGGAAAGGCCTTTTATTTTCCGTTAATTCCTGTAATCTGACGGTCTTTAGGGCCCCGCGCGCCCCGCCTCTCATACAAACCCGTCCATGGGCGGCGTGCACGTGATTACGTGGCTCCGCCTTCACGCAAACACGTCCATAGGCGGTCTGCACGAGCTACGTGGCCCCGCCCTCATGTTCTTACGTAACTGCGCTCGGGCGTCAACACGTGATCTGGAGACCACGCCTCCACGCAGACACGCTTACGCGACCCGCGTTCCCCCTACGTGTCCCTTTTGCGTCATCACGCAACCATCCATGTGACCTCAACGCAAAGACGTGACGCACCTGACCTTTTACGCATCTAACACGTACCCTCCTCTCTTAACCAATCAGGACGCGCGATGATTACGTGACCTCGAGGTCGTGTCCTCACGCAAGTCATACGTAACATGCTGTTGTAAACCAATCACGACGCCCGACTATTACGTGACCCCGAGGTCGTGGCCTCACGCAAGTTTCACGTCACATCCTGTCGTAAACCAATCACGACGCGCGAATAATACGTGACCTCGAGTTCGTGCCCTCACGCATCTATTACGTATCATCCGCTCGTAACCAATCAAGACGCGCGACTATTACGTGACCTCAAGTTCGTGCCCTCAAGAAACTAATACGTAACCCCCATGGTAACCAATCGCGGCGCTCGCCCACTACGTGTTCCCGCCTTTGCGACCCCACGTAACCACACTCACGTGGCCCGCGTGCCCATTACGTGATTTCGTCCTGGCCACCCGACGCGACTAAACGCAAACACGCCACGCAACTGCGCTACCATTACATCATCTCATCGTTGCGCGGCCCCTCCCCGCTACCACCACGTGGTCTCGTCTTGGCGTTTCCAGGCAACCGGTCCCAGTGTGACCATTACGTGGACTTCCTCCTGCCCAAATGCAAAGGCGCTACCATAATTCCCACGTGCCTCCAGTTCCTCCACCAAGTCTTCCGGTAAATCGGCGTCCCTCTATCTTGTTCCCCTTAGAATATTCTGGGCCTCCCCCCCTTTTTTAAGACTTTCTGTGGATTTGCCTTAATGAGCTTTGAATCCATCGCCAGGCACAGAGGGGGCAGGGGAAGCTCGGAAAAGAGCTAGTGCCCGCCCCCGGCAGAGACCGGTAGGGGCAGAAGCATTGTAATGCCGGAGAAACTGAGGCAGGAGAGAGATTAGAAAGCTTTTTAATATTTCATTAATTGGAGAGTATAATTGACTGGACAGGACTCTGGTCTCACATTATCCAGTCAGATAAAGATATACTGGGACCGAGGAAACCGCGTTGCTCCCAGGGCTGTCATCTCAAAGAATCCAGCAAGCATTAGGAGCTGCCCAATTCCTTAAATACTCCTTAGAAACAAAGAACCAAGAGGATGGGGGGAGACCATAACTCCTAAAAGCCCAGAGACAGGATGTCTGAATACCCAGAGATAAAGACGGCAGTGAGGTGTCTTGGAATATTTTAGAGGGATATTGTAAATGCTTGAGAACAGGGGAGGGTCAGGAGTTCTGCTCTCTTGTTTATCTTGCTAACAAAGTATAACCCCAATCTTAATGGACCAGAGTGGGTTTTTACGACTAGGGGGATTTGACGGAACAGTTAAGGAAACCGAGACAAAGGAAACTGGTTCAGGGAAACCAAGTCAGAACAGTTAAAGGGAACTGAGGCATAACAGCATAAGGTGTCAAACTTGATGGGGGAAAGAGTCCCATCTTTGATTCCCAAACCCTCCTAGTGAAAGTAATTGCCCTTTAACTCACAAATCCTGGTCCCTTCCAATTCCAAGAGAAGATCCGGAGCTGTCCCGGCCCCACCCGGATCTGAGCCAACTTTGGGGCTACACCCAAAAGCCCCTCGAGCTAAGTCTCCCATTATAAAAGGGCCACGCTGGGACCCCCTCTTTCTTTCTTTTCTTTTTTTTTTTTACATGACCAAACTATTATTTTGCTGTACAAAAAGAATCAGACTCTGAAATATTATACAATTAGCTTGTGAACGAAATCAAAAATGCAGGTGGGCCTAAATATAGGGATTGGGAATTCAATGTAATGGTTTTTAGTCATCTCCCAGAGTTCTTTTTCTGGGCATAGCTGGTTCAGTTCATTACTGCTCCATTGGAAATGATTTGGTTGATCTCATTGCTTGGGGATGGCCTGGTCCATCAGAACTGGTCATCATATAGTATTGTTGTTGAAGTATATAATGATCTCCTGGTCCTGCTCATTTCACTCAGCATCAGTTCGTGTAAGACTCTCCAGGCCTTTCTGAAATCATCCTGTTGGTCATTTTTTTTTTTTTTTTTTTTTTTTTTTTTTTTTATTTAATAGCCTTTTATTTCAGGATATATACATGGGTAACTTTACAGCATTAAAATTGCAAACCTCTTGTTCCAATTTTTCACCCTTACCCCCCACCCCTCCCCAGATGGCAGGATGACCAGTAGATGTTAAATATATTAAAATATAACTTAGATACACAATAAGTATACATGACCAAAACATTATTTTGCTGTACAAAAAGAATCAGACTCTGAATTATTGTAAATTAGCTTGTGAAGGAAATCAAAGATGCAGGTGTGCAAATATAAGGACTGGAATTCCAATGTAATGGTTTTAGTCATCTCCAGAGTCTTTTCTGGTATAGTTAGTTCAGTTCATTACTGCTCCATTAGAAATGATTTGGTTGATCTTGTTGCTGAGGGATGGCCTGATCCATCAGGACTAGTCATCATCTAGTATTTTGTTGAAGTATATAATGATCTCCTGGTCTGCTCATTTCACTCAGCATCAGTTGTGAGTTCTCCAGGCCTTTCTGAAATCATCCTGTTGGTCATTTCTTACAGAACAGTAATATTCCATAATTTTCATATACCACAATTTATTCAGCATTCTCCAACTGATGGACATCCATTCAGTTTCCAGTTTCTACCACTACAAAGGGCTGCCACAAACATTGTGCACATCAGGTCCCTTTCCCTTCTTTATAATCTCGGGATATAATCCCAGTAGTAAACTGCTGGATCAAAGGGTATGCAGAGTTTGATAACTTTTTGAGCATAGTTCCAAACTACTCTTCCAAAATGGTTGGATTGTTCACAACTCCACCAACAATCATCAGTGTCCCAGTTTTCCGCATCCCCTCCAACAATCATCATTATTTTTCCCTGTCATCTTAGCCAATCTGACAAGTGTGAGTGGTATCTTAGAGTTGTCTTAATTTGATTTCTCGATTAATAATGACTTGGAGCATCTTTTCATATGACTAGAAATAGTTTCAATTTCTTTATTTGAGAATTGTCTGTTCATATCCTTTGACCATTTTTCAATTGGAGAATGGCTTGATTTTTTATAAATTAGAGTTAATTCTCTATGTATTTTGGAAATGAGGCCTTTATCAGAACCTTTGACTATAAAAATATTTTGGGACCCCCTCTTTGCAGAGATTCCAAACATGCCAGCCTTGGGAGGACCCTCTGTCCACTGGACCCTCTGTCCGGTGCCCTCCTTATCTCTGCCTTCACCTATCTCCTTACTTCCAAACCCAATAATAAACCTCGTTTATCAATCTAGCTCTTGGCCCAATAAATGCCTTTACTGGGGACTCGCTCCTATGCTACTAGACCTCATTTACCTCCATATCCTTGCACCGAATCCAAGGGGGTTGCAGGGGAGCTCTGTTTGACTTCCTGTACCCCAAACCTGCCACTAGACCTCAACTAAAGCCTAATTTCATTTAGGTCCCCCTAATCTAGACCTCAACACGATCTGCTTGGAAAATTTTATTGGAGGAAACTACAAAGGTTTATGTAAGGAGAGATGGGGACCGGGCTGAGGAAAAAGAGAGGCAGAGAAGGGAAGGGGAAAACACGTGAGGGAAAACATTTATGTCATTGTATAAGTGAAGGAAAAAAATTAAATCCTGTATATTATTTGAGGGTTAGGGGAAACTGCTTATGAGGAGGCAAAATGGGCTGGAGAAGAGGAATCTGTAAGTATGGAGGAAATGATGGTGCTAATTCTGGCATCTCTGCCTCTGATGCCTCCACCTTCCCTTACCCCAGAAGAGAAGCAGGAAATCCAAAGCCTTGGGGCTCAGGAGGAAAAGGGGCACTGGCTCGTCCCTACGGCAGAGAGGTACTGACCACAGCAGGTGTGAGACATGTGCCCCCATTTACATCAGGGCTGCATTGGGTGTCAGACCTGGGCGTGGTGCTGACTAAGTTTGCGGCACCGGCCTGTACACAATAGCAGGCAATGTCAGCGGGTGTCCTCTTTGTCAGAGGATGAATAGGAAGGCAGTCACAAGTCCAAAAGGAGGAAGCCCCTGTATCAGGCCTTTCAAAGCATTCAGGTGGACTTTACGAGCTGCGTCAGGTGGGGCGTCTAAATACCTGTTGGTCCTAGTGGACCATCTGACCTCATGGGTGAGGCCTTTCCCCTTGCCCGGGCAACTGCCTCAGCGGTCGTAAAAGTCCTCCTTGAGCATATCTTATCACTCTGGGGTATGGGTTGGTGGAGCAGGTAGATTCGGACCAAGGCCCCTGTTTCACAGATCCTCCCTATCATGGCCCGAGTGCTGAAATATCCTGGGACCACACACCCCATGGCATCCACCCTCATCAGGTAAAGTGGAAAGGACTGATAAGAAATTAAACAGCAACTGACTAAATTGACTAAGACAATTAGCCCTGGACAATGCCTTCCCTTGCCTTGTTAAGAATTAGAACAAAACCCAGGAGGATGTGGGATTATCACCCTATAGAGTTGTATGGTCACCTTATCCAAAGGATTCAAAATTCTTCCTTGATCAATATTTGAGACCAAGGATGTGTTTTAGAAATGTGTCATGTCTGTACTGCAACATCTGAAAACCTTACAACTGAAAGGCTCATTGCTCAGACTCCCTCCCTAGACTTCACAGAGTTTTAGCCTGGAGACTGTCCTAGTTTAGCGTTGAAGGAGACAAGCTGACAACCTGGAAGGATCATCCAGATCCCTTTGATATCAGAACAACAAGGACGTGGAGCCAAGGGTGTGGACTTTAAACTGAATCCAGAGAACGAACTGAGACAAATATTGAAAAGGAACTGATGAACTGTGCATGTAAAATCTTGATAGTGTTTGGATCTGGGGGACCTTACTGGGGCATTGTCTAAATCAAACAGGTACAGGGCCATGGATGGGAGAGGATAAGTGTGAATGGACTTTTACTCGTCGACCAGAGAGGGT
Organism: Sarcophilus harrisii; assembly: GCF_902635505.1. Taxonomy (NCBI): domain Eukaryota; kingdom Metazoa; phylum Chordata; class Mammalia; order Dasyuromorphia; family Dasyuridae; genus Sarcophilus; species Sarcophilus harrisii. Next base: position 54,365,874 of record NC_045432.1, on the reverse strand, counting down.
AGATATCATAGAGTGTAGTGAGTATAGAAACAGAGGGAGCAAGTTAAATATGGTTTGTAATATGGGTCAGTGTTTAATTGTGTCCACCAGCATTTGTTTAGGGGGTAATGAGGGATGTTTGAAGGAACTTAGCTGAAGCCTCTTTGTTAAACACCCCATAATCTATTCAAACTGGTGATGATAATTGGGGAGATGCCCGGCCCCGGCACAGATTATCAAGGAATATGGACCGGCGCCATAGGCCCAAGATGGTAGTTGGGGATATTGGACACCTGTATATATATATATATATATATATATATATATATTAAACAGATTAATTCAACTGCAAATAGTCTGAGAGGTAGCAGCTAACCAAACTGCTCAAGCCCTTACTCTATTAGGCGATCAAGCCACCCAGACAAGAGAAGTCGTTTTATAACCTAGATTAGTTTTAAATTATCTGTTAGCAGAGGAAGGAGGAAGGAAGGGTCTGTGAGAAACAAAACTTGTCCACTCGTTGTATGCAAATTGATGACAACCGACAAGCAGTGACAGAAATTACTAAGGGCATTCTCAGGATAGTTCATGTGACTGTTAAAATTTGGAAATCTCCCTTCACAAATAGCTGGTGGTCTTGGTTTGATGGTGGCTGGCGGAAAGGGCTCTTATGGTACAGACATTGCAATCAGTGGTATTATTCTGTTGCCACTATGTTTACCCTGAATAATTACACTGGTAACAAGAATAGTTCAAAGATCACTGTGAAGAATATTACATATGGAGGATGCCACTGAAATGATGATTTTACAGAAAGAGGGATGGGAGGCAGTAGCAGGGGATGATCCACATGAGGACATTTACAAGCAATGTGTAGAGATGTTAATCGAATTTGGCCACAATGTTAGTTCTTCATGAGGAAATATATGTACAAACATATTTATGAATAACAGGGGGGACTGTGTGGCAAGAGATGAAGAAGTTACAAATTCTAAAGTAGATCAAGCCTCATAGGCCTCAGTTTCGGCTTCTCCGGAGTCACATGATTTTAGATAAGGCCTGGACTATGTGGCCGAGGAAGCTGCATATCACCTTGTCTACTACATTCCACTGACCAACTAGGGGAACAGTAGATTTATGTGGCCAATCACACCATAGAGAGGGTGGGATTTGGGGGGGTTCTTTGTCTGAAATGCATAAAAGCTGTAAGCATTTTCAAGGCTCTGGCCCTATCCTGCTGTGAAATTTTGCCCGCAGACCAGGACAGGGTCCGCTTCTCGAGATTCTAATAAATAATTCTGCTTTCTAGGAGTGATCTCTGTAGTAGTCACTTTGGGTAGGTCTTTTTGTCCCAAACGCAGGGCTGACTGTTTTAATACCAGTATCAATTGGGGTAGATATGTGACAGTGCTGAGGATGGTGAGAGTATGGCAGTGACAGTAGGGATGGGAAAGTGACCCAAGTACGAACATGGCAGTGATAGCAGGTGACAGTGATTATGGTGATGTGACCACATATTGGCAGAGTAGATCAAAGGTGTCCCTGATGAAGAGCTGTCCTAGAAGCTGGAAGCCTAGAGGCAAGTTCCTCCTGTGATATACACTGCTTCTATGAACCTTTCTTGGGTTCACTTTTTGAACTAAGGACTAGAACCTTGCTGACCCACAGGGTTGTGTAACTGGGGAGCAAGTAACACTCTGTTATTAGAATACTTTAAGACAGGGGAAAGTTCATTGGGGTTTAGAATTTTAATTGTTCTGCTGTAATTGATATTCTCTATCTTTATAAAAAGATTAATTGACAATAATGGAGAATTTAGCAAAAGTACTGTATGGAACCTTCATGAAGAAACCAATGGAAGGTCTGAGCTTTAAAAGTTGAAACACTACTTACTGAACCTTTTAATTTGAAGGAACATAAACTTTTCAGCTGATAGGAAATCCACAAGATGTTACTTATTTTGGAAGGTAACAAGGCTCCTTGCTGTGGAAATGGGGTGCAAGATGACAATAGTACATCCTTTCATACTTCTCTATCAGTGTGAAATAAGCTTTAAAGCTGAAAAACTAAACAGAACACTCATTTATGCTCAAAGCCTATAAAATGTGGGCACAGAGGGTCGCTTTGAAGCATAAAACTATCTGTCCAGGTCAATGGGCCACATGCAATGGGAGTATATTACCTCTCCCACAAATTACCTGTATGTCATGGTGTCACGCCAGATATCAGGCTCTGGGTTGCAAGGGATTCCTAAGTTCCCAGAATTTTATTCGATTCTGATGAGCTTAATAAGCCAGTAATATAAAAAGGAAGAAACGGCATGAAAAGAGGGAAGAAGAAAGGAATTATTCCTATTTGTTAGATAGATAATTTGAAAACCTTAGGAATGAGAATTAATTTTAAGAACCAATTATAATTTCACCAGTGCAGACAGAATAAGCATTCATCTGGTAATTTTATTGATTACAAGAAATCCAAGGACTGTAATAGAAAGGAAATTCATTCCAAATGATGACAAAATGCCTCAAGTATCTAAACCCTTTTACAAAGCCACATGAGTTTTTAAATGGTCCAATACAAAATATTCTTTAACTGAACAAAAATAAGTTTAATATGGAGTAATTTTAATGTTTATTAGGCCAAGACGCTATCATAAAAGTTAAGTGGAAAATCCCAATTAGTGCAAAAGAATTAGTCCATGAAGTATCACATTGTTTGAATTTGCACTGATATTTATTGAATGAAACAGTGACTATTTCATAAATTCATATACTTGGATAACGAATTCAAATACATGAGAATGCTGGGTGGATTTGTATTTGACTAATGTGGACCTAAAGTAGAACTGTAAGTTAATTGAAATTTAATGCACACCCATAAATTACCTAAGGGGTCCTTTATAAAACCTGAGAAAAATAATGACCTAAAATGAATTTAAAACAGTTAATAAATATCAAGGAAATGAATGAGGGAAAATTAGAAACTGAGGCTTGTGGGGTGAATGTTGAAAATCAAAGAGCTCAAGGTATAGGAGCCCTTGATGTCAGAGGCAAGAAGAATGAGGGGAATCACAGAGTGTGGACACAGCTCCAGCTTCATGCCCTACAGCCTTGGATACACATTTTGCAAACGAGATCAGGGACCAACAGTAGGCAACCCCGCAGTTCAGAACCAGCCCTGGCATGAACAGGTACTGCCATGGAGAGAGCAGATCCAGCCATCTTAGGTCTAACCCTACAGGTGACAGTCTGTTTAAGATCCTGTCATGAGCAACTACACTGGCCCCCAGGCTCAACCTTGCTCCAACATGACGCTGCTTTGCCTAGACAAGGAAGCCTTTCAATGTGGCAGAAACCTTATTGCGCACAGGTCGAGGTGGCTCTGTAATTCCTATACCCTGAAGTGTCAAAATTATCCACCATGTATTTTGAAATAAAAGCTGTAATTTTTTTTTAAAAAATAAAGCTTTTAAGAAAAGAAATAGACTACATGAGGAGTAGATATATGGAACAGATTGGCAAGGGAGAATCAGAAACCGTGTGCCTAATAAGCTAGTGTTATAAACAAGAAAAATACATATTTAGAAAGAGCTCTGTTTACAATTTTCTTAGCAGTTTTTAATTGAAAAATTTGGAAAATTAGACTAGACTAATATCTTAACTACCGTTTAAGTAGATATTTCACTCAATTTAGAGATCATCAAAATTTAAAGAGAAACAGACATATCCCTCTCACAGCATGGATAAGACATTCTGAACCTAACAACGGAGAGAAGAATTATAAAAGATAAAATGCAAACTTTGATTGCATGAAATTGAAAAGTTTCTAGATGGACAAAATTAGTTCACCTAGGAGAGGAGAGAGCTGTGAAAATTGAAAAACGACCTTTATCACATGTTCTGAGGGTAAGACTTTCTTTTGAGAATTCACAGAATACACATGGGTGTTCACAGTCCAACTTTCCCAGATTGAGACTTCCATATAAAAACAGCTTTAGGCTGTCCTCCCATCTTCCTTGAGTTCTCTTTGACAGAAGCAGGCTTGGAAATCCTATCCCTCACACAGAACAGTTTTGGTTTTTTTTTTTTGGTTTTTTTTACAAACCTCTCTGATCACAAAGGCCTTCCACTTTTGTATGTAAAACAACCAAAAATCATCAGAATGGTTTATTATGCCTATAAGCCACCTACATTTGCATTTTGTTTCATTAACCTTGAAATTGTTGACCTTTTGTTCTTCCGGTTGAATTTTGTTATTATCAATTTTAGCTCTGTAAGAATGGTTGGGAGGTTGCTTGGTATGGACTAAATAATGGGATAATTTAGGCAGTATTGTATTTTAATTATATTTGCTTCCTACCCATGAGACTTGATATTTTTCCAACTGATTGGATCTATTTGTGTGGAAAGTGTTTGGAGTTTTGTTTATATAATTCCTGACTTTCCTTTGGAAATATTTTGTACTATTGAAGTTATTTAAAATGGAATTTCTTTGTTCTCTTTCTACTGGACTTTTGGTATATATAAAATGCTGTGAGGGATAGAAATCCTATCCAAAAATGACTACCAGAGACCTCTCAGAAGTAAAAGCAGAAAAGTTGTTTATTTAATGAATTCTCATGAGAATGAGCAATTCCACCATGAGGAGGGAAGAGAGCTCACGGTAGAAGGCCAAAGAAGGGGAAAGGGATACAGTTTTATAGGTTTAGATACAAAGGATTACATCATGAGTTGGAGAACATTAAGAGATAGGTGCCACCCCACCCCCACCCCTTAATTGGATGTTATTCGCCCAAAAAGCAGATTCCTAGTTCTGGGAGGAACCATCCATCAGGCAACTAATTGTCCCAGATGCTGGTAACTTGAACAGTGATAAATGTCATCATTCGAGGTTAAATACATATGTCTAAAATCTAAGTACATATTGGCTACCACTCAACATACTCACGCAGGTCACAGAGACCTAGAGAAACTAAAAATACAGAAGAGGAAGTTCAATGTCCTTGGAAGTTCAGCTGCTGGAAGTTCTTCACCTTATCTTTACTACATACAGCTGCTGGAAGTTCTTCAACTACACACACACACACACACACACACACACCCCTCCCCCCTTCTAATATGTAAATGATTTTTATCATATAGTCTATGAAGAACTTACACATTGCTCAAAGTCAGTTAACACACTTACACATTGTTTGTCAAGTTCACTATCAGAATTATCTCCTTCCAGCACCCTCCAGCCTCTTTTCTGGAGAATCATCATCTTAATAGCATCCTCTGGATGCAATAAGTTTTATAGGGAGCGTTGAACTATTCTGGTTATTAATGTAATTATACAGGATAAACATAATGGTAACAATATAGTACCACTGATTGCAATTAGTCCATAACATAAAAGTCGTTTCCACCAGCTACCATCAAATCAGGACCACCAACTGTTAGAAAAAGGGGATTTTTCACTCCTGTGCAGGCACATGAACTATTCTGCCAATGCCTTTTGTAATTTCTTTTACCACTTATCCATTATCATCACTTTGCATGCAACAAGTGGACAAATTCAATTTTCCACAGACTCCTCCTTCATCTGCTAGCAAATAATCTAAAACTAGTCGATTCTGTAAAACAGCTTCTTGTGTTTGAGTGGCTTAATCAGCTAGCAAATCAAGAGCCTGAGCAGTGTGGTTACTGGGTATCTCCAGAACTGCTTGTAATGTAATTAGCCTATTTAATATATATATATATATATATATATATATATATTGGTGTCCTATACCCTCAACTTCCATCCTGAGCCCATGTGGCTGGCCCATACTCTTTGATGTTCTTTCTAGGAGTCATGTATTTCCCCATCCATTAGCATCACCTGTTTGAATCAGAGAAGTATCTATACTAGTCATATTCCTGTTTGTCACTATTTTCTGGAAGGAAGAAAAACTTGGGCCTTATTGTACTTGCATAACAATTCCCAGTCCAATTTCTTGGGAAGTGAGTATATGCCATCTGGCCACAAATCCAATAGTGTCCCCTTAAAGCTGGGTTTTTCTCATGCCAGAAGATAAAAACTCCTGTTGAGGGTGGGAAATATATAACATCCCTTGGTCCTAACGGTCCCCCTTTCATGGTTTTGAATTAGCTCCAAAGTTGCTTTTCAGGCATCCAAGTGCAATTACAGTTATTCTCCCAGTAAAATCTATATTGCTCCAAAAGTTACCAAACATTTTCCTAATAGTCCATTACTATTTTCCCATTTATCTCATTAAATTAGCAGTACCTGATTTTGACTATTTAACCTTAAACATCTCCATAAATCTTCGGGGTGTTTGAAGTTCTTTTTTCAATTCCCCAAGCATTCTTTATACCCTCTTGCATGTGGATGAGTCCATTTAATCACTGACCCATCGTCACAAACAATACTTGTTTTATTCTATCTATTTTATATTGACTAAATCTATAATTTATCTACCTTCTTGGCGTGGTAAAAGTCCATTCGATTCACTTTCTCCCATGCAAGGCCTGTGCCTGTTTGATTTAAACCATGTCCTCCTGGGACAGCATTAGTTACTTCCACTGATGTTTCCTCCTGGATCTGACCAAACCGGTACTATCAATGTACAACTGATCTATTACTTCAAATCCAGGTTGGAAATAAAGGACAGGTACTCAGGGCCATCATTGGAGTTGTTTGGGTCCCTTATATCCAGACACAATTTAAAAGCTAGTGGTAATTTGATCAGGTTTGAAAAGATTTTCACACCCACTGTTCTAGGTACCAGTAAAAAAGGTGTACTGAAAAATCAACATGATAGACAAGACAGTCTCCAACCCCTGGTTTGTTCTACACCCCATTCTTCCTAGTATGGTATATAAATATCCTAATTCTAAAATACAGTTCAGCAAGTAAATCTATAAACAAGAAAATCCCAAGAGATTCTAAATGAGACAAGTCAAAAGATTTTATATTGCACAATTCAGTCTTTGCAGTTTCCTAATTTCACCCCACTTTCAAATGTTCCTGGATCAGGTCTACTTGCCCACTCTTTGGTGCATCCAGGGACCTTTGACTAGGTGATGTCCAACCTCCTTCTTTGGTATTTTTAAGTCAACAGGATCGGAACGGTCCTTTCAGCTAGGGTCACTTTTCCTTCCATCCGAACAGGGACCCAGTCTCAGGCTAGAACTTATGCCCTGTGGAATTGTAGAGGAGTCTGAGCAATGAGCAGTTGTAAAGTTTCTAGATGTTGCAGGTACAGACATGACACATTTCTTAAAAACACATCCTTTGGTCTCAAATATTGGATCCAAGGAAGAATTTTGAATCCTTTGGATAAGGGTGACATAATATCTATAGGTGATAATCCACATCTCCTTGGTTTTTTAATTTAATAATGATGCTCTGGGGACCAATCTGCTTTGATATGGCAAGGGTGAATCCAAAGGATTTAAAGAGAGAAAGAAATAGGGAGAATAAGATTTAAGAAGATTGATTTAGTGGAAAATGATTTCAAGAAGAAATTATGGAAAAAGAAGAACTTTGATATGATAGTCATTGCTAGATGGGATGTGTTTTGCAGGGAGAGCAGTAGTTGAAAGAGCACTTTTTTGGTTAAGAAAAGCAAACTCATTTAAAGGATACCGCTCTTACAAGATATTAATTGATTGAATATTTGTTTTTAGATACATAATGGTTTTCGGGTTTAAAGAATATGATCAGAAATATATATAGCTTGAAAAGAGTTATTTCAAAAAAAAGTTTAATTTGATTCTTTTAAGAACTTTTTAGTCTTTATAAAAGGAAGTTTAATAACTGTATTGATGCCAATTATTTAAAGGGACTCCAAGGATATAGTTTCTTGTCTGTCCTTTTGAAAATGTTTCGTTATGGACAATATGTATTTGGGATTTTTCTTGTATCGGTATTTAAAAAAAAGCAAATGATTCATATAATATTCAATTTATGGAATATCTATTATATAAGAATTGTGAAATATTGGATGAATTCCTACGTAAAGTCTTAAAATGTAGTGATCTTCTCCTGCCATTAGAAAAGATGATCTTGTCCAAGTATTATCAGTTTGTTAATTATTTAGGACAGAGACTGAGAATTTCTTAAGACAAATTGAATTTGTGGAAATGGGGAAAATATTTAAGTCATTGTAAAGTGAAGGAAAATGAATTGGATCCTGTAAAATTACTTGAGGGAAAGAATGAAACAGTAAGGAAGGATTTTCAGGTGAAGGCCCTGTCACTAAATTTTGACTAATCTTATGTTACCTAAGAACGTTGTAGTGATTCGTGGGACCAAAGAGAGATTCATTTGAGACAAGGGAAACTGCTTTTGTGGATGAGGAAGAAAAAATGGGCTGAGAAGAGGAATCTTGAGTACAGAGGAAATGATGGTGCCAATTCTGGCATTTGCCTCTGATGCCCACCTTCCTTACCCCAGAAGGAAGGAAATCCAGCCTTGGGGCTCAGGAGGATTTAAGACACTGGCCGTCCCTGACGGCAGAGAGGACCACACAGGTGTGAGAATGTCCACATTTCATCAGGGCGTCCTTGAGGTGTCCAGACCTGTGGAGTGGGTGATGTTTGGGCACCCCTGTACTCAATAGCAGGCAACCCAGGGGTGTCCGTTTGTCAGAAGAAATAAGGGCCCATAAAGTCCAAAGGGGAGGAAGGCCCCTGGTATCAGGCCTTCCAAAGCATTCAGGTGGAATTTAAGAGCTGCCAAGGGGGCGCCTCAAAACTGTTTCCAGGGGATCTGACTCAGGGAGGCCTTTCCTTGCCCGGGCAACGCCCCAGGGGTCGTAAAAACATCTATGGAATGGGGAAGAAGGATTATTGGATCAGTTGCTAGACACCCTTGGCTGTGTTGGGACAGCCCAGTTAGTAAGGGGTTATTTTATAATCATAATTTAATTTTAGTTGCCTGTAATACTTCATTCTCCAAGACCGCTGACTCGTATGGCTGGATTGAAATTCACTGGGCTGGAGCCCAAAAACCCTGTGCCCGGTACTCCCCAAAAAAGTTACTTTTCCGTCCCCCGATTCGATATCCAAATGTGTCCCTTTAGGGTATTGGGAATAATGGGGATAGGGAGTTTAAAGCGCATTGAAGGGTTATGCTTTTCCCCCAAAATGATACTGTCCCTCCTTGGGATTGAATATACCAATTATGTACGGCATCGATCCATTAGATAGGACATTCTACTTTGGGGATTTCCAGATTTGGGATTATTTGAATTTTTAAATACCCTTTAACCCACTTCCAACAATTTTCCCAATTTAAAAGGGGGGCCGGGGGGGGGGGGGAACTACCCGGGGGAAAAAAAAAAGGGTTTTTTTTCAAAAGGGGAAAGGGGTTTTTTTTGGGGTACTTAAAACCCCCCGGTTTTTTTAAAGGAAATTTTCCCAGAAAAAAAAAAGGGGGGAAGGGGAAAAAACCCCGGGGTTTTTTCCCCAGGGGGCCCTTTCCCTTTTTTTTTAAAAAACCCCTTTTTTTTGGGTTTTTTTTTCCCCCCTTGGAAGGGGAAAAAATTTTTTTTTTTTTAAAAAAAAACCCCCCCCCCCAAGGAAAAGGGGGGGAAAAAATTTTTTTTTTTTCCCCCAAAAACCCCTCCGGGTTTTAACCCCCGGGGAATTTTCCCCAAAAGGGGGAAAAAACCCCCTTTTTTTAAATTTCCCTTCTTTTTTTTTTTCCAAAGAAGTTTCGGAATTTTTAAAAAAGGGGGGTTTTTTTTCCCCCTTTAATTAAATTTTTCCCCAAAATTGGGTTTTTTTTTTTTTTTTAAATTTGGGAAAAACCTTTTAAAAAAATTTTAAAATTTTTTAAAAGGTTTTTGGAATTTTTTTTTTTTAAAAGCCTTTCCCACTTCCAACACCACATACTAAAAGATAAAGCCAAAAGGTTTATGATTTAGAATTTAAGAGGGATATTTAAAAGCAAATTAGAAAAACAAAGGCTAATCTACCTCTCGGATCTGTGAAGAAGGAAGGAATTTGTGGTCAAGGAAGTACTGGAATACTTTATTGAATGCCAAATGATTATAATTAATGAAAAATATTATAATTGAATGCCAAATTGATTATAAATAAATGGGTTGTGTAAAACAAAACAAATGAAGAACAAGATTAAAAAGCAGCAGGAAAATAGGGAAATATAACATCCACGGGTTCGATAAAAGCCTCATTTCCTAGAATAAAGAAATTGATTCAAATTTATAAGAATTCAAATTTAGAGATAAATGGTTAAAAGGATAAGGAATAATTTTCAGATGAAAAAAGAAAAACCATTTCTGGCTTTCAAATGCTCTAAAATCAATTATTGTTCAGAAAGTGCAAAAGAAAAACCGAGTTACCACCAGGGACCTCTCAATTGGCTAAGAAGAACAGGAAAAGCGAGAAATGTTGAAGGATAAAGGGAAAGCTGGGAAGCAACAATTGTTTGGAATTGTAAATCAACCAACCATTCCTTGAGAAATTTGACTATATCCAAAGGGTTATCAAACCGTCCTACCTTTGACCCAGAATTCCTTAAATTTATACCCCAAAAGAGATCTTAAAGGAGGGAAAGGGACCCCATTTCAAAAAAGAGTGGCAGCCCCCCTTTGGTGGCAAGGAACTGGAAATCTGGATGCCCTCACCTGGGGATTAGATGTTATGGTATATGAAAGTAATTGAATGATTGTTGTATAAGACATGATAAAAAGGAATTTCAGAGGGGGCTAGAGATACTTAGATGAACTGATACTATTAAAAGTGATAAGAACCCAGGAGAATACTTGAAACAGCAAAGCAGCAAAGGGATTATGCAATGATTACTTCTGAGGGAAAACGGCCTTTTCCATAATAGATATTAAAGGCCGGTTGTGGTTTTTGATGAAGAGGAATTTTGCCAAAGAGAGGATTGGGAATGGCGGGATTGTATAGGTGTTGGCCGGTATTTTTTTTGTTTTTTTTTTCTTTTGATGGATTTTTTTGTTTCCAGGGCAAATGGGAAATTATGTGGAGGGAAGGGTTGGCCATTTTGGATGAGTTGGCCGGTCCGGGGGGTGGGGGGAGGGGAGGGGAAAAAGGCCGTAGGTTTGCAAGGGGAATGTTGAAAATTCTTGTAGTTTTGGAAATAAAAGTTTAAAAATTAAAGGTAGGAAATGCCTAAGCGGAGAGGTGGATAAATGGCTTGGCGGGAGAATAAAGAAAAGGTGGAAAAGAATTAATGTTTAAATAGTGGTTAGGAAAATTTTTTAAAATTGAAAAATGGAAAGATTTGGGAAGTTAGATTAAGAAAATTTTCATTTTAATGGCTATTTCCCTTGAATTTTAAAGTTTAAAAAAGAGGGTTGCAGTTTGGCAGTTGGTAAGATTTGGTTTTTAAATCAAAGGCAGAGAAGGGGGTATAAAAAGGGGTTGGTAAATTGATGGCGTTAAAGCTAAAAATTAATTCACCATTTAAGTGGGGGTTGTTAAATTGGAAAAAAAAAAAAAAAAAATTTGATTCCCTTATTTTGAGGGGCAAGTTTTTTGGTTTTTGGGGGAATTCCAGATAACCCAGGGGTGTGTTGTAGAATTTTCCCAATGTGGGATTGCCAATTGGGGTTTGTTTTTGGGCCCGGTAAGGGCGGGCGGGGTTTTAAATTTGGAGGTTTTTTTTTTATTTTGGAAGGGGTTTTTTTTGAGGGAAAAATAAATAAAATAGCGGGGAATGGGTTTTTAAAAAGGTTAAAGTGTGAAGAAAAGGGAGAGGGGCGGTTGACTAAGGGGACCGGGTTTGGGCCGTTTTACTTTCCCGTTTTGACGGTATTTTTTTGGTAAAATTGCCCAATTTCAATGTTTAAGGGAAAATTTTCCGTCCGGGGTTAAAATTAAAAAATTTAAAAGGGGGAAAGTGAATGGGGGGAGGTTTGGCTTGGGTGGGGTTGAGCAAATTGACCTTTTCTTGGATTTCCTGGCTGTGTGACCGGACAAGTTCGTAATTTTTTGCCGATTAGTTTTTGTGGAGAGGATGTTTTCCGGCATTTTGGAGTTTTTGCGAAAATTTTGACAGATTTGTTTAGGGAGATTCCCGGCCTTTTGGCCAACCTTTCCGGTGGAGAAAAGAAAAGGAAGGAGTGGGAAGAGGGCGGTGGAAAGGGGGATGTTGGGTTTGATTGGTAGGGGTGGAGTTTTTCATTGAAGGGAGGGAAAAAGGTCCTGGGGTTGCTGATTGTTGGAGTGGACAGGAGGTAAGGGGTTAAGGTGAAATTTGACCTTAATTTAATTAGGTTCCGTTTTGGGTACCCCTTTTAACTTTTTGGGTTTTGGTTGTTTTTGGGGAAATTTTAAAGATTTTTTTTGGGGTGGGGGTTTCCTATATAAAAGAAAGGGAAAAGGGGGAGGGAGGGAGGGAGGGGTTTTGGCCCGGGACCGGAGGGGATACCCTGGGGGCCGGTTTTGGTGTTTGGGTTTACCTTTTCCTTTCCCCTGAGGGTTTTTATGGGGTGTTTTAATAAATTTTAAGGGATATTAATTTGCCCGAGTTGGTTTGCAAGTTAGGTGGGCAAGGGGTTTAACAAAATGTTTTCCCCTTTGGGGTGAATCGGTTTAAAAAATTTAAAAATAATGGGAGTTGGTTTTGGTTTTAATTTTGGGCCGGGTTTTTTCCCGGTTGGCCGGCCTTTATTGGTTTTTATGATTTGGTGTTTTAATTTGGGCTTTGGGCCCAAGTTTTGGAAATTTTAGGTTTGGTTTAATTTTTTGCTGTTTAAAGGGTTTTTTATGGTTTGAATTTGGTGAAATTTTTTTTTAAAAGGGGCGGTTGATCCAATGGTTTTGTGTGGGATTAAAAGGAAAAAGATGGTTGGCCCGGGTAATTTTTTGGTTATTTTGTTTTTGCATAAAGGTTATGGGTTGGGAGTTTGATTTTAGGAGAAGCCAAATTGGACCGGTTTTTGGGTTGGTTGGTTTTTTTTTTTTTACGGATTGGGATCTTTCGTTTGAATTTGGGGTGTTTGGAAGGAAATGGGTTTTTGGAGTTGGGATTTTAGATGGAATTTTTAAGAAGGTAGGGAGGACAAAGGTTAGGTTATGGAATTTTTGGGTTTTGGGGGTATTTTTAACCTAGGGGTGGCCAGAGAAAGGGGAGTTCGTAAGAAGCCAATTGGAATTTGGGGTTAGAAATTTTTTTTTAATGTTGGATTATTTTATGGTTTTTTTGGGCTAAGTGTTAGTTGTTAAAGTGTTTATTTTGTTTGGTTTCTTTTTAAGAGGAAATTAGGATTGGAATTTAAGGTTTTGCAAGGGGTGGGGAAAAGAAGTGTTTAATGGAAAATATTAAGAAGGTTTTGGTAATTTTTTTGTGAAATTAGGTTGTGTTTAATTTGTGGAAATTTTCGTTTTGTTCCCGTAAAGTTTTTCCAACCTGTTCCTTTTAGTAAAAGTTGGGGAAAGGTTTTTCATGAACCATACCAGGGAGGGGAGAAAAGAAGAGTTTAGGTGCTTGGCTAAGGGGCCTTACGGAATTTTCTTTTTTTTCCCTTTTAAATTTTAAAAGGAAATGAATTTGATTTTGGTGGCCCTTGGGATGAGAGGGAGGAAACAGAGGATTTGTTAGATGACCCTTTAAAGGAGGTGGGAAGTTTTCCAAATTTTTCCTTTAAATTTTTCCAAAGTTTTCTTCTTCCCAGGTAAATTTTTTTTTTCGGTTTTGTAAAGGAAGGAGGGATTGAATGGTTTCAGGGGTTTTTCCTTTAAGTTTGTGATTAGGGAGGAGTTAATTAAGATTTTCAAGGGATAGGGTGAGGTTCCTGAAAGGAAAGGAAAGTTTATGGGGATGGGAGGGTGGGTTAGGTGGGTTGGTAAGAACACGTTTGGAGGGAGAGGGAGAGATTTCAAATTCCCTTTGGAATTTTACCAAATGAACAGGAGTTACCCCTTTAACAAATTTGCCTTTTTATAAAGTAAACAAATAATGTTTTTCCATAAGTTTGGACAAAGAAAATAGGTCCGTTGAATTTAGTTTAATAAAATTTTTTTAATATTCTTTAGTTCCAATTTTAACCATTTTTTTCTAAGTTCCTTTTTAAAGTTAAGAACTAGATTAAATGATTTAAAGTTGTTTTCCTTGGTTTTTTTTTCTGGGATTTTTGGGGATGGGGACCCGGGTTTGGCGGGGATTGAAATTTTGGGTGCGTCCCCTTTGGGGATTTGGTTATGGGTGGGTTTTGGTGGGGTAAAAAGAATAATAGGAAATGGGGGGGGGATTTAAGTGAAAGAATCCATTCCCTTTTCCCTTTCCCTTTGGCCCTTTTTCCTTGGGACTTTTGTTTTCCCGTTTTTTGGGTTTTTGTGAAATTAGAAAAATTTGGATTTAAAATGGAAATTGAATAATTTGGAAAGGATTGTTTTGATGGGGACAAAGAGGCCCATTGTTGTTACCTTGTTGTTCCGACTTTGGGGATGTTGGAAGAGATTTTTTTGAAATGCCACTAATTCCCAAAAAGATTTTATTTTGGACTTAAATTTGGGTTTTATTGGTGTTGGGAAAGAAAAGGGTGAAAAATTTCCTTTGTTTTTTGGGGATTTGAATTGTAAATGTATTATTTTGGTTATTTGGGTTTTGGGTTTGGTGTTTTTTTGTTTTGTTTCTGTTCTTCCTTTCTGTTGTTGTTTTTTTTGTTTTTTTCTGTTTTTCTGTTCCCTTTGCTTTTTGTTTTTTCTTTCTTTTTTTGACTTCTGTGTGGGTTGTGTGTGTTTTCTGTTACCTTGTGTTTTGTTTTGTGTTTTGATACTTTTGCCTGGCCTTTCTTATGTGTTTTGTATTTTCTTCTGTTTTTGTTTCTTGTTTTCTTTTTTTTTTGTTTTTTCTGTGTGTGTTTTACCTATTTTGCCTTGTTTTTTCCTTGGTTTGTTTTGCTTTTCTTCTTCTGTTTTGTATATTTTGTTTCCTGTTCTTCCCTTTTTTGTCTTTGTTTTCTTTCTTGTTCTTTTGCCTTTTTTTCTTTTTTTTTTTTGTCTTTGTTCTTTTTTCCTTTTCCTTGTGTGAGGGTGTTCCTGAATGTTTTTCTGTTCTCCTTGGTTGTGTCTCCTGTCTGTGTGTTCCTTGTTCTTTTCTTGTCTTGACTGACATTGTCTCCTTTGTTCTGTCTCCCGGGTGTGTGTTTCCTGTCTCCTTTTCTTGTATTCTGTGTCTCACTGTTTTCTCTCTTTTTTCCTCTTTTCTGTCTCTTTCATCTGTCTGTCTCTCCATCTCTGCCCTGTCTCTTTTTCTCTTTGTCTTATTCGTTTTCTGCCTTTCTTTTTTTTCTTGAAAAAAGAAAGAAATTTATTCTTTTCCTGTAGGTAAAACATTGCCTCTGAAATTTAATTTATAAACCTTTTTATATAAGATTAAAAAGAATTTTTAAGTCCATAATTTTATAATGTTTTACCATTATAAACCATTGGTAATTCCTTTTTCCCAACGGTTTTTTTTTACCTTTACAGCCTGATAAATATTTTGTTCTTAAGACAGCCCTACTATTTCCAAAAGAAGCTGCCCATATCTTTGGTTTGTTGCATAAATCGTTTTTCTTTTAAACCTTTTAACCTTGTAATGCTTCAGTACATTTCTTAGGGGGGCAATGTTGCCACAGAAAAACAACAAAATGGAGCCAAAAATTAAGTTCTCCTAGCTGGGGGATGTTGGGAAGGTGGGCTCTGAGCTTTCCAGCTTCAGGAAAAATTGGGATCATACCAATTTTCCTTTCTACCTTATTTGCATGATGTTAAAAATAAAATGAAGAGTATGTTTTTGTTATTTTTGTTTTATGTTTCCCTTAGCAGAGAAGAGTTGGAATTATGGCCAAGTTTATAGTACTTTTGTTTCCCCTTATTAAATTTGGTTTTAATAATGGTTTATTTTTATTTGGTTTGAGAGAAAAATTTTTGGAACCTTTTTATGTTTAAACCTTTTTTGGTTTTAGTGTTTTGGTTTTTCCTTTTCATTAATTTGTTTTAGAGTGATTTTTTTTCCAATGGGGAATATGTTGGTTTTGGTTTGAGTGGAGTTGGTTTGGCAGAGGGTGGAAGGGGGTTTGGTTTTTGTTTCCATTGGAATATTTTTTTTTTTATTAAATTAAGTTTTTTTTTAAAACATTGGGAATTTTTGTTAAAAATTTTTCCCTTTTTTCCCTTTTTCCCTTTTCCCTTTGGGAAGGGGTAGACCAATAAGTTTAAATATATAAAGTTAAATTAATAGTTTTTTGTTGGTTATTTTGTTAAGAAAGATTTATCTAGAAAAAAGAAAAAAATTGGAGAAAGGAAAAAAAATGAAGAGAATTAAAGAAAAGAGGGGAAATGTATGTTGGGGTTTTTACCTTTTTTTGGGTTGTTTTTCTTTTTTGGAAAATTGGAATTGGTTTGGATTGTTTTGTTGGAAGAGAGAGCCCAAAGGAATGGATTAATATTGTTTTAAGTGGTTAATATTTCCTTGGTTTTGCTTTTGTTAATGTTTCGGTGTTTAAGACCTTTTAAATATTTGCTGGTTTTTTTCTGAAAAAATTATATTTAAATTTTAACCAAATTTGTTTACCAAATTTAATTAGGTGGGGTATTTTTTTAGTTATGGGGTTAAAAGTGGTTTTTTTTAAGATTTTGGAATAAGAGGTAAATTTGTTGGACGGGGTTGGGGTTTGGATTTTTTGAGGAAGTTTTTTAAGGGTTGTTTTTCAAACTTTCCCAAAATGGTTGTTTTTGGTTTTCCCATTCCCTTTCCAAATTGGTTCATTTTTCCTTGTATTTTAGCCAATTTGAGAGGGTTTGTAGTGGCCAATTTTAGGGAAGGTTTTAAACTTTGTTTCTTGATTAATAGTGGGCTTTTTCATAGGGGAAAAGTTTTAATTTCATTTAAAAATGGTTGTTTATTTTTGGAATTTATTCTTTGGAGAAAGGTTTGATTTTTCCTTTAGAGGTTAACTTTTATTTTGGAAATGAGGCCTTTATTAGGATTTTTGGAAAAAATGTTTTCCTTATTGTTTTTTCAATTTTGTTTGATTGGTTTTGTTTTGTTAAAATTTTTTAATTTTAATTATAATCTTTTTTAATTTGTGATTAAAATGATTTTAATTTTTTTGGTCAAATTTTTTTCTTTGGGTTTGAGAGGTAAATTATCCTATGTTTTTTAATTTTATAATTTTCTTGTTTATAACCAGATTATGAAATTTTTTTGAATTTTTTGGTGTATGGTGTTTGGGTGTGGGTTTTACCTTAAAGTTTATATAAGCCAGAGTGTTTAAAATGGAATTTTTAAAATTGGTTTTTGGGTTGTTAAATCAGGATTGTTGTTTGTTTGTTTTTGTTTTGTGAACCAATTTTAGGAAAATTTTTTTTGCCAGGCTGGTTTGGTGACCATTGCTTTATAAAGTTTTGGGATTGGTACAGTTAAGGGCCAGTTTTTTGATTTTTTTTTTTTTTTGTTTTTTGAAATTTTTGGATTTTTTGTTTTAAGAAAATTTTTGTTTTGGTTTTTTTCTAGGTTAGTAAAAAGTTTTTGGGAATTTTAAGGGTAAGACAAAAGGAATTGTTTAGGGAAATGTTGCCTTTTTTGCCACCTGTGCATTAATATTTTTTTCAATGGTTTGATTTTGGATTTTTTGGATGGGGTGTTTTTGTGTTTTGCTAATAGTACCTTGATTTTTTTTGGGGATAATTTTCCCAAAATTTTTGTGATGGGAATTATTTTAAATGGAATTTTTTAAATTTTTGCTGTTGGGATTTGTTAGTGATGTATAAAATGCGATGGAATGGTGGGTTTTTTTGTATTTCAATTGGCAAGGTTGTAGATTTTTTTAGTTTTGTAGATTTTGGGGTTTTTGGTATTAATTATTTTCAAAGAAGTGAGGTTTGGTTTTATTACCATTTTTTGTAAATTTTTTTTTTTTTTTTTTAAATTTTTTTAAAAAATTTTTTTGTTGTTTTAATTTTTGTTAATGTTTTTTTTAAAATTTTGTTTGTAATTGGAAATGGTTTTTGCTTTTTTTTTTTTTATTATTTTTTATTGGAGAGAAATATTGGGTTTGTTTTTAAAATTTCCTTGTATTTTTGTTTTTGGATTTTCCCTTTCTTATTTTTTGAAACAATTTTATAATGGTTAAGTATTTTTGTATATTGTGTATGTGTTTTGAAAAAAGATTTTTGTTGGGAAGGGGAGAATTGGATTTTGGAAGGTAAAAATTTTCATTAGGAAAAAAAAAAGAAAGGTTTACCTTCTTTCCCAGTGTTTTTCTTGGGTGGATGTTTTTTTGGTCAATTTGGAATGGAATTAGATTTTTTTGCCGAAGATAGTTTTCCCATGAGAAACATTTTATGGTTCGTTGTTGGGTATATAATGATTTTGGTTCCTGCTTTTTTCCTTTGGGTAATTCCATGTGTTTTCCATGTTTTCTTTTTTATTCCTGTTGGGATTTTTGGGAAAATAATTTTATAACCATTTCCCCAATTTCCAAACCATTTCTCCAATGGATGGGGATTTTTTTTTCCAGTTTTAGGGCCCATAAAAAGGGGCTACAAGATTTGGACATGGGAACTTTTTCTTTTAATTATTTTTTGGGAATTTGGCCCAAGTAGTAGACAGTGGATAAAAAGGGTATGCAAGTTTGGATAAATTTTTGGGAATAATTTAATTGTTTTCCAGAATGGTTTGATTCGTTACAAATTTACCAAAATGGTTAGTGTCCCGTTTTCCCACATTCCTCAAAATTTGCTTAATTTTTTTTTTTCCTTTGTCATTTTAAAGCCAATTGAAGGTGTGTAGGTATTTGGAAAGGTTTTTAATATTTGATTTGGAAAACTTTTTTCATATTTGGTAAAAAGTTTCTTTCTATTTGAAATTGTTTTTATTTCCTTTACCATTTTTTTTCAATTTTGGAGAATGGTTGGATTTTTTAAATTAGAGTTGTTTTTAATATTTTGGAAATTGGTTTTCCAGGAAATTTTTAATTATAAAATGTTTTTCCCGTTTTGTTGTTTTCCTTTTTTTTGTTTGGATTAGTTTTTGTTTTGGACAAAAGGTTTTTATTTTTGATGTAATTTTTTTTAATTTGTGATTAATAATGATTTTAACTTTTTGGTCAAAAATTTTTCCTCCTTCAAAGTTTGAGGGTAAATTATGTTTTCTAATTTATTTGATTTTTTTTTAAAATGGGGAATTTTTGATTTTATTTTTGGTATAAGAAGGTTTATGTTTGTTTCCCAATGCCAGAAGGGTCCATGCCTTAATTTTGCCATATTTTTTTCCGTTTTTCCCAGCAGTTTTTGGGCTAGGTGAATTCTTAA
The DNA here is from genome assembly GCF_902635505.1 of Sarcophilus harrisii. Taxonomy (NCBI): domain Eukaryota; kingdom Metazoa; phylum Chordata; class Mammalia; order Dasyuromorphia; family Dasyuridae; genus Sarcophilus; species Sarcophilus harrisii. The sequence continues at coordinate 54,346,612 of NC_045432.1, read as the reverse complement.
CCCAAAGTTGGGATTTTTTGGTTTGTTAAAACTGGGTGCAGGATTGGTTTTTGTCCTTGGTTTTTGCTGACCAACCAATTTCTTTTTTGCCAATGAAATGGTTTGGTGATTTGTTTTATAATATAGTTTTTAGATTGGTATAAAGTTAGGGTTTTCATTTGATTTTTTTTTTTAATTTTGGAAATTTCTTGGATTTTTTTGTTTCTTCCTAATGAATTTTTGTTTTTTTTCCCTTTATTAAAATAGTTTTTGGGAGTCTGATTTGGTTGGGACCTAAATAAATTAGGATTAGTTTAGAGAATAAAAGCTAAATTTTAATAAATATTGACTAGAGTTAGGAGGGGGAAATTTTGTTTCCTTTTGTTTTTTGGGAATGGTTTCAGTTTATTCCCATTAATTGATGCTTACTGGTGGTTTAAAAGATGGCCTGACTAATTTTAAGGAAGAATCCATTTATTCCTCTATTTAGTGGTTTTAATAGGAATGGTGTTGGGATTTTTTAAATGGTTTTTCCCATTTTGGGATAGGCATATAGTTTTTGTTAATTTGGTTATTAGTAAATTTGCTTATTTTTTTTGGACCAGCCCTTAGTTCCTGGTTTAAAATCCTACTTGATTGTGGTTATATTATTCCTGGGGATGATTTTCTGTAATCTTTTGCTAAATTTTTATGTGGGTTTTGCATCCAATATAATTAGGGAGATTAGTCTATGTTTTTTTCTCTGTTTTCCAACCCACTTGGTTTGGGTATCCAGTCATGTTTGGTTTGGAATTTTTGTCGCACTTTTCCAATTCCCTATTTTTTCAAATTGTTTATATAGATTGGAGTTATTGTTCTTTAAATGTTTGGTAGAATTACATTTGACTTCCATCTGTTCTTGGGGATTTTTTTCTTAGGGGAGTTGATTAAAGCTTGTTGTATTTCTTTTTTTTTCTAAAATGGGGCCGGTTAAAACTTCTTTTCCTCTGTTAATCCGGGCAGCCAATATTTTTTAAAGTTTTCATCTATTTCACTGAGGTTATCAAATTTGTTGGCTTAAGGTCGGGCAAAATGATTCCTAATTATTGCTCTAATTTCTTCTTCATTAGTGGAAACTTCTCCTTTTCATTTTTAAGAGTAACAATTTGATTTTCCTCTTTCCTTTTTCTGACCAAATTTACCAAATGTTTACCTTTTGTTGTTTTTTATTTTTCATGAAAGCAACTCTTAGTTTTATTTATTAATTCAATAAGTTTTTTACTTTCAATTTTATTAATCTCTCCTTTTATTTTTAGAATTTCGAGTTTAGTGTTTGATTGGGGGGTTTTAATTTGCTCTTTTTCTAACTTTTTAGATGGCCCAACCCATTGATCTCCTCTTTTTATTTTATGCAAGTAAATTTTATGGAATATAAAATTTCTCCCTCATTACCTTTAACTTGCATCCCACAGATTTTGGTATGTTGTCTCATTACTGTCATTCTCTTGGGTGAAATAATTAATTGTGCCCATGATTTGCTGTTTTACCCATTTATTCTTTAGGATGGGATTATATGGTTTCCAATTACTTTTTGGTCCATTTTCCTCTGATTTTTTTTATTGAATGTAGTTTTTATTGCATCGTGATTAAAGGGATGATTTCTTTTTTTTTTTTCGTTTTGAATTTGAGGTTTTTGTTTAATATATAGTTAATTTTGTATAAGTTCCATGGACTGCCGAGAAGGAAGTGTACTTTTTCTGTTCCATTTGTTTTCTAAAGATTCATTAATTTTTGTGTTTTGCCTTCTTTTTTTTTTTTTTTTTTTGTGGTTTGATTTATTTTAGTTTTGAAGAAAAGGTTGAGATTTTCGTTTTATAGTTTTTGCTGTTTTTTTTTGCAGTTTTTAATTTTTAGGAAACCACGGTGATATATTTAATTTGATATTGTTTTATTATTTATTGTTTTTAGAAGATATATTTTTTTCCTTTTTTTTAATTAGATTAATTTTTTGTTTTGTTTGATTTGGAGATTGGGGATGGCATTTTTGTTTTTTGACCGGACCCATTTGGGTTTTGCTTTTAACCTTTTAAGTTTATTGTTTTTGTTTTAAATGTGTTTCCTTTTTCTTTTTTTGTTTTTTGTATTTGTTTTGGCCTTTTCTTTTCTTTTTTCTTGTTTAGTTTTTGTTTTCGTTTCTTGTATGTTTTGTTTTGTGTGTGTGTGGTGTGTGTGTTTGTTCCCTTTTTCTTTGTTTTTTTTTTTTTTTTTTGTTTTTTTTTGTTTTTTTGTTTTTTTTCTTTTGGGTTTCTTTTGTTTCTTGTTTTGTTATGTTTTCCTTCTTTTGTTTTTTTTTATTTTATTTCCTTGTTTTGTATTGTTTTTTTTGTTTTTCTTTTCTGTTTGCTTTTTTTGTTTTGTTTTTCCCTTTTGTTTTTGGTCTTTTTTGTTTTGTTTTTTTTGGGTTTGTTTCTTTTTTTGCTTTTTTCCCTTAGGTAGAGATTTGCTTGATGAAAATTTTTGGTAAATTTCCCAGGTTGGAGGGTGTGATGTTTCCCTTTTTAGGGATTTTTTGGGATTTCCTTTTAGCATTGTTTAGAAAAATTGAGGAGTGAAATTTTTGGTTTATGGGGTTTTTTTTCCTTGTTTTAATTGTGAGTTTTGGGGGTTTTGTTTTTTTTAGTTTCCTGTTTTCTTTGTTTTTTTTTTTTCCATTTTTGGGGTTTCTTTTCCCTTTCTTTGGCCTGGGAACCTTTCCTTGGATTTGGGGTGGAAGAGATTTTTTTGGGTCTAGGAAAGTTTTGCAAAAGTTTCCAAGAAAGGGTGGTAGGGTTTGAAATTTGGGAGGTTGGGGTGAAGGGTGATGAGGGGTTGGATTTGGCAAAGAGTGAGAAGAAGTGGAGGATTTGGAAGTTATGGGGGTGGGTTGGGGAAAAATTGAGGGGAAGAAAGATGGTAAGATGTAAAAGTAAGGGAGATGAAGATTCCTGGGATTTCCTGGGGTAATGGAGGTGGACCGTTTTCTGAGCCAGGGATTTTGGGAGTGGATATGATGGATATTGTTGGGGCCAGAGGTTTTCCGGTAAGAGCAAGAATTGAAAAGGTTTGATTGTTAGGGAAAGGGATTGGGAACTGTTTGGGATAGAAATTGGTATTCCTTTGGTGAGAGAGTAAATAAGGGTTCTTTGTTTGGGGCTGATTGTTTTAATATTGGATTGGTTGGGGTAGATAATGTTCCAGTGTTGATGATGGGTGGAGGCGAAAGGGTAACAGTAGAGATGGGGTGACCCAAGGTATGAAATATGGAGTGATAGATGTGAAATAATTATGGTGATGGACCAATATTAAGGAGAGATTAAAGGTGTTCCAGATGAAGGAAGGTTGTCCCTTGAAGTTGGGAAGCCTTAGAAAAGTTCCTCGGATATACATTGCTTTTATAACCTTTGTTTGGGTTTTTTGGAATTAAGGACTGAGAACCTTCTTTGCCCAAGGGGGTGTAATTAGGTAGAGTTTTGGAAGCATTTGTTAAGAATATTTTGAAAGGAAAAGTTTGTTTGGGGGTTTTAAATTTGTTTTAATTGTTTCTTGCTTTATTGATAATTTCGGTGATTCTTTATTAAAAAGATGCTAATTGGAACATAATGGATGTAATTTTAGAAATGGACTGTATAGAAGTTTAAGTGAAAACCATGAGGGAAGGGTCTGGGTTTGAAAAGTTGGAAAACTACTTACTGGAATTTTAATTTAAGAAATATAAATCTTTTCAGTTGATAGGAAAATCCTCCAAGATGTTCTTTTTAATGAAGGTGGGAACTAAATGTTGTGGAAATGGGTGGTTGCAGATGAAAAGATGTAATCTTTTCAGTTTTATCAGTATGAAATATGATTTAAAGTTGAAAAAACCCCAAAAGAAATACTTCATTTATGTTCCAAAAGTCATATAAAAGGGGAATAGAGGGGTGGCTTTGGAGAATAGAACTCATCTGTCCAAGAGCCAATGGCAAGCCCCACATGCAATGGGAGTATATTATCATCTCTCTCCATAAATGGATGGAAAGGGTTTTTTAACTGCCCCTAGTTTTAAGTTTTAATTTTTTCAAACTTCACCCTTTACGGTTTCCTAAAGCACTGAAATGTTAAGTGTTTTTCCCAGGGCTACAAAGAGGTAAAGTCAGAGACAGGGAGTTAGAAGGGACTTGGAACCCTTAGGTCCTTGAGTCTAAAGGCCAGCCCTGTCTCTATTTCTCCTTTTCTTACTTTCACATAAAGGGTTAAAAAACCCTTTTCCATACTGGATTTATTTGATTTTTTATGCAAAAAAGGACCCTTTGTGCTTTAGAGATTTGTAAAAAATTTTTTTAATTTATCCTTTTCAAAAGCAGTAGGGAGGCCAAGCTTTCCACACAGAAGAGCCCAAAGGGAGGCGGGGAGGAGAGCAAAGGTTGTTTTCATGGGATCCCACATCAGGGAAAAGTTGGGCTACGGCCACACCTGGGATATCTGTGAATTTCAAGAACCAGAAAGATTATCATCAGACATGTTGCTAAAATGTTTGTTTTAATTTAACAGCCTTTTCCTGTCCTAGGTGAATTAATTTTGTCCATCTAGAAAAATTTTATGGAATCAAAGTTTTTATACATTTTGATCTTTTTCCAATTTCCTTTCTTTCTGTTAGATTAAGAATGTGTCTTATCCAAAGCTATGAGAGGATATGATCTATTTCTCTCCTAGCTTTTTGATGGTATGATCTTAAATGTGAAGGTCAAATATCTATTTAAAAGGTATTGTAAGATATTTGTGTATGTGTAATTTCTCGCAGAATGTTTTTAAGTGTTCTGAGCGGTTTTTATTAAATTTAATTTTTTAGTTTAATTTTTTGGTTTTATTGGAATTTTAGTTTTTTTTTATTTCTGATTCTCCCTTGCCAATCTGTTCCATTTATTTCCCTCGACTAGGCCGTTCTACCTCTCAATTTTGTAAAAGCTTTGTATTTTCAAAAATAAATGAATTTTAAATCTCCCTCGCAGAACCTCGTGTTCCAAATTTTTTTCACCCTCCCATCCCCCCCACCTCCCTTAGATGGCAACTAATCCAATAGACGTTGAACATGTGCCATTCTTCTCCACATAGTTCCACGATTATGCTGCACAAGGAAAATCACATCAAATGGAAAAGAAAATGAAAAAGAAAACAAATATAAACAAAAGAACAAGATGGTGGAAAAATATATTGTGGATTCCAAGATATATGTGATTTTCCCATAGTCCTTGCTCCGGGTGCAGATGGCTCTCTTCATCACTGAACAATTGAAACTGGCCTGAGTCATCTCATTGTTGAAGAGAGCCACGTCCATCAGATTTGATCATCATGTAATCTTGCTGCTGCTGTCTAAAATGATCCACTGGTTCCAACCACTTCATTTAGTATCAGTTCCGGGAAGTTCATAGGCGTCTCTAAAATTCATCGTAATTGATCATTCCCAAGAAATAATTATTCCATGACATTTATATACCATAACTTGCTCAGCCATTCCCCAACTGATGGGCATCCACTCAGTTTTCCAGTTCCTTGCCACTACAAAGAGGGCTGCCATAAACTTTTTTGCACATGTAGGTTCCTTTCCTTCCTTTAAGATCTCTTTGGTATTTAAGACCAGTAGAAACCCTGCAAGGTCAAAGGGTAATGCAAGTTTGGTTAGTTTCTTTGGCCCTAGTTTTCCAAATTGCTCTCCAGAAAAGGTTGGATTTCTTGCACAGTTCCATCAGCAATGTAGCAGTGTCCCAGTTTTCCCAAATCCCCTCCAGCATTCAACATTGTCATATATCCTGTCATCTTAGCCAATCTCAGAGGTGTGTAGTGGTGTCTCAGAGGTGTCTTAATTTGCAGTTTTCTGACCAATAGTGATTTAGAGCATCTTTTCATATGACCAGAAATGGTTTTATTTCTTATCTGAAAATTGTCCATATCCTTTGACCATTATTCAATTAAAGAATGGCTTGGATTCTGATAAATTTGTGTCACTTCTTTATATATTTTGGAAATGAGGCCTTTATCAGAACCCTTAAAGATAAAAATGTTTTCGCAATATATTGATTCCCTTCTAATTTTGTCTGCATTCTTTATTTGTGCATAAAACTTTTTAACTTAACATTATCAAAATTATCTGTTTTGGGTTCAATGATGAGCTCCAGTTCTTTTTTGGCCACAAATTCCTTCCTTTTCCATAGAGCTGAGAAGTCAGTCTTCCTATGTTCTTCTACTTTGCTTATAAAATCACTATGTCTAAATCATAAACCTGATGCATTTTGAATGCTCTCAATTCCTGGTGGTCAAGAGGTTAGTGGCAATAAGAAAATTGTTAAATATCTACCTTAAATCAGCCGCAGGTTTAGAGTGACAGAATTCACTCCTTCCCCAATTATTAATTGTAAAATGAAAGTTTATTGTTGGATAGAAATCAGTTTGTTAAGGGGCTGACTTCTATAGGGACAAAGACCAATTACGGAAGTGGAGTTCTGGTGCTGAGAATGCTCAGCAGACAGGGTCCTAGCAAAGTGCATGGGCCATCTGCAAAGACCTTACTTGAGGGAAGCAGTTATATTGGATCTCTTGGTGGGGGCTGGGACAGCCCAAGCTGCTCAGATCAGGATTCCTCAATTGAATGAGAATTTAGAATTTGTATGGGAGTTGATTTGCCCCTGAATAATATTGCTTCTCTTATCCTGAAAGGTTGGGCTGTGCCTGGACTCCTTGTAGCCTGGGAGATCCTGATCTCTGAGATCAGAAAATGGGACACAGTCTCAGTGATAATCTTAAAGAGAACAGTTTCCCTCCCCCTTCAAACCCATTTCAACCTTATCTTGGTATGTGGGGTTAGGTGTGGGTCCATGGCTAGTTTCTGCCATACTAGTTTCCAATTTTCCCAGCAGTTTTTGTCAAATAGTCCCTTCTTATCCCAAAAGCTGGGGGCCTTAGGGTTTGTCAAACACCAGATTGCTGGAGTTATTGATTATTTTGTCCTGTGATCCTAACCTACTCCCCTGATTGACTATTCTCTTCCGCCAATTACCGAAAAGGTTTTATTCCTCGGCTATAACATAGTGTTAGGTCTGGCACAGCTAGGTCACTTTCACTGGCATTTTTTTCTTTGATTCCCTTGAAGTTCTTGACCTTTTGTTCTTGAAGATGAACTCTATTTTTTTTCAAGATCGGTAAAATAATTTTTTGGGAGTTTGAATGGAATGGCACTAAATAAGGGGATTAATTTAGACAGTATTGTCATTTTTATTATATTCATTTGGCCTACGCATGAGCACTTGACATATTTCCAAAGGATTAGATCTATCTCTGTAGAAAGTGTTTGGTAGTTGTGTTCACATAGTTCCTGACTTTTGCTTGGCAGATAGATTCCCACATATTTTATACTACTGTTAGGTTAAGATTTATGATTCCCGCCTCAGAATGACCCGCTCCCACAAGACCAGGGTACCAGGGTTTCCGGAAAATGTTTAATAACAATGAATTATAAAAAGGAAAAGTAATTGAAAGTGCAATTTCTGACAACAAAGCATTAACATCCTATGATTCATATAACTAGTACCAGACAAAGAGGTAAAGAAACTTTAGAGGGGGAAAAAAGGGATTACAATTGCCAGAAAGACCCTAAGGGTTTATTGGAATTTTGTTTTTTATTTTATTTAATTTTTTAATTTTTAGAAACCACGTGGTGGGAGTTTCCCCAATTTAAATTTTTTATTTTAAACCAAATTCCCCCAATATGGGCTTACTTTGGGGCCTTGGCCCCTTCTCCTTTTTTAAAAACTTTCCAGCTGGGAATTGGGGCCGGCCTTTTTCCCTTTTGGCCCAATATTTCAGGGCATTCCCCTTTTTCTCCTTATTCTTTTCCTTTTTCTTCTTAGAGGGTTGGAATTTTTCCAGTCTCCTCTGTTTTACTCCTGCTTTTAGTAAGGCGGTAAATCATTCTCGCCCAGACAGTCTGAGTGCTGTTACTCGGCCTGTGCCCATCACCACTGCCTGTAGCAGTAAGACCTACAGAATGGCTGAATAAGTTATGGTATATGAAAGTAATCAAATATGATTGTTGTAAAGGGCATTAGAAGGAAGATTTCAAGAGGAGGCCTGGGGAACCTTGGGCTGATAGTAGTGAAGTGACAAGAACCCAGAGAATACTGTACACAGCAGCAGCAAGATTATACAATGGTCAGTTCTGAGGGACATGGCTCTTTTCAATAATGAGATGATGTAGGCCAGTTCCAATGGTCTTGTGAGGAAGAGAGCCATCTGCCCCCCAAGAGAGAGAGGACTGTGGGAAGTGAGTGTGGATCACAAAATAGTGTTTTCATTTATTTTGTTTCTGGCTGTTTGCATTTTGATAAATAAATAATGACCAATTAAATTTGGAAAAACAGAAGTTAATAAACATCAAGGGAAATGATGAGGGAAAAATTAGAACCCGGGGTTTGGTGGGGGTGAATGTCTGTTGAGGGATCTTAAAGCCCAAAGTATATGAGCCCTTTGATCTCAGAGGCAAGAAGAATGAGGCGGGAGGCTCACAGAGTGTGGACAGAGCTCCAGCTTATCATGCCCCACAGCCTTGTTGATACACATTTTTGCAACCCCAATAAGCAACTGAACAGTAGCCAACCTCCCATCACCTTTCAGAGAAGCAGCACCTGGGCTTTTCGTATGCACAGTATCTGCCAATGGGAGGAGAGCCGATCCAGCCATCTAGCCTCTGAATCACAGGTGACGGGGGTGTCAAGGCATCCCTGCTCCGGATTCCAATAACTGTGCCCCCAGGGCTTCAACCCATTGAATGATCACTGCTCCTTGCTGGACAAGGGCGCTTCTGCAATGTGGCAGAAACCTTAGTGTGCACCAAAGGTCGAGGTGGCCTCTGTACTCCCTCTCACCGGGGTCCCATAGCCTTGCAAGTGTCAAAAATTATCCACCTATGTATTTTGAAAATGAAAAAGTAGAATTAAAAAAAAAGCTTTAAAGAATAGAGAGGTAGAACAGACTAGGTGAGGGAGGTAGATATATGGAACAGATTGGCAAGGGAGAATCAAAAACTGTGGTGCTCAATAAGCTAGTGTTCAGTAAACAAGAAAAAAATAAGTATTTAGGAAAGAACTCTGTTTTCAATAAAAACTGCTCAGAAAAGTGGGAAGCATTCTGAGAGAAATTACCGAAAATGTCTTATAACATTCCATATATTCTGAATAGATATCCTGACCTTTCATACTATCATACTAATTAAAAAGTTTAGAAGAAAAAGATCATGTACCTCTCGGACCTGTGGATAAGACTTATTTCTTGAACCTTAAAGGGAGAGAAGGAATTAAAAATAAAATTAATTTTGATTACATGGTTGAAAATTCTAGATGGACAAAATTAATTCACTTAGGACAGGAGAGGAAGCTGTTAAATTGAAAAACAAAAAACAAATACAAACCTTTGTAATGCATGTCTCTGATAGTAAGTCTTTCTGGTTCTTGAGAATTCATAGATATACCCAGGGTGTGTCAGTAGCCCAACTTTTCCCTTGATGGGATTTAATTAAACAGCCTTTGGTTTCTCCTGTTTCTTGTGTTCTTTCTTGAGAAGGAGGCTTTGGATTTCCCTACCCCCTCCACACACACAAACAAAACCACAACACAAAACAACAACACACAAAAAAAAATATATATAGTATAGTAAGGCCCCTTTTTTTTGATGTCAAAAATCAATGAATCAAACAGAATGGTTTATTAAGTGCCTACTAAGGCCACCATTTGCATTTTGTTTCATTAATTCCCTTGAAATTCTTGACCTTTTGTTCTTCCAGATGAATTTTGTTATTATTGGTTTTTAGCTCTGTGAAGTAATAGCTTGGGAGTTTACTTGGTGTGGCACTAAATAAGTGGATTAATTTAGGCAGTATTGTCATTTTTATTATATTCGCATGGCCTACCCATGAGCACTTGATATTTTTTTCCAACTCATTACATATGACTTTATTTGTGTAGAAATTGTTTTATAATTTTGCCCACCATGGTTCCTGACTTTCCCTTGACAAATAGACTCCCAAATATTATATAATATCCACATTTATTTTCAATGGAATTTCTCTTTGTATCTCTTGTTGCTGGACTTTGTCGGTAATATATAAAAATGCTGATGATTTATGTGGATTTATTTTGTATCCAGCAACTTTGCTAAAGTTGTGAAGAATTATTTCTAGTCGTTTCTAGTTGATGTTTTAGGATTCTCTATGTTACCATCATATCATCTGAAAAGAATGATAATTTGGTTTCCTCATTAGCTACTCTAATTCCTTTTTCCCTCCTGAGGCAATTGGGGTTAAGTGACTTGCCCAGGGTCACACAGCTAGGAAGTGTTAAGTATCTGAGAACAGATTTGAACCCAGGTCCTCCTGACTTCAGGGCTGGTGGTCTATCCACTACCCCACCTGGCTGCCCCTGTAATTCCATTTATGTCTTTTTCTCCTCTTATTGCCAAAGGTAATATTTCTAATACAATACTGAATAGTAATGGTGATAGTGGGCAACCTTGTTTCACCCCTGATCTCAGTGAGAATCGTTCTTATGTCCCCATCATCTATGATGCTTGTTGATGGTTTTGGATCAATGATCATTTTTAAAAAACTTCATTTTCCAGTCATGTGCATGGATGGTTTTTTGACACTGATTCTTGCACACCCTTGTGTTTCACATTTTCCCTTCCTTTCCCCACTTCCGCCCCTAGATGCCAAGCAATGCAATATAGGTTACACATGTTAAAATATATGTTAAATCCAAGATGTGTAAACATATTTATACAATTCTCTTGTTGCACAAGAAAAATTAGATCAAAAAGGAAAGGAAATTAGTTACAAAACAAAATGCAAGTGAACAATATCAAGAAGAATGAGAATGTTGTGCTGTGATCCACACTCAGTTCCTACTGTTTTCTCTCTGGGTGCAGATGGCTCTCTTCATCACATGATCACTGGAACTGGCATCACTCATCTCATTGTTGGACAGAGTCACGTTCACCAGAATTGATCGTCGCATAATATTGATGTTGCCGTGTACGATGATCTCCTGATTCTGCTCATTTCACTTCTCATCAGTTCATGTAAGTCTCTCTAGGCCTCTATAAAATTATCCTCCTGATCGTTTCTTATAGAACAATCATATTCCATTGCCTTCCTATACTATAACTTATTCAGCCATTCTCCAACTGATGGGCTTGCACTCAGTTTCCAGTTCCTTGGCACTATAAAAAGGGCTGCCACAAACTTTTTTACACATGTGGGTCCCTCTTTTAAGACGTCTTTGGGATATAAGCACAGTAGAAACCCTACCGAGTCAAAGGGTATGCAGAGTTTGACAGCCCTTTGGGCATTGTTCCAAATTGCTCTCCAGAATGGTTGGATAGTTCACGGTTTCACCAACAATGCATCAGTGTCCCAGTTTTCCCACATCCCCTCCGGCATTCATCATTATCATATTTCCTATCATTTTAGCCAATCTCACAGGTGTGTGGTGGTGTCTCAGAGGTGTCTTAATTTGTATTTCTCTGATCAATAGTGATTTAAAACATCTTTTCATATGATTAGAAATGTTTTTAATTTCTTCATATGAAAATTGTGTGTTCATATCTTTTCACCAGTTATCAGTTGGAGAATGACTTGTATTCTGATAAATTTGAATCAGTTCTCTATGTTTTAGAAATGAGGCCTTTATCAGAACCCTTAAATGTAAAAATGTTTTCCCTGTGTATTGCTTCCCTTCTACTCTTGTCTGCATAGTTTTGTTTGTATAAAAATGTTGAATTTAATATTATCAAAAATATCTCTTTGGTGTTCACTTACCAGTTTCAGTTCTTCTTGGGACCAAATTCCTTCCTTCTCCACAGATCTGAAAGGCAAACTATCCTATGTTCTTCTAATTTGCCTATCATATCACTCTTTATATCTAAATCACAAACCCATTTTGACCATATCTTTGTATGTGGTGTTAGGTGTGTGTACATGGCTAGTTTCTGCCATACCTGTTTCCAATTTTTCCAGCAGTTTTTGTCATATACTGAGTTCTCAGCCCAAAAGCTGGGGTCTTTGGGTTTGTCAAACACTAGATTACTATAGTTATTGTCTATTTTGTCCTGTGATCCCAAACCATTCCACTGACTGCTCTCTTTCTGAGCCAGGACCATGGGTTTTGAAATACAACTGGCCTTTGGTTTGGGTCTGGTACCCTTGGGCCACCTTTCATTTAGCATTTTTTCATTAATTCCCTTGAAATTCTTGACCTTTTGCTCTTTCAGGTGAACTTTTGTTATTATTTTTCTGTGATTGTAAAATAATTTCTTGGGAGTTTGATTGGTATGGCACTAAATAAGTAGATTAATTTAGGCAGTATTGTCATTTTTATTATATTGGCTCAGCCTACCCCTGAGGACTTGATATGGTTCCCACTGATTAGATCTGGCTATTTGCATGGGAAGTGTTCTGGAATTGTGTTCATACAGTTCCTGAGTTTCCCTTGACAGATAGATTCCCCAATATTTTGTAGTATCAACAATTATTCTGAGTGGAATTTTTTTAAATTTCTTTTGTTTGGACTTTGTTTGTAATATATAAAAACATTGATGATTTATGTGGATTTATTTTGTATCCTGCAACTTTGCTAAATTTGTGAATTGTTTCTAATAGTATTTTAGTTGATTCTCTAGGGTTCTCTAAGTATACTATTGTATCATCTGCAAAGCGTGACAATTTGGTTTCCTCATTACCTACTCTAACGTCTTCAATCTCTTCCTCTTCTCTTATTCCCAAAGCTAACATTTCTAATACAATATTGAATAATTATGGGGATAGTCGGCAACCTTGTTCTACTTTGTTCCCATTACATATGATGCTTGCTGATGGCTTTAAATAGGTGCTCCTGACTATTTTAAGGAAAAGTCCATTTATTCCTATAGTCTCTAGTGTTTTTAATAGGAATGGGTATTGGATTTTATCAAATGCTTTTTCTGCATCTATTGAGATGATCATATGTTTTTTGTCACTTTGAGTATTGATACAGTCAATTATGCCAATAGTTTTCCTCATTGAACCAGCCCTGCATTTCTGGTATAAATTCTACTTGGTCATGGTGTCTCCTGAGGATGACTTTGTGTAATCTCTTTACTAATATTTTATTTAGGATTTTTGCATCAATATTCATTAGGGAAATTGGTCCATAATTTTCTTTCTCTGTTTTCATCCACCCCTAGTTTAGGGGTCAGCACCATATCTGTGTCATAAAAGGAATTTGGTAGGACTCCTTCTGTCCTTATTTTTTCAAATAGTTTGTATAGTATTGGAATTCATTGTTCTTTAAATGTTTGGTGGAATTAACATATAAATCCACCTGGCCCAGGAGATTTTTTTCTCAGGACGTTGATTACTAGCTTGTTCTATTTCTGTTCCTAAAATGGGACTATTTAAATAATTTATTTCCTCTTCTGTTAATCTGGGAAACCTATATTTTTGTAGGTATTCCTCCCTTTCACTTAGATTATCAAATCTATTGACATATAGTTGGGCAAAATAACTCCTAATCATTTTAATTTTCCTCTTCATTGGTGGAAAATTTTCCTTTTCATTTTTGGACTAACATTTTTCATTTTTGTTTTGTTTTTTTTTTAATCAAAATTAACTAAAAGGTTTTTTTGTTTTCTTGGATTTTTTCATAAAACCAACTCTTAGTTTTATTTATAAATTCAATAGATTTCTTATTTTCAATTTTATTAATCTCTCCTCTTATTTTCAGAATTTCAATTTTGGTATTTAATTGGGGATTTTTAATTTTTTTTCTAGGTTTTTAGTTGTAAGAGTCATATTGAGTGCCCTTAGCCTGAAGGGAATTTAGCAACAATTTTCATCTTAAGCAGATCTTTAGTAACGAGAAATGTAGACAAAGAGACAGAGACAGAAAGAGCCAGAGGAAAAGGCCGGAGGAAACAATAATGGAAAAAAAAAAAAAAAAAAAGTGAAAAAATAAAAAGGACAAGGTAGATGGAGAAAAAGAGAAGAGAGAAAAGAAGAGAGAAAAAATAATGATAAAAAAAATTTAATTAAAACAATGAAAAAAAAGGACAAGAATTAGATGGAGAAAAGAAGAAAGGAAAAGTAGAAGAGAACCAAACATGCAAACCAAAACACACACACAGTGAGAAACTGTCAGTTAAGGACAGAGATAGAAAGACAGAGAGACTGAGAGAGACAGAGACAGAAACAGGCAGAGAGAGACAGAGATAGCAACAGTTTGACAGGAAACAGAGAAAAGAAGGAGAAACAGAGAAAGACAGATCAGAAACAGAAATAACGATAAAATTAGAGAAGAAAGAAAGAAGGAAAGAGAAATTTAAATTTTATATCCATTATAATAACCCAAAACCAGAGGAAAAAAAGAGACAGAAGGAAGAAACAGAAGAGCAAGAAAGATAAAGGAAAGAAGTAAGAGAAGGGTAAAGGAAAGGAATAGAGAGGACAGAAGACAAATAGAACAAAGGAATATCAAAGAAAAGGAAGAAAGAAGAGAGAATAGACAAAGCAGGGGCTTTGGGAGGAGGGGGTTGGGGGAGGGGGCAAGTCAGAAGGAAAACGAAATTTAAAAGTGCAGAATAAAAGAGGTAAAGAAAAAAAGGTCGAAAGAAAGAAAAAAGGTGAAAGATAAAGATGAATTAGGTTTGGGGCGGAAAACCACAAACGAGGGCAGAGAAAAAAGAGAGAAAACAAACAGAAAGAGACAAAAAAGAACAGGAAGGGAAACAGAAGATAAAAACAACAAAACCAAGAAAGGTAAAGGGAAGGTATGAAAACAAGGGGACAGAGGGACCAGGAAAGAAAAATCCTAGGGCCAAATTAAATCTTTGAGAAAATTTTTAAAAAAGAGGGACCACGGGAAATCGAGTATTGCACTTTCTAAAACCCAAGGGCGGAGACGAGAAGAAAGGAAATGGAAATTAAGCCAGGGGAGAAGGGGACAGAAGGGAGGAAAAGGAAGGGGGGGGAGGGAAGGGAGGCTTTCGGAAAGAGAAAAACGAGCCCACCAAACCCATAAAGTAGACCCATATCTAAAGTGGGGAAGAGAAGGCCATTCCAAAACCTCCCACCGAAAGAAACTAAAGAAATAAAAAGGAAAACAAGGAAGGAGATGGAACTTTGAAAGGGTTAGAAAAAAATGAAAGGACAAAATAATTTAATTGGGTAAAAAAAAACAAAGAAAGGAAAAGAAAGGGCTAGGCCACAGGAAGACAGGATTAAATTAATCAAAACACCATTTATAAAGGAAGCCGAAAGTCGGGCAAGAGTAAGAGTTAAAGGAGTTGGAAGAGGAGCCGAAAGGGTGTGTTTAAAACCGCCGTGGCCTCCCACACACGCCGTTCCTTTAGGATTGTATTTTATCCCTGGGGGCTTCCAATTTTGTTTGGGTTCAAACCACCTCAGTTGGGAAGGAAACCCTGCAAACCCCTTCCTTTAAGGCCGGGAAAATTAAAGGTTTTTGAATGAATTAATTGCCAAATTTTAAAAAATCCAAGCTTTGGCCTCCTTGGGCTACCAATCCTGGTGTCCAAACCTCTCATTGGGGCACTTTAATTGAATTTAAATTTCCTTTTAATTTTGGGAAATTTCCCAAAACCTGAGAGGGACCCCAGCGCAACCACTTTTGCCATTTGTGGAAGCAGAAGGGGATTTGCCCAAAAGGAAAGGAAGGTTTGGGGAAAGGGGGACAACTTTTGGCAATGGGGAATTACGGTTAAAAAATCCACCCCTACCTTTGGATTTTGTTAATATTTTTCCCCATAAACACTTGAAACCTTCCATAAAGCCCCAAATTGGGGACCCTTGAGGGAATTAGGTCCAACAAAGGGGGGCCTTGGCCCCATCCGCAAAGGGAAAATCCAGAAAAATGGAAATTAAATAGAAAACACCTTGGAATTTTGGTAATGCCTTTTCCCTTTGGAAAGGCCTTTGAAAATAAATGCCCAAAGGGCTAAAGGATATTTTTAACTTTTAATTAAATTCAAGCTGCAAAAGGAATTATTTTTCCTTAGTTTCCAAATTAGGAAGGGAATTGTTGTTAATTACTTAATAAAAAAACCAATTTATTAAAGTGGGCAAGTTGTGGTCCATTTGAAAAGGAACAAATTGGGATTTTAATAGCCCTCTTCCCTCCAGGCAAATGCAAAACTTTGGGTGGTTTTCCATCCTGTTTCCCTGTTTTCCCAAAATTTAACAAACTTTTCCAATTTAAAGCACCCTCCTGTAATTTCCCCAAATCCCTGAATTTAATTTGTTTGAATTTTAAAGGGGCTTTACAAAATTAAAAAAATAAATGGAAACTAAAGCCCTTTCCCTTTAAGAGCCAGGAAGGGAAAGATTTTCCTTGGAATTTGAAAATTGGAAATTTTAAAAAATTTAAAAGTCTTCCTGGGAACCCAAGGAGGGGTTTCTTAGGAAAAAATTGTGCTATTCTTAACCAATCCTTTTGATCTTTATTTCCCTTTTTGAATTTTTAAGGGGAAACCATTTTCCCCTTGAAATTCCTGTGATGCCTGTTTGCCCGGAACTGGCTTTTTGGTTTCTGCCAAATTTAACCTGGTTAATGTTCTTAGGAAACGCCCCAAACCCTTTTTGGGAAAGGAAGGTTGGAAACTTTGGGACAACTTGGCCCTGGTGGATTATCCCAGGTTAAACAAATCGTCCCTCCTCCCCCCTTTTCCCTTTCTTTGTAAGTATGGCCCACTAAAATTAGAAAAGTTCTTAAAACCCTTTTGCAAACCAATGGATTTCAAAAGGAAGATCCTTGAACTTAGGCGGGAAATTGGGGAGGGCTTTCCTTTTGAAGCCCGTAATTGGTAGCCAAATAAACCCCATGAAATTTGGTTTTAAATTTGCAAAAAGGGTTTACTGGCCCCTTTTGGGATCCACGGCTTACCGCCTCCTTTCTTCCCTTTGGTTCCCAATCCTCCTGGTTGAAATTTTACACGAATTGGGCCCAAA
Source organism: Sarcophilus harrisii (assembly GCF_902635505.1). Classification (NCBI taxonomy): domain Eukaryota; kingdom Metazoa; phylum Chordata; class Mammalia; order Dasyuromorphia; family Dasyuridae; genus Sarcophilus; species Sarcophilus harrisii. The sequence goes on along the minus strand of NC_045432.1, from coordinate 54,329,601 downwards.
GGGGCCAGGTTCCCCTGGAGGATTTTCCCCAAGGAAAAATTCTTGAAAATCTGCCTAATAATATTTCTTAGCCTTTCAAATTTTGTAAAGAGGGAGGAATGCCCAAGGAAAAATAAAGGGAAAAAATGTCCTTTCCAACTTGGGTTTTCCAATTTGTAAATTCCTAATTCCCTTAGGGGAACAAACCTGATTTTTTCAAATTCCCAAAATACAGGAACCCTTTACCAAAAAAAACCCTTGACCGGGGATTGCCATTTTCTTTCTTTTTTTCCTTTTCTCTTTTTTAAAACCAGGGAAAACTTTAATCCACACCTAACTATTTAGGGAAACCGGGCTGGGTTTTACCAAAAGGGGGGTTCCATTTGTTTCCCTGGTTTTAATTTTTTTTTTTAAGGTTTCCCGATTTGAAAAGGGGCTTTTCCAAAATTTAAAATAAATAAATTAAAAGGGAAACTAAAAGTTTTCTCCTTTCCCTCCTTAATTTAAAATTAAGGCCGTTAAAATTTTCTTAAGGGATTTGAAAATTGAAATAACAAAAAATTGAAAGAGGGTTTGTTCAAGCTTTGGAAAAAATTAAAAAAGGAAAGGCCCAGGGCCCAAAAAAAGAAGAAAGGAGGCAAGGGAAAAGAGTTTAAAGGCTTTTTTTCGTTTGGCGTCCACTTCAGGGGAAAATTCTTTCTGAAACCCCTGGGAATTGTTGGTTCTTGCCCAAAGGACTTAGGTAGGGGCCTTGTACCAAAGGTTTGTTTTTAATTTAACAGCCCTCTCTTTCCCCTGGGGGAAAAGGAGAAATTTACCTGGGAACAAAGAGCACTCCGCCTCCCCAGGTTAAATTAATTTTCCTAGGGAGAAGGACCTGTTTTCCCTTTTCCTTTTTTGATGGTATGACCCAGCAAAATGAGGAAAATCTTTTTAAAAAATATTGTTCAAGGAAACCAGGAGTTTCAACTAAGGGCAGGGTTTGGGTTTCTTTGGAAATTTTGACGGTTTGGGGAGTTTAGAGGCCCATTTTTTATTCCCCTTTCCATCTGTTCCCCAAACCTACCTTCCCCATACTTTTTTCCTCTTAAAAGGTTTTATTTCCAGCCCTTATCCGGGAAGTTTTCCCACCTCCCGGGCCTTTACCCTCCCTTCCCCACCCTCCCTGGATGGCAACTTCCAATCGATGTTGAACATGTGCCATTCTTCTCTACATAGTTCCACGATTATGCTGCACAAGGAAAATCACATCAAATGGAAAAGAAAATGAAAAAAAAGAAAAAATGCAAGCAAACAAATACAAAAAAGTGACAACACTATATTGTGATCCACACTCAGTCCCCACAGTCCTCTCTCTGGGTACAGATGGCTCTCTTCATCACAAGACCCCTGGAACCGGCCTGAATCATCTCTGTTGAAAAGAGCCATGTCCTTCAGAATTGATCATAGTATAGTCTCGCTGCTGGTGTATATAATGATCTCCTGGTCCTGCTTATTTCACTCAGCATCAGTTCATGTAAGTCTCTCCAGGCCTCTCTGAAATCATCCTGCTGGTCATTCCTTATACAACAATAATATTCCATAACATTCGTATACAACAACTTGTTCAGCCATTTGCCGACTGATGGGCATCCACTCAGTTTCCAGTTTTTTGCCATTGCGAAAAGGGCTGCTACAAACATTCTTGTACATGGATCCCTTTCCCTCCTTTAAGATCTCTTTGGTATATAAGCCCAGTAGAAACCCTGCTGGGTCAAAAGATATGCAGTTTGTTAGCCCTTTGGCCATAGTTCCAAATTGCTCTCCCGAATAGTTGGATCTGTTCAAAACTCCACCAACAATGTATCAGTGTCCCAGTTTTCCCACATCCCCTCCAACATTCTTCATTATCATATATCCTGTCATCTTAGCCAATCTCAGAGGCATGTGGTGGTGTCTTAGAGGTGTCTTAATTTGCAGTTCTCTAACCAATAGAGATCTAGAGCATCTTTTCATATGACTAGAAATGGTTTATTTCTTATCTGAAAATTGTCTCCATATCCTTTGACCATTATTCAATTAAAGAATGGCTTGGATTCTGATAAATTTGTGTCACTTCTTTATATATTTTGGAAATGAGGCCTTTATCAGAACCCTTAAAGATAAAAATGTTTCCCCAGTGTATTGCTTCCCTGATAATTTTGTCTGCATTATTTTTGTTTGTACAAAACTTTTTAACTTAACATTATCAAAATTATCTGTTTTGGGTTCAATGATGAGCTCCAGTTCTTTTTTGGCCACAAATTCCTTCCTTTTCCATAGAGCTGAGAAGTCAGTCTTCCTATGTTCTTCTACTTTGCTTATAAAATCACTATGTCTAAATCATAAACCTGTTTCAACCTTATCTTGGTAGGTGATGTTATGTGTGGGTCCATGGCTAGTTTCTGCCATACTAGTTTCCAATTTTCCCAGCAGTTTTTGTCAAATAGTGACTTCTTATCCCAAAAGCTGGGGTCTTTGGATTTGTCTAATACTAGATTGCTAGAGGTATTGACTACTGCCTGAGAATGTGTAAATAGGCGACACTGTCCTCCTTTCTCTTGTTTAGTCACCTGACATATAGCAACCAGTGCAGCCCCCCGGCTGCTTCCCCCTTTTCTGTAGTTTCAAGTGTAACTTTTTTTGATAGATTATGAGAAACAACCTTCCAGTGGCGTTCCTGTGCTATGTATGCATTTAGCAGTTCCATCAGTAAACCATGCATGTTTTTTCTTATCAGGGGAAAGTGTGTCAAACGTGCTGGTATTGCAAGAAACGGGAAAGGGTACTTGAGTGTTGTGCCACAGTTCTCTTTTATTGTCCTGACTCAGTTTCCTTAAATTATCCTGCCTTGGTTTCCCTGAATTGTGACCTAATTGTTCTGGTCAGTCCTGGAACCACCCCTCCCTCTTAATCATCCGAATATTTGATAAGGACAAAAGATCTTATATTGTAGAAGATCAGAATGCCCTCCAATTGATAAATGGTCAAAGGATATGAACAGACAATTCTCAGATGAAGAAATTGAAACTATTTCCACTCATATGAAAGAGTGTTCCAAATCACTACTGATCAGAGAAATACAAATTAAGACAACTCTGAGATACCACTATACACCTGTCAGATTGGCTAGATTGACAGGGAAAGATAATGCCGAATGTTGGAGGGGATGTGGGAAAACAGGGACATTAATACATTGTTGGTGGAATTGTGAACACATCCGGCCATTCTGGAGAGCGATTTGGAACTATGCTTAAAAAGTTATCAAACTCTTCATACCCTTTGGTCCAGCAGTGTTACTACTGGGCTTATATCTCAAAGAGATACTAAAGAAGGGAAAGGGACCTGTACGTGCCAAAATGTTTGTGGCAGCCCTCTTTGTAGTGGCCAGAAACTGGAAATTGAGTGGATGCCCATCCATTGGAGAATGGCTGAATAAATTGTGGTATATGAATGTTAGGGACTATTATTCTTCTGTAAGAAATGACCAGCAGGAGGATTTCAGAGAGGCCTGGAGAGACTTACATGAACTGATGCTGAGCGAAATGAGCAGGGCCAGGAGATCATTATATACTTCAACAGCAAGACTATACGAGGATCAATACTGATGGACGGGGCCCTCTTCAACAAGGAGATGAACCAAATCTGCTCCAATAGAGCAGGAATGAATTGAACCAGCTACACCCAGTGAAAGAACTCTGGGAGATGACTATGAACCATGACATAGAATTCCCAATCCCTCTATTTTTGTCCGCCTGCATTTTTGATTTCCTTCACGGGCTAATTGTACACAATTTCAGAGTCCGATGCTTTTTGTACAGCAAAATTACTATTAGGACATGTATGCTTATATTGTATTTAATTTATACCTTAACATACTTAACATGTATTGGTCAACCTGCCATCACGGGCAGGGGATGGGGGGAAGGAAGGGAAAAATTGGAACAAAAGGTTTGGCAATTGTCAATGCTGTAAAATTACCCATGCAGATAACTTGTAAATAAAAAGCTATAATAAAAAAAATTTAATTCCCCCCCCCAAAAAAAGAATACCAGAATGCCTCTTCCCATCCCAAGCTATCAGAAAATAAAATACCATCTTATCAAGACATCTTTGCCCATCTCCAGGGTACCTTCCCCTATTATGTCATCCCTCTCTCCAGAGGCTCACCCCACCCTGTCAGAGTCCCATTCCTGCTCTCAGCACCCTGACTGCACCCCTGCCTCAGTCTACCATCTGAGTCTGAGCCATGTGAATATATATGTCATTGAAAACTCACATTGTTTGCTGGATTCTTGGAGATGATAGTCTCATTCAGCCCTGGGACCAAACCATGGATCTATTTGGTCCCAGTAAATGTCTACCATTCAAATAAAATATTAAATACTCTCTAATCTTTATCTAACCTCAGTTTCTCCGGCATTACGATAGGAGGAGGGTTGTATTATCCAGCAGGTCAGAGGTTGGGGAGCTTCTGCTATCTTTTCATCCAAGATCAATGTCCCCGACTTCCCAGCTTGGCCCGCTTCTGAGTACACTATTTCCATTTGATATGCTAGATTCTTGAGCATGGCCGATTCGAGGAGAGATTGGGGTGCCCATAATCCAGCTCATACTGGGAATTTGGGGTCTCAGTATCACCTCATGATGGATGGTTCACTGTTCTGTTTCCACCAGGACCGATAAACAGCCAGTAACTGTTGTTCAAAGGGACTGCAGTGAAGCTGCATTAAGTCATTTTCTAGCCCCAAACCCTCCTGGAACCTTTTCACCTCCCTGCTTTTGCCTGAGCTCCACTTCCTATCATCACTTGATGCAGAGACTTGTAATTCCCCTGGCCCTTCCTTTAAGGGCCCTGAATCTAAAGCAGGTTGTGTTGCTCTTTTTGCTTCCTCCAAGGCTTTCTGCTCTTTTGCCCCATTTGATTTCCTATTTCTTTCTGGTGACTCTAGATAAAGGCTGGAGTGTCTGCCCCAGAGGAGGTATTTGATTCCTCCAATATGCAAACAAACCTGTACAGTTTTGAGCTTCCTGGTCAGGAGTGAGAGGAAGGAAACCTGCTCTGTTTTGCTTAGCCTTAGGCAGAATCTCCCATGGTGCTGCATTCCACATTATCCCCAAGAATCTAACTGATTGGGGGGGTGGGGGACCCTGTATTTTGGCAGGATTTGTTTCCCATCCCTCATTTTTCTCCTGAGTAACTGTTTCCTGCACAGCTTGGTCCACTGATTCTTGATCCATTCCTTGCATCATTATTTCATCTATGTAGTGGGTTAAATGTATTTTATCAAGTTTTAGCTCATCTAGATGTCCCGCCACGACCCTGTGGCAGATGTAGGGCTATGTGCATGACCCGGGGCGGGCGAGTACAAGTGGACTGTCGCCCTTGCCATGTCAAAGCAGATTGGTCCCACCGAGCAGCATCTATGGGAATGGGGAAGAAGGCATTAGCCGGATCAGTTGCTGCACAGCAGCACCCTGGCTGTGTTGGGACAGCTCCAGTTAAGGTAATGGGGTCTGGACCTGCTGCCTATAATCATAATTATAATTATTCAGTTGCCTGTAACCTACTGTCGTTCTCCAAGACCCGTCTGACTTCCGTACTGGCCGGATTGGAATATCCCACTGGCGCTGGTAGCGACCAACACCCCTGCTGCCCGGTACTCCTCAATAGCAGAAGCTACTTCTTCCTGTCCCCCGGGATTCGATACTGCCACAATGCAGTCCCTGTTGAGGGTATTGGGAACTGAATGGGGGCATAGGGAGTTTGCCGTTCACTACTGAAGCGGTGTATGCTTTTCTTTCCGCAAACTGATACTGTCCCTCCTGGGGTCGGGTAGTCTCAGAATATCTATACCAATTATGTATTCTGGCATCGGTCCAGTTATCACAGGCCCTTCTCGCTTTGGGGATTGTCCAGTTTTCATTTGGAGATTAGTCTGAAGTGCTTTAACTTCTGAACCCCTAACCCTGAAATGGCTACGGGAGTTCCCCTTTTGAATTTTGTTGGATTGCCCTATATGAGGATGGCCTTAGGCCTGCGTCAATTAGGGCATTCACTGTGGTAGTAGAGCCTTGTGTCCAATAAATCGCTACCTTTATATTAGACCTATTATCTTTCCTAGTCATGCTTACTACGGGGGCCTGGCCTTCCTCCTCTTCTCCTTTTAAAAGCTCCAGACTGGGATATAGGAAGGCGGAGCCTGGGGAGTTACCTTTGGAGCAACTGCCATTTCTCTAGCATTCTTTTCTCTTTTTCTCCTATACATCCCATACGTTTCAGAGGCTGGAATTCCTTCAGTCTCCTCCGTTTTACTCCTGCTTTTAGTAAGGCGGTAAATCATTCTCGCCCAGACAGTCTGAGTGCTGTTACTCGGCCTGGGCCCATCACCACTGCCTGTAGGAGCAAGACCAAACTCCCCCAGGTCTCCCATCTGGGGCATGTTATCTATTACTGCCCCTGCATTGTCTCCCCTGGCGGCCAACAGCAAAGTTAACAGAATGTTTGTAAGCGGGAGGTGCAGTTTTAATGACTGGGTTACAATGGGGAGCTATCACGGGGCTGTTAGTATATGTATCAGCGTCTCCCATCCTCATAGCAGTTTTCGTGGCCTCCTCTTTTGACCTCTGAATGCCATCTTTCAGCGTGCACCAAGCTCTCCCTTTATTTGGCCACATTGTACTATTGGGATATTGGTTCTTCAGACCCCCCCTCCCCCATACTATCTCCAAAAGGGAAGTGTTCATGGGAGCTCAGACAGCATCATTCGTATTAGCACAGTCTCTAAAGCTTGTTGTACAAAGGGATTGGAACGCACACTAATAAATTTGACACAGTCTTTCGAGTCCGGCCAAACTCCTGCCGCTCCTCCATCACCAAGTCAGACCCCCAGGTAACGAAGGGCTCTCCTGACTTTGGGGAGAAGCGGGCAATAATGTGGGTAACCTCTTGTTGTGTAAACTCTCCACTGATGTTCTTAGTCCTTTGAGCCCCATTAGGGCCCTCTTCTAACCTCCTCCTCTATACTGGGTGTGCAGTCAAATCATCTGAGGATTTTTCCTCTCGTTCTTTCAGTGCCTTCTCTTCTAAATCCTCCTCCTCACTTTCATCCCATACACACCAGTCCACTTATCTGGATCCCAGTCAATTGGGCCCAAAGCCATCACGTTGTGCCCTTTCTTCTGATTGATCTTCCCCTTCCCCTTCTTACATTTATATTGTGCCACCCTTACTGCAGCCTTTTCTGCCATGTTCTCATAGTTTTCTGGCTTGATCTCCCAACATAAAGTTTTGACCCTGTAACATAGATCACTTTCCTTGTAACTCAGCAAATTCTTTTTCGAGTTCAGCTTCCTCTAAAATTTTCTGTCCCTATCACCACAGACAGTGCCGCAGGCAGTTAACAAAGCCCAACCCCTCCTACAGATAGCTGTCATTTCTTTCCCTTGTTCACTAGGAATTTGTCACAAACATTTTGTTGCCTGTGTGGAGAACCCTGGCTTTATGCAAGACCCCCAATCCTCATATGTCTCAGTTTCCCATGCCCAAACTTTAGCCAGGGCCAAATAAGGCAAATCATACAACGCTGATGATTTATGTGGATTCATTTTGTATCCTGCAACTTTGCTAAAGTAGTGGATTATTTCTAACAGTTTTTAAGTTGAATCTCTGGAGTTCTCTAAGTATACCATCATATCATCTGCAAAGAGTAATAATTTGGTTTCCTCATTACCTACTCTAATTCCTTTAGTTTTTTTTTCTTCTCTTATTGCCAAAGCTAACATTTCTAATACAATTTTGAATAGTAATAGTGATAGTGCGCAAGCTTGTTTCACTCCTGATCTTATTGGAAATGGTTCTAGTTTGTCCCCATTACATATGATGCTTGCTGATGGCTTTAAATAGGTGCTACTGATCATTTTAAGGAAAATTCCATTTATTCCTATACTCTCTAGTGTTTTAATAGGAATGGATATTGGATTTTATCAAATGCTTTTGCTGCAGCTATTGAGATAACCATATGATTTTTTGTTTGGTTATTGATACAATCAATTGTGATAATAATTTTCCCAATATTGAACCAGCCTGGCATTCCCGGTAAAAATCCTACTTGGTCATGGTGTATTCTCCTGGGGATCACTTTCTGTAATCTCTTTGCTAATATGTTATTTAAGATTTTTGCATCAATCTCCATCAGGGAAATTGATCTATAATTTTCTTTCTCTGTTTTGACCCTATCTGGTTTAGGTGTAAGCACCATATCTATGCCATAAAAGGAATTTGGCAGAACTCCTTCTGTCTCTATTTTTTCAAATAGTGAAAATGACAATACTACCTAAATTAATCCACTTATTCAGTGTCATCCCTATCAAACTCCCAAGAAATTATTTTACAGATCTAGAAAAAAGAAAAACAAAGTTCATCTTCAAGAACAAAAGGTCAAGAACTTCAAAGGAATCAAAGAAAAAATGCCAGTGAAGGTGACCTAGCTGTGCCAGACCTAAAACTATGTTATAAAGCAGCGGGCATCAAAACCTTCTGGTCCTGGCTCAGAAATGATCAATTCTGGTGAATGTGATTCTTTCCAACAAAGAGATGACTGCTGCCAGTTCAAATGATCTTGGGATGAAGAGAGCCATCTGTACCCAGAGAGAAAACATTGGGAACTGAATGTGGATCACAGGATAACATTCTCATTCTTCTTGATGTTGTTCACTTGCATTTTGTTTTCTTATTCATTTCCTTTCCTTTTGGATCTAATTTTTCTTGTGCAACAAGAGAATTATATAAATATGTTTGCACATATTGGATTCAACATATATTTTAACATGTATAACCTATATTGGGATTGCTTGTCATCTAGGGGAGGAGGTGGGGGAAGGATAGAAAAATCTGGAACACAAGGCTGTGCAAGGGTCAATGTTGAAAAATTATCCATGCACATGACTTGAAAATAAAAAGTTTTTAAAAAATGATCAGTAGCATTTATCTAAAACCATCAACAAGCATCATAGCTAATGGGGACAAACTAGAACCATTTCCCATTGAGATCAGGGGTGAAACAACATTGCCCATTATTACCATTCCTACTCAATATTATATTAGAAATGTTATCTTTGACAAGAAGAGAAGAGAAAGAGACTAAAGGAATTAGAGTAGGTAATGAGGAAACCAAATTATCATTCTTTGCAGATGATATGATGGTAACTTAGAGAATCCTAAAAAATCAACTAAAAAACTACTAAAAATAATTCTTCACAACTTCAGCAAAGTTGCAGGATACAAAATAAATGCATATGAATCATCAGGATGTGTGTGTGTAGTTGAAGAACTTCCAGCAGCTGTATGTAGTAAAGATAAGGTGAAGAACTTCCAGCAGCTGAACTTCCAGCAGCTGAACTTCCAAGGACATTTAACTTCCTCTTCTGTATTTTTAGTTTCTCTAGGTCTCTGTGACCTGCGTGAGTATGTTGAGTGGTAGCCAATATGTACTTAGATTTTAGACATATGTATTTAACCTCGAATGATGACATTTATCACTGTTCAAGTTACCAGCATCTGGGACAATTAGTTGCCTGATGGATGGTTCCTCCCAGAACTAGGAATCTGCTGTTTTTGGCACGAATAACATCCAATTAAGGGGTGGGGGGTGGGGGTGGCACCTATCTCTTAATGTTCTCCAACTCATGATGTAATCCTTTGTATCTAAACCCTATAAAAACTGTATCCCTTATCCCCTTCTTTAGCCCTTCTACCGTGAGCTCTCTCTCTTTCCCTCCTCATGGTGGAATTGCTCATTCTCATGAGAATTCATTAAATAAACAACTTTTCTGCTTTTTACTTCTGAGAGGTCTCTGAGTAGTCATTTTTGGATAGGATTTCTATCCCTCACAGCATTTTTATATATCACCAACAAAGTCCAGTAGCAAGAGATACAAAGAGAAATTCCATTTTAAATAACTGTCAATAGTACAAAATATTTCCAAGGGAAAGTCAGGAATTATATAAACAAAACTCCAAAACACTTTCCACACAAATAGATCCAATCAGTTGGAAAAATATCAAGTGCTCATGGGTAGGCCAAGCAAATATAATTAAAATGACAATACTGCCTAAATTATCCCACTTATTTAGTGCCATACCAAGCAACCTCCCAAGCCATTACTTCACAGAGCTAAAAATCGATAATAACAAAATTCAACCGGAAGAACAAAAGGTCAAGAATTTCAAGGGAATTAATGAAACAAAATGCAAATGTAGGTGGCCTTAGTAGGCACTTAATAAACCATTCTGTATTGATTTATTGGATTGTTTTACATACAAAAAGTGAAAGGGCCCTTTGTGCTCAGAGAGATTTTGTAAAAAAAAAAAAAAAAAACCCCAAAACTGTTCTGTGTGAGGGATAGGAGGCCCAAGCCTGCTTCTGTACAAGAGAACTCAAGAGAGACGGGAGGACAGCCTAGGCTGTTTTCATGTGGAAGTCTCACATCTGGGAAAGTTGGACTAGTGACACACCCCATGTGTATATCTGTGAATTCTCAAGAACCAGAAAGTCTTACCCTCAGAGACATGTGATACAAAGGTCGTTTTTCAATTTTCACAGCTTCCTCTCCTCTCCTAGGTGAACTAATTTTGTCCATCTAGAAACTTTTCAATTTCATGCAATCAAAGTTTATGCATTTTATCTTTTATAATTCCTTCTCTCCCTTGTCAGGTTCAGAATGTGTCTTATCCATAGCTGTGAGAGGGATATGATCTGTTTCTCTTCTAAATTTTTGATGATGCTCTTAAATATGGAGGTGAAATAGCTATTTAAACGGTAGTGTAAGATATTGGTCTAAGTCTAATTTCTCCCAGAATATTTTCAATAAAAACTGCTCAGAAAATTGTAAAGCAGAGCTCCTTCCTAAATATGTATTTTTTTCTTGTTTACTGAACACTAGCTTATTGAGCACCACGGTTTCTGATTCTCCCTTGCCAATCTGTTCCATATGTCTACCTCCCTCATGTAGTCTGTTCTATCTATTTCTTAAAAGCTTTATTTTTTAAAAAAAAATTACAGCTCAGCTTTTTATTTTCAAAATACATACGGGGATAATTTTCGACACTTACAAGGGTATGGGGAGTACAGAGGCCACCTCGACCTGTGGCGCACACTAAGGTTTCTGCCATGTTGCAGAAGCGCCCTTGTCTAGCAAGAAGCAGTGATGCACATATATTGTATCCAAGATCTACTGTAATCTATTTAACATGTATAGGACTGCTTGCCATCTTTGGGGAGAGGGTGGAGGGAGGGAGGGGAAAAATCGGAACAGAAGTGAGTGCAAGGGATAATGTTGTAAAAAATTACCCTGGCATGGGTTCTGTCAATAAAAAGTTATTTAATTAAAAAATAAATAAAAATCAATCAATCAATCAATAAATATTAAAAAAAAAAAAAAAAAAGAAGCAGCGATGCATGTCATGGGAAAAGTTGAGCCTGAGGGGGCACAGTGTAGCTGCTCATGAGCAGGGATGCCTTGACAGGGCCTGTCACCTGTGAGTTAGACGCTAGATGGCTGGATCTGCTCTCCTCCCATTGGCAGATACCGTGCCTATGCATAGCCCAGGAGCTGGTCTCTGAACTGTGCTGGGATTGCCTACTGTTGGTCGCTGATCTCGGTTGCAAAAATGTGTATCCACAAGGCTGTAGGGCATGATAAGCTGGAGCTGTGTCCACACTCTGTGAGTGTCCCGCCTCATTCTTCTTGCCTCTGACATCAAAGGGCTCCTATACCTTGAGCTCTTAAGATGCCTATAACAGACATTCACCCCCACCAAGCCCTCGGTTCTAATTTTTCCCCTCATCATCATTTCCCTTGATATTTATTAACTTCTGGTTTTCCAAATTCATTTGGTCATTATTTTCTCGAGTTTTATAAAGGACCCCTTAGGTAATTTTATGGGTGTAGCATTAAAATTTCAATTAACTTTGACAGTTCTGCTAGGTCCACATTAGTGCAAATGACAAATCCCACCCAGCGGTCACATGTATTTGAATTCGTGCTATCCAAGTATATGCATTATATGAAATGTAGTCACTGGTTTCATTCACATGGAAATATCCAGTGCAAATTCAAACAATGTGACTACTTCATGGACTAATTCTTTGCACTAATTGGGATTTATGCCACTTTGTCACTTTTATGATAGAATCGTGGCCTAGCCATAAACATTAAACATTCCTCACACTATTTAAACTTATTTTTTGTTCATGTAAAGAATATTTTGTAATTGGACCCATGCAAAACTCACGTGGGCTTTGGTAAAGGGGTTCCCAGATACTTGAGGCATTTTGTCATCATTTGGAATGAGATTTCCCTTTCTGTTACAGTCTCTTGGATTTCATGGTAATCATATAGAAATGTACCAGATGAATGCTTATTCTGTCGCCTGCAACTGTGTGAAAGCTGTTGTCTCCTTGGGTGTCTTGGCTCATTCCCTAGGATTTTCCAAATTATCATGTCATCAACAAATAGGAATAATTCCCTTTCTTCTTCACCTCTCTTTTCAGCCTTTGATTTCTTCCTTTTATATTACTGGCATTATTAGCTCATCCAGAATCGAATCAAACCATTCTGGGGAACGTGGGAATCCCTGTGTCAACCCCCGAAGAGCCTGATATCTGGGCAGTGACGCCATGACACGCAGGTGAATTTGTGGGGAGAGATGGTAATATACTCCCATTGCATGTGGCGCTTGCCATTGACCCTGGACAGATGAGTTCTATGCTATCCAAAGCGACCCTCTGTGCCCACACTTTATATGGCTTTGAGCATAAAGGAGTGTTCTGTTTGGGAGTTTTTTCAGCTTTAAAGCTTATTTCACACTGATAGAAACTGAAAGAGATGTACATCTTGTCATCTGCAGCCACCCATTTCCACAGCACGTGAGCCTTCTTACCTTCATAAAATAGTAACATCTCGCCGATTTTCCTATCAGCTGAAAGAGTTTATGTTCTTCAAAATTAAAGGGATTCAGTAAGTGAGTGTTTCAACTTTTAAAGCCCAGACCTTCCACTCGTGGTTTCGTCATGAAGGTTCCATACAGTACTTTGCTAAATTACGTCCATTATGTGTCAATTAGCATCTTTTAATAAAGATGCACCGAGAACGTATCAGTACAGCAGAACAATTAGGAGCAATTCTGAAACCCCCAATGAACTTTTCCGCTGTCTTCAAAGTATTCTAATAACAGAGTGCTTACTTGCTCTCCCCAGTTACACAACCCTGTGGGTCAGCAAGGTTCTGCAGTCCTTAGTTCAAGAAGTGAACCCATGAAAGGTTCATAGAAGCAGTGTATACCACAGGAGGAACTTGCCTCTAGGCTTCCCAGCTTCAAGGACAGCTCTTCATCTGGGACACCTTGATCTACTCCTGCCCAATATGTGGTCACATCACCATAATCATTGTCACTTGCTATCACTGCCATGTTCGTACTTGGGTCACTTTCCCATCCCTACTGTCACTGCCATACTCTCACCATCCTCAGCACTGTCACATATCTACCCCAATTGATACTGGTATTAAAACAGTCAGCCCTGCGTTTGGGACAAAAAGACCTACCCAAAGTGACTACTACAGAGATCACTCCTAGAAAGCAGAATTATTTATTAGAATCTCGAGAAGCGGACCCCGTCCTGGTCTGCGGGCAAAATTTCACAGCAGGATAGGGCCAGAGCCTTGAAAATGCTTACAGCTTTTATGCATTTCAGACAAAGAACCCCCCAAATCCCACCCTCTCTATGGTGTGATTGGCCACATAAATCTACTGTTCCCCTAGTTGGTCAGTGGAATGTAGTAGACAAGGTGATATGCAGCTTCCTCGGCCACATAGTCCAGGACTTATCTAAAATCATGCGACTCTGGAGAAGCCGAAACTGAGGCCTATGAGGGCTGATCTACTTTAGAATTTGTAAGTTCTTCACCTTTTCCCACACACCTGGAACAAGAGGACCGCCATCATTACTCTCTTCACCAGGAATACCATATTTCTATCCCATCAGTATCCCAGTCCCTTCCCTACCAGTCAGACTTTTCAATCTCTGCTCTCACTGTGAGACCCCCAGACCTGCATATACCCATCATCGCCATCGCACTCCCAGAATCCCTGCCTCAGTAGAAGCCGTGTCACTACCGCCATTACTTTTCCAGGATGCCAGTAATCTTCATGTCCATCACTTTTACATCTTCACCATTGTGCTTCACCTTGACATTTCCCAGCCCCACCCCCTTAACTTCAAAATCCTCCCCTTCTCCTTCTCACTCTTGGCACAAATCCAGCCATTTGCCTCATCTTGTTACTTCTCTCACCCAAAACCTCCCTGGTTCAGACACTCATCGCCTCTTTCTTGGACTGTTGCAAGGCTTTCTAATTGTCCGTTATGTCTAAAATCTCTCTCTACACCAAATCCAGGAGAAGCTCAGCAAGTCAAATGGTCTTCCTTAAAGGGAGGCTCTGATTATGTCAGATAAACTGCAGGGGCTCCCCATTACTTCTAAGATTAAATATAAAATTCACTTTGGGGCATTTCAAGTTGTTTAAAACCTGGCACATTCAAACTTTCCAGTTTTCTTGTTCTTGAGGCTCTGAAAATCCTACAGTAATACTAGAGTACAATGTTTGCTGTTTCTTACCCATGATCCTCCTCGGTGGCTCCTTATGATATGGCTGGGATAGCAATACCCAGTTCAAAATGACAGTATTACAAATTCACCTTGGCCATTCTCTTTGAGAAAAGGTGGATTTTTAGGGGATTAGGTTGTACCCCAAATGAAGGAGTATAATGGACCCTGGGAATAGGAAATAGAGGAAGGGAACATATAGTCATTCTAAACTAGAAGACAAATTCCCCCAGGGGAACTCACAATTAAGCAGGAGAAAGGAAATCCTTCATGAGGCGGGTCAAAGTTCATTGCCTGGAGGGCTAGACTGAACAGAGGTATCTATAGCAAGGAGGAAGGCGCCATTAAAGGAAGGCCATATGAGGGACAGTCACACTGGGGGGTGGGAGGGGGCTGAGCCCAGAGGGGACTTTAGCCAGAATTGTCATAGGAAGCAGGTCTCTCCCTAGGGAAAACGTAGACAAAGAATAACAGATACAGAGACAGAGAGATAGAGACACAGAAAGAGACAGAGACAGAAAGATAACGTGACAGAGACAAAAAGAGACAGATAGAGACAGACAGAAAGATAGAGAGATAGAAAGAGAGAGACAGAGATAGAGACAGAGACAAGGAAAAAAAAGAGGCAGACACAGAACCAGAGAGACAAGGACATAGAAAGAGGAGACAGAGACACACAGAGAAAGAGACAGACAGAGAGAAACAGAGACAGAGAGAGACAGAAAAAGACAGATACAGAGACAGGGAGATAGAAAAAACAGAGACAGAAAGAGGCAGAAAGAGATAGAGCTATAAAGAAAGAGAGATAGAGAGGCAAAGAAAGACAGATAAAGAGACAAGAGAGAGACAGGGAGATAGAGAGAAAGAGACATAGAGAAAGAAAGAAACAGAGACAGAAATACAGAGAAAGAGAAGAGACAGAGACAGACAGAGAAGGAAAGGGAGGGAAAGAGAAAAAGAAAGGGGTGAGAGACAGAGATAAAGAAAGAAAGATTCAGAGACAGAGAGAGGCAGACACAGACACAGAAGACAGAGACACACATACACACAGACCAACAGAAAGACAGACAGACAAGGACAGAGATAGAAAGACAGAAACATAGAGAAAGTGACAGAGACAGAGAGATAGGCCAGAGAGACAGACAAAAACAGAGACAGACACACACAGAGAGAAAGAGACAGAGACAAAGACAGAGATAGAGAGATAGAGAAAGAAACAGACAGAGCAGAGACAGAGAAAGAGACAGAGAGAGGCAGAGATGAGACAGACAGAAAAAAAGACAGAGAGATCAGAGACTGAAAGAGAGACAAACAGGGACAGAGAGATACAAAGAAAGAGAAAGAGTGATACAAAAAGACAGACACAGAGAGATACATAGACAGAAAGTGACCGAGACAGAAACATATTCACACACAGAAAAATAGAGACAGAAAGAGAAAAACATAGAGACAGAGAAAGAGTGAGAGCAAGAGAGAGAGAGAAATGGCAGACAGAGACAGAGACAAAGAAAGAGAGACAGAAACAGACAGAGAAAGAATGACAGACACACAGAAAGAGACAGAGGGACAGAGAAACACAGAGACAGAGGCAGAGACATTTGACAAAACGACACACCCATGCAAATACCTGCCCCACACACACACAGAAAAAGAGAGAGAGAGAGAGAGAATTAGACACACACAAACACACACAGAGAGACAAAAAGGAAGTCAGAGGTGGGGGGAGAGACACAGACATGACAGAGATAGATAGAGACAGAGAGACAAGGACAAAAACAGGAGACAGAGAGACACACAGAAAGACAGACAGAAAGAAAGAAAAACATACACACAGAAAGAGAGACAGGACACACAAAGAGACAGAAGAGAGACAGAAACAGAGACAGAAAACAGGATAGAAAGACAGAAAACAGGATGGAGAGACACATAGAGATACATAAATAACTAGAGATAATATGCATTTATATGTGAAATCCTTGAAAACAGGGATTGTTTCATTTTTGGCTTTGTGTTTCCAGCACTCAGTGAAGCGCCTGGCAAATTATAGGCGCCAAATTAATGGGTTTTTTGTGGATTATTTGCCATTTTAAAAAATTACACCGTCTCTTGCTGACATCTGGTGTCCAAAGTCGGAACAACAGGTAAGCTTAACAGTGGGTGCGCCGTCTTGTGTCCGGCTCCGGTATTGCACATTCAGGCTGCCATCCGGTGTCCAAACCCTGGGATTGCACTTTGGCTCATTTTAAATCCCAGATTTTCTGGATTTTCACTGAGAGGACCCACTCAGCAGCCACCGAGGCAGCGGGGAGGGAGCAGAAGGGAGTCCGCAGGAAGGGGCAATTTGGGGAGGGAAGGGGAGTGACGGATTCTTTCCACGTCAGTGGGAATTCACGTTAAATCCGCCCCGCCCGATTTCCTGTTATATTCTTTACCCCATGAAAGGCACCGCCGCCATAATCAGATCCCCCAGAAGTGGGGACGGCACCCAGGGGATTTCAGTCCCATCCACAAGGGCAAATCTCAGAAGAAATGAACACAAGGAAAACAGCCGATCATTGTAATGCTAGTTCTTAACTTTGAAAGGGACTTAGAAAATAGATGTCAGTAGTTGGACTAAAGAGTATTAATCAAAAATATTTATTAAATCAAGCATACAAAGGACTATGTTTCTAGACGTCCAGGGCTTATGGAAGAAGTCATCATGTCATATTATCTTATAAATAAGGTGACATTTGATTAAATAAGGGGACTCCTGTGGTCATTGTAGTGAGGTGTCAACCTGGGATTTGAATCTGGCTCCTCTCCCTCCAGGGCAGTGTTCTTACCAATGGGCTGTGTTCTCCATCTCTGTCCCACTGTGGCTCTCCATGCTGACAGAGCCGTTCCTGTTGCCTTTCAGTGACCTCATCCCTCATCCCTGAAGGTCTTCAATGTGACTAAAGGGGCCTCCTAGTCACAGACTTGGGCCAGAGGAAATCCTGGAGGCCATCTAGTCCTCTCCTTCCTTTGACAGAGACCGAGGAAGATGAAGAGATTTACCTGGGATGATGAAGCTGGGAAATGTCTGAGGAAGGATTTGAACCCAAGTCTTCCTGACTCCAAGGTTAGGGGTGCATCTAGGAGATCCTGCTGTCTCATCCCTCTCATCCCAAGTGGTCACTTTCAGATTTATTCATTCCTTTTTGAAATTTTAAGGGAAAAACAATTTCCCCCAAATACAAAGTTCTGTGTAGATGCCTGGGAGCCCAGACTGAACTCTTGGGTCATCTGACTAGTCTAGTATACTGGTACTGTGTCATGAAGGAGGCCTTTGCCCCAAACTTTTACTGAAAGGACAGGTTGGAAAGGTTTACGGGACAACCTGGATGATGACGGATATCCACAGGTTAAACACAATCGTCACTCCCTCACGAAAGGTTATTGAGACCTTCTGTAAGTATGTTGTCACATAAACACTTAGAAACCGTGTCCATACCCTTGTCAAACCTATGGATTACAAGTCCTAGTTCCTCTTAAGAGAAGATCCTGGAATACAGCGGGAATGGGGGAGGGCTCACTCCCCTTGACAGCTAGCACTGGTAGCCAAATAAATATCATGGATACAATGGAATATTAAATAGCAAAAGTTCAATGACCGTGGATTGAGTTGGCTTGTTACAGATGGCTCCTTTCTTCCTTTGGGTACACTGCCTAGATTGAATAATACTGACGTATGCCCAAAGGGGGCTCAGGTAACCTTGCAACATATTGTCCTATTGGAACAAATTCATCTGCAAAATCTGGCTCAATACATCATTTCCTTCTTAGCCACTCCCAAATTCAGACAGAGAGGGAGAGTCGTCATGATCCCAAGTGACATAATAAAAGAGCAAAAAACCAATTGTCCATCACAACTGAGTCCAAGTTGTAACCACTCCTGAGGGGAACAAACCCTGATTTTTCATAGTTCTGCTATGCTACGGGAACAAAATGACAAAAACATTGACCAGGATGCCATTTGCCATCTGTTTTCCTGTCTCTCAATCCCAGAAAACTATTACTCATCAATTTGCCATATTTAGAAAAGAGCTGCTGTGAATTTCACCAAAAGGGTCACGTTCTGATATTAATTTTGTTTTTGAAGATTTCTTGATGAAGGGACATTATACAAAATAAAATAAAATAAAATAAAAGAAACTAAAAGCCTTTACCCTAGATGCAGGGACTGAAGGCCGAAAGATTTTCTTGTATTTGAAAATGAAATAATAACACAAATCATCAAGATGTATGTCTACATGGAAGAGCGGAGCCAACAGGGAAAGACGTTCTTAGGCCCAAAAAATGTAAGGAAATGCTGAGTAGCTGATGAACCAACTCTGAGTTGATGGTTTTTATTTCTTGTTTTAAACTGATTCACTTCAGGGGGGAAACATCATTTGTTGGATGCCTGTGCACTGCCTGTTCTGCCCAGGACTAGGCTAGGTTGTCACTCTGTAAAATATCGGCTAATGTTATTAGATAACCAGCCCATCAATGAGTCCTTTGTTGGGGAGGAGGAGAAGAGGTGGACACTGGGACAGCAGCACTGGCCGCCTCCCCAGGTGCTGATCTGACTCAGGTCCCAGAGCCAAGGGGCTCACTCCCTCCTCCTCCTCCCCTTTCTCCTTGTCTTTGTATCAGTATGGACCACGTCACCAAATGAGAAAATGCTTCTTAAAACAATATTCTGTACAAGGACAGACTGGAGGGGCTCAGGAAAGGCAAGTGGCAGGGGGTGGGTACTGTGCAACGGACGCTAGATTGGGAGTTAGAGGTCAGGGGTTTCACATGTAGCCCCTGTCACCGTCCATGTCACTGCCAGCAAGTCAGTGACCTTCCATGGACATCAGTTTCCTCCTCTTTCAAGTGAGGTAGTTGGACTCCACGGCCCCTGATCGGAGCTCTAGAGCCGCACTCCCGGGTCTATACCTGCCCAAGTCACTTTCTGTCCCTGGCTTCCACATCCTTCCTCTGTGAAATGTCTTCCTCCACAGGAATGGAGCTTGGGCAGAGGAGGCTGGATCTCCCCAAGATGACAGATCTGTTGGGGATTTTCAGTAAACGACCCCAAAATGCTCTGGACACATCAGCTGATCTCACTGGATAACCAGGCTGAAACAGGAAGGTTACATGCCTTGTCCAGGATCACACAGCCAGTAAGAGTCAAGTATATGAGGTCACATTTGAACTCAGACCCTCCTGACTTCAGAGCCAGGGCTCTCCCTGGTGCCATTCAGCTGCCCCTGGTTTTAAATTTTAATGTCTTCCAACTTCCCGAAGACTTTTGGAAAACCCTTTATAGTTTCCTAAAGCATTGAAAGGTTGAGCAGTTTGTCCAGGGCCACAAAGAGAGTACAAGTCAGAGACAGGAGTCAGAGACAGGGCTCGAACCCAGGTCCCTCTGACTTTAAGGCCAGGGATCTATACGATTCTCCCTTTCTTTCTTGGCACATAGTAGGCCCTTAATAAACCATTCCTTACTGATTTATTTGATTATTTTACATGCAAAAAGTAAAAGGGACCTTTGGCCTCACAGAGATTTTGTAAAAAAAAAAAAAATTATCTTTCTCCAGGGGTAGGAGGCTCAAGCCTGCTTCTGCAGGTGCTAAAGAGCCCAAGGGAGACGGGACGAGAGCAAAGGCTGTTTAATGTGGAAGTACCACATGAGGGAAAGTTAGACTACTAACACAGCCTTGGTATATCTGTGAATTCTCAGGAACCAGAAAGACTTACCATCAGAGACATGTGATACAACATCTTCCTCTCCTCTCCTAGGTAAATTAATTTTGTCTATCTGGAAAATTTTCAAGTTCATGTAATCAAAGTTTATGCATTTTATTTTATATACTTTCTTCTCTCCCTTGTTAGGTTCAGAATAAGTCTTATCCATAGGTCTGAGAGATACATGATCTGTTTCTCTTCTAACTTTTTAATGGTATGATCTTAAATATGAAGGTCAAATAAGTATTTAAAAGGTAGTGTATTGGTCTAAGTCCAATTTCTTCCAGAATGCTTTTCAATGTTCTGAGTAGTTTTTATTGGGAAAAAAGGAGTTCTTTACTAAATAATTTATTTTTTCTAATTTATCGAACACTAATTGAGCACCACTATTTCTTGTTCACCCTTGCCAAACTGTTCCATTTATCTACCTCCCTCGTCTAGGCCGTGCTACCTCTCTATTTTTAAAAGCCTTTTATTTTCAAAACTTATACATAGTTTTAAGCATTCACCTTTGCAAAACCTTGGGTTTTGAATTTTTTCACCCTCCCTTCCCCCCACCTCCCCTAGATGGCAACTAATCCAACAGATGTTGAACATATTTGATTCTTTTCTACATAGTTTCACAATTATGCTGCACAACAAAGTCAGATCAAATGGAAAATAAAATGAAAAAGAAAACAAAATGCAAACAAGCAAGGAAGTGGAAAATGAGTGGATGCCCCTCAATTAGATAATAACTGAAGAAGTTATGGTATATGAATGTTATGGAATATTATTGTTCTATAAGAAAAGATCAGGAGGATGATTTCAGAGAGGCCTGGAAAGACTTACAGGAAGTGATGTTAAATGAAGTTATCAAAACAAGGAGATCATCATACATGGCAACAGCAAGATTATATGATCATCAATTCTGATGGACTTGGCTCTTTTCCACAATGAGATGATTCAGGCCAGTTCCAATAGTGTGATGAAGAGAACTGTCTACATCCAGAGAGAGGACTATGGGAACTGAATGTGGATCACAACATAACACTTTCACTCTTTTTGTTTTTGTTCACTTGCATTTTGTTTTCTTACTCATTTACTTTCCTTTTTGATCTGACTTTTCTTGTGTTACAAGAGAATTATACAAATATGTTAACACATATTAGATTTAACATATATTTTAACATGTATAACATATATTAGATTACTTACCTCTAGGAGAGGGAGTGAGAGGGAGGGGAAAATCTTAAACAGAAGGCTATGCATTGGTCAAAGTTGAAAAATTATCCATGCACATGTTTTGAAAATAAAAAGTTTTTTTTTAAAAAAAGGAATATTATAGGTAAATTTCAGAATTATCAGACCAAGGAAAACTATTACAAGCAGCCAGACAGAAACAATTTAAATATTGAGGAGCCAAAATCAGGATTACCCAGGACCTAGCAGCTTCCACCTTAAAGTATCAAAGGGCCTGGAATCTGCTATTCTGAAAGGCAAAGGAATTTGATTTGCAGCCAAGGATCAACTATCCAGCAAAACTGAGCATTATTTTTCAAGGAAGAAGATGGACATTCAATGATAAAGGTGAATTTCATTTATTTCTGAGGAAAAGACCAGAACGGAACAAAAAATTTGGTATCCAAAGACAGAACTCAAGAGAAGCATAAAACGGTAAAAAGGAAAAAACTGTTGAACACTATATGGGTATACTTAAAAAGTGCAGATATAATTTGATTTTATGCTAATATAAAAATAAACTAGAGGTGGAAAGGGGATTGTACTGGAAAACAGGAAAATGGAGGTAAAATGAGGGAAATGACATCTCATGAAGAGGCAAAAAAAACCTATTATAATTGAAGAAAAGAAGGGAGGGGGATGAACACTGTGTAAATCTTACACTCATCAGATTTGGTTTAAATAGAGAATATTACATATATTTGGTTTCACAGAGAAATAGTAAATGCATTATTATCAAATCATGATGCAATAAAAAGCCAAAAATTAATTGGAAACTAAATAATCTAATCCTAAAGAATGAATGGGTGAAACAACAAATCCTAGACACAATCAGTAATTTCATCCAAGAGAATGACAATAATGAAACAACATACCAAATCATGTGGGCTTGCAACTAAAAAAGCTAGGAAAAGAACAAATTAAAAATCCCCAATTAAATCCCAAATTTGAATTCTGAAAATAGAAGGGGAGATTAATAAATCTGAAAGCAAGAAAACTATTGAACTAATAAATAAAACTAAGAGTTGGTTTTATGAAAAAAACACAAGAAAATAGGTAAACTTTTAGTTAATTTGAATAGAAAAAGGAAAGAAGAAAAAAATTGTTAGTCCAAAATGAAAAGGAAACTTCCACCAATGAAGAGGAAATTAGAGCAATGATTAGAGTTATTTTGCCCAACAATGTCAATAGATTTGATAATCCAATGAAAGGGAGGAATTTCCCCAAAAAATACAGGTTCCAATTAACAGAAGAGGAAATAAATTACTTAAATAGTCCTATTTTAGGAAAAGAAATAAAAGTAGTAATAACTCCCCTGAGAAAAATCAGGGCCAGATGAATTTAATGCAAATTCTACCAAACAATTAAAGAACAATTAAATCCAAAATGTTGGGAACACAAATGAATTTGTTTTTACCCTCAGGAACCTTTCTTCTTTCTTGTGAGTGGATGATGGGATTCAAGGAGAATGAGGGCAGTTCTGTTTTTGTTCTCTTCCCCGACCTCCTACTGAGAGGCAGTTCAGCTGACCCTTCTTCCTCTTCCCTCAGATCCAGTTGATTTCATTCCCAGTCCACGCAAAAACCTGTGCGAAAGGCTGTTTTGCAACCCTTCAGATGTTCACATGTGGAGGTCCTGGAGAATGACCTACCCTTAGGTGCACTTCGGAGGTCCTTAAACAAACCACGCAAACCATTGAAAAAAAGAGAAGAAGGAGTCCCCCAAATCTTTTTATGACATAGATTGGTCCTGAAACCTAAAACCAGCTTAGGGTCAAAACAGAAAGAAAATTAGTACCAATTTCCCCTGATGAAGATTGAGGCAAAAATTTTTAAATAAAATAGAAAGAGATTCAGAAAACATCCCCAGGAGTATCCATCCAAGAAGGATTTATACCGGAATTAGGGTGTTAATATGAGGAAAAACATTAGAATTGACTAGAGAGAGAAAGGGGAACAGAAAGAAAGAAAAGAGAAAACAGAAAGACAAACAGGAGAGAGAAAGAGAGAAGGAAGAGAGAGAGAGAAAAGGAGAGAGAGAAGATAAAGACAGAAAGAGAGAGAGAGACAAAGACAGAAAGAGAAAGAGACAGAAAAGATAGAAAGAAGAAACATGAGAAGAGACATAGACAGAATGAGAGAGAAAGGAGTGAGAAGAGACAGAGGGGCAGAGAAAGAAGAGGAGAGAAGAGGTGGAGCAAGAGAGACAAAGAAAGGAAAGAGAAAAGAAAGAGAACCAAAGAGAGAGACAGAGGCAGAGATGGAGAGAGTCGAAGACACAAAGAGTAGAGAAAAAGCAGAAAGTCAAGAGAGAGGGGGGAGAGAAAGAGAAACAGAAAGACAAAGGAGAAAAGAGAAAGATAGAGACAGACAGAGATAGAGAAAGAGATAGAGGAAAGAGAAAAGAAAAGGGAAAGATAGAGAAACGAGAAGAGAGAGAGACAGAGAAACACAAGAGAGGCAGAGAGACAGACAGAACGGATGGGGGAGGAGAGAAGGGAGAGGGAGAGAAAGAAATAGAGGAAAAAAACAAAGGAGAAAAAGAGAGAATAGAGACACAGAAAGGACAGAGAAAGAGATGAGATGGAGATGCCTTTAGAATAGCAGATTCCAGGCCTCGATACTTTAAGAGAAAAAACAGAAAGAAAAAGAGACAGAAAAACAAGAGAGACAGACAGAGAGAACAGAGAAGGGAGAGAGAGTCAGACAGACAGAAACGAGAGAAAGGGGAAAGAGAGAAAACAGAAAGGCAGAAGGGAGAGAGAGAAACAGGGAGGGAGAGAAAGAGAAACAGAAAGACAAAGGAGAAAAGAGGAACTGAGAAAGGGAGGAACAGGGAGAGAGAGAAAGTCGAAAGACACACACACACAAGAGAGAGGAGAGAGAGTCAGAGAGACAGACAAGAGACAACAGAGAGAAACAGGGAAGGAGAAAACAAAGAGATAGAAACAGAAAGAGACAGTGAGAAAGAGACAGGAAACAAAGAGACAGAAAGAGAGAGAAAGAAGAGACAGAAAGATACTGAGATGGAGGGAGGAAAGAAATAGAGAGAAAACATAAGAGACAGAGTAAGGAAAAACAGGAGAGAGAAAGGGGAGAGAGAAAAACCAAGGAGAGGGGGAGAAAAATCAGGGAGGGAGAGAAAGATAGAGAAAAGAAAGACAAAGGAGAACAGAGACAAAGAGAAGACAGAAGAGACAGAGAAAAGAGACTGAGATGGAGACAGAGAAAAAAAGAGAGACAGAGAGAGACAGAAAGAAACAGAAAAAGAGAGAGACAGAGAGAAAGAGAGACAGAGAGAGAGATAAGAGAGGGAGAGAGAAGGGAGAGAGGGAACAGAGAGCAAGAAAAAGGAGAGAGAGACAGAACAGAGAGACAGAAAAAGAGAGGGAGAGAGGGGAGAGGGGGAGAGAGAGAGAGAGAGAGAGAGAGCGAGCAACCCAAAAGTCAGGTAAAAAGAAATTTGAGAAAGTCCAGGAATTGATGTTCCTGGCCAGAAGTTGGTTTCCTTTCTGATAAGAAGAGGGTGCACTAAGCAAGAAGCAGCCAAGCTTCATGCTGTTAGTTTACACAGTTCCTCCCCAAAGAATGGATTGGGGCAGTTCCTTAGGGTTATCATACATCCTGTGTTCTATTAATGGGGTTCTAATTTATTCCGGCCGTTTCAGTTTATATGCATGAGCCTTAAGTTAGTGCAATAAAGAAAGCCTTTTCCAGATCCTTAAACCTGGTCACTTCAAACCACTTTCTAACCGCGCCATCTTTATCAAAAGTCTGAAACCAAGTGAACTCTTCTCCTGGAAGCTCCTTAGTCAGAGATCCTTATTTATTATCGGCTCACAACATTCTGTAGAAACCTAACTTTTCAGTATTTCTCATTGTTTGCTCACGGTTTCTGAGGAATTGAATTTTAACTGTTCTGTGGAAACTTAACCCTAGTTTATCTCTCACAGTGTGTAGGATTTATAACCGTTGGTCCAGACATTCTAGAAATCAGTTTGGAACTGTGACCAAAAAGTTACCAAACTGTGCATGTTCTTTGACACTATATTATACCAGTGGTAGACCTATAACCCAATGAGATAAAAGAAGGGGGAAAAGGACTCCTATCTACCAAAATATTTAAAGCAGCTCTTTCTATGTTGAACAAAAAAGTGGAAACTCGGGAAGCATCCTACTTCTCGGAAACAGTTAAATAAACTGTACTTTATGTATGTCATAGAATATCATTGTGCCATACAAAGTGATGAAATGGATAATTTCAGAGGAAACTGGGAAGGCCTTTAAGAATTGATGTAAAAGGGCAGCTAGTTAGATGGTACAGTGGATAGAATACCGGTCCTGAAGTCAGGAGGATCTGAGTTCAAGTCTGGCCTCAGACACTTAACACTGCATGACCCTGGGCAAGTCACTTGAACCCAGTTACCTCAGGGGAAAAAAATGATGTAGAGCAAAATGACCAGAATCAGGAGAAAATTTATATGACAACATTATAGAGGGAAAAAAAAACTTTGAAAGGCTTTAGAAATCTGATCAATGCAATCAATCACAAAATGGGAATCCAAAAGAGTGAAGATGAAACATATTACTCACCCCCCCCCCCAGTGATGGATTTAAAATGCAGAGTCGTAGATTTTTGGAGATAGCTAATATGGAAATTTGTTTTCCTGGACTGTGCAGCTATGTGCTGAGGACTTTATTTTTCAATGTTTTTTATTTTATTTGTTCAGCGGGGAGTTGGGTGGTAGCAGAGACAGATTAATTTTTTTAAATGCTTAATTGAAAAAAAAATCCAATAATTAAAAAAAAAAGAAAAGAAAAAGGGAGATACATAGTTGGAAAAAAAAAGTGGCTAGGTGGCACAGTGGATAAAGTTCCAGGCCTGGAATCTGGAAGACTCATCTTCCTGAGACAATAACTGGCCTTAGATACGTACTAGCTGTGTGACCCTGGGCAAGTCACTGAACGTCAATCGCCTCAAAAATAAAAAGATATGGCAAACCACTCCAGTATTTTTGTCAAGAAAACCCCGAATGGGATCAAGAGGAGGCTAACCATTCTATGAGATATGTCTCTAAACTGTTCTATTCTTTGGCCCAATGGTTCCATTAATGGGCATATATCCCAAGAAGGTCAAAGACCAAAATATTTATAGCACAAATTTTTTGTAAGACACCAAAAACCTAGAAACAAAGTGATTGATCACTGGGTGAGTGGCTGAAGGAATTTGGTATAGTAATGATGGAATAGGAATGCCATTGTCCAAATATTGGTATATTAAGTATGGAATACTATTGTACAGATATGATGAATGCCATGAGACAACACGAGATATATATGAACTGATGTAACCGTCATAGGTGCTCTTTCTCCAACCCAGCCTCCCCCAGCATTCCAAGGGCACCTTGGGGCTTGGCTTACTGGGCTACAGAAGAACAAAAATGACTTCCCTCTTAGGTTGTGACCTTAAAAGGGAAGGTAGCCGCAGCTAGAAGGGCTGGAAAAGGCCTCTTTATGACACTGGAGCTTGATGTTTGCTGGAAGTGCCAGATCCTATGAGGCAGTAGTGAGGTAGTACTCTACCCATGGAGGATAGGCAGCCAAAGACACAGACATGGGAAATGGAGCATTGGGGACAGGGACCAGTAAGTACGACAGACTATGCTATGAAACAATCAAACAATCTTTAAGTAGATCACCAAGCATTTATTAATCAACCACTACATGGTGGGCACTGTGTTAGGTGGTGGAGACAGATACAATTCTGTTCTCAAAGACCTTGTGTTTTAACAGGGAAAACAAAAAATCCATAAATACACAAATGCAGATGAAATACAAACCAGTTCAAGAGAGGGAAGTCTGGGAAGGACACACACAACACACAACAACAAAATTTGCCAGCATGCAACAACAAAATTTGCAGGAGCTCCTGGAGGAGTTTCTGTTCTTTTTTTCATTCAGCAATCCTCCATAGGAAAAGGAGGACTTTGCCCTGAAGTCTTCTGGCTCGGGGATAGATAATTAAACCGATACCACTATTACTGCTGCTGGGATTCTGAGTTGTTGGCTGCCAAGGGCAAGTGTTCTTCCCTGGTCCCCACTCTCTGCTCATCAAACCTATCCATACCATTTCCATCTGGACAGCATCCCGGTACCATGTGTCCTTTAGCATCACCCTCCTCCCCTGCCTATTGCTTATATTCAAATGCATTCTACTCATAGAAATTACTCGAGATACAATGGATATTTCATTTTATCTCTAGAAATTATTTCTTCTGTCCATGTCAATTCCATCTGGACAGCATCCCTGTCCTGTGTTTCCACTAGAACCACCCTCCTCCCCTACCTATTGCTTACGTTCAAATGCCTTCTACTCACAGAAATTACTTGAGTTACAATGGCTTCATTTTCTCTATAGAAATTATTTCTTCTCTAATAGAATATAAGTTTCTGGAAGAGGAGGAATATTTTTTTCTGACCCCAGTGCCTCATTAGTCAGCACTTAATAATGTGCTTTCCGAATTAAATTAGCTATTATTAAATGTTACGTTCTATCTTCCCACCCCCCCATAAAAATAAAGGATAAACACATATTTCAAAATAGCCCATTTCAGCCTCCAAATGAATGACAGAGGTTATTAAGTGTGTGAGAATTTAAGAAACAATGGAGGGCATTAAGCTAACACAAAAGACTTCAAATCAAAGGAAAAAAATGGAGGGATATTGCCTGAACCAATGAGCCCAGCTAGTCCTAATCTCTCCCTGGGGGTTTAGCCACATCCAGCCCAGGGAATATGACCACTCCAGAGTAACAGAGAAATTTATCCATTCTGGACCCAGGGAGGGATCTACCCATCCTTCTTCCAAGGGGGGAGCTGTACCCCGGTAGTGGTAAGTCTGCCCAGAAGCATCTACCCACCTAGGAGCCAGGGAAGGGTCTGCCCATGCCAAACCTGGCAAGTTGTCTGGCCAATACTGTAACCAGCCTGGGCCCTGGGAGTAAACTAACCATGCTGGGGGTGGTGAATAGCCTAACCAGGCTGAGTTCAGTGGATAGCCTGGCCAGGCTGGGTTTGCTGGGTTTGTTGGACAGTCTGGCTGAGATTGGCCGGGTGGGTTCGATGAACAGTTTGGCTCGGTCTGATCTGATGGGTTGTCTTGGCACGTAGAATGTAACGAGGAGTCTGTTGCAGTCTTGCTTGGGATGGAGTTTGGCCAAGTCTGGCCCGGGATAAATTCTGGCCAAGTTTTGCTCTCAGAGGAGTCTGGCCAGCGTTGGCCCCTGATGGAGTCTGGACAGTCCATGGCCGAAGAGGAGTCACGCCAAACCCGTCTCGAAGAGAAATCTGGCCAATCCTGTCCTGCAGTAGAGTCACGCCAAATCTGTGTTGGAGAGAAGTCTGGCCAGGCCGGGACTGAACTGGCATCTGGAGAGTCTGGCACTGGGCTGGAATCTGCACCGGCTGAGCCGGAAGCAAAGTCAAGCCAGACCTGTGTTGGAGAGAAGTCTAACCTAGCCTGGCCTGGATTGGAATCTGGCCAGATCAAGCCTGGACTGGAATCTCGAGGGGCTGCACCTGAAGAGGAGTCACGCCAAACCTGTGTTGGAGAGAAGTCTGGCCAGGCTGGGCCTAGACCGGACTCTGGCTGGGCTGCGCCTGGAGAGGAGTAATGCAAAAACTTTCTTAGAAAAAAATCTGGCCAGGCTGAGCTTGCAGAAAAGTTATGCCAAACCTGTGTTGGAAAGAAGTCTGACCAGGTAAAGGCTGGCTTGGAGTCTGGACAGATCTTGCACAGAGACGAGTCACACCACACCTGTTTCAGAGAGTATTCTGGCCAGGCTGGGGCTGGATTGAAATCTGAACAGATCAGGCACAGAGATGAATCGCACCAAACCTGTCTTGGAGAGAAGTCCGGACAGGTTGAGCCTGGGTTGGTGTCTGGCCAGGCCACGCCTGATTTGGGGTCTGACCATGCCAGATCTGAAGAGGAGTTTACACAGACCTGGCACAGAGATGAGTCATACCAAACAAATGTTGGAGAGGAATCTGGACAGGCTGGGTCTGGGTTGGGGTCTGAATAGACCTGGCACAGAGATGAGTCACACCAAATCTGTCTTAAAGAAGTTTCTGGCCAGCCTGGGGCCGGATTGGGGTCTGACCACGTCACGTCTGAAGAGGAGTTTGGACAGCCCTGACACAGAGAACATTCACAGCAAACTTGTCTCGGACAAAAGTCTGGACAGGCTGCGGCTGGAGTGAGATATGAACAGATCTGGCACAGAGACGAGTCACACCAAACCGGTCTTAGAGGGGATTCCAGGCAGATTGGGGCTGGATCGGAATCTGGACAGGCTGTGCTTAGGTTGGAGTCTGGACAAGCCTGGTCTGGATTGGGGTTTGAACGTGTCAGGTCCGAAGAGGTGTTTGGACAGACCCGGCACAAAGATGAGTCACACCAAAACTGTATTGGTGAGGAGTCTGAACAGGTTGGGCCTGGTTTGGAGTCTGGCGAGGCCTGGCCTGGATTGGGATCTGAATGTGTCAGGTCTGAAGAGGTGTTTGGACAGACCCGGCACAGAGATGAGTCACACCAAAACTGCATTGGTGAGGAGTCTGAACAGGCTGGCCCTCGATTGGAGACTGAACAGGCTGGCCCTGGTTTGGAGTCTGGCAAGGCTGTTCCTGGAGAGGAGTGTGAACAGGCTTGACCAGGGGAGGATTCAGGACAGACCTGGCCTGATGAGGAATCTATGGAGCATGGCCAGGCCTGATCTTTTGATGAATTTTGCCACAGTAAGTATGGGGAAAAGTTTGGCCATGTAGGGCTTGAAAAGAAATGAGACTGGGCCAAAGGTGAGGAGCCCGATGATGAAATTGGCTCCATGTGGCTTACTAAAGAGTCTGGCCTCTCAGGGACCAGGGAGATTGGTCTCTCCAGGTTGAAGGAGGATGCTGAGTGAAGAGTCTGACCCCATTGGCCTCAGGAAGATTGATCACATAGCCCAGTGAATCTAAAATAGTTTGATTAAAAAAAAAAAAAGATTCAGAATAGCAATAGCTGAAAAAAAAGGAATATCTTTATTCTGCCATCCAGAGAGAAGGGACACACCCAGATCAGGGCTGACGGAAGTGACAAAATGGTGGACGTGACAAAATGGTGGACGTGACA
This sequence comes from Sarcophilus harrisii, assembly GCF_902635505.1. NCBI lineage: Eukaryota > Metazoa > Chordata > Mammalia > Dasyuromorphia > Dasyuridae > Sarcophilus > Sarcophilus harrisii. Next base: position 54,298,810 of record NC_045432.1, on the reverse strand, counting down.
AAATGGTGGACGGAAGGGAGGGAAAGGGAGGGGGAGATAGTTTCATGGCCAAAGCTTGAGGATGCTGGGAAAACACCACAGGAAATTATGGGTATGGCATCTGGAATGCAGGAATGGGAGGCAACGGGCCCTTCCCAAGAGAATCTTTCCCCTTGGGATTCACCTCACCAGAACCCTTTCTCAAAATCCCCTCACACTCACTGGAAGGTGCAGTACCGGAGGAGAAACGTCTTCTTCGATTGGTGGAAGAAGTCAAAAAATGTCTTAATCGCCTCACAGTTGAAAAAAAAGAAATCAGGAAAAAGAGCAAGGGAGGGACAAGGACGCTTTCTCCCACTCTTTTAACTGGCTCACCCTTTCCTTGTCCCTCTAGGATGCTTGGGAAGGATCTAATCTTTATGGTCCCTTCCCTCTAAAGGCTTGCTCTCTGTTATGCTTCTGGTCCTCCCTTTCCTACTCTGCCCTATCCCCCACCTCTCTCATTCCCTCAACCTGCACTTAAACACCATAACAACACAGTCAAGGAAGAAGGGTGTGGGGCAGGAGGGGGAGGGGGGGAAGAGAGGGAAGTAAACCTGAGGAAAAAAAGGTGAGAGGTCAAGTATTACGCAACATCCCCCACCTATTTACATTATATTACACTTACTTCCGGTCCTCTTTGTCCTCCCCTTCCCCCACCTCTCTCATGCCCCCATCCCATACTTACGGAAACAAACCAATCAAGGAAGAAAGGGGGGGAGAGGGGGAAGTAGGCCTGAGGTAAATAAGGTGAGAGGTAAAGCATTATGCAACATCCCTCAACTAGTCACATTATATTATGCTTACTTCCGGTCCTCACGTTAGATTACGCTTACTTCCGGCCCTCACATATTATGCTTACTTCCGGTCTTCACATTATATTATGCTTATTTCCGGCCCTCACATTATATTATGCTTACTTCCGGTCCTCACATTATATTATGCTTATTTCCGGCCCTCACATTATATTATGCTTACTTCCGGTCCTCACATTATGCTTATTTCCGGTCCTCACGTTATATTATTCTCACTTCCGATCCTCATATTATATTATGCTTACTTCCGGTCCTTATGTTATATTATGCTTACTTCCGGTCTTCCTTGTCCACTCCCCCCCCCCCACCCCCTCTCTCATGCCCCCAACCCATACTTACCACAACAAACCAGTCAAGGAAGAAGGAGGGGGGAAGAAAAAGAGTTAGTAGGCCTGAGGAAAAAATGTTGAGAAGTCAAGTGTTACGCTACATCCTTTAACTAGGCACATTACTTCCAGTCCTCTTTGTCCTGTCCTCCCCTCCCCCACCTCTCATGCCCCCAACCCACACTTACCAAAACAAGCCAGTCAAGAAAGAAGGTGGGGGGGGGGGGGGTAGGGGGAGGAAGAAGGGAAAGTAGGCCTGAGGAAAAAAAAAACAAAAAAAAACGATGAGAGGTCAAGTATTACGCTGTATCCCCCAATTAGTCGCATTACTTCCAGTCTTCCTTGTCCTCCCCTCCCCTCTCCCTACCCTTCTCATGCCCCGACCCACACTTACAAAACAAGCCAGTCAAGGAAGAAAGGGGGGAAGAGGGGGAATGGCCTGAGGAAAAAAGGGTGAGAGGTCAAGTATTACGTAACATCCTCCACCTAGTCATGTTACATTATGCTTACTTCCGGTCTTTCTTGTCCCCTTCCTCCCCTCCCCCCACCTCTTTCATGCCCTCAAACTACACTTACTAGCCAGTCGAGGAAGAAAGAGGGGGAAGAGGGAGAAGTAGGCCTGAGGAAAAAATGGTAAGAGGTCAAGTATTACGCTACATTCTCCAACGAATCACGTTATATTACACTTCCTTCTCCAACGAATCACGTTATATTACAATTCCTTCGAGTCCTTCTTGACCTCCCCTCCCTCTCCACCTCTCTCATGCTCCCGACCCCCACTTACAAAACAAGCCAGTCAAGGAAGAAAGGGGGGAAGAAGGGGAAGTAGGCTCGAGGAAAAAAAGGTTAGAGGTCAAGTATTACGCTACATTCTCCAACAAGTCACATTATATTATGCCTACTTCCGGTCCTCCTTGTCCTCCCCTACACTCCCCCCACTTCTCACATGCCCCCAACCTATAAGTCCACACCAAAACAAGCCAGTCAAGGAAGGGGTGGGGGGGGAATAGGAGGAAGTAGGCCTAAGGAAAAAAGGTGAGAGATCTAGTATTACGCAACATTCTCCAACTAGTCACACAGTCTTTCCTCAGATTAATCCTCCTTGCATGATACTCCCCATCAGTCCATTTTTCTGTCCATGGACCTTCCATAGGTCATCATTGACAACCAAATTATTATATTCATCATCAGTCTGATGTCCCAGACTCTCCACAATGACTTTTACCTTTCTCTCCATATTTATCTACAACTCCTTCTAAGTGTCCTTCACTCCTATCCCTCTACTCTAACCATGTGACTCACTGTTTTCTGCACATTAGCCATGACTTACCACTTCCTTCAGTGTTGGCTTAGGTTTCTCTGTCCACCTGGAACAACCTTTGGTTTTTTTTATTTTTTATTTCCAGCACTAAAGACCTTCAAAGCTCATTTCGAACAAAATCCTTCAAGACTCATGTCAAAGAGCTTATAATATAATTGGGGGTTGGGAAGAGAAACACCAAAAAGGAATGAAATATGTACAGATCATAGCAATACGAGTTGAAATCAGCTTCAGTATATAGGAATAGCCAAGATGATAGAAGAGATTCAAAAAGGGATTTATGGATTCCAGCTATAGGAATTAGGGAAGGCTTTATAAAGAAAGTAACCCTGAACAGAAGGACATTGAAAGAGAAATTTCAGTAATCAGAAATGTAAAAAGACTTTTCTCACAAAGTGGCACATTCTGTGTAAATGTACAAAAGGAAAAAAATAGTTCAGTTTGGGGAAAATATAAAGTTTGTGAAGAGGAATTTCAGGCTGGAAAAGCTGTAAAAGTCGATAGGAACCAAATAGTGGAGAATATGGAATGCTTATCTAAGGAGATGCTGTAATCATGTAGTAACTCTCTTTTTCACTTCAAGGACACAAATAAAACATAAATTCAAATGTTCAATTCAGATTCAGAAATTCTCTTAATATTCTTGACCTTTTGTTCTTCCAGATGCTTTTTTTTTTTTTTTTACTGTCTTTTCCAGCTCTATATAATGAGATCTTTGGGTAACTCCATAGAGTTGGCAAAGAAAGTCTAAAGTACTGATAAGATTATTTCCTGAGGCAAACAGGGAAGGGCATTGATGGAGATCAGTTCAACCTTACAGGCCCACCCTCTATGGAAACTTGGGTAAACCCATCTTATCATATCCAATAATAAAAGCCAAATTATGTTAAACCCTTGGGTGTTAAATTTTTCTTACAAATCTGTTCATGAATATGACATCTTTGCTGAATTCTTTTGGGGTTAGCCCACCATGGCATTCTGTCTCATGATGTCTTTCTTCCCACACCCTTCCCCATGCCTCATGGTGTCTTTCCTGTTACCCTTTCCCATGCCTCATGCCTTCTTGTAGCTACCACCAAAAAAAGGTGAAAATGCCATGTTGTGATTTACATTCAGTCTCCATAGTTCTCTCTTTCTGCATGTAGATGACTTTCTCCATCACGTGTCTATTAGAATTGGTCTGAATCATCTCATTGTTGAAAAGAGCCACATCCATCACAGTTGATCGCACAATCTTTTTGTTACTATGTGTAAGAAATTCTGATAAGTTGGGTTTCCACAGTGTTGCAAGCTTTGAGGTAGTGTAGGATAGTGGGTATCACTGACCAAGAAATTTTCAGAATGTTAGAGGTTAAGGAAGGTTAGGATTCACAGAACAATTAAGTGATTAATAGAAGCCTTGAGCAAACAAGGAATTGGGGGACTAGGAAGGCACAGGTAGATTCAGCCAATGAGAAAACCACAAACTTAAGATAATAGCCCATCTAGCCCAGACTAGTTGGGGGGCAGTGAGAGGACTTGACCAAATCACTACTATGCCCACTTTATAGGCTAACTGAATATTAAACAACACACCCCAGAGGAGGAGTTTTCCACCATTTTTTAACATGGGATGTATGATGGGGGGGGGGAATATGTTTTATACATGTTAAGGGGAAACATGTAGTGGGTGTATCAGAAAGATTGTAAGCTGGATGAAATGGACCAATCCATTCTCTGAAGGGAGGGGCTGTGCCACACTAGCAAGTATAAAGGTTCTCCCATTTCTGTATTTAGTACTCCCTCTTCCCAAAGAGGAGTGGCTCATGCTACTGGTCAGAAACATGAAAATGATTCCTTAACATTTTTCTTTAATTAATTTTCCTTGCTATCTGATTTTCACTGTCAAGGGTGTTATTTCTAACATGTGTACAATGTTCTCCCGGTTCTGCTTGCTTCACTCAGCATCAGTTCATGTAGGTTTTTCCAGATTTTTCTGAAATTAACCTCCTCCTCATTTCTTATAGAACAATAATATTCCATTACATTCTTATATCATAACTTATTCAGCCATTACCCAACTGATGGGCATCCATTCAATTTGTAGTTCCTTGCCACTACAAAAAGGGCTGCTACAAACATTTTTGTGCATGCATTAACCTTTTTAATGAAAAATTTTATTTGTAAAAAATAAAAAAATGACCCAAAGGCCAATAATAAACAAGTTTATATCTTTACAGTCTTTTGAAATAATGATAAAACAATTTAAATGTTTCCTTTGACACACAACCCTCTACATTTCATTATATCTGTAAGTAGAACATGGTTTCTGTTGAATGATAAATAGTGTCCATGTTCTCTTACCAATCGTGAGCAGCTTGCTCAAAATAACAAGCTCCATCTCTAGGAATTCACAAAGTATGGAAATTATCACATTTTAATCTTGTAATATAGCAGCTGTTACAATATTGCATGGCAGTCATTAAAAAGTTACTTTGTCTCCTTTTCTTAAAATGTTAATAAGCTAAAGGATGAAAATGAGTGACAGTTGATATGGTACAGTCCTTAGGAATAACCCCAAGGCTACTTGGCCTTTGAAATAATGTAGTTAAGAATGATGTATTTCTTCCCTTCACCCTGTCAGATACCAGCCTGTTGGTCAGTGATAATGGAGTTTATGAGCTTAATGAGCAACAATAATAAGGTGTTTAAAGTTAATGAATAATATAAAATAATAATTATATACATATTACATATTATTATATTATATATAATTAATATATGTTACATTATAATATAATAGGGATAATAACATATTATCTATTATATTATATATAACAATAATATATATAATATATAATAATATAATTAAATAATATATAATATAAAATCAGGCACTCACTTCTTAACCTAATGACATTTCAGGCATAAAAACACACCTCTGGAAGGTTTCCCCTTCCACCACCCCTCTCCCTTTCTTTTCACTACCCTACCCCCACCCCCATGGCAGTTCTGCCCAGGGAACTATTGGTATTGTACTTGTATGTGCATTAATCTTTATTATTATAATATTACTACTGAAAATTTAAATCTGTATTTAAACAAAATTTTCTGGTAACTTAGTCAAATTGAAGAAGTCACATATTTGTATCTCCTCTAATTAGATTAAATGTATTTGAGGTGTTATGTTGCTTTCTAAATTATTTGTTGTATAATTTGTATAATTGTATGACTTACGTTTTAAAATTCTGTCAGCCGTGCTGGACATATGCTATAAGTTTTATGAAGTTTCACCCAAAATTATTTAGCTATAGTTTATGCTCTGAATTAAAAAAAAATCATGAAAAAGAAAAAAAAAAAAAAATAAAAAAATAAAAAAATAAAAAAATAAAAAAAATCATGGTGTTTTCTACCTTAAACAAAGAAAGAAATTTATTTAAAGGGACAGTAGGGGGAAAAATCCTCCTGAGAATTACAATTTGATTATCCCTTGTGAAAAATTCTTGATTAAAATTTTTGGTAGTTATATTCATTTGGGGATTGAAAAGTGCATACTAGTTATTTGCATAATTTCATGGTTTTATTGTAGATCAGTTGGCCTTGGAATATAAGGGCATAGTTCACCCTTCCCCCTCACTGGTTGGGGGAGATAGAAAGAACCACACTCACTTGTGCCTCTCTGGGCCCTCTGTGGGTTTAAGTGAATTTTTTTCTATTTTACATTGTTTCCATTATTTAAAGGGTTAGCCTTTGAGATGTGAATCTAAAATCTAGTTGTTTATCTTAGAGAAAAATCATTTGTGTAATGCTGAACATCTACTTAGATAAGATGCGGTATCAAGGGTTGTGCTGCTTAGCAATGCAAGAACTTCTTTTTTTTTTTTAATTTAATAGCCTTTTATTTACAGGTTATATGCATGGGTAACTTTACAGCGTTAACAATTGCCAAACCTCTTGTTCCAATTTTTCACCTCTTACCCCCCACCCCCTCCCCTAGATGGCAGGATGACCAGTAGATGTTAAATACATTAAAATATAAATTAGATACACAAGTATCTTGCGGTTGCCAGGTAAAATGACCTCCTGGTTCTGTTCATTTCACTTAGCATCAGTCCATGTAAGTTATGGTAAGATTGTTATGACATGTGTGATCATTATTTATGATTCATACATGAAGTCAAACAGAGCCGAAGATGCTGCCTTCACTTGTAATCATAACCCTTTTTTTTCTTATACCAAATATCTATATTCAGAGCAAGTAGCAATTATGTAAGATCTTGCTTTGAGATGTGAATCTAAACCCTAGTCATATGCCTGTAAATAGATATGGAACATTCAGCTATTGATACAACAGTTTTTGAGACCCAGCTGCTACTCTAATGCAGTGCAACTTAAAGTAGACAATTTAAGCACAAAGTTTTCTTTGAAGAGTTATTTTATGGAGTATTCTGTGTTACGTCCATGCAAAAAGTCAATTTTATTTAAGCAAATATTAAATAACATCTGCTTGTATTGTGTCTATGCACAGACCAAGATAACACAGTCATAAAAGAGGCTGTTGGCCCATCTTATATTGGATTCTTCCAGTCCATGCTATAATAGTCCTTTATGGCTTGGTCTTTCTAACTCAAACGCCTGCTTCTTGAAATATAATTGTTAAATAAAGCTCCACTACCCTGAATGAACTAAGACCTGTTAAGGAAAAGTATTGTAAATGCCTCTGTTAGCCTGGTGGGATCCCCTTTTCTGAAAACTGCTTTTGACTTAAATATAATTGCAGCTCTCCAAAGCAATCTCCTTCATGTGAATCGTGAATTCTTTCATTGCTTGGCATCCCACTTCTAATCATCATCTCGGTCTTAAGTGGGTCTTTTGTTCTTAAGTAGACTTTTTGTTCAGGGAACTTGATTCCAGTCCTACTCCAGGTGGAGGTCTCCACCCTACCCTCTCTCCTTTTTTTCTGAGGCAATTGTGGTTAAGTGACTTTCCCAGAGTCACACAGCTAGAGAATGTTAAGTGTCTGAGGCTAGATTTGAACTCAGGTTCTCCTGACTTCAGAACTGGTGTTCTATCCACTGTACCATCTAGCTGCCTCTTCCCCTCTCCTTTTAATTGTTACTTCTGGGTTTTCTTTATCAACTGAATGCTAGGTCTCTCCTTGCAGATACTATAGTCTCTATTAAAAGAGATAAGACCCATTTAGAATTATACACCCAAAGAACTCTAAAACTGTGCATACCCTTTGATCCAGAACTCTAACAACTGGGTATCTATAAAGAGATTTTTTAAAAAGGGGAAGGGCCCATATGTGCAAATATGTTTATAGCAGCTCTTTTTGTAGTGGTAAAGAATGGGAAATTGAGTGGATATCAATCAGTTGGGGAATGGCTGAGTAAGTTATGGTATATGAAGGTAATGGAATATTATTGTTCTATAAGAAATGATGAGCACGCTGATCTCAGAAAAGCTGGGAAGACCTACATGAACTGTTGCTGTGTGAGTTGAGTAGAACCAAGAGAACATTCTACACAGTGCAATAAGACTGTGTGATGGTCAAGTGTCTCTGGAGTTGACCTCTAAAATTCAACACCTTTCTCCTAAGACCGCCTCCTGTTTAGAGACTCTTAACCTACTTTTCTTTCTTTTTTTAAAGGCAATTGAAGTTCAGTGACTTGCCCAGGGTCACACAACTAATAAGTGTTAAATGTCTTCTGAGGCCAGATTTGAACTCAGGTTCACCTGACTTCACGGTTTCTGCTCTATCGACTGCACCATCTAGCTGCTCTTCAACTCACAGGTCTTGGTAAACCAGGTAGGGTTGACAGAGAAAACTTGAAATACTGATAAGATCACTCCCTGAGGCAAGTAGGGAAAGAAACTGATGGGTATCAGCTCAACCTTACAGGCCTGTAAAGGTCTGAAGAGTAACCTAGCATGATGCAACAAGGAAGTAAAAAGGCCTTAATGCCTGAGGCACCCAAATGTAATCTCTGTAGTTAGCAGGAGCTGCCATGAGTGCAAAAATTCTGGCTGCATTGAGAATGCATCATTAATGGGACATCTCTCCTTCTCTTATTGGCTGTGAGTGTGACCTCATAGACCCAATATAAGTAGTAGGGACCAAGAAGTAGAGTAGTGCAGGATGTGATCACATACAATAAAGACTTGTGCTCGCAACCTCCTGTGTCCAGGTGCTCGGTTGAACAAAGAACTATTGCTCGACAAGGCAGTGATCAGAGACATCTGAAGACCTGGGATAAGGTAAGACTGGCAACCAGTGACCTGGGTGGTCACAAGTGGCAGCCCAACATGGGGGCAGTGCTTTCAGGGTCATCAGGCCCGGTAAGGAAAGGTTCAACAGCCTCGTTGAGAGACAGGAAGGCAAGGGAGCATAATAGGTCAGGGTATGAGTTTTCCTGTGATCAAGCCCGAAAACACAGCGGTGCACACAGCTCAAGTTTATAAGTTAGAGAATCATACAGGTGATTCTTTAGCAGAAAACACATCTGATGAGGAACAAGGGACTTGCTCCCAAACTCCAAAGTATTTATACCCTTCTTTATTATCTTTACCAGGGTATGCACCCTTTTCTGACCAAAATAATGGATGTAGAAAAGAATGCATAAAGGATTGAACAACAGGAAATTTGGCTTCCATGCCCATTGAGTACAGCTCAACAAGAAAAAAATCAGGAGGATGTGGGGGAGGCCATTAAGCAGTTAGAACAAAAAGTACAACAACTCCATTTACAGGCTAAAACAGAGAAGAAAAAAAAAGTTACTTTACAGGGACCTGTTGCTTTCCCAATAGAACAGAAAAAGAGTCGTCCCCACACAGCCTTGCAGGAAGTCTTTTTTTAACATTGTACTGATTTATATAGCTTGTTACTGCTCTAGGAGATTTACAGGGCCTAGCCAGTTGGGCAGGAAGAGAGTTAAATATCCTAAGTACCATGGTAAGTTGGCCAGAAAAGGAATTAAGTATATTACTGATAAGAAGGGGTGTGGTTCTTTTCACATTCAAAGCTCAGTTTCAATTCTGCCTACAGCCAATCATATACCCTTAGAGTATTCCCCATCTGCTGACCCTCCTCCTTCAACTCCGCCTTCATGGGCAGGAGGAAAAGGAGTGGGAGGGGCAATGACACCATCAGCACCACCTATGAAGCAGTTTTGCCCACCCCCTATGTCCTTATTACAAGAGGCAGGGCTCAGCTCCAGGGCCCTAGGCAAAAAACACTTGGGGCATGCTGGCAGCTGCTATTACACCCAGAGTCTAAAAGTTCAGTTCTCCAACATGATCAGTCAGCCAAGCAGCAACCTGATGGGGGAAGGGGATTACAATTAGGGAGAATAGAGTTTTATGCTGCTGGGACTACTGAGATATCTCCTAGAGAGCTGAAACCTGTCCCTGTCCAGCCTATGAGATCCCTTGCCTCCAGGCACAGTAGGCTTGATCATTTTAGCTCCTGAAAGTGCTTACAAAATAGTGTCTATCCATACACTGATTTGGGAAACTGGGGAATATGTAGCTAATATCCCAGTCACTAATATAGGTAGACAACGTGTGATCTATGACCCAGGAGAAGTAGTAGCATCAGGCCTCTTGATACAAACTCCTGAAATACCATTTGGTGATATTTACCCAAATTTTTGACTCCCAACAACAGAATCCAAGAATATTCTGGACTGCAGCTGTTACAGCTAACTGTCCTATGCTCACTATCTATGTGAATGGTATACCATTGAAAGGGTTGGTAGACACAGGGGCAGATTGTACAATCATTAGAATTGCCAATTGGCCCAGTCATTGGCCAAAGATTACAGCAAACACCCATATGTCTGGCATAGGAGGATAGGAGTAGCTGAACTTAGTACTACTCATTTGAGATGGAAATTTGAAGATGAGACAGGAGTTTTTACTCCTTTTGTATTTTAAAAAAATTCCCATCAATGTATGAGGAAGAGATTGTTTTTATTCTGTCCGTCTGGATAAGGAGGATATGCAAAGATTTGCCTTTTTAGTGCCCACCGTTAATTTGGCTGAGCCTTATAAAAGATTTGAATGGACAGTTTTGCCACAGGGAATGAAAAATTGCCCTACTATGTGTCAAATGTACGTGGCTGCTGTAAGAAAAGCATTTCCAAAAGTTATTTTGTTACATTACATGGATGATATCTTGATGTGTTCACCTGAGGAGCAAATGTTAGAAGCATGTCTACAAAAGACTATAGAAACACTAAGGAACTACCACTTGTATATAGCAGAAAAAAAAATTCAAAGGCACGTTCCTTTTCGATATTTAGGATATGAAGTATACTCTAAGGTGCTTAAGTACAAAATCTTTCTTTAAGCACAGAGAAGTTGAACACCTTAAATGACTTTCAGAAATTGATGGGAGATATCCAATGCGTCCAGTGTTGGGTTTAACTACCTATCAATTACGACCATAATATGACATTTTAAGGGGAGACAATGCTTTAAACTCACCATGCCAGCTTACAAAAGAAGTTCAAGAGGCTTTGAGAGAAGTTGAACTAGCTTTATCCAATGTGGTTAAAAGAGTCACTCAAAAACCCTTGAAAATATCAGGTTTTGCTACAAAAGAAGCACCCACAGCAGTCCTTCACAAAGGACGTAGTGTGATCAAGTGGGTGACCCTCCAAGCACAACCAGAGCAAAGCCTTACTCCTTACCCAGTGCTTGTAGCTAGAGTCTTATTAAAGGCCATTAAGTGAGTAGTACAATTATCTGGGATTATACCAATGCACAAATTAATGCATGCTGTGAAACTATCCCAGAGTGGCAAATTTTATTGGCCACAGCTCCAAATTTTACACACGGGTCTTCTTTAAAAATAACCCAGCTATTACATAATTGCAATGGATTTTTGAAGAAAAGATTTCTAAGGTTCCTCTTAAAGGACAAACTATCTTTACAAATGCATCCAAACATAACCTTTGTGCTATATACTCTCATGACTTTGCAGTCAGAACTTCCTTTCAGTCTATTCAGCAGAATGAATTGTATGCAATCATTCTAGCTCTTATTTATTATCCAGGAGATGTAAATATAATATCTGATTTGGCTTATTCAGTAGTTATGGTACAAAGAATTGCCACAGCCCAAATAAAATTTGTAGCTTCTAAAATATATCAGCTCTTTAAGGAACTTCAAGAGCAAGTGAGAAAGTGTCCAGGTAATGATTATATCTTGCATGTCCACTCTCATAGTGTCCTGTTTTTTATTAAAATTCAAAGGCAGAACGCCTTCTAATCATGTTAGCCAATACTCCTTTATTTCAGTCAGCCCAAGAATCTCATTCTAAATATCATCAGGCTGCTCAAGCTTTACGTCTGCAATTTGGGATAACAAAAGAGGAGCATAGTAAAAGCCTGTACAGCTTGCCTTCCTTTCCATGCTCCTATGCTCCCTCTAGGGAAGAACCCTCGTGGTTTGAGACTCAATGAAATTTGGCAAATGGGCGTCACCCATGTTAAGAGGCAGAGCATCCATGTAACCATGGATACACACTCTCAATTCTTCATGGCTTCACTCAAATCTAGGGAAACAGTAGGCATGTGATCAGTCATCTTTATCATTGTTTTTCCATTGTGGGAGTCCCACATGCACTTAATACAGAAAATGGGCTGGCTTATCCATCTTCTGCCTTTTGGTCCTTCTGCACTGAATTTGGCATTGCCCATTCCACTATCCCATATAACTCTACTGGCCAAGCCATTGTTGAACAGGCTAATCATAACCTACAGATGCTCCTGTCTAAACAAGAAAAGGGAGCGTTGGGGTTTGCATGACCCTCCACCTGACTCATGAAGGCTTGCTTAGATGCAGCAATATATACATACAATTATCTGCAATTTTCATATTCTGTGAATCTTACCCCAGTGATGCTCTTCTGACACACACAAAAAGCGCAGCTAAACAATAAACTGGCTGACAAGGACAAGAGCCCTCTCTCTACAGTTATGTGTATTGGGGTTCTCAGCTAGTGCAGACCTGCTGATACCAGCTGGAGTCTGAGCACTTACCCAATTATCACCGCCTCTTCAACCTTCGAACGTCTCCGGATTTGACAGAGCAGTTCTAACACCACTAATGCAGTTAAAGATGCTTTATTGCTTGATTACACCATCTTATTTCTCCTTCTGCTTCCTCTCTCTCCCTCTGCTGTTCTGTTCTTATACCCCTCTCATCTCCCTTCCCAATGTGCCCCAATAACAAGTATGTGTTTAGCTTGTATATCCAGGAGCCCAACTCCTGAGACGGTGGGGGTGATCTCGATTTGGCATCCTCGATGCCTGTCCTGGAGTGTCTACAGGGTGTGCCCCGGACCTGTAGCCAGTGAGGCAGAACCCACACCTGAGGCCTCAACATCCATTCCCAAGAGTGAGCTGACTGAAATTCAACCAGCCAAAGACCACAAGGGTCAAGTTTGCACAAGACTTATCTTTGCACAGACTTGTTGCCTATACAAATGGGGCATTATATGCAAGGTACATGATGAAGGGTCTCAAGATTAATGCAGATTCTTGTTGTTCTGTTCCCTAGCATTCTTGTTGCTAGGTTCCCCAGCAGATATGAAAGGGCTTAGACGGCATCTGGAAGGGACCGGGTTGGGTCAAAGTTTGGGGATCCAGATATGCTCTTGTCATTTCAGGTGCAGTCCCAGCAGTTGAGGAGTGGATGCCAACCAGAAACATTCGTGATCTGGGGAATCAAGAAGAGAAGGACCAGACGACATCGTCCCCAACGATGGCCCCAAAGGATCGGCCAGATGTCAGTAGCCTTTCAGACACTGATAACAGTCATGTCTCTCCTGACCATGACACCAAAAATGGCTAACACAGAACCAGTGTTACAACTGAATTGAACTGCCCTGGCTGATGCACAATGCCTAGAGGCTGACAAAACTGGATAATAGATTTGGGCACTTCTCCCATGGCCTCCCACTATTCATATGGTGGACTGGGGAAAAGCTTTGCCCCACTTTCCACTTGTTGGCAACATCTCCAAACTACTGGGTGAAAAACCAACAGACCCACCTGCAAAATTAGTGAGTCAGTGCTGAAGAATATGTCCTTTCTTGTATACATCCCTTCCTTTGTGCCTTACTTTGCTGGATGTAAATAGGTTTATACAATTGAAACCACAGAACTTTTACCTTTTTTTGGTTTTGGTCCCTGTTGAGCCCAGCTCTTACTATTTTAATTTTTGTTTGCCTTTGTCCTATTTTTATACACCTTGTAATCTCACTAATTAAGTGAGCTGTTATTGATGTTAAAGCCAGTTTGAGGCTATGAGCAGACCCCTGCTAAACAAGAAAAGGTAGTTGTAAGGATCTGAAGAGGAACCTAGCATGGTGCAATAAGGAAGTAAAAAGGCCTTAGTGCCTGAGGCATCTGGATGTGATCTCTGTAGCTAGCAGGAACTCCCACAAGTGCAGAAACTCTGACTTCATGGAGGACGCATCATTAACAGGACATGAAACCTTCTCTTATTGGCTTTGCGTGTGATCTCATAGACCCAACATAAATAGTGGGGACCAGGAAGTAGCGTAGTGCAGGATGTGATCACGTACAATAAAGACTTGTGCTAGAAAGCTCCTGTATCCAGGTGCTTTGTTGAACAAAGAACTACTACTCAACAAGGCAGTGGCCAGACATGTCTGAGACCTGGGATAAGGTAAGACTTGCAAGCAGTGACCTGGGTGTTTACACAGGCCCACTCCATGGAGATCTTGGGCAACCCTACCTTACTGTATCCAATAAGAAAGCCAAATTATGTCAAACCCCTAGGCTTAAATTTCCACTATAAATCTGCCCATGGCCTATGCCATCTTTACTGAATCCCTTTTGGCTTACCCTGCCACGGCATTCTGACTCATGGTATCTTTCCTTCCATTCCTTCCTCATACCTTATGGTGTCTTTCTCCTTCTTAGAGCTTACAACTCTCTTCGGGTGCTAAACTGCTCTATGGATCTAGCCTGCCATTCAGTGGTGTACTCTCACCTCATGGAATATTTCCCTTCTCCTGATTAATTGTGAGTTCTACTGGGAACTTGTCTTTTCCATTGTTAATTATTTTAAAAACAACTCTTTCCTTGCTAATTATATACTCTCCCAAATCCATTTCATATTTACTACTCCCAATGCCTCTTTTACCTTTTCATTTTGTCTAGAACCTCTTCTCATAAATAAATATGCCTTTTGGCAAGGAGAAAGCCCTTATGAGTTCTTCACACAAGAATTACTACTGAACCCCATCATTTGGTGCCATGTCCCAATATTTGGTACAAATTGCTTTCCTGAATCTCATGATATAAAATAATTTTTGGTCATTTGAATACTATGACACTGAATAAATTCATTTAGGTAGAATTGTCATTTTTATATATTGGCTCAGGCTACCCATGAGTAATTGATAATTCTCCAGTTGTTTGTATTTGACTTTGAAAAGTGTTTAGTAATTCTGTTCACATAGTTCTTGGGTTTGCTTGGCATTAAACTCCCAAATGCTTTATATTGTCTTCCATTATTTTAAATGGAGTTTCCCTTTCTATCTCTTCTTGATGGACTTTGTTGGTAATATTAAGAAATGCTGATGATTTATGTGGATTTGTTTTATGTCCTTTATATACTTGCTAAAGTTGTTAATTATTTCAATAAGTGTTTTAGTTGATTCTCTAAGAATATCATATTTTCTGCAGAGTGATAGTTTTGCTTCCTCTTTGCTTATTTTAATTACTTCAAATTCATTTTCATCTCTTAGTGCTATGGATAGCACTTCTAGTACAATATTAAATGATAGTGATGATAATGGGCATCCTTGTAGAGGGCTAGTATTGAATAAGTCCATGAACAGGAAGAGTCCAGTCCAGGTAGTATTTGAGACCTGCTCTCTCTAAGGGCTCAACTCATAGTATTGGCTCACCACCTCCTTAATAAAGTATGAAAGACGTACTCGAGATAAATTTAGAGAATGCATGGAGAATGCATGTGACAGGAACAAGGCATCACAACTATGCTATTTATAATAATGTTTTGATAAATACCTTGTTATTGATAATTTATTATTGATGACCCTGTTACAATAGATATCTTGTTATTGCTAGTTAAGGTGGAATTGAAATGTCAAAGTATGGTCTATGCATTAACCCTGGAAGATATATAGCATCACCTGGAGGTAGCTGGTGTTAATATAATACTAGCTTAAAGAGTATATAAACCCTGGCTCTCAGATTAATAAATAGAGATTGCAAAGCATATCTTCCACCTGACCTCAGATATTCATTTCACTGAAATTTTGACTAATCTTATGTTACCTAAAAATGTTGCAGTGATTCATGTGCAGGGGCATCAAAGAGGAGGTTCATTTGAGACAAGGGAAAACTACTTTGCGGATGAGGAGGGGAAATGGGCTGGAGAAGAGGAATCTGTGAGTATGGAGGAGATGATGGTGCTAATTCTGGCATTTCTGCTTCCAATGCCTCCACCTTCCCTTACCCCAGAAGAGAAGCATGAAACCCAGAACCTTGACACTCAGGAAGATAAAGAGGGGCACTGTCCTCCCTGACAGCAGAGAGGTACTGACCACAGCAGATATGAGACGTACTCCCACATTTTCATCAGAGCAGTCATTGAGGTCTCCAAGACCTGTGTGACGTGGTGCTAAGTTTATGGCACTGGCTTGTACACAATAGCAAACAACTGGCCAGCGGGTGTCCTGTGAAGAGGACAAATAGGGCGGCCCAATGACAAGTCCAGAAAGGAGGAAGGCCCCTTGGTATCAGGCCTTTCCAAAGCATTCAGGTGGACTTTACTGAACTGCCACTAGTGGGGCGTCTCAAATACCTGTTGGTCTTAGTGGACCATCTGACCTCATGGGTGGAGGCCTCCCCCACTTGCCTGGGCAACTGCCTCAGCAGTGGTAAAAGTCCTCCTTAAGCATATATCATTCTGAGGTATGGGATGGTGGAGTAGGTAGATTCGGACCAAGGCACCTGTTTCACAGCTAAGATCCTCCTATCTGTGGCCCAAGCTCTAGAAATATCATAGGACTTACATACCCCATGACCTCCACCCTCATCAAGTAAAATGGAAAGGTTGGATAAGGAAATTAAACAGCAACTGACTAAGTTGGCTGAGACACAATTGCCCTGGACCAAGTGCCTTCCCCTTGCCTTATTAAGAATAGAACAAAACCCTGAAGGGATGTGAGGTTATCACTTTATGAATTATTGTATGGTCACCCTTATCCAAAAGGGATTCAAAATTCTTCCTTGGATCCAATATTTGAGACCAAGGATTTGTTTTTAAGGAAATATGTTCTGTCTTTACTGCAACATCTGAAAACTTTACAACTAAAAGGGCTTATTGCTCAGACTCCTCCCTTAGGATTCACAGTGCATAAGTTCTAGCCTGGAGACTGGGTCCTGGTTTGGACGTGGAAGGAGGACAAGCTGACCCTGAGCTGGGAAGGACCGTTCCAGATCCTGTTGACTTGACACGGCGACACGCACCAAAGAGAGAGGTTGGACACATCACATTCGAGTCAAAGGTCCCGTGGATGAGCCAAAGAAGTGGGCAGTAGAGACTGATCCAGGAACATTGAAAGTGGGGCTGAAATTACAGG
This sequence comes from Sarcophilus harrisii, assembly GCF_902635505.1. Classification (NCBI taxonomy): domain Eukaryota; kingdom Metazoa; phylum Chordata; class Mammalia; order Dasyuromorphia; family Dasyuridae; genus Sarcophilus; species Sarcophilus harrisii. The sequence goes on along the minus strand of NC_045432.1, from coordinate 54,281,698 downwards.
AAACTCAGCAAAGACTGATGAATTGTGCATGTAAAATCTTTTTGACTTGTCTCATTTGGGGAACTCTCTTGGGACTTTGTTGGTACTAGATATTACATTTTGCTGAACTGTATTGTTAGGAATTAGGGATATTATATACCATTAGGAAGAATGGGGGTGTGAACCAAACCCAAGGGGTTGGAGACTGTGTCTTGTCTATGCATGTATGATTTTATGCAGGTACACCTTTTGTACTGGTACGTCAAGAACAGTGGGGTATGAAACTACCTTTCAAACCCTGATCCAACCGATAACCACTAGCTTTAAATTGACTGACTGCTGGATATGTAGGGGACCCAAACAACTCACACATGATGGCCCTGAGTACCTGTCCCTTTATTTCCAGCCTGGATATTGAGTAATAGATCAGTTGTACATGATGGTACCGGATTTTGGTCAGATCAGGAGGAACATCAGTGGAAAGTAACTAATGCTGTCCCAGGAGGACATGGTTTAAATCAAACAGGCACAGGGCCTTGGATGGGAGAAAGTAAATGCGAATCGACTTTTATCCACCAACCAGAGAAGGTAGATATTATAGATTGTAGTCAATATAAAAATAGATAGAATAAAACAAGTATTGTTTGTGATGATGGGTCAGTGATTAAATGTACTCATCAACATGCAGTAGAGGGTAGTGAAGAATGCTTGGGGGAATTGAAAAAGAAACCAACTTGTCAAACACCCCGAGATTTATGGAGATGTTTAAGGTTAAATAGTACAAAGTCAGGTACTGCTAGTACTGTAATGAGATGGAAATGGGAAAATAGTAATGGAACTATTAGGAAAATGTTTGGTAACTTTTGGAGTAATATAGATTTTACTGGGGAAAATGATTGTAATTGCACTTGGATGCCTGAAAAGCAACTTTGGAAGCGTAATTCAAAACCATGAAAGGGGGACAGTTAGGCCCATGGGATGTTATATATTTCCCACCCTCAACAGGAGTTTTTATCTTCTGGCATGAGAAAAACCCAGCTTTAAGGGGACACTATTGGATTTGTGGCCAGATGGCATATACTCACCTCCCAAGGAATTGGACTGGGAGTTGTTATATAGGTACAATAAGGCCCAAGTTTTTCTTCCTTCCAGAAGATAGTGACAAACAATTAGGAATATGACTAGCATAAATACTTCTCTGATTCAAACAGGCGATGCTAATGGATGGGAAATACATGGCCCCCAGAAAGAATCATCAAAGAGTACAGGCCAGCCACATGGGTCAGGATGGAGGCTGAGGGTATAGGACACCAATATATATATATATATATATATAAAATAGGCTAATTAGATTATAAGCAGTTCTGGAGATAACAACTAACCACACTACTCAGGCTCTTGATTTGCTAGCTGATCAAGCCACTCAAACACAAGAAGATGTTTTACAGCATCGACTAGTTTTAGATTATTTGCTAGCAGATGAAGGAGGAGTCTGTGGGAAATTAAATTTGTCCACTTGTTGCATGCAAATTGATGATAATGGGCAAGTGGTAAAAGAAATTACAAAAGGCATTCGCAGAATAGTTCATGTGCCTGTACAAGAGTGGGAAATCCCCTTTTTTCTAATAGTTGGTGGTCCTGGTTTGATGGTAGCTGGTAGAAATGACTTTTATGGTATGGACTAATTGCAATCAGTGGCATTACATTAATAACCAGAATAGTCCAACGGTTCCTATCGAAATTATTGCATCCAGAGGATGCTATTAAGATGATGATCCTCCAGAAAAGAGGCTGGAGGGTGCTGAAAGGAGATAATTCTGATAGTGAACTTGACAAACAATGTGTAAGTTTGTTAACTGACTTTGAGCAATGTGTACGTTCTTCATCGACAATACGATAAAAATCATTTACATATTAGAAGGGGGGAGCTGTGTGTGTGTGTGTAGTTGAAGAACTTCCAGCAGCTGTATGTAGTAAAGATAAGGTGAAGAACTTCCAGCAGCTGAACTTCCAAGAACATTTAACTTCCTCTTCTGTATTTTTAGTTTCTCTAGGTCTCTGTGACCTGCGTGGGTATGTTGAGTGGTAGCCAACATGTACTCAGATTTTAGACATATGTATTTAACCTCTAATGATGACATTTATCACTGTTCAAGTTACCAGCATCTGGACAATTAGTTGCCTGATGGATGGTTCCTCCCAGAACTAGGAATCTGCTGTTTTTGGCACGAATAACATCCAATTAAGGGGTGGGGTGGGGCACCTATCTCTTAATGTTCTCCAACTCATGATGTAATCCTTTGTATCTAAACCCTATAAAAACTGTATACCTATCCCCTTCTTTAGCCCTTCTACTGTGAGCTCTCTCTCTTTCCCTCCTTGTGGTGGAATTGCTCATTCTCATGAGAATTCATTAAATAAACAACTTTTCTGCTTTTTACTTCTGAGAGGTCTCTGAGTAGTCATTTTTGGATAGGATTTTCTATCCCTTACAATCTTTGAGGGATAAATATCCTTTGAGGGAAAAAATATCCCTCTTCATAGTTTTTTTTCTGATAGAAAATATGCTGTTTATGTGGTTAACACATAACATAGAAACAGCTCCAGCTCTAGACACTCTGCTAGTTAAATCAGATTCCTTTAACATTAATTATTTCCATTGTTTAAAAGAATGGCTTATGTTTGCAAGATGTTAATAACTGAGTAGTTGTTCTTAGTTTTCAAGTTTATGGCTTCTGGCAAGGCTGGAACAGTCTTCTTCCATGTCATTTTTGTCTGTGTCTGTGCAGAATGTCTGTGCCTTGTTTGTACTGTAAGCTACATTTTGTTACTTGGAAAGATTTAATATCCTTGATTCCCATTTAAAATAAGAGTAATAGCCTAACTTTTTTTCTGTGGACCCCAGTTCTGGCCAAACTGGGGGCTGCAGAAAATGAGTTAACTAAAATTATAGAACTGCAAAAATGACAGCAGATTCTCAAGGTTTTGAGAGAAATCTGGCAATTAGTCAAAACAAAAACTAGGAAAATAGCAACTTTTTGCTAACCTCTCTGATTTCTATCTTGTCTGGAGACTCCTACTCCATGGGAAAACACCCCAGATGGGATTAAGAGTAGACCCTCTCTGGAGACCTGATCATTCAGCTGCTCCACTTCGGAGTACTGGATGCATATCAGCTGAAAGTACTGCTAACAAAATCAATGTAGCCCAAACTGCTCTATTTTGCTAACTTCTCTCATCTCAGATTAGAATAAGAAAAGAGAATACTAAAGTACTGTAGAAAAGCAGCAACAGCCATGTAGACCCCACACAATGGCCAAACACATCCCCTACCCAGCTCGGGGGAATGGGGATAGAGTTGGGGTCAGGCTCCATGGTCAGCATTCCCTGAGCCCTGGTTCCTAAAATCTACTATCAGCGGAGATCCTGGGACCACTTACCTCAACCTTTATCAGGTTCTATCCATCAACTCCCTGGGAAGGATCTGGGCACTCCTGGTAGCACACAGCATGGTAGCACACAGCATGGTAGCACACAGCATGGCAGCGTGAGGTGAAAAAGTCAGACAGTTTCTGTATTTGGAAAGCCCACCATTCTCTATTTCAGTTACAGAAATGTATTAGCTATGTAATTTATAGCAAATTGTTTTTTATCTCTGCCCAGTTTTCTTATTTGTAAAGATAATCTAATAATGATTGTTGTTGTGAAGATCACGATTGCAAAAGTGCTTAGCATAAAACAAATGCTATATGTTAATTGCTTTATTGGACAAAATTGCTTCACATTTGCTAACTTTATATGGGTTTTTAGATGTGACCAACATACAATGATAATGTTGAGATAAATAATTTTTGGGTGTGTATAAATTAAATTAAGCAAATGCAACTAAATTAAAGCCTCATCAGGACTAGGAAGATAGTGCATATAATCTCTCTCTCTCTTCCTTTTTCCCTCCTTCCGTGACTGGAAGAAGGGATAAGAGGGAGAGAAAGAAAATTTACATATTTGTTATTTGAGATATGATAGTAAAAGTAGTTTTAAAGGAACTCTAATCAAAGCTGACTAAAGGTATGTGTAAATTGGAATCTATTTCCAGTAACTGTGTTTAAAGAAGATTTAAAAGTTTGGAAATTTAGGAAAACAGAAGAGCAGTTCACCATTATTTAAAAAGCTTTGCAAGCAGCCTGCTTTTCAGTTATAGAGAGTCAGACTTCTCAGGGCCCGGTCACAAAAAATTGACATCTTAACTCTTTCTTGGCTCACAAAAGAGAAATGATTTGTGTGAATTAGAAAATATCCAAATGGCAATAGAGTTTGTCTAAAACATTTAATTAGAATTAAGGAAATCTTATGAACTAAAGTTAAGTAAATTTAAAAATCTATTCTATCTCAATAAAAAAGTCTTATTTTTGCCCTAAAAAAAAAGGAAAATCCTTTAAGGGAATGGAAATCCTCCCTGAGAATGTCACAGCCCAAAAGTCTGAGGACAAAACAGATTTGTCAACTAAAAGAAAGTGGAAAGTTTAATTAACGTTTCTAATTGTTTTATATTATTTTGTAAATGTATTTTAGGGAATTAGGTATTTTCACCATCTCTAGAAAATTAAGAGAAAATTACAACTAAGACTATTTGGCTATTACTTAGGACAAATCCAAAATTGGTAAAGTTATTTGGAGCTTATTGTCATCATGTTAAACCTAAAACTGATAATTACTGTGTACGGAGTAAGAGAGAGGAGATGAAAGCCTTATCAGTTCAACTTCAAGTATGAGGGTATCAATCAGCACAGTTTATAAAAACACTAAGAAGGTTTGTAGTTGGTAACAAGGTCAGTCCCTCCCTGGTACCTCTAACAACTCGCCTGAATTTGTAAACTTGCCAGTTTTCTTAAAACCTTCAGGGTAAGCAAGGTCATCATCCCTGAGAAATGAGCCTGTTTAGTAGGTATAGTTCCCTTTTTAAATGTGTTAAATCCAATATATGTAAATTCTTACTACAATTACCTTGTTGCACAAGAAAGATCAGATCAAAAAGGAAAGAAAATGATTAAGAAAACAAAATGCAAATGAACAACAAAAAAAGTGAGAATGTTGTGGGAACACCCACCCAGTTCCCACTGTCCTTTCTCTGGGTATAAATAGATCTCTTCATCACAAGATCATTAGAATTGGCCTCAATCATCTCATTGTTGGAAAGTCACATCCATCAGAATTGATCATCGTATGATATTAGGAGGTAGAGTTCCTAAACAAGGAAAGTATTTATTAAGAATCTATAAGCTTGATTAATGATTAATCCTTTGCACTAGGATGAGTTTAAACATGTAAAACAAGTTAAACAAAAATCTCCCAAGTTGTGATAAACCTAAAAAAGAAAAATTATCTAGCCCTAAGCTGCAATTACAATTTGCTATTAACGATAAAAATCTCTTAGAACTGTAACTGATATTCTTTTGAGTTCTGAATCTGATTGCCTGATCATTACATCAGTAACCCACCACTTGAAAGAAATTCCATAAGCTACTCAGAAAAATGTGACCCTGAATAGGTGAAGGTCTGTATCTGGAAAACCTTGGCTTATGCTCAAGACGGGATCCTTCTGACTCAGTTCCTAAGTTGTGTCTCCTTATAAATAAAAACCCAAATGATTATCCCTGAGTAGCTATAAGGTAGAACTGTTATAACTAGATATCAAACCAAGCTAAGGATACTTAAGCTTGTCATGTGTATGCTCCCAGGCTGAGGCCTGAAGAACCAGTTCTGATAGTATTATAACCATAGCCCTGTATTTTCCTTCTATAGGAAATTTCTATAAATACAGCAAATGGTCAGTAGAAGTCATGAACACAATTCAATTATTTATCTTGAGGTTTTCAATCTGAAAATATGTAGTCACTGTGTCCAAAATAATTTGAAGAGTAAGTATTTGGCCTAGTCATCTATTTATAAAATAAATCCCTTAAAGGTTTACAAAATAACGTAAGAACAATTAACATGATTGTCTGTAAGACCTACCTTTATTTGCTAGATTTTTTATTCTAGATTTCGGTCAGTTACAACTGCATTGACAAGCTTCAAGAAGCTGAACCAACGATTGAATGCGTCAATCACTTTCAGCTTACCACCACCACCACCCGCTCCATAAAAACATGGGACCCTGCAGGTAATTCAGCTCTATACCAATTCTCAGCAGGAAGTAGTTTCAGAAGATAAGATCATCGTCCCTGCCCCCAGAAAACTTTGGGGCTCATCGGTTTGGGGAAGAACTGGAACTGGTCGGTGAATGGAACCCAAATTATCCAGTGTTTGGATGGGTATCCTGTTACAATATATTTGAGACTTAGAATGGTAAAAATTTTCATATCTCAGATATGGGATTCCATGATTTTTCAGGCCCCTCAGAAATATACTATACAAGCATGTTTAAAATATCCACAGATGTTTCTAACTACAGATATTGTTTTAAGGAATGGCATTGGAAATCAAATCATGAATGTGTCAAGAAGATAGATTGTAAAATGTTACAACTGTATTTTATCTCAATGTCTTATTTCTAATTCTTTACTTATAGTTCTAATCATTGAACACCCATCTAATGTGATAGGGCCTGCTAAAATTAATCACCATTGCTACAGCTCAACAGGTGAACAGGCTTGAGATAATATCAAAAAAAAAATTAGAAAACAGAAGTAGGAAAAGATTTGTTGGATTATTCAATTGTTGGAGTTCTAGCAGCCATAGCTATTATTACCTCACTTGCCATTTCAGCTACAACTCTAACAATCTATTCGAACGGCCCAATTGGCAGATCAATTAGAAAACAAATCACAAGTTTTCTTAAAAATTAATATAGATAATGAATTAAAACAGACTAAAGTTGATGGAACAATCATTAATATAGTTAATGGATCATGTAAACAATTTTGAAACTCAATTACAACTAACTTGTGATTATAGTTTCATTCATGTATATGTAATTCCATAGAGATGGAATAATGAAAATACCATCCTGACATGGCTTCAAATAGGGAAAAGAATAAATGGGGCAAGACATAATTGTACATAGTTTGTTTATTATTTGGCCAATAATAATAGAGTAAGAGTAAGCCAATAAATTGTTCAAGATCCCCAACTTTCAAGGGGAGACTCGATTTTTTATAATTCAGAATTGTAAAGTCACACAGAGTACCTTTGGGACAGACACCCACCACTCTGACGTGGATTTTTTTTCTAAGGCCACAAATATTTGAAAAAGGAAAAAGGCAAAAGCCACCAAGTAACCCAAGCCTTCACAGCTTGCAAACAGTCCCTTAAGGCTGAACTAACTTCTACCTGAAGGTAGTTCTCAAGGACTGTAAAATATTCTGTGAGAACAATGAAGAATTTAAGAAACAGTCTATTTATTTAATGCGGCCCAGTTCAATAAGTGCCCAGTGACTCAGAAGTGACCTTCAAGCCTCTGGAGAAGGGGAGCTCTGGAAAACTGAGAAGTGTCCATGCTGGGTGTAACTCGAAGAAGTTACTGGCTAAAGTTTCCTGAATCAGAAGCAGTGCAGGTAGATCTGTAAAGAAAGGATTGAAATGTTAAGACACTGTAGTTTTCTTCTTTTTCAGCAATAAACCTCCCTTTAAGGGATGCCATGCTCTTTGTAATGCCCAAACTTATCTCAAAACTTTACCTTTCCTTTCACCTATAAAGTCTGAAGCTAAAAGTGAGGTGATGATACCTCCTTTTCCCCACTGCCCAATCCTGTGGGGGGCTTACTTGAACACATTCATTTCAAGCTTATTTTATTCACATTCCTCCTCCCCTTCAGCACCAGCACAAGGCCTGCCAACCCCCAACTCCCCCTGACTCCCAGACCCGGAAAGGAGGTTGACATCCAGCAGTTTTGCAGAGTTCTCTAGCTATGGGGGCTGCACTGTGAGGTATCAACAGAAGCGTAACACATCCTTTTTAAAGGACTATGTGATGAAGAAGCCCAGCTGTTGGGTACATCTGGCTAATTTGACCAAACCACGTTGATCACATACCTCCTTAGATGCCTGAAGACACCCAAGGCAGTTGCTAGAAAAGTCAGAGGCTGTCAACAGGAGAACCTACTTGTGTTTGCAAACCTCCTGGCATTGGAATTCAAATCATGAATGTGTCAAGAAGATATATTGTAAAATGTTACAACTGTATTTTATCTCAATGTCTTATTTCTAATTCTTTACTTATAGTTCCAACAAAACAGACGGGCCTGCAGATCGCAGTACTGCAGCAGGATCAGGAGCGGCTGGGGCAAAGGGGGACTGAACAGGATCAGACACAATCTGTTCTTCAGGCTCAAACACAAAGAGTCAAACGGCTGGCCTTCCCAATGAGGGGGGAGGGAAATGAGGAAGGGAGACAACTTGTGATTCAAAAAGCTTTTCAATGAATGTTAAGGGACAGCTATGCTCATATTATGAGATTATGTAGCAAAAGCATTGGTACACCTTAAAGCTAACCTTCACTGTTGGCTATTATTATGACACTTATTTTATCCCTTGCTACATACACTCCTCTGTAGCTGTATCCATTATGCCTTTCCCATCTGAAAAACCATGGATCTTCACCCTCCCCCCAAATGACCCAGAAGTGGGTCTCCTACCGAGCTACAACAAACCAAGGGACTGGGACTTACCATCCCTCAAATGGGGACAAAGTCCTGTCATCCACTGACCCCACCTTTAGCCTGGCTTCCCCATTTGAGGGTCCCACTGGCCATTCCTCGGCTCAAACCCCACTTCTAGCACTGAATATATAGTCCTGAAAAGGTGAGACAGGTAGTGATAATGTAAGATACAATAGGTTTTTTGCTTGACCCAACCTCACCACTTGATCAGGGGTGTTTATAAGCGAGGACACTCACCAGAAAAAGGCAAAAGTTCAGTGGGTAGAAACTTTTAGTCTGCAGAATTCCTCAATTCCTGAAGTGCAAAACAACCAAAAAATGATATAAGAAAATTGTCTTCAAGTGATAGAACTAAAGGGGAAAGTCGGAAAAAAATCCACTGATCAACTCAAACAGATCCTATAAGGAAAACACCTAAGAATATTGTTGTGGGGGCAGCTGGGTGGTACAGTGAATAGAGCACCAGCCCCGAAATCAGGAGGACCTGAGTTCAAACATGATCTGAGATACTGAACACTTCCTACCTATGTAACCTGGGGGAAGTCACCTAACCCCAGTTTTCTTGAGCAAAACAAACCAATAAACAAATAAGAATATTATTCTTAATTTTGAAGGCCCCAGATCAAAGAGAAAATTCTACAAGTAACAAACAAAAACGATTCAAATATACTGGAGCTACAATTTCAACTGAACAAGACCGATTCCCTACTACAGTAAAAGAGTACAGGAAGTAGAATAATATGTATCAACAATCTAAAGGAGTACACTTCGACCAAAATTATATCCAGCAAAAACCATAATATTGAATGAAAAAAATTATTCAGCAAATTCAAATTTCCAGGATTTCACCCCAACTAAATCAAAACTCTACAGAAAATGTAACATATAAAAGAAAACAGCAAAGATTAATTTGAAAGAACTAAAGAACAAACTGTTTCTGCTTTTCACATGGAAATGTAAGCTATATGTTTAACATTAACAGCAGTAATCCAGTAATTGATAAGACTGGAGCAGAACTAAATATGATCTGCCTTTAAAAATCAAAACTGTCTAAGAAATGGCAAATATAGCAATTACACTCCACAAATTAGGATTAGGTGCAGAGAAGGAACTGACACAGAGGTATGTGGAGGAGGGCAGGTAGTAGTTTTGAAAACCTACTCATATTGATAATACGCTAAATACGGAAAAATACATACATATATAAGTATATATATATATATAAATATACATACATATGTATGTATGTCTATGTATATATGTATGTGTGTATATACATACATACATATGTGTGTGTATATATATACACAAACACACACACACATACACACACCCCATGAAGTATATAGCTTCCTTCAAAATCTAGAAGTAAATAAGGGGAAGAGAATAGGTTAAGGTATGGTATAAGAAGGGTGTTTAGATTAATGGGAATGGGATAAAGTGTAGCATAAAGGGAAGAGGTAAAAGAGGGAGGGAAATGGTGAGGAGGAGAGGAGATAAGGGAGAGAAGAAGGTAAGAGAGGCAAGAGAGGCATCCATGGCAGGGAGGAGGTTAAGAAATAGCAAGAAAAAGCTAAGGAGTACAACTAAATTAGAAGAGTTAGCAGAGAAAGGAAGTAAGAAAACACATATAACCATATAACTAAATACATGTATATAAATAATAATATTATATGAAATATGATTAAATAAGGTTTCAAAGTAGAATTTAAAAAAGAAAAAATAAAGTGAATAACCATTGATTTTAAGACAAAGTCAAACTTAAAGAATCAATTCTTTAGGATATTAGAATTAGATAAAGAATCCTAATGACTGGAAATCTATAGCAAGGGTATGCCTAGAACCTGGACAAAATTACATGTGGCTTTCTGGAATATAGGTGAGTTCTGTAGGATACAAGCCCAACAAAATAGTCAAAATGTTGTTCATGCTTTGATCACCTATGACCACTACTTAAAGTATAGTCCCTAATGCATATCCACATAGAATTATCTATAACTTGAAATTGTGCTAATGCTATCAAAGCATGGACTTGATTCACAATAAAAATGACAAAGGGAGGCCTTCAAAAATAACACAAGGGCGATAACCTTGCTGACTTTGTGGGACGTTTCGACTGCTATCACAAGGAACTAATGGGGAAAATCCATCAACAGATGTTTAATAAGGCAACTTGTAAGGAAAATGCTAATGAGGTGTGCAGAAAGATTATACTAGGACTGCTCAAGGATCCTCCCTTTAGAGGGTTCTAAGAGCGTCCTACAGTGGGCACAAATGCCTTTTATAGCCAGACAATGTGCAGACTTCCAAGATCCCAACATGGAGAAGGGTCCTTCTGGAAGGGACTTTAGAAGATTACCGAATGCTTCAGTGTGGTAAAGTAGGGCATCTGAAAGCCCAATGTGAATAGTGAAAAGTGAAAAGCAGGGTTGGGAGAACAAGACCAGTAGCCATGTCCAAATGGGCAGAGCTCCATTGGGCCTCAGAATGTAGGACAGGTTCAGGGAAACAACAGGCAAAACACTGGGGCATGATGGCAGCAATGGTGCACCCAGAGTGCCTAAGGGCCAATATCCCAATATGACCAATCAGCCAGGAACTATGATGGCGAAAGGGATTACACATAATCCCAGGAGCACCTGATGGGAGAAGGATTTACAATTAGGAGAATAAGTTGTATGCAGCTGAGACAACTGAGATACCCCTGGAGAGGTGAAATCTGTTTCTCCAGCCTATGGATCCCTTGCCTCCAGGCACAGTAGGGCTTGACCATTTTACCTCTAAGATATGTACAAACAGTGTCCATCCACACAACGATGTGGGAAACTGGGAATGTGAGTAATATCCCAGTCAATTGATCATTGGTGGTGGGTTGTGGACAATCCAACCATTTGGAGTAGTTGGAATTATTCCAAAAGTTATCAAACTGTGCATACCTTTGATCCAGCAGTGTTACTACTGGGCATATCCCAAAGAGATTATAAATAGGGAAAGGACTGTATGTGCACGAATGTTTGTGCACCCTTTTGTAGTGGCTAGAAACTGAAATGAATGGATTCCATCAGTTAAGAATGGCTGAATAAATTGTTATATGAATAATGGAATATTACTGTTCTTTAAGAAATGACCAACAGGATGATTCAGAAGGCCTGGAGACTTTACAAACTGGATGCTGAGGAAATGGCAGGACCAGGAGTCATTATACTTTCAACAACAACTATATGATGACCAGTTTGATGGACTGGCCATCCTCGCAAACGAGATCAACCAAATCATTTCAATGGAGCAGAATGAACTGAACCAGCTCCGAGAAAGAACTCGGAGATGATAAACCATTACTTGGAATTAATCCTTGCCACCTCATGATCATTTTTATTCCTTGCAAGCAATGACAATATTTCAGATCATTCTACAGCTAAGTTTTGGTCATGATGAATTATCTAATTTGTATTTTAATGTTTAACATCTAATATCATCTGCATCCTAGGGAGGTGGGGTAGAGGTGAAAATTGAACAAGATTTGGCAATTGTTAACTGAAATTACCCATGCATATAACCTGAAATAAGGCTATTAAAAAGAAAAATAATTCCCAGTCACCATACAGGCAGACAATGTTGACTTTCCCAGGAGAAATGGTAGCATCAGGTTTACTCATCAGAATCCTAATAAGCAGCTTGGTGATAGTCACCCAGATTCTGATTTAGATACAAAATTTCCCACAATTTACTGGACAAGCAGCTGTAACAACTGACCACCTTCTACGACTATAAAAATGGCTTAGGACAGGAGGACTGGTGCAGATCAGACGGTCATTAGAGGTGCCAATTAGCCAGTCACTGGCCAAAGATTAAAGCAGACACCTATATTCTGTGTAGGAGGATCAATAGCAGCTGAAGTTGTGCTGCCCCGTGAGATGGACTTTTGGAAGGCAAACAGGGTTTTACTCCTTTATAGTTGAAAAATCCACATCAATCTGTGGAAGGAGACGTTTACAGAAATTAGGTTAAAATGATACCTGGTTTTTAAGCAGGGCTGCTGTGAAGGCCTGAACACTTTACCTGTTTCTATCCAATGGAAAACGATACACCAGTTGTGGGATAGAGCAGTGGCCTTTAAAAGATAAAATTCAGGCCTTATTAGATATAGTACAGGAGCAGCTTGACTAAGGACACTTAAAACCTTCTCTAAGTCTGGAATTCCCCAATGTTTGTTGTGAAAAGAATTGGAAAATGGAGGGTTAAGATTTAAGAAAGTGAATGAACAGATGGAAACTATGGGACTCTTCAGCCTGGACTTCCATCTCCATCGTTGCCTAAGAATGGCCTCTTTGGAAGATATTAGGATTGTTATCTATCCCTCTGGATAAGGAGGATTGAAAGATTTGCCTTTTCAGTGCCCAGCGTTAACTTAGCTGAGCCCTTATAAAGATATGAATGGACAGTTTGCACAGGAATGAAAACAGCCCTACTATGTGTCAAATGTATGTTGCTGCTGCTCTTGTCAAGAAAAGCATTCCAAAGTTAATGCTATTACATTACATGGATGACATTTTGGGATGTGCACCTGAGGAACAAATGTTAAACAAGTCTACAAAGACCATAGAAACACTAAGGATTAATTATACATAGCACCAGAAAAAAATTCAAAGACATGCTCCTTTTCAATATTTAGGATATGAAGTATACCCTAAGGTGCTTACAGTTGAAATCTGTCACTTAAGAACAGAAAAGCTAAACACATTGAATGATTTTCAGAAATTAATAGGAGATATCCAATAGATCGACAGTGTTAGGTTTGACTACCTATCAGTTACAACCGTTATATGACATTTTAAGGGAGACAGTGCTTTAAATTCCCGCCAGCTTACAAAAAGCTCAAGAGGCTTTGAGAGAAGTTGAACTGGCTTTATCCAATGTGGTTGAAAGAGTCACTCAAAACCCTTGGAGATATCAGTTTTGCCACACAAGAGGCACCCCAGCAGTCCTTCATCAAGGACACAGTGTGATAAGAGTGGGTGAACCTCCGCACAACCAGAACAAAGCCTTACTCCCTACCCAGTGCTTGTGGCTGGGAATTTTATTAAGGCCACTAAGAGGCAGTACAATTATCTGGGACAAGACCTGACAAGACATACACCTTTATACCAATACACAAATTAATGTGTGTGGAGACCATCCAAGTGGTAAATTTTATTAGCCATGGCTCCAAATTTTTTACATGGGTCTCCATTAAAGATAACTAGACTATTACATAATTGGCAATGGACTCTTGAAGAAAAGTTTCTAAAGTTCCTCTTCAAGGACCAACTATCTTCACGGATGCATCAAACATAATATTTGTTCTGTGTACTCTCATGATCTAACTATAAAGAGAGTAGTCAGAACTCCTTTCAATCCCTCAGCAGAATGGATGTAGATCATTCTAGCTCTTACTTATTATCCAGGAGACATAAATAAATATCTGATTCGGCCTATTCAGTAGGTGTGGTACAAGAATTGCCAAGCAAATAAAATTTGCAGCCTCTAATATATTCAGCTCTTTTAAGAAACTTCAAGAGCAAGTGAGAAGCATCGGCCAAGATCTTATTACATGTCCATTCTCTGGTGGACTTCCAGGTCCATATTTGATGCTTCAAAGGCAGGTAGCCTTCTAACTATGTTGGTCAATCTCCTTTGTTCCAAGAAGCCAGGCATCTCATTCTAAATATCCATCAGGCATAACAAGAGGAAGCTAGGAGCATAGTAAAAGCCTGTGGCTTGCCTTCCTTTCCACACTCCTACACTGCCTCCAGGGAAGAACCCCGTGGTTTGAGACCCAATGAAATCTGCAACGGATTGGACCCATTATAAATCTTTGGTCGTTTGTCTTTCATCCCACATTGTGGTAGACACCTTTTCGATTCACTTTTGCATACCAGCAGCAAGAGACAGCCAGTGGTCACTAATTCCTCATACAAGCATTTGCCATTATGGGGTGCACAAGCTAAAACAGACAATGGTCCTGCTTATACTTCAAAACATTTTGCACCTTTTGTCACAGTATAGATTTTACACCACGGGCATACCCTTTAATCCTCAGGGACGGCAATAGTGGAAGGAGAAAAGAGATATTAAGATGCTCCTCCAATAACAAAAGGGGACCACGGGTAACCTAGAAAACTTCTAAATCTAGCTCTTATACTATACTTCTTGATTTTGACAAAGATGCACTGGCTCCGGCAGACAGGGTTTTATAACCCACGGAAGGTCAGTGTCCAGTGCGAGCAGCTCCACTATCTTTAGTAATTGCCAGGTGATGTGGAGAGACCCTGAAAGTGGTGAATGGAAAGGACCAGATAGGCTAACTGCTTTGGGGAGAGGGTTTGCTTATTCCTCACAGGTGGAGAAGGAATCAGATGGGTGCCAGCAGCCATATTCGCCTTGTCCATTGCAGAGAAGAGCAGACCCTTGAAACAAAGGAAAGACCCAAGAAATATCAAATTGGTTCTGTTGCTGATTGTGCTCACCATTGAAAGAGCGTGGCAGTTATGGCGTTTGACTCATGCACATCAAAGATTGTTGGACTTCAAAACCCTCAGGAATCATTGGATTCTCTGAGACATAGGACTCGAAAATCCTCAGGAATCACTGGATTCTCTGAGAAATGATAAGACTGTTACAGGACTTCAAAATCTGCTGGAATCATTGGATTCCCTAACACATAAAAGACTTTTGCAGGACTTCAAAAACTCAGGGGATCATTGGATTCCCTGACATGTGAAACAATGGACAATAGATTGGTTTTGGACTATCTCTTAGCTCTGAAGAAGGTGTATGTGTGACTGTTGTCTGCTACCCTCCTTCTAGGACTTCTGGTGATCTTTTCCAACACCATGTTGATTTATATTGTTTGCTATTCTGCTACTTGCGTGTACAATTCATGTTTGTTACACCACATCGAGCCTGCACTGACTGTGGGGAGAGTCATTCCTAATAGCCTCTGCATTATTGCTATGTGCTTGTGTAATACCTCCCATGCTGATGGGTTTGTGCATAATAAGACCCTTCAGCCCAGAAACCCGTAGCAACGACTTCCCTTTGGTGCTTTCATCTCCTTCCTGAGATGTCCGGGAGGGCGTGATCATCTCCTTTTAGTGCTTTCACCGCCTTTCCTGAGAAGTCAGGGAGGCTGTATCCCTCCCCTTGGCTCTGACCTCCTGAGGAGTCAGGGATGGCATGACCGCCTGTGTTCTAAATTAAAAGGGAGATGTAATGGGCTGAGGTTTGAGTTGATGCTAGGTCCCAAGTATATGAAGCTAAATAGTAATTGGACTATACTCATTAATATACATGATTGAATAAAAGAATGGTCCTACCCCTCTGTGCAAGTCCTGATGTGTTGTATAGGAAATGACGATTTTGGTGAGTGGAGACAGAGAGAGACAGGAAGAGAAGCTGGGAGAGATTGACCTTGGTTCCATACTCCTAGCTGCTGGTCTAGCTAGCTTCTTGACTCAGCTGCATACATTGCCATCGCCGATTCTCTTCCACCTCTGATCCTTCTTCACTGAGAATAAAGACTGACGATTTTCCCCTAACCTGAATTCCTGACTCCTGCTGATTTAAAAATACACGGTCTTCACATATATATTTATTGATATTCACAAACCCCCTTCCCATATATATGTGTATGTGTGTATCTATATATAAGTTTGCATGTGCATGTCTATGTATAAAAATACCTGCACTTAATTGTTGCCTGCTCAGATGGAGGGAGAAGATGAAAGGGGAAAAAAAATAAAGTAAAAAATGCACAACAGAGAACAAAAAAATAACCTAAAAGGAGGCAGAGATGGACAGTCATGAACATACTCTCTTCTATTATAAATACTTTCTGAAATGGAAATTTATTATATTATAAATCCTTCCTGAGGTTTGCTAGGCTCATGAAAATGAATTAATCTTTCACTATTTTTCTTTCTTATTTTGTATATGGTTTTAAATAAATATTTTTTAAATGCAAAACAACAACAACAACAAAAACAATCTTAGCATGCGGGAATAGGCCACCTGAAAGTCTCCCTTAAGGTTACTGGGTAGCATGAAGCTTTTTAAACTTAGCAAGAAACATGCTGCTGTGTGGAGGCAGCAAAGTATCCATATCACCAGTCCAAATGGGACTGAAACTCAAAGCCTAAGTCTAAACTACCTAATAACCTAACTGATCAAAGCTGTTTGTGCCAATTATCTTAAAAACCCTGTTTGATTCTGTATAATCCAAGTAACTAGCATGACACACAACAAGTTCTGCTGTGGGACCCACGAAAGTGAATAAGACCTCATGTCTGCTGATTCAAAGTGCAAGGAGTAAGCAAAAGCCAAAGTGAGATGGTTAGGAAGACGTCTCAACCAATGGGAGGAGAACAAAGAGGAAAGAGATTGAGAAAGGCTCCTTGTCCAGACACAAGAAGACCTACCTTATAATGATCCTTGGAAGCAAGCACTAGATCCTGGAGGCCGAGGGGAGTCAGAGGAAGCCCACAAATGCACAGTAAAAATGTCTGTAATGTCTAGTCTGAGGAAGTTCTTTTGTGGACTTGGCAAGAGGAAAGCAAAAAATCGTTCAGGATCCTCAACTTTCAAGGCGAGACTCCATTAAGCAGCTTTACAATTCAGAATAATACAGTCACACATAGTACCTTTGCGACAGACAAGTACCACACTGACGTGGATTTTTTTCTAAGGCCATAAACGTTTATGAGAGGGGAAAAAAACAAAACCCACTAAGTAACCCAAGCCTTCACAGCTTGCAAACAGTCCCTTAATGGTGAAACTAACTTCTCCCAGAAGGTAGTTCTCAAGGACTGTAAAAAATTCTGTAAGAACAATGAAGAATTTAAGAAACAGTCTATTTATCTAATGCCGCCCAGTTCAATAAGTGTCTAGTGACTCAGAAGTGACCTTCAAGCCTCTGCAGAAGGGGAGCTCTGGAAAACTGATTAGTGTCCATGCTGGGTGTAACTCGAAGAAGTTACTGGCTAAAGTTTCCTGAATCAGAAGCAGTGCAGGTAAATCTGTAAAGAAAGGATTGAAATGTTAAGACACTGTAGTTTTCTTCTTTTTCAGCAATAAACCTCCCTTTAAGGGATGCCATGCTCTTTGTAATGCCCAAACTTATCTCAAAACTTTACCTTTCCTTTCACCTATAAAGTCTGAAGCTAAAAGTGAGGTGATGATACCTCCTTTTCCCCATTGCCCAACCCTGCGGGGGGCTTGCTTGAACACATTCATTTCAAGCTTATTTTATTTACATTCCTCTTCCCCTTCAGCACCAGCACAAGGCCTACCAACCCCCAACTCCCCCTGACCCCCAGACCCGGAAAGGAGCTTGACACCCAGCAGTTTTGCAGAGTTCTCTACCTATGGGGCTGCACTGTGAGGTATGAACGGAAGCCTGATACATCCTTTTTAAAGGACTATGTGATGAAGAAGCCCAGCTGTTGGTTACATCTGGCTAATCTGACCAAACCATGTTGATCTCATGCCTCCTTAGATGCCTGAAGACACGCAAAGCAGTTGCTAGAAAAGTCAGAGGTTGTCAACAAGAGAACCTACTTGTGTTTGCAAACCTCCTGGTTAACTAGCCAACAAAACAGACAGGCCTGCAGATCACAGTACTGCGGCAGGATCAGGAGCGGCTGGGGCAAAGGGGGACTGAACAGGATCAGACACAATCTGTTCTTCAGGCTCAAACACAAAGAGTCAAATGGCTGGCCTTCCCAATGAGGGCGGAGGGAAATGAGGAAGGGAGCCAACTTGTGATTCAAAAAGCTTTTCAATGAATGTTAAGGGACAGCTATGCTCATATTATGAGATTATATAGCAAAAGCATTTGGTACACCTTAAAGCTAACCTTCACTGTTGGCTATTATTATGACACTTATTTTATCCCTTGCTACATACACTCCTCTGTAGCTGTATCCATTAGGTCTTTCCCATCTGTAAAAAGCATGGATCTTCACCTCTCAGATGACCCAGGAGAAGTGGGTCACCTACCGAGCTACAACACACCAAGGGACTGGGAATTGCCATCCATC
Organism: Sarcophilus harrisii; assembly: GCF_902635505.1. Classification (NCBI taxonomy): domain Eukaryota; kingdom Metazoa; phylum Chordata; class Mammalia; order Dasyuromorphia; family Dasyuridae; genus Sarcophilus; species Sarcophilus harrisii. The sequence continues at coordinate 54,262,983 of NC_045432.1, read as the reverse complement.
AAATGGGGACCAAATCCTCTCATCCACTACCCCCACCTTTACCCTGGCTTCCCCATTTCAGGGTCCCACTGGCCATTCTTCAGCTCAAACCTCACTTCTACCACTGAATACATCATCCTGAGAAGGTCAGACTGGTGCTGAGTGTCAGCTACACCCAGAAGGTTTTTTTGCTTGACCCAACCTCACCACTTAATCAGGGGTGTTTATAAGAAAGGGTACTCACCAGAAAAAGACAAAGTTCAGCACATAGAACTTTATAGTCTCCAGAATTCCACAATACCTGAAATACAAAACAATAAAAATTTTATATAAGAAAATTATCTTGGAGTGAACTAAAGGGGAAAGGAGAAAATAAATCCACTCATCAACTCAAATAGATCCTACAAGGAAAATACATAAGAATATTCATAATTTTAATAATCCCAGGTCAAACAGAAAATTCTAGAAGACACAAATGATTCAAACATGCTGGAGGTACAATTAGAATTGTACAGGATTGATTACCACCTACAGTAAAAGACCACAGGAGCTAGAATTATATCTATCAACAATCTAAGGAATTGGGCCTTTGACAAAAAATATATTCAGGAAAAATTATAATATTGAATTAAAATCAACAAATTTATATTTTCAGGACTTAATCTCAATCAAATCTGAACTGAATAGAAAATGTAACATATAAAAGCAAACAAGAAAGATTAATATTAAGGAACGCAACAAGGACAAATATTTTCTATTTTTCACATAGAAAGGTAAGCGATATGTCTAACCTCGAGATCAGTAATGGGTACTTCATAAGACTAGACCAGCGCTGAATATGATCTGCCTTTAAAAAGCAAAACTCTCTAAGAAGAGGTAAATATAGTAATTATGCTCCACAAATTAGATGAAGAGAAAGAACCAACAAAGGGGCATGCGAAGTAAGGCTGTTAGTAGTTCTGAAAATCTACTGCCCATGAGAATGGATTAAACAGGAAACAATACATACAAGCATGCATATATATATCAAGGAAGGAGTGTATAGAATCCTCCAAAATCTATAAATAAATAAGGGGAAGAGAATAGGTTAAGGTGTAGTCCACAAGCAGGTTCAGATTAATGGGAACTGGAGAAAATGTAATTAATGGGAAGATGTTAAAGAGAGGGAAATAATGGGGGGAGGTGGGAGAAGAAGATAAGGGAGGATTGATGGCAGAGGGGAGGTGAAAAAATAGCAAGGCAAAGCTAAGGAGTATAACTCAAGTAGAAACATTAGCACAGACAGGAAAAAGACACACAAACATATAAATATATATAAACATTATACTAAAAATCGGGAATAGAATTTATAAGAAAACAACTAGAGTCAGTAATCATTGCTCTTAAACAAAATGAAACTTAAAGATTCAATTAAGAGAAAAATTGATGACAGACATAGTAAGAGTGTAATAGATATTTCTACATATGTGTAAATGCTTATGTATATGTCCATGTAAATACAAATAGGTAAATAGGTAATTATATAGCATAATTGGTGGAATGAATTATATATTTATTCATATGAATCCTCCCCATATGTTGTGTGAAATGTCATGTTGGATAAATATACCTGTGCTTCTCTGTAGCCTGCTTGGGGGGGGGGAGAGGGGATGAAAGGAGCAAAAAAATAAAGTAAAAAATGCACAACGGAGAACAAAAACAAAGAGCAAGGGTGGAGAGTCTGAATATAATCTCTTCTATTATATAAACTTTTCTGAAATGGAAATTTTACATTTGAATGTTTCCTGATTTTTTTCCTGGGCACGTAACAATGTTTTGATTTTTTTTCTTTTTCTATTTCATTTTTCTTATTTGCTATTTAGTTTTAATTAAATATTTATAAAATGTAAATTATTGGCTAAGAAATAGATTAGTTGATCAGTGGAATAGGCAAGGTTCACAAGACAAAATAGTCAATAACTATAGCAATCTAGTGTTTGACAAACCCAAAGATCCCAACTTTGGGGATAAGAATTCATTATTTGACAAAAACGTTTGGGATAACAGGAAATTAGTATGACAGAAATTAGGCATGGACCCACACTTCCCACTGTACGCCAAGATAAGATCAAAATGGGTCCATGATTTAGGCATAAAGAACAAGATTACAAATAAATTAGAGGAACATAGGATAGTTTTCTTAGACTTGGAGGAGGAAGGCATTGGACAAAAAAGAACTAGAACCATGGACAAAATCAAAATGTAATTATATCAAATTAAAATCTTTATACAAACAAAACTAATGCAGACAAGATTAGAAGGGAAGCATCAAACTGGGAAAACATCTCCAGTAAAGTTTAAAACCCATTTCTACAATATATAGAAATTGACTCATTTATAAGAATCAAAGCCATTCTCCAGTTGATAAACGGTCAAATGATATGGACAATTTTCAGATGATGGAATTGAAACTATTTCTACTCATGTGAAAGAATATTCCAAATCACTATTGATCAGAGAAATGTAAATTAAGACAACTCTGAGATACCACTACATACCTGTCAGATTGGCTAAGATGACAGGAAAAAATATTGATGAATGTTGGAGGGGATGCGGGAAAACTGGGACACTGATGCATTGTTGGTGGAGTTGTGAATGAATCCAGCCATTCTGGAGAGCAATCTGGAATTATGCCCAAAAAGTTATCAAACTGTGCATACCCTTTGATCCAGCAGTGCCACTTACTGGGCTTAGATCCCAAAGAGATACTAAAGAAGGGAAAGGGACCTGCATGTGCCAAAATGTTTGTGGCAGCCCCGTTTGTAGTGTCTAGAAACTGGAAAATGAATGGATGCCCATCAATTGAAGAATGGTTGGTAAATTGTGGTATAGAATGTGATGAATATTCTTAAGAAATGACCAGAAAGATAAATACAGAGAGGATTGGAGAGACTTGCATGAACTGATGCTGAGTGAAATGAGCAGGACCAGGAGATCATTATACACTTCAACAACGATACTGTAAGAGGATGTATTCTGATGGAAGTGGATTTCTTTGAAAAAGAGAAGCTCTAATTCAGTTCCAATTGATCAATGCTGGACAGAAGCAGCTACACCCAAAGAAAGAACACTGGCAAATGAGTGTAAACTGTTTGCATTTTTGTTTCTCTTCCCAGGTTATTTTACCTTCTGAATCATCTCCTGTTCAACAAGAGAACTGTTCAGTTCTGCGCACATATATTGTATCTAGGATATACTGCGACATAATTAACATTTATAGGACTGCTTGCCATCTGAGGGAGGGGGTGGAGGGAGATAGGGGAAAAGTCAGAACAGAAGTGAGTGCAAGGGATAATGTTGTAAAAAATTACCCAGGCATATGTTCTATCAATAAAAAGTTACAATTTTAAAAATAAATAAATAAAATAAAGGTATAGCAGGTTAAAATATATATATATAAGGAAAATTTTCTGAAATGGAAATTTATTATATTATGAATTCTTCCTTATCTTCTGCTGGGCACATAACAATGTTTTGGTTTTCCTTTTCTGTCTTTTTCTATTTCATTTTTCTTACTTTATATTTAGTTTTAATTAAATATTTTTAAAATGTAAATTAAAAACAAAAATACTAAGCACACTGGAATAGGCCACGTAAAAGTCTCCCTGAAGGTTACTGGGTAGCATGAAGCTTTTTAAACTTAGGAAGAAGCTGTTTGTGGCAATTATCTTCAAGACCCTATTTGATTCTATATAATCCAAGTAACTAGCATAACACACAGCAAGTTCTGCTGTGGGCTCCAGGAAAGTGAATAAGACCTCATGTCTGCTGATTCAAAGTGCAAGGAATAAGCAAAGGCCAATGTGAGATAGTTAGAAGACGGCTCAACCAATGGGAGGAAAACAAAAGAGGAAAGAGACTGAGAGAGGCTACTTGTCCAGACACAAGAAGACCTACCTTACAATGATCCTTGGAAGCAACCACTAGATTGGGGAGGCCAAGGGAGTCAGAGGAAGACCACAAATGGACAATGAAAAATCTCTGTAACGTCTAGTCTGAGGAAGATCTTTTGTGGACTTGGCAAGAGGAAGCCAAAAAATTGTTCAGGATCCTCAACTTTCAAGGCAAGACTCCATTAAGTAGCTTTACAATTCAGAATTATACAGTCACACACAGTACCTTTGGGACAGACACCTACCACTCTGACGTGGATTTTTTTCTAAGGCCACAAACATTTGTGAGAGGAAAAAGACAAAACCCTCCAAGTAACCCAAGCCTTCACAGCTTGCAAATACTCCCTTGAGGGTGAAACTAACTTCTACCTGAAGGGAGTTCTCAAGGACTGTAAAAAATTCTGTAAGAACAATGAACAATTTAAGAAACACTCTATTTCAATGGGTTCAATAAGTGTCCAGTGACTCAGAAGTGACCTTCAAGCCTCTGGAGAAGGGGACCTCTGGAAAACTGAGAAGTGTCCATGCTGGGTGTAACTCGAGGTTACTGGCTAAAGTTTCCTGAATCAGAAGCAGTGCAGGTAGATCTGTAAAGAAAGGACTGAAATGTTAAGACACTGTAGTTTTCTTCTTTTTCAGCAATAAACCTTCCTTTAAGGGATGCCATGCTCTTTGTAATGCCCAAACTTATCTCAAAACTTTACCTTTCCTTTCACTTATAAAGTCTGATTCTAAAAGTGACGTGATGATACCTCCTTTTCTCCACTGCCCAACGCAATGGGGATCCTTCCTTGAACTCATTCTTTTCAAGCTTATTTTATTACATTCCTCCTCCCCTTCAGCACCAGCACAAGGCCTGTGAACCCCCAACTCCCCCTGACCCCCAGACCCGGAAAGGAGCTTGACATCCAGCAGTTTTACCGAGTTCTCTAGTTATGGGGCTGCACTGTGAGGTATGAACGGAACCCTTGACACATCCTTTTTAAAGGACTATGTGATGAAGAAGCCCAGCTGTTGTCTACATCTGGCTAATTTGATCAAACCATGTTGATCACATGCCTCCTTAGATGCCTGAAAACACCCAAGAAAGTTCCTAGAAAAGTCAGAGGCTGTCAACAGAACCTACTTGTGTTTGCAAACCTCCTGGTTAACTAGCCAACAAAACAGACGGGCCTGCAGATCGCAGTACTGCAGCAGGATCAGGAGCGGCTGGGGCAAAGGGGGACTGAACAGGTTCAGACACAATCTGTTCTTCAGGCTCAAACACAAAGAGTCAAATGGCTGGCCTTCCCAATGAGGGCGGAGGGAAATGAGGAAGGGAGCCAACTTGTGATTCAAAAAGCTTTTCAATGAATGTTAAGGGACAGCTATGCTCATATTATGAGATTATATAGCAAAAGCATTTGGTACACCTTAAAGCTAACCTTCACTGTTGGCTATTATTATGACACTTATTTTATCCCTTGCTACATACACTCCTCTGTAGCTGTATCCATTAGGTCTTTCCCATCTGTAAAAAGCATGGATCTTCACCTCTCAGATGACCCAGGAGAAGTGGGTCACCTACCGAGCTACAACACACCAAGGGACTGGGAATTGCCATCCATCAAATGGGGACCAAATCCTCTCATCCACTACCCCCACCTTTACCCTGGCTTCCCCATTTCAGGGTCCCACTGGCCATTCTTCAGCTCAAACCTCACTTCTACCACTGAATACATCATCCTGAGAAGGTCAGACTGGTGCTGAGTGTCAGCTACACCCAGAAGGTTTTTGCTTACCAACCTCACCCTTAATCAGGGTGTTTATAAGAAAGGTTACTCCCAGAAAAGGACAAAGTTCAGCACATAGAGACTTTTATGTCTCCAGAATTCCACAATACCTGAAATACAAAACAATAAAAATTTTATATAAGAAAATTATCTTGGAGTGAACTAAAGGGGAAAGGAGAAAATAAATCCACTCATCAACTCAAATAGATCCTACAAGGAAAATACATAAGAATATTCATAATTTTAATAATCCCAGGTCAAACAGAAAATTCTAGAAGACACAAATGATTCAAACATGCTGGAGGTACAATTAGAATTGTACAGGATTGATTACCACCTACAGTAAAAGACCACAGGAGCTAGAATTATATCTATCAACAATCTAAGGAATTGGGCCTTTGACAAAAAATATATTCAGGAAAAATTATAATATTGAATTAAAATCAACAAATTTATATTTTCAGGACTTAATCTCAATCAAATCTGAACTGAATAGAAAATGTAACATATAAAAGCAAACAAGAAAGATTAATATTAAGGAACGCAACAAGGACAAATATTTTCTATTTTTCACATAGAAAGGTAAGCGATATGTCTAACCTCGAGATCAGTAATGGGTACTTCATAAGACTAGACCAGCGCTGAATATGATCTGCCTTTAAAAAGCAAAACTCTCTAAGAAGAGGTAAATATAGTAATTATGCTCCACAAATTAGATGAAGAGAAAGAACCAACAAAGGGGCATGCGAAGTAAGGCTGTTAGTAGTTCTGAAAATCTACTGCCCATGAGAATGGATTAAACAGGAAACAATACATACAAGCATGCATATATATATCAAGGAAGGAGTGTATAGAATCCTCCAAAATCTATAAATAAATAAGGGGAAGAGAATAGGTTAAGGTGTAGTCCACAAGCAGGTTCAGATTAATGGGAACTGGAGAAAATGTAATTAATGGGAAGATGTTAAAGAGAGGGAAATAATGGGGGGAGGTGGGAGAAGAAGATAAGGGAGGATTGATGGCAGAGGGGAGGTGAAAAAATAGCAAGGCAAAGCTAAGGAGTATAACTCAAGTAGAAACATTAGCACAGACAGGAAAAAGACACACAAACATATAAATATATATAAACATTATACTAAAAATCGGGAATAGAATTTATAAGAAAACAACTAGAGTCAGTAATCATTGCTCTTAAACAAAATGAAACTTAAAGATTCAATTAAGAGAAAAATTGATGACAGACATAGTAAGAGTGTAATAGATATTTCTACATATGTGTAAATGCTTATGTATATGTCCATGTAAATACAAATAGGTAAATAGGTATATATACATATATGTGTGGGAATGAATATGTATATATTTATTCATATGCACACATCCTCCTCCCACATATGTATGTGTGTGTGAATGCATGTCTATGTTTGGATAAATATACCTGTGCTTCTCTGTAGCCTGCTTGGGTGGGGGGGAGAGGGGATGAAAGGAGCAAAAAAATAAAGTAAAAAATGCACAACGGAGAACAAAACTACAAAGAGGCAGAGATGGAGAGTCATGAATATAATCTCTTCTATTATATAAACTTTCTGAAATGGAAATTTATTACATTTTGAATGTTTCCTGATTTTTTTCCTGGGCACGTAACAATGTTTTGATTTTTTTTCTTTTTCTATTTCATTTTTCTTATTTGCTATTTAGTTTTAATTAAATATTTATAAAATGTAAATTATTGGCTAAGAAATAGATTAGTTGATCAGTGGAATAGGCAAGGTTCACAAGACAAAATAGTCAATAACTATAGCAATCTAGTGTTTGACAAACCCAAAGATCCCAACTTTGGGGATAAGAATTCATTATTTGACAAAAACGTTTGGGATAACAGGAAATTAGTATGACAGAAATTAGGCATGGACCCACACTTCCCACTGTACGCCAAGATAAGATCAAAATGGGTCCATGATTTAGGCATAAAGAACAAGATTACAAATAAATTAGAGGAACATAGGATAGTTTACCTCTTAGACTTGTGGAGGAGGAAGGCATTTGTGACTAAAGAAGAACTAGAGACCATTATTGAGCACAAAATACAAAATGTTGATTATATCAAATTAAAAATCTTTATACAAACAAAACTAATGCAGACAAGATTAGAAGGGAAGCATCAAACTGGGAAAACATCTCACAGTTAAAGCTTCTTATAAAGGCCCCATTTCTACAATATATAGAGAATTGACTCTAATTTATAAGAAATCAAGCCATTCTCCAGTTGATAAACGGTCAAATGATATGGACAATTTTCAGATGATGGAATTGAAACTATTTCTACTCATGTGAAAGAATATTCCAAATCACTATTGATCAGAGAAATGTAAATTAAGACAACTCTGAGATACCACTACATACCTGTCAGATTGGCTAAGATGACAGGAAAAAATATTGATGAATGTTGGAGGGATCGGGGAAAACTGGGACACTGATGCATTGTTGGTGGAGTTGTGAATGAATCCAGCCATTCTGGAGAGCAATCTGGAATTATGCCCAAAAAGTTATCAAACTGTGCATACCCTTTGATCCAGCAGTGCCACTTACTGGGCTTAGATCCCAAAGAGATACTAAAGAAGGGAAAGGGACCTGCATGTGCCAAAATGTTTGTGGCAGCCCCGTTTGTAGTGTCTAGAAACTGGAAAATGAATGGATGCCCATCAATTGAAGAATGGTTGGGTAAATTGTGGTATATGAATGTGATGGAATATTATTGTTCTGTAAGAAATGACCAGAAAGATAAATACAGAGAGGATTGGAGAGACTTGCATGAACTGATGCTGAGTGAAATGAGCAGGACCAGGAGATCATTATACACTTCAACAACGATACTGTAAGAGGATGTATTCTGATGGAAGTGGATTTTGAAAAGAAGCTCTAATTCAGTTCCAATTGATCAATGCTGGACAGAAGCAGCTACACCCAAAGAAGAACACTGCAAATGAGTGTAAACTGTTTGCATTTTGTTTCTTCCCAGGTTATTTTACCTTCTGAATCAATTCTCCCTGTTCAACAAGAGGCAATTCCAGTTCTCATATATTGTATCTAGGATATACAAACATAATTAACATTTAGGACTGCTTGCCATCTGAGGGAGGGTGGAGGGAGATAGGGAAAAGTCAGAACAGAAGTGAGTGCAAGGGATAATGTTGTAAAAAATTACCCAGGCATATGTTCTATCAATAAAAAGTTACAATTTTAAAAATAAATAAATAAAATAAAGGTATAGCAGGTTAAAATATATATATATAAGGAAAATTTTTGAAATGAAATTTATTATATTATAATTCTTTCCTTTCTTCTTGGGCACATAACAATGTTTTGGTTTTCCTTTTTCTGTCTTTTTCTATTTCATTTTTCTTACTTTATATTTAGTTTTAATTAAATATTTTTAAAATGTAAATTAAAAACAAAAATACTAAGCACACTGGAATAGGCCACGTAAAAGTCTCCCTGAAGGTTACTGGGTAGCATGAAGCTTTTTAAACTTAGGAAGAAGCTGTTTGTGGCAATTATCTTCAAGACCCTATTTGATTCTATATAATCCAAGTAACTAGCATAACACACAGCAAGTTCTGCTGTGGGCTCCAGGAAAGTGAATAAGACCTCATGTCTGCTGATTCAAAGTGCAAGGAATAAGCAAAGGCCAATGTGAGATAGTTAGAAGACGGCTCAACCAATGGGAGGAAAACAAAGAGGAAAGAGACTGAGAGAGGCTACTTGTCCAGACACAAGAAGACCTACCTTACAATGATCCTTGGAAGCAACCACTAGATTGGGGAGGCCAAGGGAGTCAGAGGAAGACCACAAATGGACAATGAAAATCTCTAGCCTAGTCTGAGGGAAGATCTTTTGTGGACTTGGCAAGAGGAAGCCAAAAAATTGTTCAGGATCCTCAACTTTCAAGGCAAGACTCCATTAAGTAGCTTTACAATTCAGAATTATACAGTCACACACAGTACCTTTGGGACAGACACCTACCACTCTGACGTGGATTTTTTTCTAAGGCCACAAACATTTGTGAGAGGAAAAAGACAAAACCCTCCAAGTAACCCAAGCCTTCACAGCTTGCAAATACTCCCTTGAGGGTGAAACTAACTTCTACCTGAAGGGAGTTCTCAAGGACTGTAAAAAATTCTGTAAGAACAATGAACAATTTAAGAAACACTCTATTTATCTAATGCGGCCCAGTTCAATAAGTGTCCAGTGACTCAGAAGTGACCTTCAAGCCTCTGGAGAAGGGGAGCTCTGGAAAACTGAGAAGTGTCCATGCTGGGTGTAACTCGAGGTTACTGGCTAAAGTTTCCTGAATCAGAAGCAGTGCAGGTAGATCTGTAAAGAAAGGACTGAAATGTTAAGACACTGTAGTTTTCTTCTTTTTCAGCAATAAACCTTCCTTTAAGGGATGCCATGCTCTTTGTAATGCCCAAACTTATCTCAAAACTTTACCTTTCCTTTCACTTATAAAGTCTGATTCTAAAAGTGACGTGATGATACCTCCTTTTCTCCACTGCCCAACGCAATGGGGATCCTTCCTTGAACTCATTCTTTTCAAGCTTATTTTATTACATTCCTCCTCCCCTTCAGCACCAGCACAAGGCCTGTGAACCCCCAACTCCCCCTGACCCCCAGACCCGGAAAGGAGCTTGACATCCAGCAGTTTTACCGAGTTCTCTAGTTATGGGGCTGCACTGTGAGGTATGAACGGAACCCTTGACACATCCTTTTTAAAGGACTATGTGATGAAGAAGCCCAGCTGTTGTCTACATCTGGCTAATTTGATCAAACCATGTTGATCACATGCCTCCTTAGATGCCTGAAAACACCCAAGAAAGTTCCTAGAAAAGTCAGAGGCTGTCAACAGAACCTACTTGTGTTTGCAAACCTCCTGGTTAACTAGCCAACAAAACAGACGGGCCTGCAGATCGCAGTACTGCAGCAGGATCAGGAGCGGCTGGGGCAAAGGGGGACTGAACAGGTTCAGACACAATCTGTTCTTCAGGCTCAAACACAAAGAGTCAAACGGCTGGCCTTCCCAATGAGGGGGGGAGAGAAATGAGGAAGGGAGACAACTTATGATTTAAAAAGCTTTTCAATACATTTTAAGGGACAGCTATGCTCATATTATGAGATTATATAGCAAAAGCACTTGGTACACCTTAACACTAACCTTCAATATTAGCTATTATTATGACACTTATTTCATCCCTTGCTTCTTACACTCCTCTGTAGCTGTATCCATTAGGCCTTTCCCATCTGTAAAAAGCATGGATCTTTAGCCGCCAAGTGGGTCTCCTACCAAGCTACAACACACCAAGGGACTGGGACTTGCCATCCATCAAATGGGGACCGAGTCCTCTCATCCACTACCCCCACCTTTAGCCTGGCTTCTCCATTTGAGGGTCTCAATGGCCATTCCTCGGCTCAAACCCCACTTGTAGCACTGAATACATAATCCTGAGAAGGTCAGAAATGTGCTGATTGTGTCAGATACACCCAATAGTTTTTTTTGCTTGACCCAAACTCACCACTTGATCAGGGGTGTTTATAAGCGAGGACACTCACCAGAAAAAGGCAAAAGGTCAGTGGGTAGAAACTTTTAGTCTGCAGAATTCCTCAATTCCTAAAGTGCAAAACAACCAAAAAATGATATAAGAAAATTGTCTTGGACTTATAGAACTAAAGGGGAAAGGAGGAAATAAAATCCACTGATCACCTCAAACAGATCCTACAAGGAAAATACCTAAGAATATTATTGTGGGGGCAGCTGGGTGGTACAGTGAATAAAGCACCAGCCCTGAAATCAGGAGGACCTGAGTTCAAACATGATCGGAAATACTGAACACTTCCTAGCTATGTAACCTGAGGCAAGTCACCTAACCCCAGTTTTCTTGAGCAAAACAAACGAATAAACAAACAAATAAATAAAAATAGTATTCTTAATTTTGAAAACCCCAGATCAAAAAAAAAATTCTACAAGAAACAAACAAAAATGAGTCACATAGACTGGAGCCACAATTTCAACTGAACAGGATAGATTCCCAACTACACTAAAAGAGTAAGACAGGAGCAGAACTGAATATGATCTGCCTTTAAAAAGCAAAACAGTCTAAGAAATGGCAAATATAGCAATTACACTCCACCAGTTAGAATTAGGTGCAGAGAAGGAACTGACACAGAGGTATGTTGGTGAGGGTGGGTAGTAGATCTGAAAACCTACTCATATTGACAATGCGCTAAATATAGAAAAATACATACATATATATGTATATACACAAAAATATACATACATATGTATGTGTTTCTATGTATATATGTATATATATATACAAACAGTATACATACACCCCATGAAGTATATAGCATCCTTCAAAATCTAGAAGTAAATAAGAGGAAGAGAATAGTTGAAGGTATGGTATAGAAGGGTGTTTAGGTTAATGGGAATAGGATAAAGTGTAGCATAAAAGGAAGAGGTTAAAGAGGGAGGGAAATGGTGGGGAGGAGAGAAGATAAGGGAGAGAAGAAAGTAAGAGAGGCATCCATGGCAGGGAGGAGGTTAAGAAATATCAAGACAAAGCTAAGGAGTATAACTAAAGTAGAAGAGTTAGCAGAAAAATGAAGCAAGACACACATATAATTATGTAACTAAATATATGTATATGTATATATATATATATATATATATATATATGACCATATATACATTATAATAAGGATCAGAAATATAATTTATTAGAAAGAAAAAATAAAGTGAATATTGATTTTAAGACAAAGTTGAAGAATCAATTCAGAGAGAAATCTACGTCAGCAACATTAATAGCATACTAGATGTGTCTACATATGTGTGAAAGCACATGTATGTTTGCGTACATAAATTAGGTAAACACATATAGATGTTTGCGTGGAAAGGAATATATATATATATATATATTTATTGATATTCACAACCCCCCCTCCCATATATATGTGTATGTGTGTATTTATGTATAAGTTTGCATGTGCATGTCTGTGCATAAAAATATCTGCACTTAACTGTTGCCTGCTTGGATGCAGGGAAGGGATGAAAGGGGCCAAAAAAAAAAAAGAAACAGAACAAACCAAAACTAAAGGAGCAAGAGTGGACAGTCATGAATATACTCTCTTCTATTATAAATATTTTCTAAAATGGAAATTTATTATATTATGAATCATTCCAAAATTTTACAGGCCAAGTGATTTCATTTTTTCTATTTTTTTCTTATTTATATATGTTTTAAAATAAATAATTTTTAAATGCAAAATTCCAAAGAAAACTTTAGCATTCAGAATAGGCTATAGGTTACTATGGTAGCATGAACTTTTAAATTTAAAGTTGTTTTTGCAAAGTATCCATCCATACTCCAAATGGGACTGAAATTCAAAGCCTGGGTCTCAACCATCTCATAACCTGATGGTCAAAGCTGTTTCTGGTATCTTAAACCTGTTTTGTAAATCAGTACATAGCATGCACACAGAAGTGTGTGCTGTGGGCTGCAGGATAGAATAAGCCTCATTCTGCGATTCAAAGTGCAAGGAATAAGCAAAGGCCAATGTGAGATGATAGGAAGCAGTCTCAACAAAGGGAGGAGAACAAAAGGAAGAGACTGAGAGACCCTATTGTCCAGACACAAGAACACCTTTGATCCTTGAAACAAGCACTAGATCCTGGAGGGAGGGGAGGCGAAGCCAAAAATGACAGTAAAATGTCTATAAAGCTAGTCTAAGGAAGTTCTTTGTGGACTTGGCAGAGCAAAAAATCGTTCAGGACCCTCAACCAAGGTGGACTCCTTTAAGACACAATTCAAATGAAGTCACCCATAGTACTTTTGGACAGACACAGCGCCGGCCGTGATTATTTAAAGGACAGCGTTTGCGGAGAAAGAAAACCAGAACTACCAAGCCTTCACAGCTTGGAACGAAGTCCCTAAGGATGAACTACTTCTATCTGAAGGTGGTTCTCAGGACTAAAAAAATTCGTAAAACATAAACAATTAGAAACAGTCTTTTATCTATGCCACCTAGTTCAATAAGTGTCCAGTTCAGAAGTAACCTTCAAGCCCTTAGAGGGGAGCTCTGGAAACTGGAAGTGTCATGCTGGTTAACTCGAAGAAGTTACTGGCTAAAGTTCCTGAATCAGAACAGTGCAGGTGATCTGTAAAGAAAGGATTGAAATGTTAAGACAAGTTTCTTCTTTTTGCAATAAACCTCCCTTTAAGGGATGCCATGCTCTTTGTAATGCCCAAACTTATCTCAAAACTTTACCTTTCCTTTCACCTATAAAGTCTGAAGCTAAAAGTGAGGTGATGATATCTTCTTTTCCCCACTGCCCAACGCTATGGGGATCCTTCCTAAAAAACACATTCATTTCAACCTTATTTTATTCACATTCCTCCTCCCCTTCAGCACCAGTATAAGGCCTGTGAACCCCCAACTCCCCCTGACCCCCAGAAAGTGACATCCCTTTGCAGAGCTCAGTATGGGCTCATAAGATGGGAGCTTAACTCAAAGCTAGTGTAAAAGCCCAGCTGTTGATCCTGGAATATCTAAACCATTTATTTTACTGGTCTTAGATGCCTAAACACTGCAGTTCCTAGAAAGTCGAATACAACGAGACCTGTGAGGCAATCTTCTTGCCACAAAAACCTAAGTGATCCAAGTCTCAATGAGGTGCAAATAAAACCCTTTGTCGAACAAAGTTTACTGCACAAACAAACAGTCTCAGAAGGGAAAGAGGGAAGGCCATTGTGATTCAAAGTTTCGAAGTCTAGCCAAAGTGAAGATCTTTTGTCTAACCAAGAGGAAATTATTTTTCCATTCCAACCTCCTCAACTATCCATTAAGGCCCTCCTGTAAGAACCAAACCCAATCCAGTACTCTATTACCCGGGACTGCAAACAAAACCAGGCCGGGTTTCATTGGCCATAAATTTTTTCCCATATCCGTCCACAAGAGAACCACACTGCCAATTTGTTAAATGGAAATAACACAAAGGTGTTCTCACACTTAAAATTGTGTATTTAAATTAAGGAACAGCTTAAAGAAACAAAGTTAGAACTGGGCCCAATTTTTAGGGCCCTTCTTAGAGTTCCCTAGTTATGGGGCTGCACTGTGAGGTATGAACGGAAGCCTTGACACATCCTTTTTAAAGGACTATGTGATAAAGAAGCCCAGCTGTTGGGTACATCTGGCTAATCTGACCAAACCATGTTGATCACATGGCTCCTTAGATGCCTGAAGACACCTAAGACAGTTCCTAGAAAAGTCAGAGGCTGTCAACAGGAGAACCTACTTGTGTTTGCAAACCTCCTGGTTAACTAGCCAACAAAACAGACAGGCCTGCAGATCGCAGTACTGCGGCAGGGTCAGGAGCGGCTGGGGCAAAGGGGGACTGAACAGGATCAGACACAATCTGTTCTTCAGGCTCGAACACAAAGAGTCAAACGGCTGGCCTTCCCAATGAGGGGGGAGGGAAATGAGGAAGGGAGACAACTTGTGATTCAAAAAGCTTTTCAATGAATGTTAAGGGACAGTTATGCTCATATTATGAGATTATATAGCAAAAGCACTTGGTACACCTTAAAGCTAACCTTCACTGTTGGCTATTATTATGACACTTATTTTATCCCTTGCTTCTTATACTCCTCTGAAGCTGTATCCATTAGGTCTTTCCCATCTGTAAAAAGCATGGATCTTCACCCCTCAGATGACCCAGGAGAAGTGGGACTCCTACTAATCTACAACACACCAAGGGACTGGGACTTGCCATTCATCAAATGGACCAAGTCCTCTAATCCACTGCCCTTAAATTTAGCTTGGCTTCCCCATGTGAGGGTCCCACTGTCCTTTCCTCAGCTTAAACCTAACTAGAACTGAGCACTGAATACATAGTCCTGAAAAGGTCAGACAGGTGCTGACTGTGTCACATCCAATAGGGTTTTTGCTTGACCCAAACTCACCACTTGATCAGGGGTGTTTATAAAGAAGGATACTCAACAGAAAACGGCAAAGGTCAGTGGGTAGAAACTTTTAGTCTCCAGAATTTCTCAATTCCTGAAATGCAAAACAATCAAAAAATGTTATAAGAAAATTGTCTTGGACTTCCGGCCAAGATGGTGGCGAGGAGGCACACAGCTGTGTAAGCTCCATGTTTTCTCTCAGAATCCATCTCATTACAAGCCTCTGAATTAATGCCTGACTGAAAAAAAAAACCACAAAAAGTTACCAAGAGAAGACATCCTTGAGATTCGCCAGCAAAGGTCTGTTTTTGCTCGAGGGCGGGACGGTTTTAGATTGGGCACAGGCTGAGGGCAGCGGCAGCAGGAGCTCGGCAGGCAGCTCACAGCCAAGCAGACCAGAGGGGGTTGGGGTGTGATCTCAGCCATCTCTGTGGGGAGAGCTTCACCACAGGATTGGATACTTTGCTCTGGCAGCAAGTCAGTAGCCCAGCAGAGAAGCTAAAAACACCGGGGGTGAAGAATACAACCCCAAACAGCTGGAGTTCCTTGAGACCGGCCACCCCTCCCCCACAGCGTCTCAGCACGCTCTCAGAGTCTCAGAGCGCAGGCGCAGCACAGTCCTGCTAGTGCCTCGCTGCTGCCCCCGCAGTCTGTAGAGGAAGCTCGGTAACGCAACCCAGCCCCTCCCCCCAAAAAAGCAGATTCCATTTGTGGTTTTTTTTTTCCTTTTTTTTTCTTTGCTAGTTTGTCTCTGATTCTTCTCTGACAAAATGAGCAAAAAGTTAAAAAGGACTTTAACGATTGACAGCTTTTATACAGAGAACAGACTCTAAACCCTGAGGAGACTAAAAACTGATTATCTTCAGGTGAATCCCCACAGGAGGAGATCATCTGTTCCTCAGCACAGATGAATCTCATAGAAGAAATTAAAAAGGCTCTCACAAGAGAGCTACAAGAAAATTGGGAAAAGGCGAGGGAGGCTTGGCAAGAGAGTCTGAGAGATTCCAAGAACAAATTGGACAATTAAAAAAGATATAAAAATAAGGAAAAACTTCACTGAAATAAAATAAAAAATGGAATTGTGACTCAAGGAGAAAAGAAGAATCAACCAAGCAAGACCAAAAACCAAAAATGGAGAAAAAAAACCTGGGAAACAAAGACCTGGAAAACGGTCTAGGAGACAATCTGGGAAACAGGGACCCCAGAAAATACGTGAAAAAGAGCCGGACACCCTTTTAGAAATTATCAAAAGAGAACTGCCCAAAGTCATAGACAGAGGGTAAAAAACTTGAAGATTCACCTCAAACCCACTGAAAGGGTCCTAAAACAAAACACCAAAAAGGCCAACTGGAACCTTCAAACCGGGGAAAAATACTCCGCGGGCCAGCCCAATTCAAAATGGGAGCCCAAAAGGTCCCCAAAAAGGCAGATCCATTGATCGAAGGGCCTGAAATTTTTCAAAAGGCTAAGGAACTCGGCCAAAAAAAAATAAACCCAGGAATAACATTTTTCAGGGAAATTCCAACGAAAATAAATTTTCCTTTTTGGTCGAACTTAAAAGAATTTGTCTCAAAAAGAACCAAAAAATAAAGGAAAAGAAACTTGGGAACTAAATTTTATCTTAAAGAAATTATAAAAATACATGTATACCTTGTTCTAAAAAAAAGGGGAAAGGACATTTATGAAAAAAAATTTTAAAAATATTAAAAGAGGTAAAGAAAACATTAAGAAGAAAGAATGGAATGAATATAGGGGATTTTACGCCAAAAAACAAAGAAAAAATGTAAAATTTTTGGGAAACTTCCCATCTTGGGAAAAAAAGGAAATGAAAAGGGAAGGAAAAGCTGCAAAGGAAATACAGAAAACGAGAGGAAAGGGGTAAATAGGAAATTCTGGTGGGAAGGGATCTAAAAACAGAAAATGGTGCCAAATTTAAAAAGGGTTAAAAAAAAAAAAGCATAAACAGGGGTTAACAAGAGGGAAAAAGAATTGGTAATTTTAACCATAAATTGGGGAAATCCCCAAAGAAAAGGAAAGAATGGATTAAAAGAACAAATATTTTGGAAAACACCCTTTGAGAAAATAGAATAAGGAAAAAAAGGTAAAAAACTACTATTTGGTTAAAGAAAAAATAACCATCCTGTCTAGAAACCCAAAAACAAAATTGATCAAAAAAGGTAAGGGGACTAATTCTTCCAAAAATAAAAATAATGGAAAAATTTAAAATAATAAGTGGGTAATTTAAATTTAAAAGAAATTGACTAAGAAGAAAAAATATGAAATATAATATGGGAAACTTCCCCTCAAATTGAAAATAAAAAAATAAAAAGAAAAAGTCAAAGAGGAAAAGAAAGAAAAGTTAGATAGAAGATCTGGAAAACAAAAGGAACAGAAAAAGGGCCACTTTCTTTAGAGAAGGAACCTAACAAAAAAGACCATATTAACATAAAAAACCCAAACTCAAAAAAGGGTAAAGGTGAAAAGGAATTTTTTTTCAGACCACATGAAAAAATTACATCAAAAAAAGAGGGGAAAAAACCAAAAAATAATTGGAAACTAAATAACCCTTACAAAAAGAAGATTGGGGAAACCAAACTAAAATAATTAATAATTCACCAAGTGACAAAATCTAAAAAATTGGGAGCGCCAAAGTAGGGAAATTTCATTTTGAAACGCATCAGAAAAAGGTAACAAATTCACAAAAAAATGGAATAAAGGAAAAAATTAAAAAGTAAATTTAAACTTGGAAAAAAATAAAGGAGAATCAATAAAAAAAGAAAAAAAATATTGTTAATTAATAAAAAGAAGTTGGTTTGAAAAAACCAACAAAATGAAAACCCTATAAATTGATTAAAAAAAATCAAAGGGAAAATCAAATTTTAGTCTTAAAATGAAAAGGAGAACTGCCACTAACGAGGAAATTAAAATTTGGAATTACTTTGCCCAACTTTTGGCAATAAATTCACAACTTTGAAATGGAAGAAACCTTTAAAATAAAACCCCAGATTAACAGGGAAGAAGTAAATATCCTAAACAGTACCATCAGAAAAAAATGAAAATATTAACAACTCCTAAGAAAAATCCCAGGCCAGATGGTTTACATGTAATTTTCAAACATTTGAAAATTTCACTATATAAATATTTAAAAATGGGACGAAGAGTCCCACAAACCCTTTACGACACAGAATGTATGAACCAAACCAGGTAGGTAAAAAAGAAAAAATCCAATTCCTAAAAATAAAATCAAAAAAAATTTGAAAATTAAAAAATCACCCAAAAGATAATACTATGATCAAGTAGGTTTATACGGGAATGGGTGGTTCAATTTAGGAAAACTATTATATAATTGTATATCAAAACAAACAACAAAAATCGATCATCTCAATAGATAGAAAAAATTTAAAATCCAACATCCATTCCTAAAAAAACATTTGAGTATAGGAATAAATGGACTTTTTTAAAATATCAGGACATATTTTAAAACCACGAAGCATTATTGCAATGGCGAAAAACGAATCTTTCCCAGTAAGATCTGGGTGAACAAGGTTCCCCTGTCACCATTACTATTCAATATTGTATTGAAACACAGCCTCAGCAATAAGAGTCGAGAAGAATTAAAGGAACGAATGGCGGAGGAAAAAACATCCTCTTTTGAGATTGATTTTAGAGAACCAAATTCTACAAAAAGTTGAAATAATCCATAACTTTAAAAAGTTTGGGTTATAAATAAACCCCATAAATTGCATTTTTTATACATCAACAAAATCCAACACAAAAATAAAAGAAATTCCATTCAGAATAACTGTAACATAAAATATTTGGGAATCTATCTCCAAAGGAAAGTCAGGGGTTAGGCAAATTACAAAAAACTCCACCAAAATAAAGTCAGACTTAAACAATTGGAAAATATCAAATGCTCCTGGAAGGTCGGCAATAAAATGACAATACCCTAAACTAATCATTTATTTAGTGTTTCCAATCAGACTTCCAAAAAAATTTTTAAAATGATCTGAAAAAAACAACAAAATTATTGGGAATAATAAAAGGTCAAAATCCAAAAAATTAATGAAAAAAAATCAAATGAAGGTGGCCTAGCTTACCATTTAAACTATATTATAAAAAGCAGTCAAAAACCATTTGGTATTTAAAGAAATAGATTAGTTACAGTGGAACAGTTGGTTCACAAGACAGAATGTCAACATAGCAATTTGATTTGAAAACCCAAGATCCTCACTTTATAAGAATTCATTTTGCAAAACCGGGAAACTGGAAATTAGTATGGCGAAATTAGGCATGGACCCCCCTTTTAACCCCCAAGATAAATCAAAATGGGTATTTTAAATAAAGAACAATTATAAAAAATTGGAGGCATAGGAAGTTTATCTCGACTTGGGAAGAAAAGAAATTTGTGACTAAAGATAACTAGGAATTATGTTGAAAAGAAAATTTTTACATCAAATTCTTTTAAAAAAAACAAGTAAAAAGATGAAGGGAAAGCAACAAACTGGGAAAACATCTTCCGTGAAAGGTTCGATAAGGTCATTTCCAAAATATAGAAAGGGCCTAATTTATAAGAAACCATTTCCAATTATAAATGGTAAAGGATTGAACAGACAATTTTTCAGATGATGAAATTAAAATCATTACCATTATATGAAAGAGTTTCCAAATTTATTAATCAGAGAAAAGAAGACAACTCTGAACCCTTCACCTGTCAGATTTAAGATGACAGGAAAAATTGATGATTTTGGAGGGGTGGGAAAATACACGAATTGTTGGGTGGGCTGTGAAATCAACCATTCAGAGCAATATGGAATTTCCCAAAGTTATCAAATGTGATATTGACCCAACGGTTTTCTGGGCATACCCCAAGGAGTCTAAGAAGGAAAGGACCATGTAAAAATGTTTTGAGCCCTGTTTGTAGTGGCTGAAGCTGGAAACTGGGGCTGCCATAATGGGAGGGTTTAAATTGTGGTATTGAATATTTGGAATATTATTGTTCGAAATGACCAAGATGAATACAAGGTTGGAGAATTTGAACTAATCTATGAAAGCAGAACCAGAATATTAAACATCAACAACGATACTGTATGAAGATTATTTGTGGGGTTTTTTGACGAGACCTAATTCAGTTTCAATTGATCAATGAGGACGAAGACTACACCCAAAGAAAAAACACTGGGAAATGAATTAAATTTTTTTTTTTTTTCTTGGGTTACTTCTATTCTGAATCCAATTCCCCTTTGCAACAAGAAACTGTTTGGATCTGCACAACATTTATCTGGATATACTAAATATTCAAAATAGGGACTGTTCCCATCTAGGAGGGGTAGGGTGGGAGGCGGAACAGAAGTGAGTCAAGGGAAAGTTGTAAAAAAAATTACCCAGACGGTTCTTAATAAAAAGTTACATAAAAAAAAATTTCTTGGGTAAAGAAAGGGGAAAGTCAAAAAAAAAAAATCCACTGATCAACTCAAACAGATCCCTAAAGGAAAACCAAGGTGGGGGGCAGCTGGGTGGACAGTGAATGACACCAGCCCAAATCGGAGGACCTGAGTTCAAACACATCTGAATACTAACCTTCCTATTAGCCTGGGGCAATACCTAACCCCATTTTCTTGAGAAAACAAACCAATAAAAAACAAATAAATAAGAATATTATTCTTAATTTAAAAACCCAATCAAGAAAAGAATTTACAAAAACAAACAAAACAATTCAAAAACTGGGCACTTTAACTGAACAAGACCGATTCCACTACAGCAAAAAGGAAGGAATGGGGGGACCAAGATGGCGGAGAAGACACCGCGATTTCTAATCCTCTTCCCTTTTATCAATATTATATCGAGCCCCCAAAAAAAGGGGCTGCTACAAAAAAGATAAAAAGAACAACTCACCGCAAAAGAAAATTGGTCTCCAAAAAGGTTGTTCGGGGCCGGGGAGATGGGAACTGAGAGAAAAGGTTCAGGAGTCTCAAACCGAGGGTGAAGCCAAACTCAAAAAGGCGCCCCAACCCCAAATGGGCTTTTTCCTTGGGGCAGTTGGATCCTGCACCCAGGACGGCCGGTTAGCCTAATCTGCACAGTGGGGAGCTTGGGGCCGAGCTTTTCCAGGGCCGATTTGCATTGGGCAGGACACTGGGGCGGGTTGGTCTGCAGTCTCGCCAGCGCTAATACTCAAGTCCCAAGGCCCGGCTGGGCAGGACACTTTCCCTTAGTCTCAGCCCTGGGGGAATGTTCCTATCTAAAAGTTTGTGGTCGGCCAGTGGAAATCCACTTCCTGTTGGGGAAGGAAAAACTCTCCCGGGCCTCCCTACCTTGGAGCCGGTCGGTTTACATCTCCCCTCTTGCAGAGGGGTGGGCCCCCTCCTGGGAGACATACCCCTAAAGGCTTTAAAACAGAAAAAAGAAAAGAACCGGCTTCTATGAGAAAAGACAGGTCACAAACCTGAAGGACCTCAAACAGCAAAAATATAGCTGTTTTTTAATGTCTTCCAGAAGAGACCATTAAAAGTCTCAAAGGGTTAAGAAGATAAATGGGAAAAAGGAAAGAAACCACAAAAACAACAACTTCCTGAAATAAATTGGAAAAGTTAAAAATTAAAATGAGGGAAACAAATTGGTGAACGGGAAAAAATAAAAAAGAAAGGATTTTAAATTGGAAAAGACAAAGAACTCAAAAGAAAGTAGGATCTGTGAATTGGAAAAAAAATAATTCACTAAAAAAAAAATTAGTGAAATGGAAAAAATTCCCAGCCAAAACAATACATTCAAAACCAATTGGACATATAAAAAAAGTAAAAAAGCTAATGAAAAAATAATTTTTAAAAATTAGAACGAAAATTAAACTAATGATGCTTGAGACCAAAAGCAAACAAAAACAAAAAAATGACAAACTGGAAAAAACCAGTTATCTCTTGGACAGACTTGGAAAATAGATCTAGGAGAAATAATTGGATTTTGGCTTTCGAAAACACGGAAAAAAAGAGCCTAGATACTTTTTTACAAGAAATCATCAAAGAGAACTGAATTAATAGAATCAGAAGGTAAAATAGGATTGAAAAATTCATAACACCTTCAAAAAACCCAAAATAAAAACCCCAAGGAATATTGGGCCAAATTTCAGAACTATCAGATTAAGGAAAAAATTTTACAAACCCAAAAAAACCATTTAAATAGGGTGCCACAATAAGGATCACCCAAATCGGCTGCCTCTACATTAAAGGGCGAAGGGTGGAATTGATATTCGAGGCACAAGAACTTGGGTACCAGAATAAACACCAGCTTGGGCATTTTCTTCGGGAAGATGGAATTTAATGAACAAATAATTCCATTTGTTTCAAGAAAAAACCAAATAAAAAAAAGATCTCAACCATAGAATCAAGAGATCGAAAAGGTAAAAATAACTCTTAAATTGTATTTTGTTTTGGATTTACAAAAAATACATGTAAATTTGATTGTACTGATATAACAAAAAGAGAATAGAAAAGGGATGATGGAGAATAAAGGTGGGAAGGAGGGATAAAAAAGAAACCATCCCAAAAAGGCAAAAAGACACAACTGGGGAATTTAGAGGGGGAGAACTTTGAATCTTACCTCATCAGAGTTGCCCAAAAAAAAAAATAACTGACATTTGTTTTAGAAAATTCTTTCCTCATCATTAAAACGGGAGGAAAAGGAAAAGAAAGAAGTAATAAGGAAGGAAGGAAAAAGCCAAGGGGGGAGGAGGATTATAAAGAGGGTAACATTTAAACAAAGGGAAATAGGTTTAAAAGGAAAGAGGTTGGGAGGCAAGAATAAGTAAAGATAATCTGGGGGGTTATTAGGATGGCAGGAAATCAGTTTAATAATCAACCGAATGAATGGGATGAACTCCCCATAAAGAGGAGGCAGATAGCAGACTGGATCAAAAGTCAGAACCTACAATATTTGTTTACAAAAAACACATTTAAAGCAGGAGAACATAGGTAAAGTTAAAAGGGGACAAAATCTTTATGCTTTGGGAAGTCGCAGGGTAATTTTTCTCGATCAAACAAAAGCAAAAATTATCTAATTAAAAGAGATAAAAGGCTACATCCGTAAAGGGGACATAAACAACGAAGCAATAAATATTAAACATATACCAAAGATAGGCATCCAACTTTGGAAGAAGAGAGTTGCAAAAGAAATGAACAACAAAACTGTAAAGTGGAGATCTCAACCTTGCATCTCAAATTGACAAATCAAACCAAAAACAAATGAAAGAAAAAAGAAGTAAATAAATATTGAAAAATTAAATTATTTGGATCTTTGGAAAATTGAATGGAATGAAAGGAAAACTTTCTTCCAATTCATGGAACCTTTTAAAAATTAAATATTGGAAAAGACCTAAAATTAAATGCAAGAAAAGAAAAAAATGCCTTTTCAGATCCCGATGCAATAAAAACATTCAACAAAAGTTGGGGAAATGAAAAAAGATGAAACAAAAATCTCATCTTAAAGAATATTGGGTAACAGAAAAAATACAGTTAATAATTTCATAAGATAAGCAATGATGAACATCATAAAATTGTGGGAAGCCAAAAGCGGAATAAGAGGAATTTTATATCTGAAACATTGAAAAAAAAAGAAAGAAAGATTAAGAATTCAAAAAAAAACAAAAAAAAGACCAAATTAAAACCCCAATCAAATACTAAATTGGAAATTTAAAATTAAAAGGAGAAATTAAAAATTTGAAAGAAAAACTATTGAACAATTAATAAAACTAAAGTTGGTTCTATGAAAAAGCCAATAAAATAGATAAGCCTTGAAATTAGAAAAAGGAGGAGGAAAATGAAATTGTAGTCTTAAAAATGAAAAAGAACTTTCCAAATGAAAGGAAATTAGAAATAATAAGAGATTTGTCAACTTTTAATAAATTTGATAACCAGTAAATGGATAACCTAAAACATGACTTGACAGAGGGAAGTAACTTGAATAGTCCCATTCAGAAAAAAATAGAACAGGAATTAAACAACCTAAAGAAAAAATCCCCAGGACAGATGGTTTAATGTGAATTTTCCAAACATTTAAAGAAAAGGTCTAATGCTATAAATTATTTGATAAAATGGGAATGAAGGGTCCTACCAAATTCCTTCTTAAACAGACTTTTATTAAACAGGTAGGCTGAAAAGAGAAAAATTATAACCAATCTCCCTTGAATATGATGCTAAAATCTTAAATAAGAATTAGCAAAAGATTCGAAAATCATCTCGGGATAATACACAGTCAAGAGGTTTTCCAGGAATGCAGGGCTGGTTCAATATTAGGAAAACTATCAATTAATTGGATATTAAAACCAAATTAACAAAACCATATGATCATCTCAAAGATGCAGAAAAGAGACAAAATCCAACATCCATTCCTATTCCTTGAGTATAAAAATGGACTTTCCTTAAAAAATCACAGCATCTATTTAAAACCATCATAAGCATCATATGTAAGGAGACAAACTGCAACCATTCCCAATAAGATCTGGGGAAACAGGTTGCCCCTTCACCGATATTTTATTGTATTAGAAACCTATATAAATAAGGCTGAAAAGTTAAAGGAATAAAATAGGCAATGAAAGAAATTATCCTTTTCAAAGACATGATGGTATACTTGAGAACCCAGATTCTGCTAAAAGTTTTAAAAAATAATCCCAACTTTGGTTGCTGGTTATAAAATAAAATAAGTCATCACATTCTTTTATCACTAACAAAATCAACAGTCAGAGTTACAAAGAATTCCATTTTAAAACCTACGAAATATAAAATATTTAGAATCTATCTGAAGGAAAATCAAAACTTTTGAGCAAAATTACAGACCACTTTTCACCAAAATTAAGTCTGATCTAAACAATTGGAAAAATAAATGCTCTTGGATGGGGAGCAAATATAAAAAATGACTATTACCTAAATTAATCTATTTATTTGCGCTTAAATCAGACTCCCAAAAAACTATTTTAATATAGAAAAAAAAAAAAAAAGTTCATATGGAAAACAAAAGGTCAAAATTTGGGGTTAAAAAAAAATCAAATGAATGGCAGCTGCCAGATCTAAAATTATATTATAAAGCAGCGTTACCAAAACTAGGTATTGCTAAGGAATAGATTATTGATCAGTGGAATAATTATTCAAGGGAAAAACAGTCAACAAATTAGCAACCAGTCTTTGAAAACCCAAAGCCCCAGCTTTTGGGATAAGAACACTGTTTGATAAAAATTGCTGGGAAAATTGGAAACTAATATGGCGAAACTAGGCAGTCCTTAACCCGTACACCAAGAAGGGTCAAAAATGGGTTAACCTAGGCATAAAAAATAAATTATTAATAAATTAGAACACAGGAGGTTTACCTCTCAGACCCTTGGAAGGGGAAGGTTTTAAAAGAACTGAAATTCTGATCACAAAAGAAAATTTGATTATCCAAATGGTTTTGCAAACAAAACAATCAGACAAGATTAGAAGGAAAGCAAAAACTGGGAAAATTTTTAAGCAAAGTTCAAAAGGAATTTCCAAAATTTATGAAATTAACCTAATTTATAAAATAACCATTCTCCAATTGAAAAATGGTAAAGGATTGAACAGACAATTCTCAGATGAAGAAATTGAAACTATTTCGTCAATGAAAAGATTCCAAGTATTATTAATCAGAAATAAATTAAGACAACTCTAAAATCCCTACACACCTGTCAGATTTAAGTGGGAAAAAAAATGATTGTTGGGGGGATGGGAAAACTGGGGACATTGATACATTGTTGGTGGGTTTGAACAATCACCATTTTGGAAGAGTTTGGAACTATGTCAAAAATTTCAAACGTTCCCACCCGGTTTACTACTGGCTTATATCCCAAAGAGTTATAAAGAAGGAAAGGACCGTGACGAATGTTTTTGGGGCAGCCCTTTTGTAGGGTTTTAAAAACTGAAACTGAATGGATGTCCATAGTTGGAATGGCTGAATAAATTGTTATGAATATTATGGAAATTTTTCTTGGAAAGGCCAAAGGGATGATTTCAGAAAGGCCTGGAGAGACTTACATGAACTGATGCTGAGTGAAAAGAGCAGGACCAGGAGATCAGTATACTTCAACAACAATACTATGATAAGTTCTGATGGACCAGGCCATCCTCAACAAATCCAAATCATTTCCAATGGAACAGTAATAATAACCAATATGCCCAGAAAAAGAACTCGGGATGACAAAAACTATTACATTAAATTCAATCCCTTTTTATACACCTGCATTTTGATTTTTCAAAGCTAATTGTACAATATTTAAGTTGATTCTTTTGTACACCAAAATAACTTTGTCATGTATATTTTTGTATCTAATTTATATTTTAATATATTTAATATCTCATCATCCTGCCATCTAGGGAGGGGGTGGGGGTAAGATTAAAAATTGGAACAAGGGGAAATTTAAATTTAAATTACCTGCTATATCCTGTAAATAAAGGTATTAAATAAAAAATAAATAAAAAAAAATAAAAGCATCATTTACAATATAGAGGAACCTCTAATTTTAAAAATCGCCTTCCCAGTTGATAAATGGTCAAGGAGGGAACGAAAATTTTCAATGAGGAAATGAAACTTTTCTTCAATGAAAAGAACCAAATCCTCTGATCAGAGAAATGTAAATTAAGACAACCTGAGAACCACTACATACCGTCAGATTGCAAGATGGGAAAAAAAATTGATGAATGTTGGAGGGATGGGAAACTGGGACACTGTCTTGTTGGTGAAAAGAATCCAGCCATTCTGGGAGCAACTGGGTTACAAAAGTTATCAAACGGCATATCCTTTGATCAATTCCCTTACTGGGCAGATCCCAAAGAGATACTAAAGAAGGGAAAGGGACCTGTTTGCCAAATGCTTGGCAGCCCTGTTTGGTTTAAAACTGGGGAATGGTTGCCCCAACTGGAGAATGGTTGGTTTTGGTATTGAATGTGATGGAAATTATTGTTCTGTAAAAATAAAGAAAGATAAATACAAGGAGGTTGGGAGACTTGCATGAATGTCTGAGGAAATGGAGGACCAGGGTCATTATACACTTCAACAACGTCTGAAGAGGATGTTTCTGATGGAAGTGGATTTCGAAAAAGAAGCTCTAATTCAGTTCAATTGATCAAGTGGACAAAAGCTACACCCAAAGAAGAACACTGGCAAATAGGGTAAACTGTTTGATTTTTGTTTCTCTTCCAGGTTATTTTTACCTTCTGAATCCAATTCTCCCTGTTCAACAAAGAGAACTTTCGGCCCTCGACATATATTGTATCTAGGATATGCAAAAAATTTATGGACCTGCCACGGGGGGGGTGGAGGGAGATGGGGAAAAGTCAGAACAGAAGGAGTGCAAGGGATAATGTTGTAAAATTACCCAGGCATATTTCATCAATAAAAGTTACAATTTTAAAAATAAATAAATAAAAATAAAGGTATAACGGTTAAAATATATATATAAAAAAATTTTCTGAAATGGAAATTTATTTATTAAGAATTCTTCCTGATTTTTTTTGGGCACATAAAATTTTTGGTTTCTTTTCTTTTTTCTATTTATTTTTTTTCTACTGAGTTTTAATTAAATATTTTAAAATGTAAATTAAAAAAAAATATTAGCACACTGGAATGGCCATTTAAAGTCTCCCTTAAGGTTTACTGGGTAATGGCTTTTAAACTTAGCAAGAAGTTTTGGCAATTATCATCAAAACCCTGTTTGATTCTATAATCCGTCAGATGACACAGCAACTTGCTGTGGGCTCCAGGAAAGTGAATAATCTCCTGTTCAAAGTGCAAGGAATAACAAAGGCCCTGGGATAGTGGAAACATCTCAACCCAGTGGGGAGAACAAAGGAAAGAGACTGGGAGAGGTCCTTGGAACGAAGACCTCCCCAAGATCCTTGGCAAATGATCCTGGAGGCTGAGGGATAGAAGCCCACAAATGCCAGTAAAGAATGTCTTAATTGTAGTCTGAGGAATTCTTTTGTGGACTTGGGAAGGGCAAAATGTTCAGGACCCCCAACTTTCAAGGTAGGATCCATTTAAACCTTTAAATTCAAAATACATAAGCAAACCTTTGGGACAGACACCACCACTTCTGGTTTTTTCTAAGGCCATAAACATTTTGAGAGGAAAAAGACATAAACACCCCCAAGCCTTCCAGCAAAACAGTCCCTTAAGGGGAAACAACTTCCACTTGAAGGTGGCCCTCAAGGCTGTAAAATTTTAAGCAATAAAATTTAAAAATAGTCTTTTATCTAAGCCCGTTTAATAAGTGTCCAGTGCCAGGCCTTAAGCCTCTGGAAAAGGGTTTGGAAAACTGAGAGTGTCCATTTGGGTGTAATCAAGAAGTTCGGTGTTTCCTGAATGAAGCAGTGCAGGTAGATTTAAAGGAGAAATGTTAAGACACTGTGTTTTTTCTTTTCAGCAAAAACCTCCCTTTAAGGGATGCCATGCTCGTAATGCCCAAACTTTTCAAAACTTTTACCTTTCCTTTCACCTATAAAGTCTAAGCAAAGGGGGTATGATATCTTCTTTTCCCACTGCCCATCTTGGGAACTTCCTAAAAACACATTCACAACCTTATTTTATTCATTCCTCCTCCTTCCCCAAAAATAAATTATCTGACCCCAAACCCGAAAGGCAACCAAAGTTTAAGGTTCTCTAGTTTGGGGCGCCTGTGGGTATGAACAAGGGAACATCCTTTTTTTTTTTTTTTTTTTGACTTCCCAATCTTGTCTGATAGTTTGTTTGTACAAAACCAGTTTTTATAATAAAATTTTCTTTTTAATAGTAATGATTCTAGTTCTCTTTGGTCAAAGCCTTCCCAAGGTCTGAGATTAAACCTTTCCTTGTTCCTCTAATTTATTAAATTTCATTCTTTATGCCTGGGTATGAACCCATTTGCCTTATCTTGGTGTATGGGTTAAGTATGGATCAAGCCTGTTCCCATGTTCCAATTTTCCCGCAATTTTATCAAACGTGTTCTTATCCCAAAAGCTGGGATCTTTGGGTTTTTAAAACAGGTTTTTATTTGTTGACTGTTTTTCTGAACCTCTCTTTCCACTGATCAACTAATCATTCCTTTAGAATCCAAATAGTTTTGGAACTGTCCTATATAATTTTAGTCTGGTCAGCAAACCATCATTTGATTTTTTTTCATTTTCCCTTGAAATTCTTGACCTTTTTTTTTTATGAACTTTGTTGTTATTTTTCTAGGTCATTAAATGTTTTTGGGAGTCTGTTGGTTTGTAAAAATGGTGTTTGGTAATTTGTCCTTTATTATATTTCTCGCCCTATCCAAAGAGATTTAATATTTTCAATTGGTTGTAGCAATTTGGGACACATCCTTTTAAGGACTATGTGTGAAAA
This sequence comes from Sarcophilus harrisii, assembly GCF_902635505.1. Lineage (NCBI taxonomy): Eukaryota > Metazoa > Chordata > Mammalia > Dasyuromorphia > Dasyuridae > Sarcophilus > Sarcophilus harrisii. The sequence continues at coordinate 54,232,920 of NC_045432.1, read as the reverse complement.
GAGTTTTTGGGTACATCAACTGACCAAAAATTTAATCTTCCTCCTTAGATGAAGAACCCAAAGGCAGTTCCTAGAAAGTCAGAGGCTGTCAACAGGGAACCTTTTTGTTTGCAAACCCCGTTTAACTGAACAAAACAAGGGCCCAGATCCAGTACCGGCTGGGGCAAAGGGGACTGAACAGGATCAGACACAATCTGTTCTTCAGGCTCTAATGCAAAGAAACAAACTGCTGGTCTTCCCAATGAGGGGGGAGGGATATGAGGAAGGGAGACAACTTGCAATTCAAAAAGGTTTTCAGTGAATTCGTTAAGGGACAGCTATGCTCATATTATGAGATTATATAGCAAAAGCACTTGATACACCTTAAAGCTAACCTTCACTGTTGGCTATTATTATGACACTTATTTTATCCCTTGCTTCTTACACTCCTCTGTAGCTATATCCATTACGTCTTTCCCATGTGTGAAAAGCATGGATCTTCACCCCTCAGATGATCCAGGAGAAGTGGGTCACCTACCGAGCTACAACACACCAAGGGACTGGGACTTACCATCCATGAAATGGAGACTGAGTCCTCTAATCCACTGCCCCCACCTTCAGCCTTGCTTCCCCATTTGAGGGTCCCACTGGCCATTCCTCGGCTCAAACCTCACTTCTAGCACTGAATACATAGTCCTGAAAAGGTCAGATAGGTGCTGACTGTGTCAGATCCAATAGGTTTTTTGCTTGACCCAAACTCACCACTTGATCAGGGGTGTTTATAAGGAAGGGTACTCACCACAAAAATGCAAAGGTCAGTGGGTAGAAACTTTTAGTCTGCAGAATTCCTCAATACCTGAAGTACAAAACAACCAAAAAATGATATAAGAAAATTGTCTTGAAGTGATAGAACTAAAGGGGAAAGTCGGAAAAAAAAATCCACTGATCAACTCAAACAGATCCTATAAGAAAAACACCCAAAAATATTGTTGTGGGGGCAGCTGAGTAGTACAGTGAATAGAGCACCAGTCCCGCAATCAGGAGGAACTCAGTTTAAACATGATTGGAGATACTGAACACTTCCTAGCTATGTAACCTGGGGCAAGTCACCTAACCCCAGTTTTCTTGAGCAAAACAAACCAATAAACACACAAATAAGAATATTATTCTTAATTTTGAAAACCCCAGATCAAAGAGAAAATTCTACAAGAAACAAACAATAACGATTCACATATACTGGAGCTATAATTTCAACTGAATAGGATAGATTACCAATTACACTAAAAGTGTAAGACTGGAGCAGAACTAAATATGATCTGCCTTTAAAAAGCAAAACTGTCAAAGAAATGGCAAATATAGAAATTACACTCCCCCAATTAGAATTAGGTGCAGAGAAGGAACTGACATAGAGGTATGTGGAGGAGGGCGGGTAGTAGTTCTGAAAACCTACTCATATTGACCATGTTAAATATGGAAAAATACATACATATATATGGATATGCATAAAAATATACATACATATGTATGTGTGTTTAAATATATATATATATATATATATACACACACACACACACACACACACACACACACACATATACATACACCCCATGAAGTATATACCATCCTCAAAATCTAGAAGTAAATAAGGGGAAGAAAATAGGGTAAGGTATGGTATAGAAAGTTGTTTAGATTAATGCAAATGGGATAATGTGTACCATACAGGGAAGAGGTTAAAGCGGGACGGAAATGGTGGGGAGGAGAGAAGATAAGGGAGAGAAGAAGGTAAGAGAGGCATCCATGGCAGGGAGGTGGTTAAGAAACTACAAGACAAAGCTAAGGAGTATAACTAAAGTAAAAGAGTTAGCAGAGAAAGGAAGACACATATATCTATATAACTAAATATATGTATACATATATGACTATATACACATTATAATAAGGATCAGAAGTACAATTTATTAGAAAGAAAAAATGAAGTAAATAACCATTGATTTTAAGACAAAGTCAAACTTGAACAATCAATTCAAAGAGAAATCTACGTCAGCAACATTAATAGCATACTAGATGTGTCTACATTTGTGTGAAAGCACATGTATGTCTGTATACATAAATGTAGGTAAACACATATAGATGTCTGTGTGGAAAAGAATATGTATATATTTATTGATATTCAGAACCCCCCCTTCCATATATACGTATATGTGTGTATTTATGTATAAGTTGGCATGTGCATGTCTATGCATAAAAATACCTGCACTTAACTGTTGCCTGCTCAGATGGAGGGAGGGGATGAAAGGGGCAAAAAAAAAAAAAGTAAAAAATGCACAACAGAGAACAAACCAATAACCTACAAGGAGGCAGAGATGGACAGTCATGAATATACTCTCTTCTATTATAAATATTTTCTAAAATGGAAATTTATTATATTATGAATCATTCCTGAGATTTTGCTAGGCTCATGACAGTGATTTCATTTTTTCTATTTTTTTTCTTATTTTGTATATGATTTTAAATAAATAATTTTTAAATGCAAAACAACAACAAAAGAAACAACTTTAGCATTCAGGAATAGGCTATAGGTTACTGGGTAGCATGAAGCTTTTTAAATTTAGCAAGAAGTGTGCTGCTGTGTGCAGGCGGCAAAGTATCCATCTCACTACTCCAAATGGGACTGAAATTCAAAGCCTGGGTCTCAACCATCTCATAACCTGATTGATCAAAGCTGTTTCTGGCAATTATCTTCAAAACCCTGTTTGATTTGATATAATCCAAGTACATAGCATGACACACAGTAGGTGTTGCTGTGGGCTGCAGGATAGTGAATAAGACCTCATGTCTGCTGATTCAAAGTGCAAGGAATAAGCAAAGGCCAATGTGAGATAGATAGGAAGCCGTCTCAACAAAAGGGAGGAGAACAAAAAGGAAAGAGACTGAGAGACCCTATTTGTCCAGACACAAGAAGACCTACCTTACAATGATCCTTGGAAGCAAGCACTAGATCCTGGAGGCCGAGGGGAGTCAGACGAAGCCCAAAAATGCACAGTAAAAAATGTCTGTAAAGTCTAGTCTGAGGAAGTTCTTTTGTGGACTTGGCAAGAGCAAGCCAAAAAATCGTTCAGGACCCTCAACTTTCAAGGTGAGACTCCTTTAAGTAGCTTTACAATTCAGAATTATACAGTCACCCATAGTACTTTTGGGACAGACACATACGACGCCGACGTGGATTTTTATTTAAAGGCCACAAACGTTTGCGAGAGGAAAAAGACAAAACCCACGAACTAACCCAAGCCTTCACAGCTTGCAAACAGTCCCTTAAGGATGAACTAACTTCTATCTGAAGGTAGTTCTCAAGGACTGTAAAAAATTCTGTAAGAACAATAAACAATTTAAGAAACAGTCTATTTATCTAATGCCACCTAGTTCAATAAGTGTCCAGTGACTCAGAAGTAACCTTCAAGCCTCTGTAGAAGGGGAGCTCTGGAAAACTGAGAAGTGTCCATGCTGGGTGTAACTCGAAGAAGTTACTGGCTAAAGTTTCCTGAATCAGAAGCAGTGCAGGTAGATCTGTAAAGAAAGGATTGAAATGTTAAGACACTGTAGTTTTCTTCTTTTTCAGCAATAAACCTCCCTTTAAGGGATGCCATGCTCTTTGTAATGCCCAAACTTATCTCAAAACTTTACCTTTCCTTTCACCTATAAAGTCTGAAGCTAAAAGTGAGGTGATGATATCTTCTTTTCCCCACTGCCCAACGCTATGGGGATCCTTCCTAAAAAACACATTCATTTCAACCTTATTTTATTCACATTCCTCCTCCCCTTCAGCACCAGTATAAGGCCTGTGAACCCCCAACTCCCCCTGACCCCCAGACCCGGAAAGGAGCTTGACATCCAGCAGTTTTGCAGAGTTCTCTAGTTATGGGGCTGCACTGTGAGGTATGAACGGAAGCCTTGACACATCCTTTTTAAAGGACTATGTGATAAAGAAGCCCAGCTGTTGGGTACATCTGGCTAATCTGACCAAACCATGTTGATCACATGCCTCCTTAGATGCCTGAAGACACCCAAGGCAGTTGCTAGAAAAGTCAGAGGCTGTCAACAGGAGAACCTACTTGTGTTTGCAAACCTCCTGGTTAACTAGCCAACAAAACAGACGGGCCTGCAGATCGCAGTACTGCAGCAGGATCAGGAGCGGCTGGGGCAAAGGGGGACTGAACAGGATCAGACACAATCTGTTCTCCAGGCTCAAACGCAAAGAATCAAACGGCTGGCCTTCCCATGAGTGGGTAGGGAAATGAAGGGAGACAACTTGTGATTTAAAAAGCTTTTCAATCAATGTTAAGGGACAGCTATGCTCATATTATGAGATTATACAGCAAAAGCACTTGGTACACCTTAAAGCTAACCTTCACTGTTGGCTATTATTATGACACTTATTTTATCCCTTGCTTCTTACACTCCTCTGTAGCTGTATCCATTAGGCCTTTCCCATCTGAAAAAGCATGGATCTTCATCCCCAGATGACCCAGGAGAAATAGGTCGCCTACCGAGCTACAACACACCAAGGGACTGGGACTTGCCATCCATCAAATGGAGACCAAGCCCTCTAATTCACTGCCCCCACCTTCAGCCTCGCTTCCCCATTTGAGGGTCCCACTGGCCATTCCTCGGATCAAACCCCACTTCCAGCACTGAACACATAAACCTGAAAAGGTCAGACAGGTGCTGACTGTGTCAGGAACACCCAGTAGGTCTTTTTGCTTGACCTAACCTCACCACTTCATCAGGTCTGTTTAAAAGCAAGGACACTTACCAGAAAAAGACAAAGTTCAGCAGATAGAAACTTTTGGTCTCCAAATTCCTCAATACCTGAAATACAAAACAATACCAGACCGATTCCGACATTAGAGTGAGACACTCAATGCAGTGGTAGAATTCTGAAGGGCTAGGAAATATTGTATGAGTCGATGAAGGCCAAACTGATGGGGGATGTTGCAGTCCCTGGAGATTACAATTCACTATTACCAGTGATGATCATCAAAGGGTTCTCAAAATCATATCCTATACTATTTTATTCAAAGTACAAAAAGTTACTTTTTAAGCATTCAATAGACTCCCAATAGGCCCTTTTCACAATCCTCAATTTTCAGTTTCACAATGACTGGTACTTTAGGCTTCTAGTCACCAAAATCTTTCCATTCTAGGAAATATATGTGTGTAAAAATGTATAGATGAGAAGGATGTATCCTTCTAGATAAAGTAAAGCAGAAACTACTGTTAAGTGTGCCTTAAGATCATAAAGACCCTTGATAATTAGGATTCAACTTCCAGAGACTATTCTCAGCATATCTCAGTCTTTTTTTTTTTAAGGAAGACAGTTCTGGTTCTATATGAAGACAAGAAAGGAGATAGATTACAATCCCACCCAGGACAGTAACAGGGCAGAGGAGTAGAGAAGATATTCATAAGGATTTTTCTGTCCTGAAACCCAACTAATGTTTGATTGGTATCTGTAATATATCTGTCTCACAGATGAAGTCACAGGCAGGATCCATATTGCGGAAGTCAGAATAAAATAAGCACCGTATTCGTGGTGCAGTGGTTATTTTGATATTTCTCTGAGCTGAATCAGTATTCAAGGACAATCAGAGAAATTAGTCCTGTTTCTATTAACTTGAAGGCTGAATATCCACAGTACCAAAATGGAATGACCGTGTTCTTCACTTTTATCCCTTGACAGAAGGATGTGGATCCCAATTCCATTAAAAATCTAATTAAATATGAAGCAAAAATGGAAATCGGGGAGAGAAAGAGAGACCTAATATATAAAAATATTAATAGCAGCACTTTTTTAAGACAGCAAAGAATTAAAAGCCAAGTAAACCCCCATCAATGAGTAAACAAACTGGTACATTAATGTACTGGAATATCACTATGCTGTAAGAAATATGAAGAATTTCAAAAAATATAGAAAGACTACATGAATAGAACCAGGTAAAACAATGCACACAATGACTATATAATGTAAACACAAAACACAAAGAAAATAAACAATGGATAATGACCAGATTTGACTATGGAAAAGAGATTTAAAAACGGACCTTCTATTTTTTACAGAGGACTCTGGACATGGAATACTGTATACCCTATCATACATGATAGTGTTGTTTGATTAGATGATAACACACAAGTTGTGGGACCCTGAGTAAATCACTTAGCCTCTGCTTCAGTTTCTTTATCTATAAAATGGGAGTGTTAATAGTATCTACCCCCTAGGCCTATTTTGAAAAACAAAGTAAAGTTCTTATATGCTGGCTTATAAGTGCTGAACACACGTTAGTTTTTTGTTCTGCTGAACTGCTTTTATTCTTTGTTCTATTGAAATCTTTATAAATAATAACAGAGAAAAACAACTTTGGAAGACTATGCAGTAAGAAATCATGATTCTAGAGGACCATTTAGCAATAGGTGGCATATAAATCCTACCTCAGAATCAGAGATGAAAATGATAACCATTCTCTACCACATAGGGAATTTTCTGACCTGGCCAATGTAGAAATTTGCTCGGATTAACACTGCATATTTGTTTTTTGGTTTTGCTTTTTTAAAAACTGTCTTAAGTTTATCAGAAATTTCTATGGATATCGACAATTATTTTTCTTAATAGTATTTTATATTTCCGAATATATGTCAAGATAGTTTTCAACATTAATTTTTCTAAAACTTTGTGTTCCAAATTTTTCTCACTCACTCCCTTACCTTTCCCCTTCCCCAAGGCAGCATGTAACCTAACATAGGTAAAATAGGTACAAACATTTTAAACACATTTCTCTATCTGTTATGCAAGTAAAATCAGGTCAAAGGCGGGGTGGCGGGGGAGGGGGGGTAAGGGGAGAATATAAGAAAGAAAAAATAAATAAAAGTTGAAAATATTGTGCTTCATTTCACATTCTATCTCCATAGTTTTCTCTCTAGATGTGGATGGCATTTTCTATTTCCTTGAATCACCAGAGATAATACATATGTGTTACAAGGATTTTTCAAATTATGAAATTGAGGATAATAGGGAAAATGGGAGAGAGAGAAAAATACTTGCTAAAAATAGATAATATACAAACCAGAAAAACTAGAAAAAGGGGGAGAGCTGAGTGTGAAGATAAAAATGGTTCCAAAAATTTTGAAGGAATCGAAGAAGAAACTCTACAAATGAGATTGTAAGTGAAATGAATGAAAAGTCACAAAAACATAAATTCCTCCAACTGACATAACAGGAAATAGACAGCTTAAATAAATCTATTTCCAAAAAAGAAATATGGCAAATAATTTATGAATTCGGTTTATCTGGGCTTACTGTGTTCAAAGATGAATTTTTCCTAATTTTTACAAGACAATTCTATTACATAAATTGTCTTAAAATATAGAAAATGGTGTTATAACAATCAATTTATTTTAATCAGGTAAATATTTTGGATTTTAAAATGAAAGACAACACTGAAAAAAACAGAAGATTGGCCCAAGCTCACTAACAATGATATGGAATATTAGCAAATAAAATATAAAAATACATCAAAAATTATTCACCATCATCAACAAGGGTTATTCCACAAATATGGATGGTTCACAGAGAAGAAATGTGAACAATATGTTGGGAAATGAAGGTGTGTTATTGAAACAAAATGTATTAATAAAAGATTTAAAACAAGTCCCAATACAATCTTTTAAAAAATAATCATATTGTTAAAGAGAATGACAATAATGAGATACAGCAAAAGCAGTAATCAGAGAAACAATAACACAGATAAGGCAAACCAATGAGAATGCAATTAAAAAAAAAACTAGAAAAAGAACAAACTAAAACTCCTCAATAAAACACCAAATTGGAAATTTTAACAAATTAAGGCGAGATTAATAAAATTGAGTGTAAGAAAACCCTGAATTAATAAATAAAACTAGGGCTTGGTTTTATGAAAAAATAAAAATAGATATAGCATTGGTTAATATGATTTAAAAAAAAATTAAATTAAAAATGAAAAGGGTGAAGATCCCACCAACAAAGAGCAAATCAAAGCAAATTTTTACCCAATTATATGTCAATAAATTTAGCAGTTTAAATGAAATGGAAGAGCATTTACAAATCCATAAAGTACCTAGATTAGAAGAGAAAATAAAGTATCTAAATAAATCTATTTTAGAAAAAGAAATTAACAGGCCATAAATGAACTTCCTAAGAAAAAAGCACCAAGACCAGATGGATTTACACATGAATTCTAAAGGCCAACTAATTCCAAAATTAAATAAATTATTTAGAATAATAGGCAAAGAAGAGGTCCTACTAAAATCCTTTTACAAAACATAATATGATATCTAAACCAGCAAGAGTAAAAAAAGAGAAAGAAAATTATAGATCAATTTCCTTCATGAATGCAAAAATCCTAAATAAAATACTAGCTATAAGATTAAAGCAACATACATAAAGATTGTAGATTGTGACCAAGTGAAATTACACCAGGAATTCAAAGATGGTTTAATACAAGGAAAACTAGTAATATAATTGATTATGAAAAAAGTAACAAAAATATCACGATTCTATCAATTGGTACAGAAAAGATTTTTTCTGTACAACATTCATTCCTATTAAAAACAACTTGAAAATACTGGTACAAATGGATTTTCCCTTAAATTGATAAGTTTACCTAAACCATCATCAAGCATTATTTGTAATAGGGATAAGCTAGAAGCCTTCCCAATAAAATCTAATTTGAAACAAGGATGCCCAATGTAAACAATATTATTCATTATTGTACTGGAAATCCTAGCAATAATAATTAGAGAAGGAAAAAAAAATAAAAGGAATCAGAATAGGAAATAAAGTAATATCATCTCTTTTTGCAGACAACATGATGATGTGCTTGGAAATTCCTAAAACCTCAACTGAAGTTAGTGTTTAATCTTAGTAAAGTATTAGTACATAAAGAAACCACATAAATCATTAGCATTTCTATGTTATCACTAACAAAACCTTGCATTGAGATAAATAGTAAGAGATACTTCACTTAAAATTACTCTACAGAGTATAAAATACCAGGGAGGGAGTATGCTTGCCAAAACAAATTCAGCAACTAAATTATTTTTAAAAATCTTTTTAAACAAATAAAATTAGATTTAAATAATTGGAGAAATATTGTTTATGGGTAGGCAGGGTCCATATAATAAAATTTACATATTTATTGCATATACATATAATTATATTTATTGTATTTATATAATATATATAAATAACATATATATAATTGTATTTATTATACATATACATAATACATATAATTTTAGCTAAATTAATCTATATCATCAATGCCATCCCAAATCTTTTTTAATTTAGTATAATAGAAATTAAACATTTTAAACCTCACAATGCTATCTACTGTTTATTCATAAATTTTCTACTTTCCTTCTAATCTTGCTACAAATAATAAATTAAACCAATGTATTCAAGATCAGAAGGAAAATAGAAAATGGAAGAAAAAATTTTATAGAGAACTTCTCAAATATATAATGAACTTTGTAAAATTGATAAGAATATGAGTGATTTCTCAGTGGATAAATGATCAAAGGATATAACAGGTAGTTTTCAAAAAACAGTATCAAACCAATTTAGTCACATCAAAAGACTCTAAATTACTAATGATTAGAGAAATGCAATTTGAAACAATCTTGAGATAACACCTATCAGACTGACTAAAATGAAAGAAGGGGAAAACAACAGGAACTGGAGATGTGGAAAAACTTGGACACTGTGAACTAATCTAACCATTTTGGAGAACAAGCTGGAATGATGCCCAAAGAATTATTAAACTGTCTATACCCTATACCCATCAATGTAACTATTAGGCTTGTTTCCAAAGATGATCAGAGAAAAAGGAAAATAACTTATATGTTCTGAAATATTTATACTAGCTCTCTTTTGTGATAGCAACTTATTGGAAATTGAGGGAATGCCCATCATTTGGAGAATGGCTGAATAAGTTGTGGTATATAGTTGTGATGGAATACTACTATAAGAAATGATGAGCTCATTGATTTTAGGAAAACATGTTAAGACGTACATAAAATAACGAAGAGCAAAACGAGCATCACCAAGAGAACATAGTATACAGTAACAGCAATTTTGTTTTAAGAACAATTTTGAATGATTAAGTCATTTTATGCCCAAATTAACTAAAAAGGACCTCAAAGGAATATGCTATCTGCCTCCAGACAAAGAACTGATAAACAGAAGTATAGATAGCATGGTTTTACATATATGTGTATATATATGGATATACACATACATAACTACCCCTATTTATGTCTAATGGTAGCCATTTCTAGGCAGGAGGGGGGGGAGGGAAGTGCACAGAAGAAAATAAAAAATGTAGAAGGAAGCATAGAAAGCAGAGTAGCTTTGAAAACTATGAATAGAACACTGTTGTGGCTTTTTGTTTTGTTTTGTTTTTTACAAAAAGTATGAAATATAAATTCACTATTTTAGAAAGTGAATTCTCTTTTAAGGTTGTGTAGGTTTACATGGAAATGTTCTTTCCCCCTGTAGCCTTTTATGTATTTAAGTTCAAAATGAATAATTTTTTTTTAATGATCAGAAAAATGTTTTTTACCCTATTGGCAGGCCCCAGTCATAAAACACTTGCTTCTCTGAATGTTCTTTCAGAATGCTATTTCTATAAGGGCTAAACTACCAGGAAGTTAGTTAATGTACTGTTTTTTCAAGTGGAATTTCCCTTTCCATCCTTACCCAGGGTTTTATTAGTAATAGGCTTGCTTATGACTTCTGTGGATTGCTTTTATATTCAACTTTGCTGAAGCCATTATTTAAATTTGTTTTTCAATTTACAAAGTATGCCATCATACTAACCAAAAAGAAATAATTTTGGCTGTACTTATTACTCCAATTTTTCTTGTTTTCATACTATAGTTTAGCATTTCTAATGTGTAATAGGAACAGGGACTGAGGAAACTAGACCTTTGAGTGTCAATAGCCTAGATCACTGATAAATTAAGGTATTTGCCCAAGGTCACAGAGATTGGGTATTTGAAGCAGAACTTAAACTCCATTCTTCCTGGCTCTGAGGCCAGCTTATGCTATCATTATGCTATTTCTTTAATGTTTAATAGTATAATAATTTCCAATATCAAAAATACTGGTGCAGACAGCAGGCATCTCAAGTTTAGGACATTTCCAGCGGTTCATTCTATCACAAATAATCTTCATTACTGCTTTTAGATAAATGGTCATATTTACCCAAGTTCTCATTTCTAAGGCATTTTGATTTTTTTTTAACATAAGCAGATATCTTATTTTGTCAAAAGTGAGGTGGTTTTTTTTGCAGTTACTGATAAAATCATGTAATTTTTACTATATTTTTAATATAATTTATTAGGTTATGATTTTTCATAACTATCTTTGCATGCCTAGCATAAATGTACGTTAATTATAATGAATCTTTTATTTTCTTATTGCTATAGTCTCTGTGCTAATTTTTTAAAAATGCTATAAGCATACTTATTAAAGATAGCATATTTCTTTCTGAAATTTACCCTTCCCTTGATTGGGTGTCAGGACCATATTTTTGAAAAGTTTGTTTATATAGAATTTAAGAATAATTTGTTCTTTAAATGTTTATTACAATTCACTTTCAAATCTGGTCTAGGATTTTTTTTTCTTTCTGATTTCACGAATAGCTTCAACAAACTCTGTTCCTGTTATATATTTTCTAACATTTCTTTTGTTAAATTAGCTTAATTTACATTTCCCTATTTATTCCTCCATTTTGCTGGGTATGATCATTTCAGGTTATTTTCTTTTTTTCTTCTCCAAGGTGGTTTCTCCCTCTCTTTTTGATCAAATTAACTATTAGTCTACAAGTCTTGTTATTCTTTTCTTTGAGGATAGAATGGCTAGTTATACCTACTAGAGCTGGTCTACAGCAAAGCTTTTTAAACTGTGGGCCCCAATGCCATATAGGTTCACAAAATTAAGACTTATTACCAGTAGTTTGCTCTGTATAACTATTTTATATACCAATATACATGAAGTCAAGTAAAAATTTCTTGGGTAAAAAGGGGATGGCAAGTGGAAAAAGATTAAGCCCTCCTCTATAGAACATGATAATTTTCCCTTTCCTATGATTCTTTTCAAAAAAGCTTCTATAGATCCAATTTCAAAAAGAGATAGCTAGATACCATATGTAAAAATCTAAAGGATATTTCCAGAAGTCCTGGAGTCCTTTCTCTAGGCAGAAATGCATTCAAATCATCCTTGCAATTTACCTTAACATAATACCTTCATACATGTTGACTGTGTACTAATATGGGTATAAAAATCTTACAAGAAAATGAAATATTAAATGCATCCTTTTCAAATCATAATGCAATAAAAATTATATTCAATAAAAGGCAGGGGAAACAGAGATTAAAAATTAATTGGAAACTAAATAATCCTAAAGAATGAGTGGGTAGGAGCAGTTAGATGATGCAGTAGGTGATGCAGTGGATAGAGCACCAGCCCTGAATTCAGGAGGACCTGAGTTCAAATTTGGTCTTAGACATTTAGCACTTCCTAGCTGTGTCAAGTCACTTAGCCCCAATTGCCTCAGGAAAAAAAAAAACAAAACAATGAGTAGGTCAAAGAACAAATCATAGAAAGTTTCTTTATAGAAAATAAAAACAAACCAAAAAAAAACTTCCCTTAGAGGAAAATTTATATCTCTAAACACTTATACCACTAAAACATAAAGAGCAGATCAATGAACACTAGGTTACTATGGTCATAAACAGCTGTGCCTTACGTATCTGATCTATTCCACAGGCCCATTACTTTATTTCTTATTCAGTATCAATTAGTTCTGATGATCACTATTTTGTATTAATATAGTTTGAGATCTAGTATTGCTAGGCCATTTTCCTATGTATTTTTTTCATTAATCCCATGGTATTCTTAAACTTTTCTTCTTCCAGATGAATTTAATTTTTTCCAGCTCTATGAAATTATTTTTTGATAGTTTGCTATGACACTACATAAGTAAATTAATTTAGGCGTAATTATTATTTTTATTGTATTAACGTGGCCTACCCTTGAGCAAAGTGTTTTATAATTATGTTCATATAATTCCTGGTTTGTCTTGGCAGGCAGACACCAAAATATTTTATATTGTCTGTAGTTACTTTAAATGGAATTTCTTTCTTTCTATCTCTTGCTGCTGGGTTGTTGGTGATATATGTGTATGTAAAGATATATAAATGCTGATGATTTATGTGGTTTTCTTTTATATCCTGCAAATTTGTTAAGTATTTCAAATAGATTTTTAATTGATTCTCTAAATATACTATTTTAACATCTGTAAATAGTGATAGCTTTGTTTCCTCATTGTATATTCTAATTCCTTCAATTTCTTTTTCTTCTTTTACTACTATGGCCAACATCTGTAGTACAATATTGGGAAGAATACACTTAGAAAATCCTAGACAATCGATTTTAAAACTAGTTTAAGTAATTAATCTTAGCAAAGTTACAGGATATAAAATAAACCCACATACATACATACACACAGTTTCTTTACTCAACTGACTGCTCTTCCTAAACTGTGGGACTCAGGATGGCACATAATACTACAGAGGTAGTCTCATCAGATCAGATAAGATAATCAATCAGATTATACTAATGTTACCTGAGAATTGGTTCATCTCACATAAACTCATCAACAGAGTCGGATCTCCAAATGCTTCTTTACAAATGCTGGTTGCCAAATTCCCATTAATCATTTTTGTTCTGTCACTTCCACAATAAAGATAATTCTTCTTGGCAGAAAAACAAGGAAATTATAATTGGTCACAAGTAATCTGTCTCTTCTTTGATAATCCTCTTACTGTCCCCCTCCCAAAGAGCTTAAAATAACCTTTTTTATTTTTATGGGACCATACCACAATCTTAAGTTCCTCTTTATTTACCTGTCCTTGACTCTGAGTTCTTGTTATAGAAATTTAATTCTTTCTGTCTTCACAAATTCTTTCTTGTAGGTTCCTATTTGTCCTAGGCTGACTTCAAAAGAAAAACTTAGCTCAAACAGATGATTTCCTGTAAAAATATAAATTACCCAAAATTTACTAAAAAATATTCTTTATTTCACTGACTGGTTCTGAAAGGAGGGAAGGGAAGAAATAGAGAGAGAAATTTAGAGGATGTAATAATAGCAATAACACTTATTTTTAAAATAGTATCTTATTTTCCCAAATGCTTGCAAAGATAATTTTCAACATTCGCCTTTGCAAAAACTTGTGTTCCAAAATTTTGGCTGACTTCTGCCCCTCCTCCCTCCCCAACACGGCAAGCAATCCAAACATGTGCAATTCTAAACATAAGCGTGATGATACTGCACAAGAAAAATCAGATCAAAAGGGGAAAAAACACAAGAAAGGAAAAAAACAAGCAAAAAAACAATAACAAAGTTGAAAATACTGTGCTTTGTTCCATATTCAGTCTCTATCGTCCTCTCTCTGGGTGCAGATGGCTGTTTCTATCACAAATCTATTGGAATTGCCTCGAAATGCCAAATTGAATAATATTTATTAAAAAAAAAAAAAGAAAGAAAGAAAAGAAACAGCCGATATGAAGAATTTACAATAAGGAGGGATGAATTGTTTGAAGTGCAATGGAGGAAAATAAACAGAATTTTTAAAAAAACAGTAACTAAAATAACCTAAATAAAAAACATTGCTGAATAATTAACAACAAATTAAATAATTTAACTATTAAATGGAATAATGATGACTAAAAGGACAGCCGAATTCTCCTTCAAAGTAATAATGAGAATTAGCCCAAGTAGAACACACAGATGAGAGCGCAAAAGAATCTTGGATGAATTCTCCACTGCCCCTCTCCCCACCCCACTTTCCAGAAGAAACTGAAGTCCATAACGGCCAGTTATAAAGCCTAAAACCAAGCCCATTCTCCGAATTCAAATTCTGCTTTCTTTATTCTATTGGACACTGTACGTATGATACAACAAGTTCTCAATGTGAGAAACTATAGATATAGGAAATTTTGGGTATTCTTTTCATGATTTTTTTTTTTACAATTAAAATGCATCTTTTTTATCTGCTTATTAATACATGTGCTTTATCTTTTCCCTTTAACCACCAGTAGCTAACTTTACTCCCAACCAGAGGCCATATTAATACAAAAGCCTGTACATAATTAACCCAAAGGCACAAAAAGACTCACCAAAAACTAAATATTTCATAATACGTTGAAGGGCCCTTTAATCCCACCATTCTTTCCCTTGATGGGCATTAAGGCTGATTAAAATCTTTCTACCAAGACTTTATTAAGGCAGGTAAACTCAACCGGACTCGACCTGACACTGAAAAGAGGTCAAGTCCCCAATGAGCCCAGGCAGGCTCAAACTCAGTAGGTCGTAAAAAAAAAAAAGATGGCCACAAACGAAGTTACAAATCAGAGAATCAAGGTAAGTGGAATTTCCTCTCCCTCCTGAAAAAAATCCACCCCCCCCAAGCCCAAATGCCCGGGGACATAGAACATTTTTTCTTGGAGAAAAAACCTTCTGGCCTACCTTGGCTGGTGAGGCCTGAAAGGCCACCAACCTCCTGGGCTGCCAAGCTCCCCAGCCCTGGAGTGCTGCGATTACCAGGTCAGGGTCAATCACAAGGCCTCATCCCCCACCCAGGAAGTTCCCCTCCTGCAGCCCGCTGAGCTAGTCTCAGGTCTTTGAGATGAAACCTCAGTGGTTCTCCTCTCCCTTCGCCCCCTCCTCTTCAGCTTTGGACAGGCCCTAAAGAGAAGAGCTATGAGGACGAAAGCAGCAGGGGATTGGGTGGAGGCAGGGGAAAAGAGATCTAAATGGCCATGAGTACTAGCTGGGTGGCCACTCTCAAAGGCCTTTTCCCTCTGGGTGCCCCTCCTCTTCCCATTCTAAACAAGGTGGATGGATGAACTGGTCTCCAAGGTGATCCGTAACTACTTTGGTCTCATCATCCCTCCCTCTCCTCCATTTCCCATCCCATCCTGGTCCAAACCCACCCAATTTTGTATTGCTGATATAAGAGGAGGCTGAACTGCCCCATTTTAGCTCTGATAACTTGAACACTTTGAATAAATCAAACAAGTTTCTTAATCAGTCTAAGACACCAGAGCAAAAATGGGCCAGTTCAACCCGTATTCTTAAATGTACATAAATTATATAAATTTAATTTTGTACATAAAGACATAACTTAAATGGATCACAGTGATGTCATTTTTGGTCTTCTTGGAGCATGAAGACCATAATCAGCCACAGGGATCCACACCTGATAGGAAGGGCAGTGGGAGCACATGGCCAGGGAAGATGAGCAGTCAGCTTTGCCATATAATGCATCCAGTTCCAAATTCCCTGCTCCTATGATTAAAGTAAGAAAGGTGAAGAAACATTAAAGTAGGTACTGATCTTCCATTTGGGAATCGGTTAGGGAAACTGAGGTAGGTAGCAGGTTAAGTGACTTGCCAGGGTCCCACAGTTAGTGTTGGGACAGGATTTGAAGTTGTCTTCTGACTCCAGGTTCTGTCCACGGCACAGCCTAGCTGCCTCCATTTGATACCATCCCATCCAATTCAAACAGGTAAGTGACGTTCCCTGGGATGTGCAGGTTAATAAATCGATAGATGTTACAGTGGATAGTCTAGACTTGGCAATCAGTGAGAACAGAGTTCAAATCCAAAATAGGATTAAGAAATAATTAAGCTGAAATCCGGCAAATCATTAACAGTCTCAATTTCCTTATCCATAAAATGGGGCAATCTTCACAGGGATTTTTGTACACAAAATGAGATAATTGCATAATGTGAACTGCAAGTTTTAAAGTTAATTTTCATTAAACAAGGCTTGGAGAGTTAACATTGACCCCTCTTGGTAGCAAGGACTATAATTGAGCTTAAAAGCAAAATATCTCAGACCTCAATACAAAAACTTTTTGAAAACTTGAGAAACTGAATAAGCCATTTCAGTCAGTTTTCTATGGCCACACTGATGACTACTAGGTCAGATAGCCCCCAAACCACCTCCTTATATATACCAACCAGGCTAGTCTCCAATATCAAAGTTGGGACTTGCCTTCATGCAACCCCAAGCCCTCATTGTCATTTAGGATTCAAGTCTAAAAAGGGCTTTTGTTATTGTCCCAGAAACATTTGTGGGGACACCTCCCATCACAACTCTCTCAAAAGGATACTGGAAACCATACAATTAAAGTCTCATTACCATTAAGACTACAGCCCTTCTTGAATAATGCAGTTTTTCCTGATTAAGTTTTATCAATCAGGTCAACCTTCTTCTAATTTCTCATAGATGGACAGTGATGTGAGGCGAGAACTATCACAGTGAAACTTAGGTATGGATGACTTAAAGTTTTAGAGAGCCCAATGGACTGCCAACAAACTAATTTCACTTTCTCTTAGAGGTGTTAAGGTTGCAGCTAGAGATGGCAAATCCTCCTTTTTTGTGGTAGAATAATCACTCCCACCCTCCTAGTTTCAAGTCAACTACTCCCACTAAATATCACCTTAAGGCCCCTGGAGTTCAGGGTTTGATTTTCAAGGTTTGCCTTAACAGATACTTCAAGAAAGATATATCAAAGACAGAGTCAATTTTTTTTAAATGCTGAAACAGTCAATACTTTTATTTTTATACACCACAAATACAAATATAAGCTGCATTTCTGCCCCCACTCTTCCTTTTTAAAGTGTTTCTTTTCAACAAAAAGTGGGAAGTCTTCTTTCATGTCTGGAAACTACCACTGGGGCAGTTTGCAAAAAAAAAAAAAAACCAAAAAAACAAAACAACTGCAAGCTAACAATCATGACAAAATGCTCTAGCTCTCTAAAAAAAAAAAAAGAGAACAAATTAAAACAATTCCGAAGCTTCACTTTACACTCAAGATTGAGAAAGATGAAAATGGTCACTGATGGGAGACTGTGGAAAGATAGGCACACTAATGCACTTTTGGTGGAGCTGTGAATTTTGTCCAACAGTTCTGAAAAATGATTTGGAATTACTCTAAAAAGTCACTAAAACACACATATCTTTGACTCGGCGATACCACTATTGGCATATAGCCCAAGAAGGGCAAAGATAGAGGGAAAGGTCCCATATATACAAAAATATCCATAGCAGCACTTTATGTAGTAGCAAAGAACTGCAAGCAAACGATACTCAATTCTAGAAACATCAAATGAACAACATATGGGATATGAAAGCAATGAAATATTATTGTGTTGTAAGAAATGAAGTCGGAGAAATTGGGAAAGACTCATATGGACTAACGGTAGAAGGAAAGTAAGCAGAAACAAGAAAACAATTTACACAACCACCACAATATAAAGGAACACAACACTGAGACTTCAAAACTCTGATCAATGCATTATGCAACTGTGACTTCAGAGGACTGGTAAAGTGTTTCCTTTCCTTTGGCAGAGAGGTGTTTTTAAACTATAGGTGAAAAGAAGGAGGAATAATTTTGAGAGATATCCAATGTGTAATTTTTTCACTGTGCTTATTTATCACAGGGAGGGATATACTAGGGGAGTAAGGGAAGGGAAATCAGGGGAAAGTAACAGTGATCAACATTTTAAAAGGAGAAGGAGGGGAAAAACAAACAAACAAACCCATGTCTGAGACCCAGCACCATGATGTTCTGGTGAAATAGAACAAAGAATAGAAA
Organism: Sarcophilus harrisii; assembly: GCF_902635505.1. Lineage (NCBI taxonomy): Eukaryota > Metazoa > Chordata > Mammalia > Dasyuromorphia > Dasyuridae > Sarcophilus > Sarcophilus harrisii. The sequence continues at coordinate 54,214,182 of NC_045432.1, read as the reverse complement.
ACTGAGAAATGGGTTTCTTTACATTTTTTTTTTGCTATTTTATCTGTCTGGTCTGGGCATTGCTGGGCGTGTGGGCACCATCATGGGATGAGGAAGGGGCCTCATCATTGGAGGACCAGGCATCATGGGCATATGGCCTCCCATGGGCATCCTCATGCCAGGAGGTGGCCCCACAGGCATCATTCCAGGAGGGGGGGGCCCCATCATGCTAGGGTGAGGAGGTGGGATCATAGGCCCTCCCAGTGGAGGAGCAGAAAACAGGTTGGGAGGAATTCTCCCTTGCTGAAACGCAGTAGTCGTTTTATCAATCAGGCTCTGGGCTTGCTCTTCCATCCATTTTTGATAATAGTCTCTCACGTTCTCTTTGTGCTTCCTTCCACTGCAGTGTGTCTTCCTCACAGATGGAGAATCATGGGTAAGATACGTATCACAGTAATCACAGTAGAACTTGGGCATGATTTCCCACGATGGTGCCTTGTTCCAAGGTATCTTCAGAACACGCTGGATGAGTTGCTTTTCCTCTTCACTTTTATCTCTTAAGGAGTCGTCCACATATAATGGTCAGGATGATCCTCTTATCTAATAAAACAAGGGGTCAAAGACAAGGGGGAAAAAAGACCCCATATGCCTAAATTAGTCAAAGCAACATTTTATCTTTGAGTGTTAATAAAAATTGAGTGACATAATAAATGCCCATCAATTGGAGAACACTGAAAAGAAGGAATTCAGGAAAAACAGAAAACAGAAACAGAAGTACTGCGGAATAAGGAAAATGCCACAATTAAAATAACAAATGCAAACAAAGCAAAAAGACACCTGACCCCCAATTACAACCACCAATCTAGGTCCCAAAGGATGGAAGAACCCATTTCCCTCTTTTCTAGTACAGATGGAGTGGCTACACAAAAGTAAAGTCTTACAGACTGACAGATGTAGTGGTCACTTTTGCTCAAAAGGAAACCTGAGTAACATTCTATGCATGCTTTCCAGAAAACAAGAAATTTATACATAGGCATTGCAGCTGTGCTCTAAGAAGGGGTCTAGCAGAAGGAAAGACCTCCCTGGTTTTCATTATATTAGAGAAATAATTACTCAAATTTAGTGAACTGCTCAAGGCCTGTAGGCAGTCTAACCTCATTTCTTCTATACCAAGTTTTATTAGAAATTTAGCATTAGCCATTAATATAAGCTACATTTTCTTAGTAACTATATACATTTAAATTATCTTCAATACATGCCAAACAATTTTACAATCAAATCTTTCTGCTAGTTCTGCTTTTATCATCTTGCCATATTTCATAAAGATCTTTCCATATTTTGGTTCTATCGTTTATGTCAGTCTGAATTGCATCTTTTTTTTTTTTTCCTAAATCCAGGGCTGCCTACGTATTTATTATTACCACCAATTCAGCCACTTACCTACTAGTTGTTTATTCTCTCTCCCAGTTTGGGTTTATTAAAATAGCAACAATATAATGCTATGAAAATCCCTGGACATATTTTGTTTTGACTATTTCCAGGATCTTTCTTTCCCCAGTAGCAAGAGTAATGGACCAAAAGTTGTAATTAATTTTTGAACTCGAGTCTAGAATGTTGCACATATCCTTTTGTGTCATTTGATCTGGACCAAAGCATTGACTGACCTGTCAAGATCTGTTTGAAGGACTCTTAGAAAAGTGACACCCCTCATAATAGCAAAGATTATAAAATTTGAAACAGACTGAGGAATAGCTAAACTGTGGTATCTGAATGTTAACTAAACTACTGCTTTGACGAAAGCAGCAAATAAGAGGAAATCAGACAAACCCAAGAGCCAGTGTAGCTGAAGTAGAAAGGTGGTGATAATTGGAATGCTTTGTATCTCTTCTATTTTCCTTTCTTTCATCCCTCTTCCCTTTTCAACATTCTATTTAACTATACCTTTATCCTTCTCCCTAAACTTATATGTATGTAATTTCTTCCTCAAATCCAACTCTCTATTAGGACATTAGACATCTAGGAATATTACAGAAAAAAAAAAATTCAAAAACATTCACATAAAGGGCTGAAGTAGAAGCTGGTAGCTTCCTACTTTGAGGCTTATTTGCTGTGCTCAGAGTCAATGTTCTTTAAAAGCAGAGATTGATTTTTATTTCTCTAGAAAAGTACCTAATACAAAACAGGTCACTTTTTTTTTTTTTTTTTTAATGGTATGGTCGCATACCTTTGTCCAGCTGTAAACTCCCTGGCATGTCACGGCCCTTTTCAAGAACAAACGAAACAATAAACAAAACCAAAAAACAACTCATAACATCCAAACTTACCCAGACAAAATGGGTCTCAGATCTTCAGACAGATACTCAGCAGGGATCCTAAAGGATACTCCACCTAACAGATAAAAACAGACTCAACATTATGGTAATAGGTGATATCTATATCAAGTTTAGCAATCCCTTCTTTCACCAGAATGAATCCCAGGAATTATACTGACAAAATGAGCAAAAAGCCACGGGACAGAAGTTTGGCAATACTAAATTTAGGGTTGGGGTGAGGTTTTCTATCCACAGAAATAAGCGGTCTAAACCAATACTTTTTTAGAGAGGAGAATGGTTCAAAGTTCCTTCCTCAATCTTTGCCCCCTCTCCCAAGCCTCTCGGTCTTTCATTTATTCATTCACATAAGCATCCATTAACCATCTACTATAATACAGACACTGGATTAAATAGTCTAGATAACAAAAACAAACAACCCCCAAAACAAAATAGCCCCGGCTCTCCTAAATATGGGAGGGAAAAGGAAATAAAGCAATTACAAGCACAGATAGATACAAAATACCGAAAGTAACTTTTTTTTTTTAAAGGAAGATTAAAGGCAATCAGGCTGAGCCTCTGATAGCAGATGGTGCTTCAACAAAGTGTGGAAGGAAAATACAAGACTGTACAAAGCAGAAGTGAAGAGGCAGTGGATTGTAGGCTTGAAACAGTTTTAGACCTAGAAGGCCCATTAGAGGTCACTGAGCTATGACCCCCTACTCTTAAGAAATTACTTGTTCAGGTTCACACAGGTGGTAGAGACCAGGTTCTGACTAAATCCAGTGACCTCTACTACAGTACCTGCTGTTTTCACAAGGGCCCTGAAATATGGAATTTATCACTTCCTCAAGCCTACATCGCTTTAGCTAGCTCTATCCCTTTATCATTCTATGGCTTTCTTTCCCTTTCACAAGCCAGGTTCTAGAAAAAGCTGTCTGTTCCACTTGCCTCCACTTAATTTTTCCACTTGTAATCTCAACCACTTGTAATCTAGTTTCTACCTTCATTACTTTATTGAAAGCAGAGATGCCAAAACCCACTTAACAAATTAGCTAAGGATGTAAGTCTGTATTTTGGCTTTATTCTCCCCTCCTATATAGATTAAGCTGGCAGCTGATGTAGAATCCCATCAGAAAAAGCCCAGATCGTTCAGTAACATTCTTGAACCAGCCTCTCTGTCCCAGTCCCCAATTACAATCTGGAACCAAAAAGGCAGGAACACCCCTAGCATACCTCGATACGAGAACGATCACTCCACTACAAAGGGAAGGCTGGGAAGCCATCTTGTAAACTGCAACTCAGGGCTCGGAGGACTGCAGTGCCCCTCCCCCTTCTAGCCCTCCAGGAGACTAGACCAGAAATACATTTCAGTTGGACCTATGAGTTTAGCATCTACCTTTTCTCCTTTTCCTTTCTTTAAGGCAGACTCTTAGAACATAATCATTCACTCGGAAAGAACCTGACAACCAAGGGTAGAAAATGAAATGAGAGAAACTGATCAATGTAACTGACCACATTTCCTTATTTGAAAACTCCAGAGACCCCACAAAATGGTGCCTTGAACGGCCGTAACTGAATTACTCACGCCAGCCAATTTTAATTTGTTTGGCGCTTTATTTTTTACAACGTTTCTCCTGACAATATAATTTTATAGAAAAGGAAGCCGAGGCTGATAGAAGCCATGTGGAGCGAGCCAAAAGCTGCGGGAAAAACCAGACTGTGTCTAGTGATTCTGCCTTCAAATCCTGCTGCGGGAGAAAAAACAAAATTGATCGGCCAGTATTTCCTAAGCGTCCACTCCGTGTGAGGAGCAAAAAGGAGAATGTGAGGGGTACAGTGTCACAGTATCAAACAAAAGGGGAAGGAGCGTGGGGAACGGGAAGAGACCTGCCATCAACGAAGATTACAAATCATTCAAGTCCAGGGCTTAGGGGCCATCTTTCCCAAGCCCTTCATTTTTACAGAGAAAGAAGTTAAGGCCCAAGGAGGTCACGGACTCATTCAAGGTCACGTAAACAGGGTAAGAAGTAGCAAGGGCCAAATCTGAAGCCAGATCCACGGATTTTATTACCCCTTCTTACCGTAAACTGCAAAGGTTTTTTTCTTTTTTCGGGGTGAGGAGTACGGGGGGATATATAAACGGGGATTCGAAAATAGGAAGATCGGCAGTCAAAGGTCTTGTTTGAGAAAAAAAAAAAAGGTGAAAGGTGCTCGGAGTATAGAGAAAGAAAAGACAAAGACAGGGGGTGGCAAGGGTGAGCGCCGGAGCGAGCGCCATGCGGAGCCGCTCGGATTGCCGCAATGGACGCCACAAAGCACCACCCGGTCCGTACCCCTCACCCCCCACCCCTTCCTTTCCCCTCTTTCTCTCCCTCCCTCCCCTCTTTCTCTTCGGACACGGGAGAAATAGGGCTAAGAGAAGAGAATCTCCGTGGAGAGGTAGCGACGGTCTCTAGAAGCTCTTCGCCAAGTCCGCACTTACCCCAGCAACGAACTCACGAGGGCACACCGCTGCTGACTGCTCGAAGCGCCGGGCCGACCGTGGGAGGGACAGGGGGAGAGAAAAGGAGCCGGGGACCGGGGGAAAGGGAGGGAGAGAGAGCGAGAGAAACGGAGAGAGGACCAGCGACCAACCGCGCCCAGTTCGCTCTCGGAGGGGAGGGCCGCAACTGAGAGACTTCCGTCAGCGCGCAAGTCAATGCGCAAGTCCCCAATCGGTCGTTTTTTAAACTCAGAGGGTGAGGCCCGAAGAGATAATGAGGGGGCGGGCCTCATTGGGGGCGGAGAAGTAAGAAAATGAGTACGGGAGGGGGAGGAGGAAAAGAAAGTAGGGAGCTAACCTTCAACTTCTGGGAAAGCAATCTTTTATTTATAGGTTCATTTCCCCTGTAAGGTCCTAGGGCACCCTAGGATTGTCCCTTGGAAAGATCTGTAGAGACCATCTTGTGTGATCACTGATTTTATAGATGACAAAATGACTTCCGAGGAGAAAGTAAGGAGCTGGAAATGGCTTTTGGAAGGATTACCTTTTGGTAATCACACCCCACTCCTTTGTATACTGGAGGAAACTGGCCCGGGGGAGGGCAGCAACCTCACGCTTAGTAGGTGCTTAATAAATGTTAAATGAATCAATCTATAGGATCCCAGGCTTATGAACCCAAAGAATCTTTAGAAATTACCTTTCGCAATCCTTTTTTGAGGGAAACGAAATCTAAAATCATATATATATATATATGCAGGTCTACATATTTGTGTGTGTATTTTTATTTATTGTATTGGCATGGCCCAATCACAAGGAGGGAATTTCCAAATATTCTTCACCTTTTATTACCGTAGAGTGTTTTGTAGTTATATTGATATAAATATTGTAACTTGGTAATTTAACTCCCAAATCATGTGGGAATTTTATAGTTATTTCCTACATTTAGTGGAAATTGCACAAATGTAAAATTAGTGAACCTGTACTTTCAGGAGTATGGGGCTAGCAAATGGAAGGGTCATTATAGATATCTCCAACAGCTTCATTTTATAGATTAGAAAACAGGTACTGAGAAATACAACAATTTATAGTATTGTAGAACTTTGAGCTGGTACTTTCTTCTGTCTCATTTTTTCAAATGGGAAACTGAGACTTAAAGAGGATAAGCGACTGCCTAAGAATGGCAAAAGACAGTCCCTATGCTTAAAGAATTCACTAACTTATACAATATGTGAAAAACTATGTACAAACAAGCTATTTACTGAATAAATTGGAGATAAACAGGGGCAAAACACTAGAATTAAAAGAGATCTGGGGAAACTCTCTGTAGAAGAGAAACCAGGAAAGCCTGGAGGCAAATCCAGTGCCTTTTCTCAATCCTCATACTTCTTAACCTCTCTACAATCTTTGACACAATTTAAAAACTGCTTTCCTTAATACTGTCTTCTCTCTAGAGTTCCACTCCAACCTGATTCTCTTTCTGACCAATCCTTCTCAGTATTCTTTACTGGATCTTCTTCCACATCATGCCTGTACACAGAGCTCTATCCTGGGCCTCTTTCTCTGTTCCCTCCATATTTGCACTTGGTGACTCATCAGTTCCCCTGGATTCAATGATCATCTCTTATGCTGATGATTCTCAAATCTACTCATCATTATCAACATCACCACTAATTACTTGTGAGACATCTGGAACTGGATGTCCAGTAGACCTCTTAAATTTAATACATCCAAAAACTGAACTCCTTATATTTTCCTCAAAACCCTCCTTCCCTCCTACTCCTTATTACTGTAGAGGACACTCTCCTTCCATCCCCCTTGCTCACATTTAGTATTCATCTTCTACTCTGCATTCTCTCTCACCCAGGGGTATGGTGGTAAATGTTTAATAATAGGCTCTGGGACAGGGTCGAGTGGGGTATGTGTTTTCTTAAAACTATTTTTAAAGTTTTGTCTTCAATTCTAACATTTTATCCATCACTTAAAGTCTAGAAAATTAACAAAACAAGTCAAGTCCTGATTTGTAGTATTTGTCAGTTTAGTTTCTGAGATATGAATGCTTACATTGCCTCAGTACACCCCTGAATCTTACACCCCCCCCCCATATCCAGTTTCTTGCCAAGGTCTGTTGATTTTCCCTTCCTAATGTCTCTTGTCTACATGACTTACTTTCTTATGAAACTGCCCCAACTCTGGTGCAAGCCCTCATCGCCTCCTGCCTTGATTATTTCAATTGCTGCTGCTGGGTCAGCCGGCCTCAAGTCTCTCCCCACTCCTATCCATATATTCAACAATCAAAGTAATCTCTGAAATAGCTCCTCCTTTCCCAAGGTTGCAACTTGATTTAATTAAAAAATTAAAAAAAAAAAAAGTAACCTGGTCTGATGGTTTTTAGATACATTGTTTCCATCGTACCATCTTGTGGCTACGAAAACTGTAAAAAGTTAATAAGGTCTCCAGGGATCGGGTGGCTTAGCAACAAGCATATAGGTCTGGAAGAGGGATGGAGAGGATACCCCTAGGTACCAAACAGCTACTGGACATTTCCTCCTGGCCCAGTATTGTGATAAATCACGGACTCCCCTTCATCTTCCCTACTCCCTCCCTCTTTCCATCCCTGGGTTCCCTCCAAAAAGCTGTATGCGAGTATACCACCGAGATGCTGAGACGTAGAGAAGAACGGGAAGTTCTCCGGAGAGAGCCATCTGACTTCCTGTCGCTCCTCGGCCAGCGCGCGCGCGGGCTTTTCTTACCGAGTTATCTGTTTCAGATCTTTGCTGAATGCGGTTGTCTGGGAGTCAGGGGCTGATGGCCCCGAGACCCCAGGGTCCGGATCATGTCCCAAGACCTCTTCCTGTTCCAAGGAGCGACTTTTCCAGCGAACCAGGTGGGGCTAAGCTTGTCTGCTCCCGGACAAGCGGGTGAAAAAGCTTCCAAACTACTCCCCTGAGCAACATCAGGAGAGTTCCTGAAATCCCAAAGCTTCACAACCACCCCCCAAATCCATAGAAGGAGCTCTAGAGAGGCTCCGTGATGTGTTCGTTCCAGTTCTATCAGCCAGAGTGAAATTAGTGACTTGCATTTTGTTAGCCTTGTTAAACACCTGCAAGATCCAGGACCACAGGTCTGGAGCTGGAAGGGATTTAGAGGGCCACTAGACTGAAGCCTTCTCTTTTTCAAAGGTGGGAACTAAGGCCCAGAGAAGTGACTTACTCGATATCCCAAACATGAAAAGTGTCAGAAGTGGGACTTGGTCCTCTGTTTCCAGATTCCTTATTAAACCTCATTTTCAAATTGGTGAAACATTTTCTTATGCATTGGGAACTGCCTTACAAACAATAAGGGAGAGGAGGGATAAATTGAAGGCTTCTCTAAATGAAAAAATGTGGACCTAGGTTCAGGCACTGGTTTTATTAAATGTTTTCTGTAAAATGATGAAGTTACATACTTAGACTACAAAGATTAAAATGGAAAAATTGTTCCTTATTCTCTAGGAGTTTATATTCCACTGGGGGAAACACAATATAAATAGAGGGAAGAGGGAGAGAGTACTGGGGTAGGGTCATGAAAATCTTCCTTAGGAGGTACACTTGAACTAAGCCTTGAAGGAAGCTAAAGTTTCAAAGAAGGAGGGCTTTATTAGGTGATGGTGTCAGATTCTTCAAGTAGAATTTCTCTACTTCCTCCACAGGTCAACACAGCCAGCATTAGCACCTACTATGTGCCAGCCACTTATAAAAAATACTATTTATTATCTTGTGGTAATCTGTCTTTTTATACTCATCTTAAGCTTTGTAAGGTGAGATGATCAAGTATCCCAGGAAATTGTTTTTTGGTAATATGTATTGTTTCATTCTTTGTATTTCTATTCCCAGCACTTGACAGATGCTTGTCTGCTGCTTGATTTGATTGATTGATTCATTCATTTTTGTCTTGAGCGCATGATGAAATTAATGGCCACCCATTTTTTGTTTTTTCATAGGAGAAGCTGAGTCATCCTTCCATTTAGCTGTATGAAAAAACCAAACCAAAAAAAAAAAAAAACCCAACATCATCTAACTTCATTCGTAGCAAGAATTGTCAAATGAGGTAATATTTGTAAAGTGCTTAGCACAGTTCCTGGCACATGGTAGGTACTTAATAAATGCTTGCTTTCTTCTCCTCCCACCGAGAATGGCAATATAGATCAGCTTCAGTAGTGTGTCATTAGACAAAAAGTCATGCATTAAGAGTGCCAATTGTGGGACAGCTAGGTGGCACAGTGGATAGAACACCAGCCCTGAAGTCAGGAAGACCTGAGTTTGAATCTGGTCTCAGATACTTAACACTTCCTGGCTGTGTGACCCTGGGGAAGTCACTTAACCCCAGTTGCCCCAGCCAAAAAAAAAAAAGGTGCCAATTGTTAACTTGTGTTATCCTCCCCAAGAACTGTGTGGTTCTTGGCACCTTCTGCCCCTTTTTCTGCCAATCTATAACTTTGTCAGGGGGCCCAAGCCTACTAAGGAATTTTGTCTTTTTCATGTCTTAAAACATTCAATATTCAGTGGCCAATCTGCACACGATGAGTCTTTCTACACCTAGCTAAATTAATCCTTGTATAAGAGATACATTCTGGAGCCAGAATTTTCTTAGAATCCAGTTTCTTAGAATATACTTCATTGGTATAGCTTTGGGAAACCCTTGATCCCTTCCATGCTGCAATATGGTCAGATCCAAAGTATCCAGAAAAAGAAATCTAAATGACCTTGGAGCCAAGATAGACTATTCCCAGAATATAACTAGTACAGTAGATATTGTCCTAGTAATCATGGGACCGATAAATAATATGGTAGGTATCAGCAGAAATGTTACTGAAAACAAAAATTGAAAATATTATCTTACCTTCATCTATGAAACTAAGATGTGGCCACATCTGTAATACATTTTAAAAAATAAAGTGTTTTATTGATGCTTTTAAAAATCTCCTTATCACTTCCTAGTGACTTTCTCCCCATCTCCTTCCAACATAACCCTCCCTTATAACAAAGAAATATATACTTAAGCAAGACAAATAGACACTTTGGATATTTTGTATGGTGTGTACTTTAGGAAACACAATTTTCACTGAAGCTCAGAATGACAGAAGTGAATGTAGAACAAACAAGAACTAAAATGAATGAAGGCATTTAGCATTAAATTCCACTTGCGTAGCTCTTGATTTGTTGAGGCTGGCGAACTATTTATTTTATAAAAGCTAAAGGGAATCTTTTTTCTAAAAATTTTTCTTGGAAACTCAGAACTTAACAGTATTATTGAACTATTTCTTTAATGTATGCTAACATCTGAACATACTCTGAATTTACCTTAAATCACTCTTTTATTCTAGATGCAGCAAAAATATAGTGACATTTCAGGATGAGCAGGAGAAAGGTTTGGTGTAACCCCTGAGTCAAAGCCTTGAACCAAAGGGATTTTAGTCTAAATGCTTCTACTTTCAATTTGAAGTTTGAACTTCAAATCCTTTCAGTCACTTGGTATTGTGGCCCACACAACACAAACGGGCTAGTGGCAGTTGAAAATGAAGAGACTGGGTTGCTGATAATTCAACAGAGCCATTTATTGTTTATATGTTGTTTATAGATCTTAAAATAATGTTACTATGAAAAACATCATTCTGTAACCAACCCTGGTTTCTGTTTTCTATGGTCTAACTCTCTGAAGCATAGTGTTAGTTTCTAGGGACTCAATCTTATTTAAAGTGCACAATACCCCAGTAATTGTGCCAGGACCTTATGTTTTCTCATGATTTCAAGCTTAAATGCGCTCTTGATTAATCTTAGGAGGAGAGGAGCATGCCAGTTTCTAAAATTTCTAGCTTCCTGGGAGTTTTCTACAACTTGGAAAATCATCCTTTTTTGTCAGTCAGGCAATTAATATTTATTGATTGAGCACCTATTAGATAGATGCTGCAGTGGATAGAGTTCTGGGCCCGAAGTCAGGAAGACTCATCTTCCTTGAATTCAAATTTGGCTTCAGACACTACCTAGCGGTATGACCCTAGGCAAGTCACTTAACCCTATTTACCTCAGTTTCCTTGTCTGTAAAATGAGCTAGAGAAGGGAATGGCAAGCCACCGGAATATCTTTGCCAAGAAAACCCCAAATGAGCTCATGAAGAGTCAGTTATAACTTAATAACAACCACTATGTGCCAAGCCTTGAGCTGAGCCCCAGGGATACAAAAGACAGCCCTGCCCTAGAAGAGCTCTCAATCTAATGAGGAGCTCTGGCTCTTCCGGTTCTCTACTTCTCTGCTTCTGTTTCTATTCCTGGCTTTATTTCTCTCACTCTCCTTTCTCCTTGAGAGTTACACGGATTTATTAGCTTATAGTAGCCCTTAAAGTATATTCACTTTTCTATCTCCCTTGTATTCACATTCTAAAATAAATAGAAATATGTCTGGTGATGTGTGAATTTGAGAAGACAACAGGGGAAAAGAATAGGCAAAGGGAATGGAAGGTAGTGATATTTGCAGCTTCTTTTGGGGACTTTAAGCACTTTTGATATAGGTGAGAGTTTCTTGGAATCTTGACCTCCCCCTTCAGGATTCTGTGCATGGATTTCAGGGGTCTCTGATCTTAGATGGGTGGGGATGTAGTGCCGGAGAAACTGAGGCAGGAGAGAGATTAGAGAGTTTCCAATAGTTTATTAATTGGAGAGTATAATTGACTGGACAGGACTCTCGTCTCAAATTATCCAGTCAGATTAAGATATACTGGGACCAAGGAAACCATGTTGGTCCCAGGGCTGTCATCTCAAAGAATCTAGCAAAGAATAGTTATATCTCAGGACCTTAAATATTCTCTAAAGACAAAGGACCCAAAAAAGGCGGGAAGGCTTCTGTCAGGTTGGGCCGAGACCATAACTCCTAAAAGCCCAGAGACAGGATGTCTGAATACCCAGAGATAAAGATGTCAGTGAGGTATCTTGGAATATTTTAGAGGGATATTGTAAATTCTTGAGGACAGGAGGTCTGCTCTCCTTGTTTATCTTGCTAGCAATTTATAACCTTAGAGTAAACGGTTCCCAACCTTAATGGACCAGAGTGGGTTTTTATGACTAAGGGATTTGACAGAACAGTTAAGGAAACTGAGACAAAGGAAACTAGTTCAGGGAAACCAAGTCAGAACAGTTAAAGAGAACTGAGGCATAACAGGGAGATGATTTTTATTTTCAGTAACCCCTAACTTCCATTGTAATACTGCGTATTTTATTTTTACAAATTTAAAAACATGATTCTGTATATTTTATATGATTGAGATGTATAACTTATATCAAATTACTTGCCAGCTTGAGAGAGGAAAGAGAAAGAGGAAGAACAATTTGGAACTCAAAGTCTTTCAAAAAATGAATGTTGAAAAAATTATTATCTGTAATTAGGAAAAAATAAAATACTATTAAATAAAAATGTAATTGGGAAATATTTACCAAAATAAACAAACATATAATAGAACATCTTGAAAAAAGGTCCATAGAGTTTCCCAGACCACCAAAGTGGTCCAGGACCCCAAAACATTTAAGTACCCCACCTCAAGAGGTCACTGAGCCTATATCTCTTTGAAGGTGTTTTGCTCTAAGACTGATACTTGTATTTACCACAGTTTACCACAGGACTGGCCTGAGCCTTAGTTTAGTGCTGTGCCTGGCACATTTGGTGCCGTAAGTTGAGTCATTTTAGTACATCAGGCCCTTCTGTCGTCTACTATCTTCCAAAGTTCATCCAAGTTTTGTCCATATTTGCTATTTCCGTGACACTCTCTATCCATCTCATCCTCTGACTTCCCCTTTTCCTTTTGCCTTTGAGCTTTCTCAACATCAGGGTCTTTCCCAATGATTCCCATCTTCTCAATATGTGGCCAGAGTATTTAGATTTCAGATTCAGTGTTTGTCCTTTCAATGAAGAGTCTGAATCAATTGCTTTAAATTTTGACTGATTTGAGCTCCTTGATGTCCAAGGGATTCTCAAAAGTCTTCTCCAGCTCCACAATTCAAAAGCACCAATTGATTCTGCAGCACTAAACTTTCCTTATAGTCCAATTCTTACAGTCATGCATTGGTACTAGTACGGCCCTCGGGCCAGATGCAGCAGCTGAGGACGATTATCCCCCTCCCCCAGGGCTATGAAGTTTCTTTATTTAAAGGCCCACAAAACAAAGTTTTTGTTTTGACTGTAGTCGGGCCCTCCAACAGTGTGAGGGACAGTGAACTGGCCCCCTATTTAAAAAGTTTGAGGACACCTGCTATAGACCTTTGTCAGCAAAGTGATGCCTGTGCTTTTCAGTATGCTGTTCAGATTAACATAGCTTTTCTTCCAAGGAGCAGCCGTCCTAATTGAATGTAACAATTCAGTCTTTGGGCCCAAGAATATAAAATCTGACCTGCCTCCATTTCTTCTTCCTCTGCTTGCCAGGAAATGATGGAACCAGTTTCCAAGATCTTAAGGTTTTAGGTGGGGTTGATGCTAAGCTTCAAGCCAGCTTTTACACTCTCCTCTTTCACTCTCACCGAGAAGTTTCTTAATTTTTCTTCACTTTCTGCCATCCAATAGGTATTGTCTGCATGTCTGAGATGGTTGATGCTTCTCCCGACAACCTTAATTCTTGATTTTGATTCATTCAGCCTGGCATTTCTTTTTTATTAATATTAAAGCTTTTTAAAAATTTTCAAAATATATGCATAGATAATTTTCAACATTTATTCTTGTAAAACCTTGTGTTTCAAATTTTTTCTCCCTGTTTTCTCCTCACCTCCTCCCTTAGACGTCAAGTAATCCAATATATCTTAAACATGTGTAATTCTTCTGTACATAGTTCCACAATTATCATGCTGCATGAGAAAAATCAGATCATAAAGGAAAAAATGAGAAAGAAAACAAAATGCAAGCAAACAACAACAAAAAGAGAGCAAATACTATATTGTGAGCCACACTCAGTCCCCACAGTCTTTTTCTGGGTGCAGATGGCTCTCTTCATCACAAGACAACTGGCCTCAATCATCTCATTGTTGAAGAAAGCCATACCATAACTTATTCAGCTATTCCCCAGCGGATGGGCATCCACTCAGTTTCCAGTTCCTTGCCACTGCAAAAAGGACTGCCACAAATATTTTTGCACATGTGGGTCCCTTTCCCTCCTTTAATTGGGATACAGGTCTAGTAGAGACACTGGCAGATTAAAGGTTATGCAGGGTTTGATGATAGCCCTTTGAGCGTAGTTTCAAATTGCTCTCCAGAATGGTTGAATCAGTTCACACCACCTACAATGTATTAGTGTCCAGTTTTCCTACATCCCTCCAGCATTTGTCATTATCTTTTCCTGTCATCTTAGCCAATCTGAGAGGTGTGTAGTCAGCCTGTGACAATATACAGCCTTATCATATTTCTTTCTCTATCCCAAAGATAGTAAGAACTTTAATAAGTTCTTGATTGATTGATTGATTGATTGATAGCCAAAAGCCCAGGGGAAGGCAGTCAGTCAGTCAATTAGCATCTGTTAAGCAGCCATTATGTGCCAGGTACTATGCTGAGTATTCAAAGAAAGGCAAAAATCCCCAAAACAGTCTCTGCCCTTTTAGTCTATTGGGGGCGAACATACAGGGTAAATTGAGGGGGGGGGTGATTCTGAGGGAAGAGACTCAGATTAATGAAGACTGGGAAAAGCTTCCTGAAGAAGGTGAGACTTTAACTGAGACTTGGAGGAGGAAATGAGGAAAGTGCATTCCAGGCATGGGGAATGGTCAGTCCAACAAAACAGGTAGTTGTCAAGAGATGGAGTGTCTTATATGAGGAATAGGAAGGAAGCCAGTGTAGCTATTGCACGGTGGGTGGAGGAGACAGTTAATGTGACTTAAGAAGACTGAAAATGTAGGAAGGTCCCAGGTTCTGAAGGACTTTGAAAAGCAAAAAAAGGATTTGATTGTGAAAACAATAGGAAGTCAGTAGAGTTCATTGAATAGAAGAATGACACTGGCAGAATTGCACTTTAGGAATCCCACTGTGACAGCTGAATGGAGTATGGAATGGAGTGGGGAAAACTGGAGACAGGAACAGCCAGCAGAAGGTTAGGATAGATCCATGAGTGAGGTGATGATGGCCTGGACCAAGATGGTGGCAGTGTCTCAGGAGAGAAGGGGATGTATTTGAAAGATGTTGCAAAGGTAGAAATGACAGGCTTTGGCAACAGATTGGATTGGGGTGGGGGGTGGCAGATAAGAGTGAGGAGCTGAGTCTGTCCTTGATGATCATAATAAGGAAGAGGAGAGCATTGGGAAGCAAAGATAATAAAATCAGTTTTAGCCATGTTGAATTTAAGATATCTACAGGATGGACAGTTCTGGATGTCTGAAAGGCAGTTTGAGAGTGGGAGAGAGATTAAAGCTGGACAGATATATTTGAGGATTTGTTTAAAGGATTAAATTTTGATGTGACTATAACGGAATTTTTTAATTAAGGAAAATAATTCATACTGACCCACGAAGTTGCCAGTTAGAAAAAGGAGGCCACAGATAAACTGATAAACTACAGAGCTGTGTAACAGAAGACCAGGGGGTATTCTTGAAAACAAACATCTTCAAGATAAGGGAAAGAACTTGTGTCAATATTATGTCAGCTGGGAAACAAAGATTGGTAAACACAAGAAGCCAGAGTTGTTTGATCAAGGATATAAAAATTGGGGAGATCTAGGAGAATTTTGTAGCATCTTACAGGCCACCTACATGCATGTATTCAGCCTACTGCACATTACAAGCAATAAACTCAACTAGAGTGGTTTTTGCTTCCTGATTTTTATGCTCCAATAGCTACTGAAATGATCATTGAAACCATGAGAGCTGATGAAATATTGAATGAAATAGTATAGAGGGAGAGAGAGGAAAAGAAGGCCCAGAACAAAGCCTGCTGATATTGGGCATGAGGTAAAGAAAGACCCACCAAAAGAGACAGAGGAGTGGTCAGATAGGTTGGAGTGGAGAAGCAAGAGAGAGCAAAAAGGGATTTGATAGTGTTGAAGACTGTAAAGAGATCAAGAAGGGTGAAAATTGAGAAAAGGCCATCAAGAGATCATGAGTGACTGCATAAGGGCAGCTGGGTGATTCCACTAGTCATGGAATCAGGAGGACCTGAGCTCTAATGAGACCTCAGACATGTCCTAGCTGTGTGACACTGGGCAAGTCATTTCACCCTGTTTGCCTCAGTTTCCTCTTTGGTAAAATGATTTGGAGAAGGAATTGGCAAGCCACTCTGTTATCTCTGTCAAGAAAATCCCAAACTAACATGACTCAAGCACAAGAAGTAACTTTGGAGAGAGCAGTTTCAACTGAATAAAGAGATTGGAAGCCAGATTATAGAGAGTTAAGAGAGTGAATCCTATAAAGATGCCTTTTGGAGAGGAGAGGTAGAGCACTAGGGCTGGTGAGGATGCATGGATCAAGGGAGGACTTTGTAGGAATAGTTGAAAATATGAACATGCTTTTAGGCAGTAGGGAAGCAGTCAACAGACTGGGAGAGATTGAGTAAGAGGGATGATGGAGGCCACAGTTGTCCACAGAAGGCCAGGTAGCTCACCAGAACATGTAGAGGGCTTCCGTCTCTCCATGCCCAATCAGTTACCAAGTCCTGTGTCTCATATAAATGTCCTTCCCTCCCCTGGTATTGCCAACCTAATGCAGGTTCTTTCCCCCTCCCTCCTGGCCTTCTGCTTGGTGCTCCCGCCCCCAGTTTTTCCCCACTCCACTCAGCTGTCCGAGTGGGCTTCCTAAAGTGCAATTCTGCCAGGGTCATTCAATAAATCCAAGGGCTGCCGCTCACCTCCAAGATAAATATAAAATCCTCCATTTGGCTTTCAAAGCCTTTCAGAACCTGGCACCTTCCTACCTTTCCAGTCTTTTTATACCTCCTTCCTCCTGATGTAGTGACATTGGCCTCCTGGCTATTCTTGCAAAATACTCCCTCTCTTGACTCTGACCACCTTGCTCAAAGGTGCCGCATGTCCAAAATACTCTCTCCTCTTCCTCGTTTCCTCAGCTTCCTTCAAGCTTTAGCTGATGTCCCACATTCTGAAAAAAACAGTTCCCAGTCTTTCATTTTAGGGCCTTCCCTCTGAGACTACTCCAATTTATCCTGCATATATCTAGTTTATACATAGTTGTTTATACATTGTCTGCCCCAGTAGAAGGGGATTGTGAACTCCTTAAAAACAGGGCTGTTTTCTTTGGATTTTGTTTTTGTTTTTGTTTTTGTCTTTCTGTTGAACAACCATCATTTAGCACAGTCCCTGGCACATAGTAGTTGCTCAGCAAATTCTAATTGATTCACTATTTTTGCCTCTTTTGTTTCCCCAGTGCTTAGCATAGTGTCTTGCACACAGTTGGTACTTAATGCATGCATATTTGCTCCTGATTAATTGAATGATTACTCCCAGAGCTAACAACAAGGGACATATTTCAGGGCCTTGTATCAGATGAAGATTCAAGGGAAGATAATAAATAGACTCAGGAACAGAGACTAGAAGATGGGCAGGTACAAGTGGTAGCACTGGCTTGGAGCAGCCACAGAGACTAAGGACCTACTGACCAGTATGACCAACTCGATGACCAAGCTCCAAGCTCTTTTCCTATGCAAATGGGAGTAGTTGAGGAGCTAGAGTGAGATTGGAGAAATTCCAACCAATCAGTTCCAAAACCAATTAGTATGGATGACTCTGGATGGATCCTGTTATGAGTTCACCCCTTCAGGTGATTGAATTTAGGAGGGAGATTCCTCCCCTTCTTTAGTCAGTTGGATATTTGATTAGCGATCTTCCCAGGGGATGAGGGAAAGGAGAGTAATGAACTTGCTCTGTTTGGCCAGACCATTTTGAGACCAGAGTACATTTCTAATATGATGTCTTCAAAATATCTAGGTTTAAAGGGGAGGCATTTTTAGGATTAGATCCTTGATATTCCTAAAGCCATTCTAACAGATTTCTCTTTTATAACACAGGAAGTAATATTTTTGTTTTCAATTTATTTTAGATTACATTACTAAGAAAGAGTATAACCTAAATTTGTATCTATTCCAAAGATTTCAACTCGTACATTCTTATAAATGTAAGGTTCAGAAGTGGGATTAAAACTTGCATCCCTTGTCCTTTTCCTTCCAGGAGATACTTTTCCTTCCAGGAGATTCGATTGGCAAGACTTCCAGGATTCCTCATGACTCCAGCTTGGAGAAAATTGTGATGGTGAGGGCAGCCTGCAGGGAAACCCAATAGAAAATAAACAGATACATGAGTGTCTCAGTCAGAAAAAGTAGTTTATATTACAATTGCTCATTGAGGTGTCCCCATGGAGGGGGAGAGAGGCCAAGGATGGAGTGAATGTGAGAGCCTATAGGAAAGGGTGCCCAGAGACGCAACTCATTCCATCGAACCTTTGCATTGAATTTGGAGTATTTGATCTGAAAAATCAGAATGAAATAAAGGAAACAGATCTGTGTAATACATAAGTGTAGTCAAGAATGAATCCACATGGTGACCTGTATTCCCAAATGTTCGTGTGTAGCTTTGTCAATACCTTGTGTCCCTCTGTGTGTGGGGGTGGGGTGGGGGGGTGTGAATTACATACTTTATAGGTGCTCTGGAACTTGGGCTGGTCATTGCACTGATCGGAGTCCTTAAGTCTTTCAAAAGTTGTTTGTCTTTACATGTTTGTTATCACTATATAAATTGTTGTCCCAGTTCTATTTACTTTACTCGGCTTCCAGGCTTTCTCTGGAAATCTCTTTCTTTATTCCAAATTGCATCCCAGTCCCACCTCATGTTTGATTCTAGGTTTCAACTAACTAGCTTCCCAGCTATTCCCAGAACAAAGCACTTCAAAGCTGTGCCTCAGACATCTTCAGGATGCATTTTGTCCTCACCCACTTTTTGTGGCGTGAAGTAAGTAGAACCAGGAAAGCAATATATCCAATGGGACTACAATATTGTTAATGGAGGAAACCAAAATCAAAACTGAATGCTGCCTTGTACCATCTTGCTTGCCTTCTCATGAGGTGGAAAAGGGGCAGAAAGAAAGGAAAGAGATTGGAACGCAACATTTTTTTAAATTAATGTTTAAAAGGTTTTTACATGTAATTGGGAAGTATTTAATGAAATAAATTTTAAAAAAACTGAATGGTCTGTAATTATGACGTCAGGCCTTTCAAAAGATTTGCAAACATGCACCTCCTTCCCTTGGCAGAGGTGGGAGATTTCTAGATTTGGAGTGCTCAGACTCAGTTGAGATTTTGGTTAGTTTTGCCTAACTCTTTTTATTCTTTGTTATCAGGATGGTTCTATACATGTGGGAGGGGTAAAGTTTATTTTTCTAAATGAAGGCAATGTAAAAATAAAAGATATCAACAGAACTTTCCAAAACAAATTCCTAACTTTCTTCAAGGCCACAGGTGATGCTTCCTACTTAGCCTTTCCTGACCTCCCCAAGTTGTAACTGCAATTACTTTGCTATCACTTATTTATTTACCTTTGTAAATATTATAAATTCTCCTCTCTCCTCTCCCAGTAAGCACAAGCTTTCTAAACAGGGGGAGTAATGTGTTTAGTACAGTGCCTGACACATAGTAGGTGCCTAATAAATCCTTGTTCCCTTGCACTGTATGCCTTAGGGGCTCTTTAGATTCCATCAATTAATAAACATTTATTAAGCACCTGCTTACTATGTGCTAGGTACTCTACTAAGCCCTGGGGATACAAAAAGAGGCAAAAAACAAATACCTACACAACAAACTATATACAGGATAAGTTGTTGTTGTTCATTTGTGTAGGACTCCCCATGACTCCATTTGGGGTTTTCTTGGCAAAAATACAGGAATGGCTTGTCATTTTCTTCTCCAGTTTATTTTGCAGACAAGGAAACTGAGGCAAACAAGGTAAAGTGACTTGCCCAGGGTCACACAACTAGGAAGCGTCCAAGACCCAATTTGAATTCAGTTCTTCCTGACTTCAGGCCCAGGGCTCTATTCACTTTGCCACCTAGCTACCCTAGTTCAGAATAAATAGGAAATGTTATACGGAGAGAAGGTGCTAGAATTAAAAGGGATTGAGGAAGGTTTCCAATAAAAGATGGGATTTTAATTGGGACTTAAAGGAAGCAAGAGAAGTCAATAGTTGGAGTGGAGGAAGGAGAGCTTCTCTGATCTAACTTATCCAATAATAATTACTCACCAGAGTAGGAATGACCCAAATCCAGAACTAGATTTCTAACCTTGAATTCATCAGTTATTACCCTTGACTTAATTCTTCCTGATTCAGTGTTTGTTACTTCATCGAAAATCAAGGTAAAAGGAATAGCCAATTGGATCGATGCACAGGTGCCCACTCAGTTCCTGGGCGAAGCAGATTTGAGGGTGCTGCCTCCACAATACCACCCAAGGTTTGCTTGGGGTATGCCCATCTGAGAAATTGCCAGAGCTAATCTCAGTTGCATTCCAGACTCTGGGACATATCACTACAATCCCTAGATTTTGGAATCTTTCACCCTGGCATGAGAGGCAAAGCTGATTGATCTTCAGAGGTGAGGAACTAGGCTAAAACATTGCACATCTCCCTGGGAATGTTATTTTGGGAACAGGAGATATTTACTCTCGTATTTTTCTATACCCAAAGGGAATGGTACTGTCTGGACATGGGGCAATCTGTAGCACAGACATAGAAATTGCTTTTTGTTCAGACTCTTTTACAGAGTACTTTATCAATTCTGCCCAGGCATTGGTGTCTATCACTTGCCTTAATTCCTTAAATTGATTCTAAATCTTTCTAAAAAATCTATACCTATTATTACACGTATAAACATCTTACTTTTTGATCTGCATTTTCTAAATGTCTAGCCCTTGTAGCAAACTAAACATTATTCCAAATTGGACAGGCAGTTCCATTAAAAACTCTTTCTTTATTAGGACACAATTATACCTACTTGTCAAGGCTAGTCAAGCCTCTCCAATTCTATAATTTGACAAGCATCAAACTGAATTATTTATGCAATATCCTTTAACCCAAATCTTAACCCGATATCTTCATCCTAAACCCCAAATACCATTGCATCAGGGGAATAGCATTAACTCTACCTAACCTGCCCCTTCACAGGATTGATGGACTCAGGGAACCCACTCAGACACTGGGTAGTTTAAGGTCCATTCACCAACCAGTTCCAGTTCCTTCCCAAACAAATGAGGCCCAAAATTTTGGGGGGTATGGGGCGATGTTCTTATCTTCTGAAACTACTTTCTGATGAGAATGGGTGTTGAGCTGGGTCAACCTACAGGGACCAATTTGAAGGGGCTTGAGCTGATTGAAGATCCAGTGGGTTGAGTCAGACTCCTAAAGCTGGTCAAGACAGCTTCTAGTCTAGTGCTGCTCATTTGAAGGTACATTGCTCAAAGCCTAGAGGAAAACAAACCTAAGAGAACTAGAGAGAGAGAGAGCACTAACCCTCATTCTTGGAAGGTGTGATTATACCTTCCCTGAAGATTTTGTAAGTAGTTAGGCATCCTCTTTTTTTTTTAAAGACTATATTGTACCCCAACACAATTTTCAAAAAGGGGGAATCCCATCAGAATAACAAGGGTAGTCACAAAATCCTTCATTAACAGGTCTCATTTATCCATATATATTTTTTAGACAAATATCCCTATAATTCTTCAGATTTCAGGAGAAGGGGCTTCAATGGCACTTTCAGGGGTCACTTGGGCTCCTAGACTGAGACCAGTAAAAATAGATTTCACAAGAGCCTTGTAACCTGCTGTAGGCTTAAGAAGTTCTACCAGCTTGGCTCTGGGATTAAAAGCTGGCCTGAAGGTATTTAAAAATCACTCAGATTTCTATAAATTTTGCCATTCATATAATAAAATAGTCCTTAAGTTACATCCCTCTAAGAAAACTTGATCATGCTAAAAATCCTCTTCTCTAAACCATGCAAAAGATATTCTAGATTCAATTTCAATAATCAGTAAAGTAATAGGTCCCACAGACATTTGTATCAATTGCTTTTACATTTATATAAGGTCCTTAAAGGACCTTATTTCATAAAGACAAATAGATGACCAGGCCAAATACTCATTCACCTAATTATAAAATATGATTACATATTTTCAGATCAAAACCAGCAAACTATTATGTACTTGATATGTGCTTATGGCTTCTATTGACCACTTACTCTGATTATAGAAATTTGCTATAAGAGGAAAAAGAAGGGGCCTGATTATAATAATATCAAAACAGATCCTTCAGGGCCTCAGTCTGAAGGCACAGCTGACAACCCCTCATGTATGAACAATCCCACTTCAGCCAATTCAGGTCTCAGATGGTGGGTTACTAATTTAATAATTCATCAAATTATCATTCCCCAATTCAAAACTCAAAACAATGACAGTAATAATCCCAAGAGATTTCATCTCAGTAGCAAAATTCACTAATTAGGTTTTAAATCTTAAACTATCTATCCCATGTGCTTGTGGAGCAAGAAAGCTATAGATCATATTCATTACACAAGGAGTCCATGATGCACTTAATAAATATTCGATAATTTGCTGGGTGGATTTTGAAATAACTACTTTCAGAGAATTTGCAAAATTAACCAGAAATCTAGCAGACTTCTCTTAGAAGTTCCTTGCATATCAGAGCTCACAGTCTATCATGGGAATCTACTCCACCCTCAGGGTAAGAGAAAGGGGGATTATAGATTCCAAAGTGGTTTATGGGAGATTAAGCAAGGGTACAAGCAAAGTGGGGTTTCCTTGGAACTACAACCCCAAGCTATGGCAGGGGTCAGTTTTCTGAAAAGGCCTTACATCCTCTCCATCTCCCTTAGCACTGGCAGTCTCCTTATATTTGCAAAGAAAAATCTTCATAGTAAAGCACATCACAGGGTAAGAACATATATATGGGTTATAATATGCTCCTATAATGTTTTGCAATATCTATGTTTATATTCTCAAACTTTGATGCCTTGTAAGTATGTCTTCACAAAGATATACTTGAACTATCAGCAGCTAGGTGCTACCAGTGGAGAGGTCACTGGGCCAGAAGCAGCAGGACTTTAGTTTAAATGCAGACTCAAACATTTACTAGCCGTGAGACACAAAGAAAGCAGTCGCTTAAATTCCCTTTGCCTCAGTTTCCTTTTTGCAACATGGGTACTGTAATAATAGAACCTACCTGTCGGTGTTGTGAGGACAAAATGAAATATTTATAAAGTCTTTGCAGAGTTTAAGATACAATATCATAATTTCAGCTTTCACTGTCAACGTTGTTCTCAGATAGAATCAGTCTTGTTCTTCCTCTTTAGAGGATAAACCCATCTTGATGAGTTCACATATTAACTGAATTGTTAAAGAAGTCTTGCCTGTTGTATGCTTGTAGAAGATATAAGAAGGGTATAAGGTATTATCGGTTTCCCCATTACAATAGCACTAAGATGAGAAATGTAATAGTAAAAGTTTTGATTCCCGAAGTCATGGCCTAAAGAAGGCCATGGGTGATGGTACCAAGAGTGAAAAACGGAACTTTCTTTTGTCACTGGCTTGCTCAGAAGTTATCCCCTATTCCCCCATTAGGCATTGCTCTGAGATTTCTTACAATATTGCAAATCTAGCCACCAGATGTCTCGGAACCGTTTTAGGTGTAAGCCAGGAGAGCTGGAAATCTAGCTAGATTGTCGGTTCAATGTAGCTAAAGACAGAGAAAGTACACGACTAGACTGCTTCGGGTTCTTGAAATAATTGTTTATCCAGTGGCCTCTCCTATTATGCCCAACTTTGCAGAAGGGTGGCACTATAAATCTTTATCTTTCCTCGAGTCTTCCCTCCCCCACAGCAGTAGACAGCTACTTGGCAAGCTTATCTTGAAGTAAGCTTCTAATAGCACATCAGATACTTGTTCAATGACCTCCCCCCCCTCAGGCACATTCTGGTCCTGTTAAGCCAGCCACATGCAGAGGCAGCATGGAGCAGTGATTAGAGTTGGCCTTTAAGGCAGGAAGCCTTGGGTTTAAGATCCACCTCTGTCTCATTGTGTCTCTGTAACCCTGATGAAATCACTTGACATCTGGGCATCCCAGGCTATTCTCTAAGGCTGGAAATTGAAGAGTAGGTGCCAAAGAGGAAATCCCTCATGTCACAAAAATCACAGATCCACTTTTAAAAAGGGAACCATTGAATAAAATTAGATGCTGTTAAAACTGAGTATTTCAAGGAAATGGCTGATTACCTACAAAAATATGAAACACCTAAGTTAAGGAAATAGATCTAGTCCTAAGCCAAAAAACATCTTATCCTGCTTTTTGGAGTTTCTATAAATGTTTGTTGATGATATTCGTAAAAGAAATTGTTCCTGAGTCCCCCAGTGATTTTGGGAGGGCTGATCCCAGCTTCCTTTTCTTACTTAAGCTCTGCTGCTTTCCACACTCCTTAAGAAAGGATTCATAGGAGCCCCAGTAATGGCAGCTGTTCCCCAACAACCCCCCCTAGTAGGTGAGTCATGATTCCTTTTGGTACGCCCAAGAAGCTGTCTTTGTTCCTGGGTGTGATCTGAGCTGCTTTTCTCAATGCTGACCCCTAATCATATCCCAAGTAACAGAAATCTGGCCTTATTCAGCCTGGTGATGGATATCATGTGGACTCCCTCATATATCTGTCAATTATTACTAATACTATCAAAAATACTAATATAGTTGTGAGTGTTGGTTCATGCCTTTAATCCTTGCTACTGGGGTGGCTGAGGCTGGTGGATTGTTTGGGCTCGGGAATATCCTAAGCTGATTGAGAATCTGGCATGGGTGGTGAATAATTGAAGGCAGAGGAGGAAGAAATGGTAGAGGATTAGAGGGGAGAAGACTATGTAAGGAGGCTCAGACCAGCCCAGGTCAGAAACAGAGCAGATCAAAGGTACCACATGTGGATGAACCCAGTGAAACTTCCTTGATGACATAGGAAAATCCGGTTTTCAAAAAACAAAACAAAAGCAAAAAAAAAACAAAAACCCAGTGATGATGATGATAATGATGATGAAGACTATAATTACCCAAGTTTAGTTTTAAACTGCTTTAACATTTATCATCTTGGCCATTCTTATTTTCTTATATTCTTTGGATTAATAGGACCTAGGAAGGAAAAAGCACTTCCTTGAGGTCAAGCAATAGGTAATTGATAGACCCAAGATAAGAATGCCGGTCTTCTTACTGCTAGGATGGTGCTCATTTGAGGATAGCCAGAGCAAAAAGTACCTCAGGCCTTCAAAACCCTTACCATTTTTTATTTCCCTCTCCTAACCTGGTATAATTTGGTTCTGCCTTTCTCTCTCTTTTTTTAAAACCATGGTGGAGTTTAGTGACAGAGATATCCTTGGAACAAGAGGAATCTATTATTGGAGGATATAGGGCCATTTGAGAATGTGGCTGTGGACCTGTCAGAGGAGGAATAGGAACAACTGAATTCTTGCTCAGAGGTCTCTCTCTAGAGATGTGATGCTGGAGAATTATGGGCACATGGTCTCCTTGGGTGAGGATTATATTCTGCCTTCCTTCCCACTTCCTTGACTTAGAAGTTCCTCTTAGTTTCCCCATTTGTTTGTGACTATAATTAGAAACACTAATCACAAGGGGACATTAGAGACATACCTTAGACAGCCCTACCTTTCAGTCAGAACCCTTTGTAGGATCAACATGCTTTATTGGAGAAAATTATTTTAAGATACTATTATACTTCTTTTCCCCTGAATAGTTATACAGAATAAATTTATGTTGTATATCATCTTGATCGTACAGGGAGTTTATTCTAATATTGTTCTTTTACCCAAATCTATTCCATATCAGTCTGGAATATATCTTATGCCTTTCTGTTTTTGAGGCTTCAAGAAGAACCTCTAATGGTCCTATCCACCAAGTGTTCAGTGGTCACGCTGTGCTGGATCCTAAGGAAACAGAAAATTTAGCTCATCGGAAAACACATTAAATAAACAAAGATAAAAACAAAATTGCTGCTGCCTTCTAGAATTGCATTAAAAAGCAATCAATATGGTCAAGGGGCTGAAGGTCCACTTTGTGAAGCTAGGCTATACCTAAAGCTTAAGACCCTTCCAGGACGAGCCTCTCTCATTCAAGTTTCATCCAACTCTAACATGGCATGACCTGCCTAGAAAATAAAAAAGACTTAATATAAAAAAGTCAAAAATTATCCAAGGACACCTGTCTGTCAGAATACATGTATATGTATCGATAACAAATGGTTTCCAAAATCTTATGAGAGATTTAAGGATCACATCTAGAAAAGTACAAACATCCAAGGCAATCCCAATAGACTTTGGAAAGAAAATGTCATCTGCATCCAGAAAAAGAACTATGGAGATTGAATATAAATCAACACATGCTATGTTCACTTCTTTTTTCTGTATTTTTTCTCTCCCATGTTTTTTCCTTCTGTTCTGATTTTTCTTCCCAACATGATTCATAAAGCAATATGTATTAGAAGTAAGTTAATTAATTAAAAAAAAAGTAAGAACACATATTGTCTCATTACAAAGCAGGGCTCCCTATAATACTTTCTTCCAAGTTTAGCATATGGCCCATAGGAAATATACTTTTCTGAATCAGTTTTAATAAATTATATACAATGAATAACCCATTAGAGAAGTATTTTATCTGGAATGAATTCAGTAGTCTGTTTTTTCACTTGTTAATAATTCACTCCAGGGAGCTGACTACAACCTCTCTTTCATCTCTACGTCCTGAAGACAGGGAGAGTGATTTCTAATGGTATATTAATTTAAATAAAAATCACTTGATGACTAAAAAAATTTAAATTATCACCAGTAATTGTGCATAGAAGTCATCCTGGTACTTACACTTTAAATTTAGATTGTAACTTCAAGAACCAAAGACCAAAATTTTGAATGTATTTAAAGAAAATTAAAGATTTCTGTCATTTTATCACTTTTTGATTTTCAGATTGTTTTCATTTATTAACATTGACTAATTAACATTATAATTATAATTAATATTGAGCTCATGATATTGACCTTTCTGGTCTTTAACCTGGTCTGTCCTTACTTCTCTAATTCTTATCTCAACCTCCTCTGCTCTAGTTATACATCTCCCACTCCTAAACAACTCTCTCCTACTAAAAGCCATGGGGCTTTTATGATTGAGCAAGTCCTAAGAAGGCTTAAAAGATCCATTGGGAACTTCCCTTCTCATGTTTGGCCATCTCCAGTACTAGGTTGGCATAACTCATTAAGTTATTGAAACAAGTTGGAAACTGGAGCTTGATTTCCTAGGTCTGGGACAACCACCAAATGAGAGGTGATTAATATATTCATGTAAGCAAGTTAGCTCATTCACGCTTTGAAATAAATGGTACCAACTTGTAGAACAAAAAGCAAAAATTGTATAAGTGTCACAACCCATATGATTAAATGCACTTACCCCCAGCTGGGTTTTAATCAAAGGCCCTTTATGAGTCCGGGTAAGTATTGGCCTTATTCCTCCCCTGGTTGAGAACAACCACATCAGAAAGATCTTAGGGTCAACTTCTGAGATACGACAACTCTGAGATACCACTATACACCTGTCAGATTGGCCAGAATGACAGGGAAAGATAATGCAGAATGTTGGAGGGGATGTGGGAAAACAGGGACACTGATACATTGTTGATGGAATTGTGAATACACCCAACCATTCTGGAGAGCAATCTGGAATTATGCCCAAAAGTTATCAAACTGCGCATACCCTTTGATCCAGCAGTGTTTCTACTGGGCTTATACCCCAAAGAGATACTAAAGAAGGGAAAGGGACCTGTATGTGCCAAAATGTTTGTGGCAGCCCTGTTTGTAGTGGCCAGAAACTGGAAAATGAATGGATGCGCATCAATTGGAGAATGGTTAAGTAAATTGTGGTATATGAATGTTATGGAATATGATTGTTCTGTAAGAAATGACCAGCAGGACGAATACAGAGAGGATTGGTGAGACTTACATGAACTGATGCTGAGTGAAATGAGCAGAACCAGGAGATCATTATATATCTCAACAACGAAAAAGAGTGAGCTCTTTTGTTAGAATGCTGTAGATAACAGATAAGGATTTAGGTATCATTATTTAATTTGTTCTTTATGCAAAGCTGGGAGGGATAGCTAGTGTGGTGGGTGCCAGGCTCAAGATTCAAAATACCTTACCGGGCTGAAATTATGGGCCCAGATCAATTAGATGAGGTATGTAGGAATAAATGTAGTGATTTTTGCCAAGATTAAAAAGATTTAATCACACTGGTATAGGGGAAGGGAATAAGCATTAAGTACCTGCCACTGTGCTAACGTAGTTTATAAATATTATCTCATTTGTTCCTCACAACAACTCTTCAGAGAGGTCTGTTATTATTACCTTTGTACATTTAGATAAAAATGGGGTAGATGAGGTTAAATGACTTACCCAGGATCACACAGCTAGTTAAAGTGTAGAGGTCACATTTATACATAGGTCTTCTTAACTCCAGGCCCAGTTTTACCCATTGAATCACCAAGACAGAGGAGAAATCTGATTTTTTACTTGTCAATATGAAAAAAAACCCTGTATGTTTCAATTGACTGAAAGCTTAATGTGAGCTTCTTAACAGGATACTGTAACCACCCTCAAATTAATTGGTCTTAGGCTGCTTTAATAGACATATAGCATTCCTGTCACATAAAATAATAGTCCAACTACACTGGGAACAGTATGTTATTCTCTTGAGACCATATCTGGAATAATATATTCAATTTTCACCTATTTTTCTTGAGATTTAAAACATTTTATTGATATCTTTATTTTTACATTAATTTAATTTCTGAACAGATCCATCACCCTCTCTTGCTCAGAGAAACATCCCTTATAACAAATAATTTAAAAAGAGAAGAAAAAAGCAACTCCACAAAACCGCCAACATATCAACAAGGCCAACAGTAGTGTACTGTTCCACCTGCAGTCCCCCATTTCTGCAAAGAAAAGAGAAAGATACATGTTCTCAGCTCTTCTCTGGGACTGTTTCTTGTCTATCGTAATTACTTGGTGTTCTTTTCCATTTGTTTTTTGTTCTATTTACATTGTTGTAGTAAGTGTACATATTTTTCTGGGATCTGCTTGCTTTACTCTCTCTGGGTTCCTATCAATTTTGTGCTTTTCTGAATTCTTCATATTCCTAATTTCTTACAGTGCAGTGGTGTTGCATTATATTCATATTTTTCAGTTTTCCTATTAGGAAAATGAATCAGATCTAGGCTCCTCAGACCCTGTGTGCCACCACATTCCCCCAACTAAAGGGTGTTGACTTTTTTTACCCTCAAAAATGCCACTGTGACAATTTGGGAGTATGTCATACCTTTCTTTCTGTCTTGGGCTCCTTGGGATATTTGCCTAACAGTAGTGTTGAGGTTGGGAAAGGGACCCCAAAAATTTGGGGTTACACACCAGTGTTGCGAGGTGTTGCAAAAGAATTAGCAGGTTTGAACCCCTTCCAAATCAAGGGGCAAAGTTTTATTGTAATTGTAATGCCAATTGCAACGGAATAAGCTCCAGAAGAGATTAGCAAGGAATCGAGAGAAAGGAGATAGATTTATAGGACAGAGTTAGTCAGGATGACTAATACATCTTCCCTAAAATCCAAGGGAAGAAATATTATCATATTCTTCTACAATTATTGACAGACAGGATTGTTAGAACAAGAACCCTCTTAGGTCAGAGGGCTTCATAATCATTGCTGTCTCCCCCAGAAGCTATATTATATCAGAGGGATCGCTGAGTCGAAAAGCATAGACATTTTCAACATCTTTTTAAATTCAAAATTGCTTTCCAGAATACTTGGGCCAATTAATTCCCAGCACCACCAACAATGCATTAGTGCTTTGCCATGTTTTAAGAGAGAACTGAATCTGGAGTCTGGAAGAAGAACTAGGAATGTGGATAATGAGCAGTCCCCAGTAACCTAGAAAGACATGGGATCCTCAAATGCCTGCGAGGCCCCTTGGTGTAGTGGAGAGAACATTGGGTTCAGTTCCTGCCTCAGCTACTTCCAGTTGTATGATGATCATTACTTAACCTTGCAGCCTCAGTTTCCTCACCTATAAAATAAAATAAAATAGGATAATACTTCTTGACCAACTCCACAAAATTGTTATGAGAAAAGTACTTAACAAACCATAAAATGCTACAGAGAGATGAACTGTTCTTTTGTAGATTTGTGATCAGGCTGGTTCTCAGTCACTCCAAAATGCAAGAACAACATATTAAGTCTTTAACAGAGTAAGTCTTTAACTAATCTAACTGGAAGTATTTAACAGAGAATGAATGATGATCTGTAGGATCTGTGGGGGCAGCTCTAGAGAAGACATATTTATTGGGAAGGAGGTTTTATAGAATTGATATACTTTCCCTAGAGGAAATCCCTCCCTATCTTCAGCTAGCCCTTTATCTGCAGTCTGCTTTTCTCCTTATCTTTGTACTTAACTCAGCCCACATCTCTTTTATCCCAACTTGTCCCTAGCTATGCAGTTGAGATTGCTGAAGGACACAGCAAGTTGGTTGTTAAAGGACCAGGTGAATTTGGGCATACACAATAGGACCATGATTACCACCGGATTTTAGATCTAGAAGGGACTTCATTTTAAAGGTTTATGGCCAGAGGAGGAATGTGATTTGCCCAAAGTCACACAGCTAATTAGGGAATGAGGTTGTCTTCAAACTGCTTTATATACTTTAATTGCTTCATCGCTATCACACACAAATCAGTTTCTTCATACCCTTCTCATTCTCTCTCCTCACCATGCCATCTTTCTGGGGACCTCCTCCCTCAACACTTTACTTCGCTGGCCAAATCTCTCTGCTTTGGGAAAGAATTATTTTGAGATCTGCCAAAGTCACATACTTTTTAGTGGACGGTAGTTCAGTTTCAGGTCCAAGGTTTTATTTCTCTCAGGGTAGAGAGCAGATGATATCTGCATTTCCTAATTTATAATTTCAGATCATTTGAGAAAGAAGTGAAGAGTCTATTCCAGAGCTGAAAGCTGCCAAAGAAGGTGAATCATGGGAAAACTTAGATGCAGGCCTCACAGGGGTCATTCTCCAAGTACTTGACTTTGGAGAGGCTTCTGAAAGGAAAGGGCAGATTAAATAGACAGGAGGTAAATCCCCCAGAAACAGAAAGAGATTGAGACATTCTCTTTTCAAGGAGAGAGATTGCAAACATATTACGATCACAAATGGAAAAATTCCCACAGAGGAAAGAAGCCACAGATATAATGAAATGAAGCAAATATTTAGTCCGAGCTCAAACCTTTTCATATATCCCAGGTATCATATAAGCTAGAAAGCCCAGCTTTTTGAGTCTTATGAGGAGACTTTCAGACAGAATTTGGAGTCTGTGACACATCAGATAATTCGAAATATAGAACAACACTATAAATGTTCTGAATGTAGGGAAAGCACACCTTATTCAGTATCCCAGGATTCAAAGTAAGGAGAAACTGTGTGCGTTTGGTTGGCATTCAGCCCTTACTCGACACCAGAAGATTCATAGCACAGACAAACCAGGGTAAATATAATGTATGTGGAAAAACCTTTAGCATTGAACATCAGAGAATTCAGAAGAAACCTACAAATGTAGGGAAAACTTTCAGGAGAGCTCAGCACTTGTCGAACATCAAAGAACTCAGACAAGGGGGAAATTCTGTGAATATCAAGACTGGGGGACCACCTGAATTAATTCTACAGCCAAGGATTCAAAGGGGAGAGAAACTCTATCAGTATAATGAATGTGGGGAAAGTTTCAGGGATAGCTCAAATCTTAAATTAACATCGGAGGATCCACACTGGAGAGAAACCCTATGAATATAATGAATGTGGGAAAGCTTTCCAGAAGATCCTCAGCACTTCTACAAGCAGAGAATTCATTCTGATGAGACGCTCTCTTAAGTATAGTGAATGTTGGAAAAACTTCAGATAGAGCTTAGACCTTCGTCACCATTCATAGTAAAGGGAAGCCCTAGAAATGTAATGAGTGTGGGAAAGCTTTCAGGGAGAGCTCGGGCTTTATTCAATGTCAGGAGATATATACCAAAGAATAACTCTAAGCATACATAGAGGGAAAGGCTTCATTTAGATTTAGAGCATTAGCACAATAGCACTTATTTAAACAAGTAAAGTCTTTTGGCTTGTGTCATGATGAAATTTGCTGTCTAACTTTAGACAGAGAGTTAATAGACTCAGAGTGCAAATGAAAGCATATTTTCTTCTCTTTCTTCTTTCTTTTTTTGGATATGGCTAATATGGAGATTTGTTTTGTGTGACTATACATACTTATAATGACTTTTGTTTTTCTTGACTTCTCAATGGTGGGAAGGAAGAAGTTAGAAGGGAAGATATAGAACCATAGACTGAATTTTTAAAAAGAAAACAAAGATTGTGTCTGAGTTGCTTTTGATTTATGAATTTTGATTGTGAATTTGGTTTCTTTTTTATCGTCAGTGTAACAAATTTCTGGAACAAGAAAAAGACTTTTTCTGTTAATATTTTTACGTTGGTTTTTTTTTCTGTTTTTTTTTTCTTTCCTTCTTGGTAATTAGTCAGATTAGGAAGAAGGAGAAAAGGTAGTTGTGATCAGTGATCACTTGGACAATTAAGAGAAGTTTCATTATTTCTTAAAATAACTCAAATTAAATCAGGGGTTCTCCCTCTTGCACTGAGTAAATCTAAGTTTCATCACATCTCCAAACCATATATACAGACAAAAGAAAAGACAGAACATCTCCAGTTTGCAAATACTGAGAATTAAATCTTCCTACTATACCTTAGAAAATTTCAAATATTGCTGGACGAATAGCTTAGTAACTATGTGTTGACTGGGGCAACTAGGTAGTGCAGTGGGTAGAGTGTTGGGACTGAATCAGGAAGATCTGAGTTCAAATTCATCCTCAGATCTAGTTGCATGACCTTGGGCCAGTTACTTCATCCTGTTAGACTCAGTTTCCTCATCTATAAAATGAGCTGGAAAAGAAAACAGCAAACCACTTTATTATTTTTGCCAAGAAAACCCCAGATGTGGTCACAAAGATTTCCACGTGCCCGAAATGATTACACAACAACAAAAATGTGCTGATTGTTTCAAGGCCTTTATTTTGATGACCTAGAAAAGGAATGGGACAAAGCTTTACTAGATCTGTGATCTCATCAATGAATCAAACATACATTTTTAGACGTGGCCAATGTGGGAGGTGGTTTTGCTTGACACTGTGTATTTGTTACTGAGGTGTATTTTTCCTTTTTTTCCCCAGTGAAGTGGAATGAGAGAGGAAAAAAAATCAACTTTGAAAAAAATTTCTCTGACTTTTAAGTGCTTGGAAAATCTTAGCCTAATGGTTAGCCAGCTGGTATAATAATAAATCAGTTCTGTTGGCAATGTGGCCCTTCAAAATTTCTTTTTTTTTAGCTTTTTATTTTCAAGATATATGCATAGATAGTTTTCAACATTTACCCTTGCAAAATCTTGTGCTCCAAATTTTTTCTGCTTTCCTTCCCCCTCCCCCCTCCCTTAGACAGCAAGTAATCCAATATATGTTAAACATGTACAATTCCTCTATAGATATTTCTGCAATTATCATGCTGCACAAGAAAAATCAGATCAAAAAGGAAAGAAAATGAGAAAGAAAACAAGAAGCAAGCAAACAACAAAAAACGTGAAAATACTATGTTGTGCTCCACACTCAGTTCCCACAGTCCTGTCTCTCTGTGTGCAGATGGCTCTCTCCATCACAAGTCTATTGGATTTGGCCTGAATCATCTCACTGTTGGAAAGAGCTACGTTCATCAGAATTGATCATTGTATAATCTTATTGTTGTATACGATGATTTCCTGGGTCTGCTCATTTCACTCAGCATCAGTTCATGTAAGTCTCTCCAGGCCTCTTTGAAATCATCCTGCTGGTCATTTCTTATAGAACAATCATATTCCATAACATTCATATACCATAATTTCTTCAGCCATTCTCCAACTGATGGGCATCCACATTTTCCAGTTCCTTGCCACTACAAAAGGGACTGCTAGAAACCCTTCAGAATTTCTAAGCCATAGATTTCCTCACACTGTAATAAAGGTTTTGTGGCTTATTCAGTGCCCCAAGCTATCCCTCTGTTAACAACTCTGGACAGATTACAATGAATTTTGGAAGAAATAAACTCAGTAAAAACAACCAGTGGATCCCATTTGACTGACTCATGTTCCTTCTTTCTATGCCTATCTGGGTCTAAAACTTTCTTCCATTGTTCATAAGCATTTAAATAATGTGTTTTTTCTTATATATCCTTTTTAAGCTTTTACAGATTGTATATGCCTGTCTACAGTGTTCCTTAGATTCTAAACCTCCCATAAGCTTTCAAATGAAGTAAGCCAACAGTTTTCCTATAACAAGAGATTCTCTTGTTTTAGACAAAATAGGATGGGACTGAGGGAAGTGGGTAGCTTAAAGAGGAAGAACAAGACCAACTTTATCTTGAATAAACTTGCTGAAAAATTACCCATGCATACATCTTGTAAATAAAAAGCTTTAATAAAAAAAATGATAAAGTTCTTAGCAATTATAAGTACAGTTTTTCCATATAGCAATGTAAACAGTAAAAAAGGGAATTCCTTATGATTCTCTTTTCTGTTTGCATTTTTATACTTCTTTTGAGTTCTGTATTTGAAAAATCTGGTGGTCTTTTCATTTGGAATTCTTGAAAGTCCTCTATTTCATCAAAGAATCAATTTTTCTCCCTGAAGGATTATATTCAATTTTGTTGGGTATGTGATTTGTGGCTGTAATCATAGTTCCTTTGCCCTCTAGAAAATACCCCAACCCTTCTCATCCTTTTATGTAGGAGCTGCTAAATGTTGAGTGATCCTACCTGTGGGTTCACATTATTTGAATTCTTTCTTTCTGGCTTCTTGACATCTTTTCTACTTGACCTGGGAGCGCTGAAATGTGACTATCGTATTCCTGGGAATTTGGGAGGTTATTGGTTGATCCTTTCAATTTCTATTTAACTTTCTAATTCTAGTTTGTCAGGGAAGTTTTCCTTGATAATTTCTTGAAATATGATGTCTAAATTATTTTTTATTTTCA
The DNA here is from genome assembly GCF_902635505.1 of Sarcophilus harrisii. NCBI lineage: Eukaryota > Metazoa > Chordata > Mammalia > Dasyuromorphia > Dasyuridae > Sarcophilus > Sarcophilus harrisii. Next base: position 54,179,230 of record NC_045432.1, on the reverse strand, counting down.
TCATGGCTCTCAGGTTGTCCAGTAATTCTTAAATTATCTCTCTTCATCCATTTTCAAGATCAGTTGTTTTTCCAATAGGATATTTTCCATTTTCTTTGATTTTTTCATTATTTTGATTTTGTTTTCTTAATGTCTTACGAAATCATTAGCTTCCACTTGTCCACTTTTAATTTTTTAGGAATTATTTTCTTCAGCAACTGTATTCTTAGAAAATTAACTTCTCTTTTAATCTCTATGGTGTTAGATTATGAAATGAACCTTTAGAAAATGTGGACACAATGTTTAAAACATGTTAAGTACATAATTGAGTATATTTTGCTTTAAAATGTATAATGATAATTTACTTATTGAAAACAAGGACTGCAGATTTGTTTTTTTTTCTTTCTATCATCTCTGAAGTCCTTTAGATACTTAATAGTTCCTTGGGACCTTCTATTTGGGAAAGGTCATAAAAATCTTATCAGCCTTGCTGACAGCATATTATAAAATTCTAAACTAATGAAGTGGTTTTTGTGACAAACTATGATCTCTCACAGCTTGAAGAGGTCTTACAAGTTTATTTTATAAGAGCAATTTTTAAAATCTATAGTTTGCCCATTTCTTTTGAAAATTATAAAATTTTACCTGGAATAGTATGTATTAGAGCTACATCTTTAAGTCAATTTAGTTTCAATAGACTGTGGATTGAAAGAATTTATTTTTGCCTTGGGATTACTGTATAATACCTGAAGATATGGGTATCTGTGCTCGTAGGAGCTTACAGTGGCTTTTCTGGGGTTTCAGTGAACTATCATGTATCTACTATATATATGAATTTATAGAATGTGAATAATTTCTAATAACTGATTTCTATACCAATATGAAATTAAACTGGAAAGGATGAACAAGTTAAGGCCTTTTATGTGCTTATTGTTAACTATTATTGCAACAAAATGATAAAAATGGTAATAATGATCATAATCCTAAATTGTGATCAATGTAACTTGCTATATTGTGTAAACTTGAACACTGGGTTTTGATACTATTCTTTTTTAATTTCAAGTATAACTGTATGAATTGCCACTTATGTATATGTATGCATACATACATACATTTGTTTGGTGGCACAGTGGATAGAATGCCAGATCTAGAGTCAGATTTTTTTTTTGAGTTCAAAGTCAGCTTCAGATACTTACTAGCTATATGACAACTCTAGGCAAGTTTCTCCTAAAAAAATGTAGGCTCCCTGAGGATAGGCAGTGTTTCACTGCTGTCTCTAGCATCCAGAATAGTACCTTGCATATAGTAGATGCTTAATAAATGCTTGCTGACTGATCAATTATCATCCTCTCCTCCTCCTGATATTAGAAAACTTGAGGGAGCAATTCTGATTACGGGGAGTGGGGTATAAAGCAAAAGCAAGGACCCTTGAATGGTTGGATTTGAATTTTTATTGATATTTTTGTTTTGCATCACTCTTATTTCTTAATACACTTTTCTCTTCCCCCAGAGATCCATGTCTTATAGGAAAAAAGGTTCACATGGATGGGGATTGAAGTGGGGGATGGAGGACAAAGCAGTTAGCTTCCTCCAGCCAACTCATCAATCCAATTTTCTTTTTAAACATTATTTGCAATGTTCCCCATCCTGGGTCCTCTACCTTTGCCAAGAAAGGAGGGAGGTGCATTTTATCATGGCAGTGGGATTTCACGGAGAAAATACTTGATCCTTGAATCCATGGGACACTAAAATTAGAAACTGTCCCTTAAAAAAAAGGAAATGTACAAATATTTCTGGATCCAGAAGGAATCTTTGAGAAAACTCTAAAGCTTGTGAAATGTGTGTAAAATGTCAATAGCTATTCCCTCCCCACAACCCCAGCTTCAAGTCTCAGCTAAAACCCTACAGAGAAGCTTTCTCTATCCTTCTTAATCTAGTGCTTTCTTCCCTCTGTGGACTAATTTTTTTTTGTACATAGTTGTTTACTTACTGTATTCCCATTAGAATGTGAGCTCCTTGAGAAGTGGGACTATCTTTTGTTTTTCTTTGTATCCTCTACATGCCTGGCACATAGTAAGCACTTAATAAATGCTACTTTACAAATTGACTCACAACCCCATAATAACTGGCTTAAGAATCTCACAACTCACCTGAAATTTCTCTCTCAAAGGTGACCTATGAGACGATCAGAATGTCAAATCTAATGAATTTTTCTGTCTTTTCTTCTTGACCTTTTTTCCTTTTAAACAATTGTTTTCTTATTGAACCTGTATCATATTGGATCTATGTCCATTTAATTCACATATTTAATTAATTTTGGATTGTTTTTCAGGGATCTCCCCTCCCAGATATATATTCAACAATTAAACCAAGGTGAAACAAGCAAATTTATTTTTTAAATTTATTTTTAACACATAATTTTTTAAATGAGATGCCTCAAGTATTTTGTGTAAAAGTGTGAATTTTTTTTAACCTGGAATATGAAAAAAGGGAATTAAAGGAAGCACAAATAAAATATATCAGTTGCCATATAATCATTTATTCTGTTCCACACAGCAAACAGATGTTTTAATATGAGATTCATCTTCAGAAACCAAGGAATAATTTTCTAAATGAGATGTGCCTAAAATGAAAGGGGAGGGGGAAGAAGTTATAAATATGGTTGCAATGCTGTTGACTCATATATAAAATGTTAGCAACATCACAACAAAATCCCTAAACCTTTAACTCTTTGGCCACCCGCTTCTAGGTTTTTCCCAATTACACTAATACATGCTAACAAAATGTCTATATGGTGGAATTGCAGCTAGGCCAGCATTAGAAGACTACTATTTGCTAATATATCAAACCAAGTTGGTACAATTCCAAGTGCGAGGTAGAAAATCTGGTTAATTACTTATTCTACATTAGAAAGACAATTTTCTAATTCAAATGAAGACATTTGAAGTTTAAGGTTCAATGTGACAAACATTTCAATTTTGCATTTTGGGGAATATATTTTGGAGAACTTTTAAAATAAAAGTGAAGCTAAGGGAGCAACCAGAATCCAGTTTGAAAAGGAGCAATAAATAGCCAGTTTGAACAGCATATCTTGGAAAGTCCAGTGTAAGTTCATTATTATCTATATAGAGGATTTAATGATTTATCACATTGTACTTTAATAATAACTTCATGTTTTCCTAATGACATTAATTTAGTGACAGTAGATAATAGGGCTTAATTAGAGAAACAGAAGTCAATTGTACAAATAAGAGAAATTAATAAAATGAAATGGATTTTTTCCAGTAGGCACTGCAAAACCAGCTTCCCCCCTTCTCCCACAGTAAATAACTCCCAAGATTTCTCTTTTCTGGACAAAATGCATCAATTACAAAACAACGGGAAAGTGGAACCAAAAAGAGGGGTGGGAAGAGGGTAAGGGTGCCATCTGATTTGCCAGGGTGGCTATTCGGAAGTCAGTCAGTGTTACCCACCTCACTTCAGGGTCCTCTTGCGTGGTCTCGTCCATGTCAAGTCATGGTGTCCACTTGTATTCTGTAATTTGGACCAAAGAGAAAGGTTTCTGTTCATATTAGCTTAGTAAATGAGTAATTTTATTCTTCCACCCACCCCGAGGCATTTGAGGGATATCCGAGGGATATCTCATTTTTAAAACCCCAACCAAGACTCATTGTGAAGTCTCAGTAATGGGTGAACTTGACTTTGGGAAGGAAAGGGCAACCGTCCTTTTTTATACCATTATCTGGTCTCGGAAAAAGCTCTCCATGTAGTAGATCTGGCCAAAGGTCATGGCCAGTATCACAGCAGTCTCAAAGAAGGACTACTTTGTGGTTAGTGTTCTGACTGATGACCCTGTGGATTTTCTCCCCTACCTCCATGTGCTCCTGCTTCTGCTTGACTACCATGATGGCTGCAGTCAGCTTCTTGATCATCTTCTCCAGCTTGACATGGAGCCTGTCCTCATCCTGGAAGAGGTGAGTTCTGGGGTCCTGGTCCTTGTCGATCGAGAACAATACTGTCTCGGGCACCAAAGTAGACGCACGGTTGCTGAAGCAAAACCTGTAGGAGCCCTCCTGGTGGGTTGTAAAGGCGTAGCGGCCACTCGTCTCACGAACCCACTGGAAAAGGGGATCGTTGTTAGGGCCAGTGATGTCCACGTCTATTTCCAGGAAGCCTCCCTGCATCACCCTGAAGTTGAGGACCATCTTGGCTCCCTTCGTGCCTTGCTCAAAGAAGCACTCCTCCCCATGGGCACCGACTTGGATGTAGAAAGCACATGCATGAAGCGGGAACAGCACAGCCAGCAGAATAGGCAGGACCAGGATGTCCACCCAGACTTTGACCGCCATGGACAGACTCGGGCTTGGGAAGAGGGAGCGACCGTAACCTCTTCGATGCCTCAGCCTCGCTTTGGCAACGCCGCCCAATCCTAGGGGAAAATCTTAAAGACCCGGGAGAGAGAGGCTGAAGCCACTGATTGGTTACTCTTTTTGACCTGGTACCCCCCCCTCCATTACACCCGGAAGTATTCCCCACCCCATCCCCACCTCACTTCTCTTTTGCACCCTTCTCAGTCGCCTTTATCAGGTTCTTTCCCACCTTTTTGCTCTTTTAATTATCACAGATTCTAGTGACTCATATGCCAGGATGACACCCCCCCGCCAAGTTACTTAACCAGATCTCGATTCCATTTCCTAAAGTGCAAGTCTCAGGAGGCTATCATTTTGTTCTGGGATTCTCCGTGGCTTTTAAGATAAAATAAAACTTCTTAGCTTGGCCCTTCACAATCCAAATCCAGCCTATTTTTACAGGTTCCTCGCTCATCACTCTCCTGTCAGCATTTCAGTCCAAATGACCTCCTTACTATTCCTGAAACCAAGCTTTTTGTTTTTCATCTCCATGCCTTTGTACAAGCTATCACCTGCTTTTTAGAATCCCTTTCTCCTTATTGCTGAGTCGTTTCAGTCATGTCCAGCTCTTCACAATCCCATTTTGGGGGTTTCTTGGCAAAGATACCGGATTGGTTTGATATTTCCTTCTCCGGCTCATTTCCAGATGAAGAAACTGAGGCAAACTAAATTAAGTGAGATTCCCAAAGTCACACAGCTAGCAAGTGTTTGAGGGCTGGATTTGGACTCACAAAAAGGAGCCCTTCTAATTCTAGCAGTTCTACCCACTGCACTACCCAGTTCCTAGTTTTCTTCAAAGTTCAGCTTAAAGAACAGGTCTCATAACAAGAGTGGGACTTTTTCTAATTTGTCCAGTTTCCCTCATCCCCTGAATAAATAACCTTATATTAATTTTATTCGTCCTCTGTGCAAGCTTGTAGAATAAAAATATTAATTGTGTACTCTGATTTTTAGGCACAATTCTGGCAGAAAGCATGATACACAATTTTAACATTATTGTAAAAGCAAGCATTTCTAGTCTATAGAGAAATGTCCGAGCCAGCATAATTCTCCTTCCCTCCTTTCCCCACCACACACACATACACACACAAACACACACATACACACAAACACACACACACACACACACACACACACACACATCCTCACACGAGCTTCTACCCCAGGGTAATTTGAGGTTATATTTGTAGAAATTTCAAACAAGGAAAATCTATAAAAAGACAGTTTGGGAAATGAATGTTTCAGGACAATAATCACTAGGAATTTCTTTCTTGAACATTCCCCTTGAATATACTCTTAGGAATAAGCAAAATTGGGCAGCTAAATGATGCACTGGATAGAATAAAGGGTCTCTAGTCAGGAAGAATTGAGTTCAAATTTGACGGCATTTACTAGCTGAGCAAGTCACAACCCTCTGTCAGATGAGCTGGAGAAGGGAATAGCAAAGCATTCCACTCTCTTTGCCAAGAAAACCCCCAAATGGCGTCACCAAGAGTTGGACACAACTGAAAATGACTAAACAATAACTACTAAAGGACTAAGAAAAAGAAACTTCTTGCTCAGTAAAGGAACACTTTCTGGAAGAGAAGGGTGAAGGTAATAAGGAGTGAGGGAAGAGAAGACTGACTTTTAAATCATTTCATAGCATCTTAAACAGACCAGAGGTTCTCATTGTTCACTTACCCCCCCCCAAAAAAAAACAACCCTTTTATTTCTCAGCTTTTTATATGCTTTCTTTTTAAAAAAAATTTTTTTTTATTTGAATTATAAAGGAAATTTTTTAAATGTCCCTCAGGGTTCAATAAAAATCAACTCCAGCCCACTCAGCCCTGATAGTGTATCAGATGAGAAACAGTCAACTGGATATGAAAAGGGCCTGGGAAGTCTGTTGAAAATTCAAAGTTCAAGTTTGAGGCATTCAAACTTCTTGTACTTTTGAGACTGGGATAAGACCAGCAGTTAGTTACAATTCAACAACTTTCAGTGAGCGTCTAGCCAAGATAAGGAGTTCCAACCACTTAAGAATGAATAATTGGCAGAGAGATTGTCTCTGCCCTAAGCTTCACCCTCTACTTTTTCTTTTCTTCTCTCCACCCCTTGGCCAGAAGATCTCAAGAATTTCAGAGAATCTGAAGATGTTGGATGTCCCATCTTTCCACAACATCCCTAGAAGAGCCAATGGGAGTGTCTACATCCAGATCCAAGGATAAATTAGATGGACATTCAAGGTTCTTAGAAGAGCCAAGAAAAAAGAAATTCCAAATCAAAATCAGCAAAAACCAAAAACAAAAACAAAAACAAAAACCCCAAATCTACCCTAGCAGGAGTATGCTAATAAATATCAAATAGTCAGCTCCCTGAAAATCCACAGCTCATGTTTAAATTTAATCAGCATCATTTTAAAAATGCTTTATTTTTTCCAATTATACATAAAAATATTTACTATTTGGGTTTTTTTTTTAATTTTGAGTTCCAAATTATCTCTTCTTCCTCCCCTTTCCATTCATTGAGAAGACAAGCAATTTTATATAGGTTATATAGTTACGCAAAGTGTATTTCTTATCATATCACTCATATTGTGAAAGAAAACACAGAGCAGGATGGTCTGTGTTACAAACATGTCTGCTCAATCATTGGGTTGGAGGTAAGCTAGTCTAAGGTCAATTTAGCTAAATGTTGCCCTCCTAGTTCTAAGACAGATTCCTGGAGGAACCAAAAAAAAATCATGTCCTTAGATTGCAGATATTTGTTGTATAATAGATATAATTCTAGCCTGTGTTCACCCTTCTGAAGGTAGGAGTGTGAAGGGAGAGGGGAACAATCAGTTAGTCACAACTATCCTCCTACTCTTCACAAAGGGGGATCTTTGATTTTTGTTTTGACTGTTGATTTTTTTCCCTCCTTCTCTGGTAGCTTTTAATTTTGTGCAAGAAGAGAGCCTAAGGATACTTTGGGAAGTACCTCTGCCATCTTCTAGGCCGGCTCCTTCTCTATAGATGGACAAGTTGCCTATCTCATGTTCCTCAGATTTTAGTGATTGTTCCAGCTTCCTTCAGGTGCGGGATCTCTTCTATGGCTGGTGTATCTTCCAGCACTACTAAGCATCTGTGATTTGGTTTAGGGTAGGGTAGCCTGCCCTTTGATAAGAGGGGTAGGGAAACAATAGTCTTGTTCAACAAGCAAAGTCAAGTTACTGCGCCAGGCCTTGGGCAAGGTTGTTGTGGTTTATGTAGGACCTACAAAAACACATAGGATTTGTTTGGCTTCTTCATTTAGGAATTACAAAAGATACATTAAGAAGAATACAGGCCCACAGGTTAAGAGTGGCTTTGATTTACATATCTCCGTAAGAAAGAGGTCTTTGTTTATCATGAGGGGAACCTCATGATACAGTTTTTTAAATTATTAAAGCTTTTTATTTTCAAAACATATGCAGAGATAATATTCAACATTTACCCTTGCAAAATCTTGTATACCAATTTTTTTTTCTCTCTCCATTCCCCTCACCCCCCTGCCTTAGATAGCAAGTAATCCAATGTATCTTAAACACATGCAATTCTTCTATACATATTTCCACATTTATCGTGCTGCACAAGAAAGAAAAGGGAAAAAATGAGAAAGATAAAATGCAAGCAAACATCAGCAAAAAGAATGAAAATACTAAATTGGGATCTATACTAAGTTCGCACTTTCTCTGGGCACAGATGGCTCTCTCCATCACAAGACTATTGGAACTGGTTTGAATCATCTCATTGTTGAAGAGAGCCATGTCCATCAGAACTGATCATCATATAATCTTGTTGCCCTGTACAGTGATCTCCTGGTTCTGCTCATTTCACTTATCATCATTCACATAAGTCTCTCCAGTCCTCTCTGAAATCATCCTGCTGATTGTTTCCTACAGAACAATAATATTCCTTTTTTTTTTTTTTTGATAAAAGTTGAATAAATTTAATGAATTCAGTGTGTCTACCCATACTAAATCTCATGATAACAACTGAAATGGTAAATATGATTATTTACTTTGTGAATTTACAAAAATTGCAGAGAATGGTGCCGCCCCAAAACAGGAGATTTGAAGGTTGCCCATATTTTCCCCAAAATAGCATCTAGTGGAGTCTACAGACTATATAAATCAATGCAGAACAATAATATTCCATAACATTCATATGCTATAACTAATTCAGCCATTCTCCAACTGTTGGGCAGCCACATTTTCCGGTTCCTTGCCACTACAAAAGGGGCCGCCACAAAACATTTTTGTACAAGTGGGTCCCTTTCCCTCCTTTAAGATTTCTTTGGTATACAGGCCCAGTAGAAACAGTGCTGGATCAAAGGGTGTATGCAGTTTGACAGCCCTTTGGGCATAGTTCCAAACTGCTCTCCAGAATGGTCGGGTCACTTCACAACTCTACCAACAATGTATCAGTGTCCCAGTTTTCCCGCATCCCCTCCAATATTCGTCATTACCTTTCCCTGTCATCTTAGCCAATCTGACAGGTGTGTAGTGGTATCTCAGAGTTGTCTTAATTTGCATTTCTCTGATTTATAATGACTTGGAGCATCTTTTCATGTGGCTAGAAATAGTTGCAATTTCTTCGTCTGAAGAGTGTTCATATCTTTTGACCATTTATCAACTGGAGAATGGCTTGTATTCTAATAAATTTGGGTCAGTTCTTTATATGTTTTAGAAATGAGGCTTTTATTAGAACCCTTGAATATAAAAATGTTTTCCCATTTTCTTCTCATGATATATTTTTTCAAGTCTTGACCCTTTATTTCAAGAAACTATAAATAAAAACTGCCCAGGTCTACCACTGTAAAGATAGAATCTACCAATCCTCTCCTGAAAAGAACCTTCATCCCCCTCCCCTCAAAAATGTCCCAGGAATATTATGGCCAAGATCCAAAGTTCACACATGAAAGAAAAAAAATTGTAAGTACCCAGAGAGAAACAGTTTAAATCCCAAGAAATTCTATTCAGGATCACAGAAGACCTGGCAGCTTCTACTAAAAGTCTGGACTATAACATTCAGGGGCCAAAAAGATAGGCTCACAACTAAGAATAACTTATCTTGTGAAGCTATAGGGCAAAAATGGCTCTTTAATGGAATAGACGTCCTTGAAGCATTTCTGATAAGAGGACTAAAGATGAAAAGAAACCATGAAATACAATCACAAAAATTCAGAGAAACTAACTGGAAAGATAAATTTACTAGAACAATTGGCAAGAGGTATCTGATGATGTAATGCTAAGATTCTATGGGGGAGGAAAGAAAGATCTTTAATGACCTCAAAGGGTGCCAGATCAGGTAAAACATGAAAAACACAGGCCCTGAGGCCGATTTTGTTTTGGGATTGTTTTGAAGGTTTGAAGACTGGAAAGAGAAGGCAGAATAAAAGGAGGAAAAGAAAGGAGGACGAATTTGCTATTTCTTATAAAGGAGAGGATTATACAAGCATGGAACCAAGGCTTCAGGAAGCAGGCATCCAGTTGATGTGGGAAAGATTCCAATCTTTGATTCCCAACCCCCCCTAGTTAATGTAAATTACCCTTTGACTCACAAATCCTGGTCCCTTTGAATTCCAATAGAAGATGCGGACCTGTCCCAGCCCCACCGGATCTGAGCCAACTTTGGGGCTTTACCCAAAAGCCCCTCGAGCTAAGTCTCTGACTTAAAAGGGCCACACTGGGAACCCCTCTTTGCAGAGATTCCAAACATGCCAGCCATGGGAGGACCCTCTGTCCACTGCACCCTCAGTCCGGTGCCGTCCTTATCTCTGCCTTCACCTATCTCCTACTTCTAAACCCAGTAATAAACTTCTTTTATCAATCTAGCTCTTGGGCTAATAAATGCTTTTATTGGGGATTCCCACTGCTACTAGACCTCATTTACCACCGTATCCTTGCACCGAATCCAAGGGGGTTGCAGGGGAGCTCTGTTTGACTCCCTGTACCCCAAACCTGCCACTAGACCCCAACTAAAGCCTAACCTCAACACAGTGAGTTTGGGGTAGAAATACATATGAGGAAAATGGAGATAGGAAGGTGGAATGGTGAAGAATTCTTCTCTCCTCAAAAGGGAATGGTTAGAAGGAAAACAAATTTCCTGAAGCTCAAAGGAGGTTTAAAAGAATTTAAAACAGAAGAAATAAAATATTACAATTAAAAGGAGTACCTTAGATTGCCTTTCACTTGCAGAATGGTTGAAACCACTTGTAACTTATGAGGATCATGGAACATTAACATGTTGTAAAAAGTTTGAAAGAAACCTAGGTAATAGTGATGTAGATTGTGTTCCCTTTAATCTGTGAGGTGAAGGGTTATTGAAAGGCCTCGATGTTAACCATGGGGGAAGGATGGGCCTGAGTCTCAAACCCTCCTGGCCTCTGGGAGGGGCTCACCCTTCTACTCATAAGGGCAACTTCCAGATAAGTAATCTTATTCAATTGGAAATCTAGGCCTGAGGCATAGCCAAGGCCCTCTATGGAGTTGGAGATTAGTTCCTCATTCATCTGGAAGTTGGCTCCTGACTTGGAGTCAAAGAGACCCCATAAAATCACAGGCAATGTACCCAGACTTTTGCAAAAATAATCCTAACAGGATTCTTTGCCCACTAAGAAAGCTGTCTTCTCAGTGTAAATAAATCCCCTTTTGCCACAAATTTTGGGTTTGTGAATTCTTTCACAAAGAATCTGCAACATCGACAAGGGGAGAATCTCTCAACCCTCATTTCTCACACCGCTTCATTTGGTGAGATCTCTGAAAGTCTGGCCTAAAAGTTTGTGGATGACATGACTGCATCGTCCTCTTCTGGTAGACACCCCCCAAGGACTGTTGCTGTGCCTGTCTCAGAACCCTGGTGGAACTACAAGGAGAGGAGCGCAGATAGAGAGAGAAGGGACTACTTTCTAACCTGGCTCACTGAAGGCATGAAGAGGGGGATTAAGAAGCAGGTTAATTATGACAGACTTAGGGAGATCACCCAAGGAGCTGAGGAAAATCCTGCTCTCTTTCAGGGCCTCCTTGTAGAGGCTCTAAGAAAATACACTAATCTGGATCCCACTTCTCCAGAGGGGAACACTGTCCCCAGCATGCATTTTATTAGCCAATCTGCCCCAGATATATGGAGGAAGCTGCAGACGTAAGCCTTGGGCTCCCAAACTCTCATGGCCCAGATGTTAGAAACAGCTTTTGGAGTCTTTAGCAACAGGGACCGAGCTGCAGCAGAGGAGGAAGACTGCAGGGCCAGAGCAAGAAATAAAGAGCAGGCCCACTTTTGGCTGCTGTCATTTTGGGAAAACGGGGGTTCCTGCTTCAGGTGTAATGGGGCAGCGCCAATGCGCATGCAACTGCCCTAGGAAAAAAACCCGGCCCTTGTCCTGAGTGCAACCAGGAGGGGTACTGGAAGAGGGACTGCCTGGAGAGGGATAGAGCCACCGCCTCAAGCCTCGCCCTCTGGTCTCCTCAGGACTAGGAGTGATGGGGTCTGGGGTTCGGCCAGGCCCTCCCTTACTCCATCATGACCACCAATCCCAGGGTTACTCTTGACGGGTCAGGTAAAGCCATCGAATGTCTTTTTGCTATGGGGGCCTCTCTTTCAGTTCTGCTCTGGCACTCTGGAATCAGCCACCCCTTCCCCCATAGGATAATGGGAATTGAAAGGAAACTTAAGGACTGTTTTGAGACTTTCCCTCTGCCTTGCCAGTTTGGTGACCTGTTCTTTAAATACTCCTTTCTTATTATTCCCTCCTGTCCTGCTTCCTTATTGGGCAGGATTTAATGGGGAAACTGGGGGGCACAATTTTCTCTTCTCAGACCTCCACATGACCGTTTTGTGCTTCTTTTAAAACCCTCCCATGGTCCCCCTGAAATCTGGGAGAAAAGATTCTTCTGTCTGAAATGAAGGGATTCCCTGGAGGGCCACAAACGCCCCCCAGCTTTAATTAAGCTGCAGCACCCCAGTACATTTCCCCATAAACGTCAATTCCCAATAAAGCCGGAAGTGGGGAAGGGTTGCAACCTCGGATTGTGATATTTCCTAAGTATAAGCTTCTAGTCCCCTGTGAGTCTTCCTGCCACACCCCGATTCTTTGATAGAAAAGCCAATGGGGAGTTTCTTGTGATGCAGGACCTCAGGGCAATTAAGGAAGCAGTCATTCCCATTTACCCCCATTGTGCCTGATCCTTATACTATCCTTACTAGTCCTGAAACAAAATGTTTTCATCCTGACAAAGATGTTTCTTCAACCCTTTCATAAAGACTCCCATTTACTTTCTTTTAAGGGCAAACCAGGGAACATCCCCACCAATAAACTTGGACGGTTCTGCCCAAGGTTTGAATAGCCCCCCACCGTTGGGACGACGGTGGCTAAAAGATATAAGATTGGGGAAGTTAACACCTAAAAAGTCATCCATAGTAGATATTTTATCCCCCCAAGAGGAGTCCCTACATGCAGCCATGAAGACCCTTAATGTTCTGATGGGCCCCGGGTCTCCTTACCCAAAGCCCACACGCCTGAGTCTGTCAAATTTTAGCCACAACCTCACCCCACCTCTGGCTTCAAGGAGGAAACAGACCGTTTTTATGCCTTCTAGACCTGCCTAAAGACAGCCACACCCTGGGCACGGCTGGTTCCTGCAGCGAAAGTGAATTTACAAACCTGAAACGTGAAACGGGCAAAAGAAGTTTGTTCTTAAAGATCTAGCAGAGAAATCCCGACAAGGAAGTGAACAAGGCCTTGTTGGGGCAATGGGAGAGAGAGAGGGGAAAGCTTTGAAAGAGGGCATTCCAGGGCCCGGAAGGGGTTCCTTGGCATGCCATGGTCGGCCCTCCGCCAGGGATTGAGCCGAGGGAAGGTCGTTTCCTGGGCAGCTCTCGGAGGGGCCTGGGAGCCATCGGAGCTGGAATCAGGATGGAGAAGCTTGGAACTGAAGGCCTGTCTCTGGGCTCATCTCCAAAATCCAGCTGGACAGAAATCCCCTTTTCCAGCTTGGGCTAAGCAGGAGCGGTCCCGGACTCGGTCCGGCCCAGAGAGGAGAATGAAACCCCTTTCTCCTGACGCCTTGGGGCGGGTCTCTCAGGGGAGTCTGAGGGAGTTCCCGAGCTTCCCCCCAAAGTCTGAGAGAGACACAGAGAGAGAGAGAGGTGTTTCGGGCTGCCCTCATCATGGTGATGTTAGCCGCTCTCCTGAGACACGAGGGCCACGCGGGGCGGAAAGGGCTGCCCACTGCATATGTCTCAGTTATTTGTGCGTGTGATCAGGCTTTTTGTCCCCCATCTAAAAAAACAAACAAAAAACCGGTATAAAAGATGAAAGCAGCGGAACTCCGGGGTTCTGGACCAAGAGAAGCTGAACTTAAATTTGAGTTCGAATTGGTTCCCCCACCCGGCACAACTATAAAGCCCTTTGGCTGGGATAAACTTTGGTCTTCACGTCTGCCACAGATGAAAGACCTCCAAACTTTAGAAGGGCCCGGGTGCCAGTCCGACCTCGTCCCTCCTTCTCCCCTTCAGCCACCTTCTTGGGTTTTTTTGCAGTTTAAGTGAAGGACCTTTTCTGGGCTCGAGAGAGTCCGGGAAGGGGAGAGGGATGAGTGTGAGACCGTAGCCCTCGAAATCTGCCGGGCCGGCGCGGCAGGACCCAGGGGGAAGGGCAAAGGAAAGGCCTTTTATTTTCCGTTATTTCCTGTAATCTGACGGTCTTTAGGGCCCCGCGCGCCCCGCCTCTCATACAAAAACGTCCATGGGCGGCCTGCACGTGATGACATGTCTCTGCCTACACGCAAACACGTTCATGGGCGGTCTGCACGTGCTACGTGGCCCTGCCCTCATGTTCTTACGTAACCGCGATCCGGTTGTCAACACGTGACCTGGAGGTCACGCCTTCACGCAGACACGCTTACGCGACCCGCGTTCCCCCTATGTGACCCTTTTTGCGTCACCACGCAACCATCCATGTGACCTAAACGCAAAAACGTGGCGCACCTGGCCTTTTACGCAACTAAACCGGCCCCTCTTAAAATCAGGCGGCGATTAGGTGACTCAAAAGTCCTCAAACCCTATTACATCATCCCTCGTCCAATCCGACGCGGACTTTAGTGACCTCGGTTTTGGCCCTCAGAAACATACCCTTTGGCAACCAATCGGCGGCCTCCTTCCGTGTCCCGTTTGCGACCCCACGTCGCGACCACACTCACGTGGCCCGCGTGCCCATTACGTGAATTCGTCCTCGCCACCACACGCGACTAAACGCAAACACGCCACGCAACTGCGCTACCATTACATCACCTCATCGTTGCGCGGCCCCTTCCCGCTACCACCACGTGGTCTCGTCTTGGCGTTTCCAGGCAACCGGTCCCAGTGTGACCATTACGTGGACTTCCTCCTGCCCAAATGCAAAGGCGCTACCATAATTCCCACGTGCCTCCAGTTCCTCCACCAAGTCTTCCGGTAAATCGGCGTCCCTCTATCTTGTTCCCCTTAGAATATTCTGGGCCTCCCCCCCTTTTTTAAGACTTTCTGTGGATTTGCCTTAATCAGCTTTGAATCCATCGCCGGCAGGGGCGGGAAGCTCGGAAAGAGTAGTGCCCGCCCCGGCAGAGCCCGGGGGGCGAAGATTGTAATCCGGAGAAACTGAGGGGAGAGAATTAAAGTTTTAATATTTCATTAATTGGAGTATAATTGACTGGACAGGACTCTGGTCTCACATTATCCAGTCAGATAAAGATATACTGGGACCGAGGCGGGTTGTCCCAGGGCGTATTCAAAGAATCCAGCAAGCATTGGAGCCCCAATTCTAAATACCCGAAACAAAGAACCAAGAGGATGGGGGAACCATAATCCTAAAAGCCCCCCAAAAAAGACCAGGGGTGTCTTGGGAATATTTAAATTTTAAAGGAAACAACCTGCTTTTTGTTTATCTTGCTAACAAAGTATAACCCCAATCTTAATGGACCAGAGTGGGTTTTTACGACTAGGGGGATTTGACGGAACAGTTAAGGAAACCAGACAAAGGAAACTGGTTAGGAAACCAAGTCAGAACAGTTAAAGGGAACTGAGGCATAACAGCATAAGGTGTCAAACTTGATGGGGGAAAGAGTCCCATCTTTGATTCCCAAACCCTCCTAGTGAAAGTAATTGCCCTTTAACTCACAAATCCTGGTCCCTTCCAATTCCAAGAGAAGATCCGGGCTGTCCGCCCCACCCGGATCTGACCAACTTTGGGCTCAAAAAGCCCCTCGACTAAGTCTCCCATTATAAAAGGCCCACCTGGGACCCCTCTTTGCAGAATTCCAAACATGCGTGGGAGGACCCTCTGTCCCTTTTCAGTCCGGTGCCGTCCTTATCTCTGCCTTTCACCTATCTCCTACTTTAAACCCAGTAATAAACTTCTTTTATCAATTTAGTTTGGCCTAAAGGTTTATTGGGGACTCATTGCTGCATAGACCTCTTCCAATTTGAATCCAAGGAGGTTGGGGGAGCTCTGTTTGACTACCCTTTAAACCTGCCACTAGACCTCAACTAAAGCCTAATTTCATTTAGGTCCCCCTAATCTAGACCTCAACACTATCTGCTTGGAAAATTTTATTGGAGGAAACCACAAAGGTTTATGTAAGGAGAGATGGGGACCGGGCTGAGGAAAAAAGAAAAGGAGAAGGAAGGGAAAAGGAAAAACATTTATGTCATTGTATAAGTGAAGGAAAAAAATTAAATCCTGTATATTATTTGAGGGTTAGGGGAAACTGCTTATGAGAAGGCAAAATGGGCTGGAGAAGAGGAATCTGTAAGTATGGAGGAAATGATGGTGCTAATTCTGGCATCCTGCCTCTGATCCTCCACCTTCCCCTTACCCAGAAAAAAGGAAACCAAAGCCTTGGGGCTCAGGAGGTGGGGGCACTGGCCGCCCTGACGGGCAGAGGTACGACCACAGGGTGTGGAAATGTGCTCCCACATTTAATGGGCTGTCATTGGGGTGTGGCCTGTGTGACGGGTGCTGCTAAGGTTTGGCACCGGCCTTACACAATAGCAGGCAACTGGCCGGGTGTCCTCTTTGTCAGAGGATGAATAAGGGCCCATGCAAGTCAAAAGGGGAAGGCCCCTGGTTGGCCTTTCCAAAGCTCAGGTGGACTTTACCGAGCTGCCATCAGTGGGGCGCTCAAATACCTGTTGGTCCTAGGGACCATCTGACCCATGGGTGAGGCCTTTCCCCCTTGCCCGGCAACTGCCCGCCGTAAAAGTCCTCCTTGGAATCTTTCCCGGGGAGGGTTGGTGGAGCAGGTAGATTCGGACCAAGGCCCCCCCTAAGATCCCCATTAGGCCCAAGGAAAAACCAAATCACACCCCCATGGCATCCCACCCCTCATCAGGTAAAGTGGAAAGGAAGATAAGGAAATTAAAAAACTGACAAATTTTAAACACATTGCCCTGGACCGGCCTTCCCCTTGTTTTTAAGGGTAGAACAAAACCCAGGAGGGATGTGGGATTATCACCCTATGAGTATTGTATGGTCACCCTTATCCAAAAGGGATTCAAAATTCTTCCTTGGATCCAATATTTGAGACCAAGGATGTGTTTTTAAGAAATGTTCATGTCTTACTGCAACATCTAAAACACAACTGAAAGGGTCATTGCTCAGACTCCTCCCTTGGATTCAAGGGCATAAGTTTTAGCCTGGAGACTGGTCCTGGTTTCGACGCAAAGGAGGAAACTGACCCCCAACCTGGGAAGGATGTTCCAGATCCTCTTGATATCAACACAAAGGACGGTGGACACTCAAGGGTGTGGACTTTAAACTGAATCAGAGAAAACTGAGACAAATATTGAAAAGGAACGATGAACTGTGCATTAAAATCTTGATAGTGTTTGGATCTGGGGACCTTACGGGGCTTGTCTAAATCAAACAGGTGGGCCATGGATGGGAAGGATAAGTGTAATGGACTTTTACTTCCCAACCAGAGAGGTAGATATCATAGATTGTGTAGTATAAAAACAGAGGGACAAGTTAAATATGGTTTGTAATATGGGTTAGTGTTTAATTGTGTCCACCACATTTATTTAGGGGTAATGAGGGATTTTGAACTTAGCTAAACCTATTTGTTAAACACCCAAATTTTCAAACTGGTGAATTTTATAATGGTTGGGGATCGCCCCACGATTATCAAGGAAATGGACCGCGCCATGGCCCAAGATGGTAGTTGGGGATATTGGACACCTGTATATATATATATATATAATTATATATATATATATATATATATATATATTATTTTAATATTTAAAACAGATTAATTCAACTGCAAATAGTCTTAGGGTGGCTAACCAAACTGCTCAACCCTTACTCTATTAGGGATCAAGCCACCCAGACAAGAGTGATAACCAATTATTTTAAATTATCTGTTACAGAGGAAGGAGGAAGGAAGGGTCTGGAGAAACAAAACTTGTCCCTGTTGTATGCAAATTGATGACAACCGACAAGCAGTGACAGAAATTACTAAGGGCATTCTCAGGATGTTCACGTGACTGTTAAAATTTAAATCTCCCTTCCAAATAGCTGGTTCTTGGTTTGATGGTGGCTGGAAAGGGCTCTTATGGGTACAAAGAATTTAATCAGTGGTATTATTCTTTGCCATATTTTACCTAAAATTACACTGGTAAAAGAATAGTTCAAAGATCACTGTGAAAATCTTACATATGGAGGATGCCACTGAAATGTGATTTTACAGAAAGAGGGATGGGAGGCGGCAGGGGATGATCCACATGAGGAGATTAAAAGCAAGGTGTAGAGAGAATTAATTTGGACTATGTTATTCTTCGAAAATATTCAAAATATTTATAGTAACAGGGGGACGGGGGAAAAGGTAAAAAGTTAAAATTTAAAGTAGATCAAGCCTCATAGGCCTCAGTTTCGCTTCTCCAGGTCAATGATTTTAGATAATGGACTATGTGGCCCGAAAAAAGCTGCATATCACCTTTTTACTCATTCCACTGACCAACTAGGGGAACAGTAGATTTATGTGGCCAATCACACCATAAAGAGGGTGGGGGGTTCTTTGTCTGAAATCAAAAAGCTTGGCATTTCCAAGGCTCTCCATTTGCTGTGAAATTTTGCCCCCAGACCAGGACAGGGTCCTTTCGTTCAATAAATAATTCTGCTTTTTAGATGATTCTGTAGTAAACTTTGGGAAGGTCTTTTTCCCAAACACAGGGGCTGATGTTTTAATACCAGTATCAATTGGGGTAGATATGTGACAGGCGGGGATGGTGAGGGGCAGGACAGTAGGGATGGGAAAATGAAAACGAAATGGCAGTAGCAGGTGACAGTGATTATGGTGATGTGACCACATTTGGGCAGGAGTAGATAAGGTGTCCCAGATGAAGGCTGTCCCTAAGCTGGGAAGCCTAGAGGCAATTCCTCCTTGGTATACACTCTTCTAGAACCTTTCATGGGTTCACTTTTGAACTAAAGCTCCAAACCTTTGACCCACAGGGTTGTGTAACTGGGGAGAACAAGTAAGATTTTATTAGAATACTTTAAACAGGGAAAAAGTTCATTGGGGGTTTCAAATTGTCTAATTGTTCTGTGTACTGTTAGTTCCGTGCATCTTTATTAAAAAGATTATTGAACATAATGGACGAATTTGAAAAGTACTGTATGGAACCTTCATGAAAAACCACAATGGCAGGTCTGTGCTTTAAAAGTTGCCTCTTACTGAATCCCTTTAATTTTGAAGAACATAAACTCTCTCAGTGATGGAAATTCCTCAAGATTTGCTATTTTAAAGGTGAAAGGCCCCGTGTGTGGAAATGGGTGGTGGATGGGAAGATTTAATCTCTTTCAGTTTCTATCAGTGTGAAATAAGCTTTAAATGAAAAAAATCCCAAACAGAAATCCCTTTATGCTCAAAAACCATATAAAAAGGGGGCAAGAGGTCCTTTGGATACATAGAACTATCTTCGGGTCAATGGGAAACATGAATGGGACCTTATTACCATCTCCCCCACAAATTCACCTGCGTGTCATGGCACTGCCCAGATTCGGGCTCTTGGGGGGTTGACACGGATTCCCCGTTCCCCAGAATGGTTTGATTCTCTGATGAGCTAATAATCCAGTAATATAAAGGGAAGAAATCAAAGGCTGAAAAGAAGGTGAAGAAGAAAGGGATTATTCCTATTTGTTGAACATGATAATTTGGAAAACTAGGAATGGCCAAGACACCCAAGGGAACAAAGCTTTCCACAGTTGCAGGAAAGAAAGATTCATCTGGTACATTTCTATATGATTTAAAAACGGACTGTAACAGAAAAAACTATTCCAAATGACAAAATGCCCAAATCTGGGAACCTTTCAAAGCCCAATATTTTGATTCCATCAAAATATTCTTTAATGAACAAAAAATAAGTTTAAATATGGGAGAATTTTAATGTTTATTCCAAAACATTAAAAAGTGACAAAGTGCATAAAAATTGGTAAAAAAGCCATAAAGGGCAATTGTTTAATCACTGATATTTCCATGGAATAAACCGTGACAATTTCCAATATATTGAAACAATTCAAAACATGTGACCCGGTGGGTTTATTTTACTAATAATGGGACCTAGAAAACTGTTTAATTGAAAAATCTACCCCATAAAATACCTAAGGGCCCTTTATAAAACTCAGAAAAATAAACCAAATAATTGGAAAACCAAATTAAAAATTCAAAATATTGAGGGAAAAATTAAACCCAAAACTTGGTGGGGTAATTCTTTAACATCTTAAACTCAAGTATAAGCCCTTTGATGTCAGGGCGAAGAATGAGGGGGACACTCACAGGTGGACACACTCCAGCTTATCATGCCCTACAGCCTTGTGGATACACATTTTGCAACCGGGTCAGGGAAACCCAGTGGCTCCCCAGCACAGTTCGAGACCAGCTCCTGGGCTATGAAGGCAACTGCCAATGGGAGGAGGCAGATTACCATCTATCTAACTCACGGTGACGGGCCTTCAAGGCATCCCTCTCAGAGCACACATGCCCTCAGGAACTTTTCCCATGACATGCATGCTT
This sequence comes from Sarcophilus harrisii, assembly GCF_902635505.1. NCBI lineage: Eukaryota > Metazoa > Chordata > Mammalia > Dasyuromorphia > Dasyuridae > Sarcophilus > Sarcophilus harrisii. Next base: position 54,158,791 of record NC_045432.1, on the reverse strand, counting down.
TTTGCTAAAAGGGCGCTTCTGCAACGTGGCAGAAACCAGTGTGCGCCACAGGTCGAGGTGGCCTCTTACCCCCATACCCTTGTAAGTGTCGAAATTCCGTATGTATTTTGAAAATAAAAACTTTTTTTTTTTTAAAACAAGAAAAGATAGAACAATAATGAGGGAGGTTAAATATGGAAAGATTGGCAAGGGAGAATCAGAAAGTGGTCTCAATAAGCTATGTTCAGTAAACAAGAAAAAAAATAATATTTAGGAAAAACTCTTTAAATTTTTGACAGTTTTTTAAAATATTCTGGGAGAAATGCTTGACCAGTATCTTACACTACCGTTAAATAGCTATTTACCCCATATTAAACATATTAAAAATTTGAAAGAAACAGATCATATCCCTCTAAATATGGATAAGACACATTTTCCCTAACAAGGGAGGAAAAGGAATTATAAAAATAAAATGCTAAACTTTGATTTGAAATTGAAAAGTTTCTAGATGGACAAATTGTTACTAGGAAGGAGGAAGCTTTAAAATTGAAAACGACCTTTTATCCAATGTCTCTGAGGGTAAGACTTTCTGGTTCTTGAGTTCAAAACACATGGGGTGTTTACTTTTGTCCAACTTTCCAGATGTAGACTTCCACATGAAACAGCCGGTGTTCCGCCTCTTGGTTCTCTTGCAGAAGAGGCTTGGGCCTCCCTATCCCTCACAAGAAAGTTTTGGGGTGTTTTTGGGTTTTCAAAACCTCTACACAAAGGGCCCTTTCACTTTTTGTATGTAAAAAATCCAATAAATCAATACAGAATGGTTTTTAAAATTCACTAAGGAATTTACATTTGATTTTGTTTCATTAATTCCCTTGAAATTGTTGACCTTTTTGTTCTTCCTTGTTTTGTTATTATTATTTTTTAGCTCTGTGAAGTAATGGTTTGGGAGGTTGGGTATGGATAAATAAGTGGGAAATTTAGGGATTGTCATTTAATTATATTTGCTTGCCCCAGGCATTTGATTTTTTAAGTTGGATCATTTTTGGAAGTGTTTTGGAGTTTTGTTTTTTTCTGTTTCCTTGGAAATTTTTGTACTATTGAATTATTTAAATAAATTTTCTTTGTATCTCTTGCTCTGGACTTTGTTGGTGATATATAAAAATGCTGTAGGGATAGAAATCCTATCCAAAATGACTACTCAGAGACCTCTCAAGTAAAAAGCAGAAAAGTTGTTTATTTAATGAATTTCATGAGAATGAGCAATTCCACCATGAGGAGGAAAGAGAGCTCGGAGAAGGGGCAAAGAAGGGGAGAAGGGATACATTTTTTAGGGTTTAGAACAAAGGTTACATGGTTGGGAACATTAAAGAATAGGGTTTTCCCCCCCATTTTGGTTTATTTGGAATTTAGTTTGGGAGGAACCATCCATCAGGCAATAATTGTCCCAGATGCTGGTAATTGAACGTAATAAATGTTTCATTCGGGTTAAATACTTTCAAAATCTAATAATATTGGCCCACTCAACATACTCACGCAGGTCCGAGACCTGGAAACTAAAATAAAAGAGGAAGTTCAATTTTGGAAGGCTCAAGTTCTTCCCTTATCTTTACTACATACAGCTTGGAAGTTCTTCAACCCCAAAACACACACACACACACACACCCCCCCTTCTAAATTAAATGATTTTTTATCATATAGTATATGAAGAACTTACACATTGCTCAAAGTCATTAAACACTTAACATTGTTTTAAGTTCACTTCGAATTATCTCCTTCCGCACCCTCCACCTCCTTTCTGGAGAATCATCTTTAATAGCATCCTCTGGATAAAAGTTTATAGGGAGGTTGCTATTTGGTTATTAATGTAATTATACAGGATAAACCTAATGGTAAAAAATATAACTGATTGCAATTAGTCCATAACATAAAAGTCTTTCCACCAGCTACCATCAAATCAGGAACCCTTTGTTAAAAAGGGTTTTTTCATTGCGGCAGCTTTCTAATGCCTTTTGTAATTTCTTTTACCACTTGTCCATTATCATCCTTTCTGCAACAAGTGGACAAATTCAATTTTCCACAGACTCCTCCTTCATCTGCTAGCAAATAATCTAAAATAGTCGATGCTGAAACACTTCTTGCTGATGGATCCTAGCAAACAAGGCCTGAGCATTGGTTACTGGGTTCCAGAACTGCTTGTAATCTAATTGAATTTTTTTAATATATAGGTGTCCTATATCCTCAACTTCCTTCCAGCCCATGTTTTATACCTTTGATGTTCTTTCTAGGAGCTTATTTATCCATTAGCATCACCTGTTTAACAGAAGATCTATACTAGTTTATTCCTGTTTGTCACTATTTTCTGGAAGGAAGAAAAACGGGCCTTTTTAGCCAAACAACTCCCAGTCCAATTTCTTGGGAAGTAAATATCCATCTGGCCAAATCAATATGTCCCGTGGGTTTTTCATGCCAGAAGATAAAAACTCCTGTTGAGGGTGGGAAATATATAACATCCCTTTTAAGGTCCCCCCTTTCATGGTTTTAATTACGCCCAAAGTTGTTTTTCAGGCATCCAAGTCAATTATTATTCTCCCCAGTAAAATTATATTCAAAAGTTACCAAACATTTTCCTAAAGTTCCATTACTATTTTCCCATTTCCATCTCATTACAGTATTTAAGTTGACTTTTTTATTAACTTTTAAAATCTCCCATAAATCTGTGGTGTTTGACAAGTTGGCTTTTTTTCAATTTCAAGCATTTTCACTCCCCTACTGCATGTGGATGAGTCCAAATCACACCCATGCCCAAAACAATACTTGTTTATTCTATCTATTTTATATTGACTACAATCTATAATTCACCTTCTCTGGCCGGTGGGTAAAGTCCATTCGCATTCATTTTCCCCCAAGGCCCGGCCTGTTTGATTTAAACCATTTCCTTGGGACAGCATTAATTTCACTGATGTTCCCCTGATCTGACCAAAATCCGGTACCATCATGTACAACTGATCATTACTAATATCAGGCTGGAAATAAAGGACAGGTACTCAGGGCCATCTGTGATTGTTCGGGTCCCCCCATATCCAAGTAGTCATTTAAATAGTTATTTTTGGATCAGGGTTTAAAAATTTTTCATACCCCTGTTCAGTACCAGTACAAAATTTCCCCATAAAATCCATGATAGACAAGACACAGTTCCAACCCCTTGGGTTTGGTTCAACCCATTCTTCCTAATGGTATATAATATCCTAATTCCTAAAAAAGTTCAGCAAAATGTAATATCTAATACAAACAAAAGAAAAGTCCAAGAGAGTTCCCAAATGGAAAGTCAAAAGATTTTACTACAATTCATCCAGTCTTTGCTGAGTTTCCAATTTCACGCACTTTCAATGTTCCTGGATCGTGTCTACTGCCCCTTTTTGGTGCATCCACGGACCTTTGACTCAGTGTGTGATATGCCAACCCCTCTTTTGGACCTGTCCCTGTTTGGGGTACAGCCATTCTGACTGCTCTTCTGAATCATTGTTCAGGGATAGAATGTTTGGGACAAAAAACCTACCAAAGTGACTACTACAGGTCACCCTAGAAAGCAAATTTTTTTAGAATCTAGAGAAGGGACCCCTCCTGGTCTGCGGCAAAATTTCACACAGGATAGGGCCAGAGCCTTGAAAATTTACACTTTTATACATTTAGACAAAAGAACCCCCAATACCCTTCTTGGTGTTTTACATAAATCATCTAATCCCCTAGTTGGTCAGTGGAACATAGTAGACAAGGTGATGTAAGCTTCTTTTTCAAAATTCCAGGCCTTATCTAAAATCATGGACTGGAGAAGGAAAAATTTATAAGGCCTGATCTACAAATTTGTAAATTTTTGCCTTTTCCACACCAATCTTCCATTCCCTTAAGTTTATGTAGGCTATAGGCCATTTCTGGTTTTTTGGCACAGGTTGTCCCTATTTGTGCTGTGGTATAAATTCTGGTCTTATTATATATTGCATATTGATAATAGACTAACCATACACAACGAGCAGCAGGGGATGGGCAAATAGAAACTGATGAGCAGGGCAGATTTTCGGAAACACGAGTGATGAATATTAGGGGAAATGTGACCTCACGTTCATTTGCCGGCCACGGTGTTTGTCTGCGATGTTCTCGGGCTCTATTCTTTTAATGGATAGACATCTGAGAACAGAGATGAGAGGGCTCAGGGTAGGATGTGGACATGGCTACAGGGAGAGCTGTATAAGGAGAGGCAGAGGTCTGGGTATCCGGTCCACAGGAGCTCCATCCATATAATTGACCCTGCATACACTGATCGTAATTTGTCTCGATACAGGAAGAGGGATAGAATTCCCTAAGGGGGCCCACCAGGGAAGCTGGGGTCCCAAAGCCTGGGGAATTGGGCCGGGGCCACGGGCCATAGTCCTTCAGATGTGCCCGAGTGATTCGCCTGGTTCCAGTCTTGGCCCCGGACGTAATCTCACGGTCTCAGGTGTTCTATGTGCATCTACAAAAAACTGAAGTGTTAACTTTGACCGGTCCATGTCTTTGCATTCATTCCCCAGACTCTTTCCGAAATCCCGTCTTTTATGCCGTAAGGCATCCATGGGCAACCGCCTCTGCCCGGAATATAAATAGGTGACACTGTCCGCCTTTCTCTCATTCAGTCAGCTGACACATAGCAACCAGTGCAGCCCCCCGGCTGCTTCCCCCTTCTCCGGTAGTTTCCAGAGTAGCTTTGGTGATAGATTATGGAACGGGCTTCAGTGTTCCTGTGCTTCATTTGGTCCCAGTGAAGCAGGCATGTTTGTTCTGATGAGGGAAAGGTGGAAACCCCGGCTGTGTTGCGGAAGCCGGTGGGGTTTAGGATGGTTTGTTCCAGCAAGTCAAGGTTAGGGAGCTTCGTTCTTTTCTGCAAGACCAATGCCCCTGACTTTACGGCCCGCTTCTGGGACAATTTCCACTTGAATGCTGATTCTTGAGCACGTCCGACTTGGAGAGATGGGGGGTTCCATAATCCAGCTCATACTGGGAATTTGGGGTCTCAGTATCACCTCATGATGGATGGTTCATTGTTCTGTTTCCACCGGGGCCGATAAACAGCCAGTAAGTGTTGATCAAAGGGCCTGCAGTTTGGTTTCTTGGTCTTTTCTACCCCAAACCCTCCTGGAACCTTTTACCTCCTTTGCCTGAGCTCCAGTCCCTGTAATCACTTGATGCAGAGACTTGAATTCCCTGGTCCTTCCTTTGGGCCCTGAATCTAAGGCACTTTTGTTGCTCTTTTTGCTTCCTCCAAGGCTTTCTTCTTTTGCCCCCATTCAATTCCTATTTCTTTCTGGTGACTTAGACAAAGGCTGGAGTGTCCCCAGAGGAGGTATTTGATTCCTCCACTATCAAACAAACCTGACAGTTTTGAGCCCTGGTCAGGAGGGTGGAAGGAAACCTGCTCTGTTTTCAGCCAGGCAAAATCTCCCACTGTGCCGATTCCCATTATCCCAAGAATCTAACTGATTGGGGGTGGGGACCCTTATTTTGGAGGTTTGTTTCCCATCCCTCATTTTTCTCCTGAGTAACTGTTTCCCGCACAGCTTGGTCCACTGATTCTTGATCCATTCCTTGAATCATTATTTCATCTATGTAGTGGAATTTTATCACTTCCGCCAAACCCCAAAACCGGATGATAGGCCTTTAGTATGGTAATTAAATACCTCGAGAAATTGATACTAAAACACATGTAAGCAGCAACGAGGCCTAACTAAGACCCATAAACCACTACTTACTATCAAACTTCTACTGTTACAGCACATTACAACAAATACCCTAATATCCTATGAATCAAGCATACAACCGCTTTCCAACCCAATCTTAAAATTTTTATGGAAAAAAACAAAAAAAAAACAAAACAAAAAAAATAAATTTAATACTGACATAGTATACAAACTTAAATTTATCAAAATTTTTTGATAAATTTTAAAACTTCTAATAGGTTGTTTGTGTCGCTTAACGCAAAGCAAAGCACTGAAAATGCTTAGATGGACTTTAATCAGTTCCACAAGCACCAAGGTTTGGTCCTGGCCTTACTGTTAATTTTTATTAGACCTAAACATAAGTTTCCACCCCAGTGGTTGCCCTTTTAACCATAGAGTCTAAAGGAGCTGGTATCGGCACACTTACATAAGACCCATGACACCTTGAACCAACCCCACGGACAGCAGTGACTAACATTGAGTCATAAACGGAAGTTTGTTTATAATAAATAGGGGTTGGTAATTTTCCAACCACCAGGGTCAAGATTAACCCAAAAACAGAAGAACGGCGAAAAATGTTTGCATAACCTACCAAATAAAGTTGAAACTAACTGTTGTAAAATATTGATATTAAATACTAACTTACGGTGTACCAATGTGGAAGACATAAAGCTAAAGCACAAACCGGATTAGGACCCCATAGAGCCATAAACCTAGGTAATTAAAAACAAAATTACTGCCAGAGAAACTAGCCACTGCAAAACTCAAAGGACTTGGCGTCCTAGACCCCCTAAGGAGCCTGTTTTATAATCATAAACCCCATAACCTCACCCCTTCTCGCTTATCAGTCTTATATACCCCATCGCCACTCCCCCAATGGGGCCAAAGTGGAAAAATCTGAAACCAAAAACGTTAGGTCAAGGTGTAGATATGAAGGGGGAAGCAAGGGCTACATTTTCTATATTAAAACATAACGGTTGTCTACTGAAACAAAGACAGAAGGGGATTTAGTAGTAAATTAAGAATAAGAGCTTAGTTGAAATCAATAGGGTGGCATACACCCCGTCACCCTCCCATAAAAGTAACCCTTCAATACCTAATTGAATATGTCAAAAAAGGAGAAAAGTTTGATAAATGTACGGAAAGTGCATTGGACAATCAAATGGCAATTAAAACATTTTTAAACCTAAAGATTTCAAATAATCCTGACCATTTTGAGCTAGATCTATCCTAGAAAAGGATTAAACATTTTTTACACCCACAAAACATTTATTAAGCCTTAGTATGGTGATAGAAAGAAAACCCTAGGCACAATAAGAAAGTAAGGAGGGAATTGAAAGATTCCATCTTTGGGATAAAAGCAAAGATTGCCCTTCACCTTTTGATAAATTTAGCTATCAAACGGACACAAAACAATTAAAACCTGTATTCCCAAATTAAGTGATATTGTAGAGGTTGACAGAACAACTCGTCGTGTGGAAACATGGATGATTTACAATAGAGGTGAAAAGCCATCGAACTTAATGATAGCTGGTTGTCCAAGAAACAATTTAAGTTCCTTTAAATTTAACTGAAGTATAAATACATTATTTAAATTTAAATGTTACTCAAAAGAGGACAACCTTTTGATATGTGAAAAACTTTTATAGGGGATAAAAATATAAACAAAACATTGTGGCCTAAAAGGCCATCAATTAAAAAGCGAACCAAACTTACCTAACATTTAATACCAACAATTAATCAAAATCCCCTAACCCTATATTTTGGACAATTCTATAATTACTTAGAAGATACAATGCTAATATGGTAACCTGAATATATTTCCTTGCCAACATAAAATAGTCGGAAAATCCACCTTCCAAACAAATAACAAACCCACTAGTATCCTACACCTTTGTTAACACAACCAGGCGTGCCAAAAAGGAAAGATTAAAAGGATAAAAGGAACTGGCAACCATAGGCCCCTGTTTAAAAAAAGATCACTCTAGCATTTACCAGTATTAGAGGCACGTGCCCGTGAGTTATGACTTTAACAGCCGGCATCCTGATGCAAAGGTAATAATCTTTCTCTTAATTGGGGACTAGTATGAATGGCATCAGGGGCTAACTGTCTTTATTCCCCATCAGTGAAATTGACCTTCCCCAGAGGCGGGAATGTTATACAAGAAGAAAGACCCTGGAGCTTGTCGCAAATAATAAATACTAATAAACCACGGAACAACCCGTAAACCCCTGAGTTGTAGTGTTTGGTTGGGGTGATGGACATAAAATCCCAATGAATATAACCGATTAACGAATCTAATTTCAACCCAGTAACTGATCCATCTTTGATCAACAAAAGTTACCCAGGAAAAAGGCAATCCTTTTTGAGACCCAAATCGAAAATTGGGTTTACGATCAATTTGGATCAGGACACCCAAATGTGCAACCGCTATTAAAGGTTGTTTGTTCAACATTGAAGTCCACGGATCTGAGTTCAGACCGAGAAACCAGGTGGTTTCTATCTTAAATTCATTTCTCCCAGTACAAAAGGACAAGAAATAGGCCAACATCCCCAATGAGCCCTGAGCCAAATAGAATAATCTAAATATACTAAATCAATTTATTTCCCCAAGAACAGGGTTGTTAAGATTAGAGTTTAATTTGCATAAAAAGTTCTTTGAGGTTCAACCCTTCTTAATAAATGTTTACAATAAACCTTCTACTCTATATTATCCAATTTTAGATAGCCTTCCCAAATTTATCGAACGCAAAGGTTATAATACAATTCCGAAAAGGACAAAATTGTACCCATAGGCCTCCTACAACCATTCCTGACTGTAAAACTAGTCACAAAAAGAACCCCTTTACTAACTTCTTCCATCTCAATTTTTTTTGCCCCATTCTAGCCCTCTCCATCGCCCTAAAATTTGAACCCCACTACCATACCTAACACCCTATTAGACCTAAGCCTCGGACTTACTTCATCCTATCCCTATCTGGTATCAATTTACTAATCCTATGATCGGATGATTAACTAAAAAATATGCCTTTTAACTGGAGTTGGGAGCAGTTGAAAAACCATTTTACAAAAGTCTCCCTTGTTATTTTTATCGATTTTAATCAATGGATCATTTTTAAATAAAAAACATTATAGTCACCCAAAAAACTTGATTAATTGGAACAACATGACCCTTCCAAATAATATGGGGGCATAGGAGTTTTCCGCTAGCTGCTACCAAGTGGTGTACTTTTCTTTTTCCGCAACTGATACTGTCCCTCCTGGGGTCGGGTAGTCTCAGCATATCTATACCAATTATGTATTCTGGCATCGGTCCCATTACCATGGGCCATTCTCACTTTGGGGATTGTCCAATTTTCATGTGGAGATTAGTTTGAACTGCTTTAACTTCTGGACCCCTAACCCTGAAATGGCTACAGGAGTTCCCCTTTTGAATTTTGTTGGATCGACGTATTAGGGTGGCCTTAGGCCCGCATCAATTAGGGCATTCACTGTGGTAGTAGAGCCTTGTGTCCAATAAATCGCTACCTTTCTATTAGACCTATTATCTTTCCTAGTCATGCTTACTACGGGGGCCTGGCCTTCCTCCTCTTCTCCTTTTAAAAGCTCCAGACTGGGATATAGGAAGGGAGCCTGGGAGCACCTTGAGCAACTGTCATTTCTGCATTCTTTTCTCTTTTCTCCTATACATCCCATACATTTCAGAGGCTGGAATTCCTTCAGTCTCCTCCGTTTCATCCTGCTTTTATAAGGCGGCAATCATTCTCGCCCGACAGTCGAGGTTGCTACTGTTTGGGCCCACCACTGCCTGTAGCAGTAAGACCTACAGAATGGCTGAATAAGTTATGGTATATGAAAGTAATCAAATATGATTGTTGTATAAGACATGATGAGAAGGAAGATTTCAGAGAGGCCTGGGGAGACTTACATGAACTGATAGTAGTGAAGTGACAAGAACCCAGAGAATACTGTACACAGCAGCAGCAAGATTATACAATGGTCAGTTCTGAGGGACGTGGCTCTTTTCAATAATGAGATGATGTAGGCCAGTTCCAATGGTCTTGTGAGGAAGAGAGCCATCTGCCCCCCAAGAGAGAGAGGACTGTGGGAAGTGATTGTGGATCACAAAATAGTGTTTTCATTTATTTTGTTGCTGGCTGTTTGCATTTTGATAAATAAATAATGACCAAATAAATTTGGAAAAACAGAAGTTAATAAACATCAAGGGAAATGATGAGGGAAAAATTAGAACCCGGGGTTAGGTGGGGGTGAATGTCTGTTGGGGGCATCTTAAGCGCTCAAAGTATATGAGCCCTTTGATCTCAGAGGCAAGAAGAATGAGGCGGGAGGCTCACAGAGTGTGGACAGAGCTCCAGCTTATCATGCCCCACAGCCTTGTTGATACACATTTTTGCAACCAGGATCAGCAACTGAACAGTAGCCAACCTCCCATCACCTTTCAGAGAAGCAGCACCTGGGCTTTTCGTATGCACAGTCCAAGCAATGGAGGAGAGCCTATCCATGGCTCAGCCTCTGGAATCACAGGTGATGTAAATAAGGCATCCCGGCTCATGATCAACTACACTGTGCCCCTCAGGCTCAACCCGTTGACATGCATCACTGCTCCTTGCTGGACAAGGGCGCTTCTGCAATGTGGCAGAAACCTTAGTGTGCACCAAAGGTCGAGGTGGCCTCTGTACTCCCTCTCACCGGGGTCCCATAGCCTTGCAAGTGTCAAAAATTATCCACCTATGTATTTTGAAAATGAAAAGGTAGAATTAAAAAAAAAGCTTTAAAGAATAGAGAGGTAGAACAGACTAGGTGAGGGAGGTAGATATATGGAACAGATTGGCAAGGGAGAATCAAAAACTGTGGTGCTCAATAAGCTAGTGTTCAGTAAACAAGCAGGGCCATATTTAGAAAGAACTCTTGTTTCAATAAAACTGCTCAGAAAGTGGGTTACTCCTGAGAGAAATTAGACATGAACAATGTCTTATACCATTCCTTTATATTCTGAATAGATATCTGACCTTCATATTTAAGATCATACTATTAAAAAGTTAGAAGAGAAACAGATCATGTACCTCTCAGACCTGTGGATAAGACTTATTCTGAACCTAACAAGGGAGAGAAGGAATTACAAAAGATAAAATGCATGGCTTTGATTACATGAAATTGAAAAGTTTCTAGATGGACAAAATTAATTCACTTAGATCAGGAGAGGAAGCTGTTAAATTGAAAAACAAAAAACAAATACAAACCTTTGTAATGCATGTCTCTGATAGTAAGTCTTTCTGGTTCTTGAGAATTCATAGATATACCCAGGGTGTGTCAGTAGCCCAACTTTCCCTGATGTGGGACTTCCACATTAAACAGCCTTGGCTCTCCTGTCTCTCTTGTGTTCTCTCTTGCAGAAGCAGGCTTGGTCTCCTTGCAATTTCACCCTCCCCCCCCCCTCTCACACACACACACACACACACACACACACAAATATATATATAGTATAGTAAGGCCCCTTTCATTTTTTGCATGTCAAACAATCCAGTGAATCAATACAGAATGGTTTATTAAGTGCCTACTGAGGCCACCATTTGCATTTTGTTTCATTAATTCCCTTGAAATTCTTGACCTTTGTTCTTCCAGATGAATTTTGTTATTATTGGTTTTTAGCTCTGTGAAGTAATGGCTTGGGAGGTTGCTTGGTATGGCACTAGATAAGTGGATTAATTTCGGCAGTATTGTCATTTTTATTATATTCGCATGGCCTACCCATGAGCACTTGATATTTTTTTTCCAACTCATTACATCTGACTTTATTTGTGTAGAAATTGTTTTATAATTTTGCTCCCATAGTTCCTGACTTTCCCTTGACAAATAGACTCCCAAATATTATATAATATCCACATTTATTTTACTTTATTTTTATTTTTATTTTTTAAATAACTTTTTATTGACAGAACCTATGCCAGGTAGTTTTTTACAACATTATCCCTTGCACTCACTTCTGTTCCAATTTTTCCTCCTCCTCCGCCCTCTCTCCCCAAAGATGGCAAGCAGTCCCATACATAAGCATTGCAGGATCTTGATATAATATATGTGTGCAGAACTGAATAAGTTTTCTTGTTGCTCAAGGAGAATTGATTTAGAAGGTATAAATAACCTGGGAAGAAGAACAAATGCAAGAAGTTTACATTCATTTCTAGTGTTCTTCTTGGGTGTAGCTGTTTGTCCATCTGATCAATTGAAACTCAGCTGGATCTTGTCTTTGTTAGCAAATCCACCTCCACTAGAATACATCCCCATACAGCATCACTGTTGAGGTATATAATGACTTTGTCTCAACCTTACTTGCCCAGCATCAGTTCATGCAAGTCTTGACAACTTCTCTGTATTCGTCCTGTTGGTCATTTCTTACAGAACAATATTCCATAACATTCTATATACCACAATTTACTAACCATTTCCTTCCAATGGATGTAAGAACCTTCATTTTCCAGTTTTGAAGCCACTACAAACAGGGCTACAAAACATTTTGGCACATACAGGTCCCTTTCCTTTTAGTATCTCTTTGGGGTATAAGCCCAGTAGAGACACTGCTGGATCAAAGGGCATGCACAGTTTGATAACTTTGGGCATAGTCTCAAATTGCTCTCCAGAATGGCTGGATGTATTCACAATTCCATCAACAATGTATCAGTGTCCCTGTTTCTCCACATCCTCCGACATTCTGTATTATCTTTCCCGTCATTCTGGCCAACGACAGGTGTATAGTGGTATCTCAGAGTTGTCTTAATTTGCATTTCCTTTTGATCAATAGTGATTTGGAACACTCTTTTCATATGAGTGTGGGTTAGTTTTACTTTCATCATCTGAAAATTGTCTTTCGTTCATATCCTTTGACCATTTATCAATTGGAGAATGGCTTGATTTCTTATAAATTAGAGTCAATTCTCATATTTTGGAAATGAGTCCTCTTTATCAGAACCTTTGACTGTAAAAATGTTTTCCCAGTTTATTGTTTCCTTCAAATCTTGCCTGTACTAGTTTTAGTGGGTTTGTGCCAAACTTTCAATTTGATATAGCCGTACCTCAATTTTGCGGTCATTAGTGATCTCTTGTAGTTCTTTTGTCATAAATTCTTCCTCCACAGGTCTGAGAGGGTAAACTATCCTATGCTCTTCCAATTTATTTATATCTCTCATCTCTTTATGCCTAGATCATGAACCCATTTTGACTTTATCTTGTGTACGGTGTTAAGTAGGTCAATGCCTAGTTTCTGCCATACTACCTCCAATTTCCCAGCAATTTTTGTCAAATACTGCATTCTATCCCCAAAACTGGGGTCTTTGGGTTTGTCAAATACTCAGATAATTAAGGTTATTATTGTTTTGTCTTTTGAACCCAACCTATTCCATTGATCAACTATCATTTCTTAGCCAATACCAAATAGTTTTAGTAACTGCTGCTTTATAGTATAATTTTAGATCTGGTACAGCTAGCCACCTTCATTTGAATTCTTTTTCATTAATTCCCTTGAAATTTTGACCTTTTTGTTTTCCATATGAACTTTGTTGTTATTTTTCTAGGTCATCAAAATAGTTTTTGGAAGTCTGATTGGTATAGCGCTAAATAAATAGATTATTTAGGTAGTATTGTCATCTTTATTATATTTGCTCACTCAATCCAAGAGCATTTAATATTTTTCCATTTGGTGAGATGAGACTTAATTTGTATGGAAAGTGTTTTGTAGTTTTTCTCATAAAGTTTCTGATTTTCCCTTGGCAGATAGATTCCTAAATATTTTATACTATCAGTAGTTACTTTAAAATGGGATTCTCTTTATAACTCTGACTGTTGGATTTTAAGGTGATATATAAGAATGCTGATGACTTATGTGGGTTTATTTATAACCAGCAACTTTAAAGTTGTGGATTATTTCTAATAAATTTTTTAGCAGAATCTTGGACTTTCAAGAGCAATTATCATGTCATCGGCAAAGAGTGACAATTTGGCTTCCTCATTGCTCATTCTTATTCCCTTTAACTTTTCTCAGCTCTTATTGCTATAGCTAGTTTCTAATACAATATTAAATAGTAACGGTGATAGTGGGCAACCTTGTTTCACTCAGATCTTATTGGGAATGGTTGCAGTTTGTCTCCATTACATGATGCTTACTGATGGTTTTAAATAGATGTTGCTGATTATTTTAAGGAAAAGTCCATTATTCCTATACTCTCAAGTGTTTTTAATAGAATGGATGTTGATTTTATCAAATGCTTTTTTCTTATCTATTGAGATGATCATATGATTTTGTTAATTTGGTTATTAACATGGCCAATATATTGATAGTTTTCCTTTAATATTGGAACCATTCTGTATCTCTGGTATAAATCCTACTTGATCATGGTGAATTATCCTTGGGGATGATTTTCTGTGTCTTTTTGCTAATATTTTATTTAAGATTTTAGTAGTCATTATCTTATTGCGGATTGCTTACCCATAAAACCCAAATACCATAGTAAAACTGATACCTAAAACCCGGTTTAGGGTATCAGTACCATGTCTGTGTCATAGAAGGAATTTGGTAGGACTCCTTCATTCCCCTATTTTATCAAATAATCTATATGCATTGGGGCCAATTAATTTAAATGTTTTGTAAAATTCACATGTAACCATCTTTGTCCTGGGATTTTTTTCAGGGAGTTGTTTTAATTGTTCGTTCTATTTCTTTTTCTGAAATGGGACTATTCAAGCAATTTACTTCCTCCTGTTAGTCTGGGAAGTCTATATTTTTGGAGGTAGTCATCCATTTCACTTAGGTTATCAAATTTATTGGCGTAAAGTTGAGCAAAAGAACTCCTTATTATTTCTAATTGGTGGACAGTTCTCCTTTTCATTTTTAAGACTACTAATTTCTTATTTTCTCCTCCTTTTCTAATCAGATTTATCAAAGGTTTATCAATTTTGTTGGTTTTTCATAAAACCAACTTTAGTTTTATTTATTAGTTCAATAGTTTTTTAGTTTATTATTAATTTTTAATTTTAGAATTTTGCTTAGTAATTGATTGGGGGTTTTAATTTGGTCTTTTTCTTTAGCTTTTTGAAGTTAAAGCCCAATTATTGACCTTCTTTTCTATATTTTGTTCATGTTTCTAAGGATATAAAGTTTCTTATTACCGCTTTTGGCTGCATCCCACAAATTTTGGTATGATGTCTCAATTGCTGCTATTATATCTTGAGTGAGTTATTAATTGTGTCTATAATGTGCTGTTTCACCCAATCAGTTCTTTAAGATGAGACTATTTAGTTTCAATTACTTTTTGATTTATATAACTTCAACTTTTTGTTGAATGTGTTTTTATTGCATTGTGATCTGGAAGAAAGTATTTACTATTTCTGCTCTTCCTGCATTTAATTTTTTGAGGTCTTATGTCCCAATATATGGTCAATTTTGTAGGTTCCATGAGCTGTTGAGAAGAAAGTATACTCCTTCATCACCATTCAGTTTCTCCAGAGATCTATCATACTTGCTCCTTTCTAATATTCTATTTACTTTAATTTCTTCTTATTTGTTTTGTGATTTTGATTTTACCAAATCTGAGAGAGGCAAGATTGAGGTCAGTCACCACAAAGTCTTTACTGTTCATTCTTCGTAACTCTTTAACTTCTCTCCTTTAGGAAGTTAGATGCTACTGCACTGCATATATGTTTATCACTGATATTGCTTCATTGTCTATAGTACCTTTAGCAAGATAGTGCTCTCATCTCTTTTAATTAGACTAATTTTCTTTACTTGATCTAGATAAGTGATGGCTACCCTGCTTTTTGACTTCACCTGAAGCATAATAGATTCTGTCTGCCTTTACCTTACTCTTGTATGTATTCTGTTTTTAAATGTGTTTTGTAAACAACATATTGTAGGGTTCTTGACTTTTGGATCCAGTCTGCCATCCTCCTCTTTATGGGGGAGTTCAATCGATTCACATTTATGGTTAAGATATCAATTCTGTATTTCTCCCATCCTAATATCCCCAGGATTATGCTTTTCTTTTCTGCCTCCTTCCCACCTCCTCTTAGTATTAAACCTATTGGTGTCACCCAGCTCTCCTCTTAGTATCCCTCCCTCCCTTTGAATCCCTTTCCTTTCTTTGTACCCTTCCCTTATTACTCTTTTTCTTCCTTTCACTTTTCCTCCTACTTTTTAATGAGGTGGTATAAGATTCTATAAAACAAATGTGTCAATTATTTCCTTTTTGAGCCAACTCTGATGAGAGTAAGATTCTGCACAATGTTCCTCCTCCCCTCTCTAAGTTTCATATCAGATATGAGAGGTTTCCCTTTGCCTCATAGACGCAATGAAGTTTCCTTTATCTCCCTTTCCCTTTTTCTGAAACTATCCCTTTCCGTTTCTACTTTTTATTCTATATCAAATGAAATTATACATTGATTTTTATATATATCCACAAATAGAAATACAGTTCTCAAGAGTTCCTACCTTTTCATTTCTGTCTTGAGTCCTGTTGTTGGAGATCAAATTTTTTGTTTAAGTCTGGTTTTTTCAAACAGATGGAGTTAAGTATGGATCAATGCCTAGTTTCTGCCATATTAGTTTCCAATTTTCCCAGCAATTTTTATCAAACAGTAAGTTCTTATCCCCAAAACTGCGATCTTTGGGTTTGTCAAAGACTAGGTTGCTATATTTGACTGTTTTATCCCCTTGAACCTAATCAATCTGTTCCACTGATCAACTAATCTATTCCTAGCCAATACCAGTCAGTTTTGGTAACTGCTGCTCTATAATATAATTTTTAGATCTGGTACAGCTAAGCCACATTCATTTGATTTTTTTTTTCATTAATTCCTTGAAATTTCGACCTTTGTTTTTCCATAAGAATTTTGTTGTTATTTTTTTCTAGGTCATTAAAATAGTTTTTGGACTCTGATTGTAAGAAGGCTAAATAAATAGATTAGTTTAGGTATATTATCTTTATATTTGTTTCGCCCTATCCAAGAGCATTTAATATTTTTCCAATGGTTAGATCAGACTTAATTCAGTGAAAAGTGGTCTGTAATTTCATAAAGTTTGATTTTCCTTGCATATAGATTCTCAATATTTTATAATATCAGTGTTACTTTAAATGGAATTTCTTTGTAACTCTGACTGTTGGATTTTGTTATGACATATAAGAATGCTGATGACTCTATGTGGTTTATTTTATAACCAGCAACCTGCTAAAGTTGTGGATTATTTCTAATAACTTTAGTAGAATCTCTGGGGTTCTCTGTTAATACCGATCGTCATCGGCAAAGAAGTATAATTTCTGGTTTCCTCACGCTCATTCTTATTCCTTTAACTTTCTCAGCTCTTATTGCTAAAGCTAGCGTTTCTACACAATATTAAATAGTAACGGTGATAGTGGGCAACCTTGTTTCACCCATATCTTATTGGAATGATTGCAGTTTGTCTCCATTACATATGATGCTTACCGATGGTTTTAAATAGATGCTGCTGATTATTTTTGTGAAAAGTCTATTTATTCCGTACTCTCAAGTGTTTTTTATTAGAATGGATGTACACCAAGATAAGGGTGTCAAAATGGGCTAAGTAATCTATAAAGAATGAAAGTATTAATAAATTAGAGGAACACAGGATAAGTTTACCTCAGACCTGTGTGGAAGGGGAAGGTCTTTATGACCAAAGAAAACTAGAGATCACAGATCACAAAAATAGAAAAATTTCTTGAGTATACCAAACTGAAAAGTTTTTTTCGTACAAACTAAACTAATGCAGACAAGAGATTGAAGGGAAGCAATAAACTGGGAAAATATTTCACAGTCGTTGTTCTGGATAGTCTCATTTCCAAAATTTATAGAGAATTAACTCTAATTTATGAAAAATCGTCATTCTCCAATTGAAAAATGGTCGTTGATATGTGAGCAGACAATTTTCAGATGAAGAAATTGAAACTATTCTAGTTATATGAAAAGATGCTCCAAGTCATTATTAATCGAGAAATGCAAACAAGACAACTTCAGATACCATCACACACCTGTCAGATTGGCTAAGATGACAGAAAAATATGATGATTGTTGAGGGGGTGCGGGAAAACTGGGACATTGATACTGTTGGTGAGTTGTGAACGAATCAACCATTTTGAGAGTAGTTTGAACCATGCTCAGAAAGTTATCAACCAGTATACCCTTTGGATCCAGCAGTGTTACTACTGGGATTATATCCCAAAGAGATTATAAAGAAGTGAAAGGGACCTGTATGTGCACGAATGTTTTGCGCAGCCCTTTTGTAGTGGCTAAAACTGAAACTGAATGGATGTCCATCAGTTGGAGAATGGCTGTGAATAAATTGTGGTATATGGAATATTATGGAATATTACTGTTCTGTAAGGAAAATGACCAAATATGATGATTTCGGGTGCGGCTCTATGTCTACACGGAACTGATGTTGAGTGAAATGAGCAGGACCAGGAGATCATTATATACTTCAACAACAATACCATATGATGACCAGTTCCATGACCCAGGCCATCCTCAGCAATGAGATCAACCAAATTATTTCCTCCAATGGAGCAGGGCTAATCTGAACCGCTATGCCTGTAGTAACCTGGAGATGACTAGGAACCATTGCATTGAATTTCAATCCTATATTTATGCACACCCGTATTTTTACTTCCTTCATATAAGCTAATTGTACAATATCAGAGTCTGATTCTTTTTTGTACAAAAATAAATGCTTATTGTATGCTACTATTGTGTATCTACTTATATTTCATATATTTAACATCTACCGGTCATCCTGCCATCTAGGGAGGGGTGGGGGTAAGAGGTGAAAATAACAAGAGGTTTCACAATTGTTAATGCTGTAAAGTTACCCATGCATATATCCTAAAACAAAGGCTATTAAATAAAAAAAAAACAAAACAAAACAAAAAACAGATGGAATTGTTCTGTTTCATTAAATGTCCATTTTCCTGAAAAATGTTTATCTCAACAGAAGTTTATTTTACGCATTCCAAGTTCTTTTGCCTTTCGAATATCAAATTCCAGGCCCTTTGATCCTTTAATGCTTTAGGCAGCTGATCTTGTGTGACCCTTATCAGCAACTCATATTTGAATTCTGTTTTTCCTGGATGCTTGTAGAATTTTTTCTTTTAATCTGAAAATTCTGAAGTTTGGCCACAATATTCCTCAGAGTCTTATTTTAGGGTCTTTTCAGAAGGTGTTCGATGGACTTACCACGTCTATTTTACCTTCCGGTTCTATTACTTCTGGGCAGTTCTTTTAATAATTTCCTGTAAAATAGTATTCAGGGCTCTTTTTTCATCATATTTTCGGTAGTCCGATATCCTTAGGCTCTTTCTCCTTGATCTATTTTCCAGGTCCGTTGTTTTTTCATGCAGCTTGTATCTTTTCCAATCTTTTCATTTTTTTTTGGTTTTGATTGACTGATCTTCCTGTCTCAATGAGTCATTATTTATTTCTTCAGTTCTGATTTTTAGCTTGTTATTTTCTTCATTAGCTTTTTTTACTTCTTTTGTATATGTCCGATTGATTTTTTATGCATCATTTTTAAGGTTTCAAGTGGAATTTTTTTTTTTTTTTTCCATTTCTCCTCACTACACTTTTTTAGTGAGTTATTTTCTTTCTCCAATTCACAAAATTCTGTTTCTCCCTGCACTTTGGGAGTTTTTTACCTTTCCAGTTCACATTTCAGGAGTTGCTTTCTTTTCCACTTTGTCAAATTTTTTCTTTAGTGAGTTATATGTCTTTTCTGTACTCTCTTGCATAGCTTCTTCCCTTTCCCATTTTCTTCTAGTTCTCTTTTGTTGTTTTGGCCAGTCTCCTTCTAGGAGAGCCTTTTGTATTGGGGGAATCAACTATTGTCTGAGACTGTCTGCTATTAGTCTCTTCAGGTTGTGCTGTTTCTTCTTGAGCAGAAATCAATTGTCCTTTTGATTTCTTACTCATTTGTTAAAGCCTATAGGGTCTACCTCAGGGCCAGAGGTTACCAGCTTCCTCTGCAGAGCAGTGAGAGGCTGTAAGGACGGTAGCTGTCCCATAATGGCTGCAAAAGCAGCAAGTACTGGAGTGCTTCCTGAAAGAGTTCCCCACCTGGAAGTAACTCAGGCCTGCAGGCAGAGCTGGAGGCCCTGCAAAGAATCCTGCTGTGAGATAATGACCGCCCTGGGCTAGACGCCGAGCAGTGAGAGTTTCACTATCCTGTCAAATCCTGCCCTGGGGCTGTGGGTATTGGGGGCAGTTGTTGCGAATGGATTTTCAGGACCAGGAAGTGTCTCTGCCCGGGAAGCACAGTCCTGTTGGGGAAGTTCTATTGCCCCAGGCTGAGCCCCACTGTGCTGATTAGAGGCTGCCCAGCTGTGCCCCTCACTGTAGGTTTGTAACTGCCCCCTTAAAGCCCCAAACTGCAGGATGAAGCTGAGGCTGTTTCAGTCTCTGAGTCACTCTGGTTTGAGTAGCTACACCCAGGTTAGGTTCTGGCGTTTTTTAGAGTACCTCTGTTCCAGGCTTCTTGAATATTTTGAGGATATTGTAAATTTTGAGAACAGAAGAGTCAGGAGTTTGTTCTCATGCCATCTTTGCTAGGCACTATAACCTTAGAGTAAACGGTTCCCAATCTTAATGGAATCTCAGAGTGGTTTTACCACTAAGGATTTGACAGGAACAGTTAAGGAAACTGAGACAAAGGAAACTGGTTCAGGGAAACCAAGCTTGTAAACAGTTAGAGAGAACTGAGGCATAACAGCATAAGAGTCAAACTTGAGGTAAGATTCCTATCTTGATCCCTCAAACCCTCCTAGTGAATGTAATCGTTCTTTAACCACAAATCCTGGTCCCTTGAATTCCAAGAGAAGATCTGAGCTGTCCCGGTCTCACCTGATCTGAGCTAACCTTTAAGCACCCAAAGCCCCTCGAGCTAAGTCTCTCCATTATGTAAGGGCCACTGCTGGGACCCCTTGCAGAGATTCCAAACATGCTACCATGTAGAGGACCCTCTGTCCACTGGTGCCTCTGTCCGGTGCTGTCCTTTATCTCTGTCTTCACCTCTATTCCTACTTCTCTGAACTCAGTACAAACTCCTTTATCAATCTAGGCCTCAGGCCAATAACAAATGCCTTTATTAGACCTGCCCTCTACTAGACCTTATTTACCACCATATCCTTGCGCCGAATCTGGGGTTGCAGGGAAACTTTGGTTGACTTGTACTCCAAACTCGCCACCAGACCTCAACTAAAGCCTAATTACTTAGGGTCCCCAAATCTAGCTGTCAACACTATCTCCTTTGGAAAATTTATTGAGGAAGCTACAAAGGTTTATGTGAGAGATGAGGACTAAATAGGAAAAGAGAGGCAGAGAAGGGAAGGGAAAACACGGGAGGTAAAACATTTGTTCATTGTATAAGTAAGGGAAAAAAAATTATATCCTGTAAATTATTTGAGGGAAAGAATGGAAACAGTAAAGGGAAGGATTAAGTACTAACAGGCATTGGTCACTGAAATTGACCATCTTATGCAGTCACTTCCATGAATACTGCAGTGATTCATGGGCAGGGGCACCAAAGAGGAGACCTATTTGAGACAAGGGGAAACTGCTTATGAGGAGGCAAATGTGGCTGAGAAGAGGAATCTGTGAGTACAGAGGAAATGATGGTGCTAATTCTGGCATTTCTGTCTCTGATGCCTCCACCTTCCCTTACCCCAGAAGATAGCAGAAACCAAAGCCTTGGGGGTTCAGGAGGATAAGGGGCACTGGCTCCCTCCCTGATGGCAGAGAAAATGACCACAGCAGGTGTGAGGACATGTGTCTCTCATTTACATCAGGGCAGTCCTGAGGTGTCCGGAGACCTGTGTGACGTGGTGCTGACTAAGTTTGTGGCACCGGCCTGTACACAATAGCAGTGGCAATCATTAGCGGGTATCCTCTTGTCAGAGGATGAAATAGGGTGGCCCAGTGACAAGTCCAAAAGGAGGAAGGCCCTGGTATCAGGCCTTTCCAAAGCATTCAGGTGACTTTACCAAGCTGCTGCCATCAGTGGGGAGTTCCAAATACCTGTTGGTCCTAGTGGACCATCTGGATCTCATGGGTGAGGCCTTCCCTTGCTCCGGCAACTGCCTCAGCGGTCGTAAAAAGTCCTCCTTGAGCATATCTATCATTCCGGGGCAGGGTTACAGGAGCAGGTAGATTCGATCATATCTCCTGTTTCACAGCTAAGATCCTCCTATCTGTGGCCCAAGTGCTAGAAATATCCTGGGACTCACACACCCCATGGCATCCACCTCATCAGGTAAAGTGGAAAGGACGGATAAGGAAACGCAACAGCAACTGACTAAATTCATGGAGACACAATTGCCCTGGACCAAGTGCCTTCCTTGCCTTATCAATAGAACAAACCCTGAAGGATGTGGGGTTATCACCCCTATGAATATTGTATGGTCACCCTTATCCAAAAGGGATTCAAAATCTTCCTTGGATCCAATATTTGAGATTAAAGGATTTGTTTTAAAGAATATGTTCTGTGTCTTTACTGTAACATCCAAAATCCTTTACAACTGAAAGGGCTCATTGCTCACAGACTCCTCCCTTAGATTCAGGGCATAAGTTTTAGCTCGGAGACTGGTCCTGGCTTGGACGTGGAAAGAGCCAAGCTGACCCTGAGCTGGAGAAGGACCGTTCCAGATCCTGCTGACTTCAGACACGGCAATACGCACCAAAGAGAGAGGTTGAATACATCAATAATTCTCGAGTCAAAGGTCCCGTGGAGACCAAAGAAGTGGGCAGTAGACACTGATCCAGGAACATTGAAAGTGCGACTGATATTACAGGAAACTCAGCAAAGATCAGATGAATTGAAAAGTATGTAAAATCTTTTGACTTGTCTCATTTGGGAACTCTCTGACTTTTCTTGTTTGTATTAGATATTACATTTTGCTGAACTGTATTGTTAGGAATTAGGATATTATATACCCATTAGGAAGAATGGGGTGTGAACCAAAACCCAAGGGGTTGAGACTGTGTCTTGTCTATGCATGTATGATTTTATGCAGGTACAATCTTTGTACTGGTACCGAGAGCAGTGTGGTATGAAAATACTTTTCAAACCCTGATCCAAACAAACACTAGCTTGAATTGACTGACTGCTGGATATGGTGGGGACCCAAACAACCTGCTGGGCCACACACACATGATGGCCCTGAGCAAGGTCCCTTTATTTCCAGCCTGGGATGAGTAGCAGACTGGTTGTACATGATGGTACCGGATTTGGTCAGGGAGGAACATCAGAAAGTAGTAATGCTGTCCCAGGAGGACATGGTTTAAATCGTAACAGGCACAGGGCCTGGATGGGGTAGTGAATGCGAATGGACTTTACCCACCGGCCACAGAGAAGGTAGATATTATAGATTGTAGCCGGGTTATAAAAATAGATAGAATAAAACAAGTATTGTCGACGATGGGTCAGTGATTAAATGGACCATCCACATGCAGTAGAGGGTAGTGAAGAATGCTTTGAGGGAATGGAACAAACCAACTTGTCAAACACCCTGGAGATTTATGGAGATGTTTAAGGTTAAATATACAAAGTCAGGTACCGTTATACTGTAATGGGATGGAAATGGGAAATAGTAAGGAACTATTAGAAAATGTTTGGTAACTTTTTATAATATAGATTTTACTGGGGAAAATGATTGTAATTGCACTTAGATGCCTGAA